>NC_052963.1:28660238-29860238 GCF_013358895.1 Oreochromis aureus | reverse complement strand
GTTCCTCTTCTGGCTGGCGAGTGGAGCAGCCTACAGGGTCGTGTCCAGGGTGTTCGCAATACCCCGTTCCACTGTCCACCGCATCGTGCACAGGGTCACAGAGGAGGTGATGGCCACGCGCCACCAGGTCATCCACCTCCCACGGACCACAGAAGACCTAGATGCCATATCCAATGGCAGGCCACAGGGCCTTTGTGAAGGCTGCTGGTGCAATTGACTGCTGCCATGTCCGCATCAAGCCCCCCAGCGGCCCTGACGGTCAGTGCTACAGGAACAGGAAGTTGTTCCCGTCCATAATCCTGCAGGCGGTATATGACCATCAGGGCCGCTTTGTCGATACACATGTGGGCTGGCCGGGGTCAGTGATGACTCCAGGGTCCTCCGCCACAGCCCACTGTACCGACAGGCCCGTTACCCTCCCCCAGGGCATTTCATCCTTGCAGGTGGAGGGTACCTATGTCTCCAACATCCACTCCCCCTCATCACCCCCTACAAGAGGCCAGTCCACGGTGCGGGAGCCCAGCGCTTTAACGCACATCACTCCAGGGCACGCTCTGTCATAGAGCGTGCCTTTGGAATGATGAAGACGAGGTTCCGTGTCATCTTCCTGCAAGCGCTGGAGGTGCACCACACCTTCGTGCCACATGTACGTCACGCTAATACGAGCATCATTGTTGTTTGTCGAATCATAATGGCAACTGTAGTGTATAATCTGGCATGTACACTGTACTTACAAGATTAAACATCTGTCGCAGGTCATAACAGCATGTGCCGTGCTGCACAACATCTGCATCGGTGCTGGTGACATTGTGGCCCCGAATGAGGAGCCCGAGGATGATGCCCAAGATGATGGGGAGACTGGTGTGGAGGCAGTCAGTGGTGCACACTGGCGGGACCAGCTATCTGCTGAGGTGTCTGCCCTGGAGGAGGTACCCCCAGACCACGATTATTGTCAGCAGGCAAGTATCCCTTAGTGGTGCATCTGCACAGTGCTGGGATTTCACGTGACAGATCTGTATTAACATGCTTGTTGTTACCATGTCGTTTTCCCACCACCATGATTACAATCCAGTGACATGGCAGCTGTCAGTTTCACCAGCCCTGCAGACCCAAATGGAGGATGATGCTGTGGAGAGTGGGAATGAGCATGCCTGAGCAACATCTGGGGACGCCTATGTGGGATGCTCCACTCAGTACCTGGCTATGCGAACCGGGGGTCTTACTTGTGCCACCTCCCTCATCTCTCTGGTCCTGGTCCAGCGGACCAAGCAGCACTGCCCAAGACTCCCTGCTCAGGCAAATGTCAGGCCTGGTTGATGATGTATGTGCATGCTGGGACACTCAGGTTTATCCTGGACCACAGTGGGCAGTGCATTTCCCACAATCATGTTTTGTTTTACGTTGCACTGTTTTTATTTTCACAATTTGCCATGTGCAATAGGTCAGGCCCCCCGAAATTGTGTTATGTAGTTTGTGACAGAGATGCACTCACAGTTGGGATGTTCTGGCTGTTTTATTTACACAAGTGAAATAATCATGTTTGTACAAAACAAAGGTTGGGGTGCCAGCATAAATAAAGTGCAGCTATGTACAGTGGCTGTCTGTGGACACAACTCAGTCCTTTTTCTGCTCCACTAGCTTTTCGAGGACACCTATTAGCCTGTCCATCCTCCCGGCTCTCCGTTCCTCCATTTGGCGTTGCTGAGCCATGTCCTCTTTTATTAGGGCAATGAGCTCATCCTCCCCGTCCCTCCTCCTTTTCGCCACCCGTGCCTCAGGCGGCTCCTCATCCTCCTGTCCCTCCTGGTGTGGGAGTGGGTTGCCCACTGCTGCACTGGGCCCTGGTGTGTCCTCCTGGATGGAGGAGATTAGGACAGGTGGCCTGGTGGAGGGCCTCTCTCCTAGCACCTCATCCATGGCACCAAACCAGGGCCATGTTGCGGCAGTGGGCTTCCCACTTGCACCCTCGCCCGTCGCTGGATACTTGCACTCCTGAGGGCAGAGTACATCACAAGTGGCAGTTGGCAACAACAGCAACATTGCAGGTTTACATAGGTGACTTCTCAGTGTTCCGTGTGGAGTTACATCTGTCACTACCACTGTACATACTTTGTATTTCCTCTTCAGGTTCTCCCATATGCGTTTGGCCTGCACAGGGGAGATTTTCCCCGCCAGGTCCATCTTCTCCACGATTTCTCTGACAGACGACATATGAGAGCACATGTATATCAGGTCATTCCGTTTATGGCATCCACAGCAGGATGTACTGGATTGGGACCACAGGGCAGACAGTTCACTGTCCCTTGTGCCTCAATAATTGTAAACCTCATACTGTTGCTGTACCTCCAGCCCACTGCGGCTGAGTGTTTCGCACCCGTGAACAGGTGCTCATTGTCACGTCGGAGTTGGATGAGGTCTGCCGTCTGCTCCTTGGTCCCTGTAATGCAGCATGACATTGGATTACATTCCCCACCATCCTGCACTTCTGTTTTAGCAGTTCTCCGTTTGCCGCCTGTTCAGCATATACAGCTGTGTGGGACATAAACACTGCAATGTCAGGCAAAACGGTTTATTGCGGGACAGGGGCAGCACTGACTGGGGCAGAACATTTACTTTATCAGGCCCTAGGTTGGGGTCAGGGGGTTCTCTGTCATATTTTTGATTCAATTCAATTCAGTTTTATTTAGATAGCGCCTAATCACAACAAAAGTCGTCTCAGGGCACTTTAAAATATCCCCTTTAAAATATTTGACATGGCTGGTGTGATAACCGTTGCAAATGTATATATGATGTGCTGCGGACACAGCTACATTCCTGCCTGGTATATGTTGACATTTCTGTTTGCGGCTCAGGAAGGGTCATATTAGTACAGTTGATTGCACTTGTAGTGGTGATACTTCTATTCATACTGCCCTCCGTCTGGTACAGGATTCACAGCTTTGCGGGTCTGTGCATTTATGGTCACGTGAGTCCGACAGGTGTCACATGATTCACCTTGACATTTACTATTAACCTTCCATTAACTTTTACATCTTGGCATTTGTTTCGCTCCTTCACACATAACTTACATTTGCGGGTGTTGCTGTCCTCCGCCGCCGTTTCAACCTCCTCTGCAGCTGATGACATCATTACGCACCGACTTGGCTGCGTCGCGCTATGCATTGTGGGATATATGGGACCACGAAGCGTGCACCGGACCACGCTTGATATTTGGGGAAATCGATGGCGCATTTGGAGTACGCATTTGGAGTACACTTCGAATTGGGACAGCCGTCGTCGTGTGGCGGTGACACTCAAAATGCGTACTTCAAGCGTGCGGTCTCTTAATTGGGACGCAGCCATTGCCACTGCAAGACTACAGACTGAAACCATCAGAGTGCATGTTTGTCTGTTCCAGGAAGCAACAGCTGCACATGAAAAGTCTGGAGGTGACCCTGGAAATGTCCTAGAGCATAGAATGTGTACGCGAGAGCAGAGTGAGTGTGCCGATTGGTATAATGTACGGAGACCACGAGTGACTGCATCTCGTTTTAGAGAGATCTGTCATGTGGGCAAGCCCTCTGAAGAGCTGCTGGCGGAACACATCTTAAAAGGTACTCACCAGACAGGCCCTATGAAGAGGGGTTTAGAGTTAGAGGCAGATGCAATCTGGGAATACTGTCAGATAAAATGAGTGAACCACTACAAATGTGGATTTGTGGTGCACCCAGATGCACCATGGATTGGTGCATCACCAGATGGTATCATTTTTGACCCCTTGGAGCAACCTCAGTTTGGCCTAGTAGAAATGAAATGTCCAAACATTAAAAGTTATGTAGATGCACCTTACTGCAAGGTCATCAGTGGGACAATGCAGCTAAAACCAAAACATGCCTATTATTGGCAAGTTCAGGGCCAGCTGCTAACTACAGGTATGAGTTGGTACGATTTTGTAGTCTCCACTCAAGAAGATGTTTTCATACAAAGAATACAGAGGGATGAGGGTTTGATGGAGACAATGAAGCGTAAGGTAGATATGTTCTATTTTCACCTGTACATGGACAAATACCTTGTAGTATCATAAATGGGTAGCTTGTCATTCTTGACTTTAATGTCGTAAACTTACGTGGTGGGCAAGGGCCATTGTATTATTTGCCTGTTGTGGTGTTTTCTGATCAAAATAGAAAGCTGTTGGTAAAATCAGGTTTGGTGAAGAGTTCACACAGACTAGTTTTGTGTTAGTATTAATATCGGCAGTCATAGTGTTCAAACCATGTTTTTTTTGTAGAAAAACTTTGATATGTTTACTGTTATAAAACTCAAAGTATGTCAGATGCAGTTGATAATTTGGAATCTATGTGTGTTTTTCTTTCAGAATGCCAGGGAAACAGTATTTAGCATCGTTGCAAAATCCACTGCAGTCAATAAGAAGCACACAGAACAGAGCAAAAGACAATGTGGTTAAAGTAAGGCAGTTTTATTTGCAGAGTAACAGTAAAACATCAAGTGATTTATTATTGAACTTTAACCAGGAAAGGGGGTGTGTTAGCTGTTCATCAGTTTTACTTAAGTAACAAAATTTGCTACTTCCATTGCTGGGGAGTAACTAAATACATGAATTTAGAATAATAACAATATTCTAAAAGTCTATTCAGAATACAGTACTCTGATTAGACAAAGTAATGAAATATGCTACAAAATACATTTCAAGGCAAGAATTCAGTATTCAGTAACTAAATACAATTGCAAAGTATTCTCCCAACACTGGCTACTTCTCCCACATACTACAAAGTAGACTACTCTACACTCATTTCAAGCTTTTAATCAACCACCCATTTTTTGACCAGGGGCCCGTATTGATAATTTGTGAGGAGACATGCAACAGTAAAAATTTGGTTTATACTCCCAGAAACAGAGAGAGGGATGACAGTGTCAAAAAGTTGGTTTTCTTTAACCCTCCTGATCAGCCTTTCCACGTGGACCCTCAGATGTGCAATGGACTGGGTTCTAAGGACATCCACCTCTGACATTTGAGCTTGCTTGGACAAAAAGGCTGGTCAGTCACCAGCAAAAATGTGCAACCCACACAGACCAAGTAGATAGCAATTTTGTAGAACTTACAGTTGGTCTGCTTACAGGGCTCTCGGTGGATGTGCTGGTGGCAAGGCTCTTCTGACCACTGGTGACCCTCATCATCCTGCTTGTTGCCTCTTGGATTAGATTCCAAAAGGCCATCAAATGCTCATATGACGGAAATCTGCACTTAAGTGGTGGATGTTATTAGAGTTTTTTCTACAGCTATTGCTAACTTTCAGATGACATTACAACTTGACACATACCGCCAGCCTCGTGTTAAAATGCACATTTGTGTGGAAATGTTATAAGGCCATTGGTCACTAGCTGAAAACTTAAGGATTTCTTACCTTGTATAATACCGAATGTCATCAGGTGATGTGGCAAATCCCAAATCCCAGAGTCAAGTGATAAGACTCAAACTGCTGCCTGAGCTCCTTGATCTCCCTTGACATAGTTTCATATTTAATGCGGCCTACCGCAATCAAAGGACTTGCTGCATAGTCGTGGTCTTCAATCAGGGGGATGGAGGCTGGAGCAGACTCAGCACAACTAGCGATGGGCATATCAGACACATTGTTTTCATCTGTGTTCTAATCCTCGGTTGCCATAGCCACGGTATTAACAGGTCGAGGACGGCGCTCCCAAACTGCGGGTCACTCTGTCTTTTTCGAAAAATTATTCCAGTGGAATAAGGAGGGAACAACTTTCGGCTGAAGACAATGCTTCCCAGGGGAAGATGCAAAGATCTCTCCAGTCTCAAGATGCTGACAACACACTCTAGAGCTGGTCGTAACTGTTAAACCGTCCCTTCTGATTTTTATCAGCCATTGTGCACGCAATTCAGGATCTTTGGGAAAGGAGTGGCATCTTAATACCTTGTTAAATTTCTGCCCAGCAGTACACAGCAATAGTGAGCGTTCCCACCTTTTGCTCTTTGTAATTTAAAGTGATCTTTCCGTTTCCGTATTTTGGACATGATTTTAGAGTCCATCTTCGCAGTAGCGATTGACCGCAAAATAAAGCTACCGGAAATGTACAACTCTACATCCGGTCTTAAAACAGGAAGTTAGCATTTTCTCGTGCACAGGGTCTATCTCATGCAAACAATAACATGGCGCACAGTGTCATGTCAAAAAGGTGCACACCTTTGACATTGCATGACTAAATCTCTGTTTTCCTTGTCCACACATAAACGCAAAAACAGAGTTTTCGAAAATCTCCACCCTGGCAGGAGCTTTTAAAAATCTCAGTTTTCAGTGATCGAAAACGCCGTTTACGTGTGGACGAAAGGTGCAAACGCATAGAAAAATCTGCGTTTTCAAAAATACCCGTGTACGTGTGGACGTAGCCACAGGCTATAGCAGCATTACTAAGGGCTGTTTCAGGGTCACCTGATCCAACACTAACACACACCACAGCTAACACCAACTATATCTTTATCACAAAGGAAATGTTTAAACCTAGTCTTAAAAGTATTGAAAGAATCTGGAGTTCTTTAAGTGCCATTAGGGATATTTTTTTTTTGGTAGTTTCACTTAATTGTATGTTCCTAAGGTTCTTTAATAGTTTAAGCCAGTGGTTCTCAAAGTTTGTGGCCCGCCCCACTGGATGGGCGCAGAGTTCTGACAGGTGGGGTGCAAGTTACCTGGCAGAAAAGTCATGCGAAACAGATGTTTAACATCGGAATCACTTTTATGGCGGAACAAAGAAATTTGCGGCAGTTGCATTACAATATGCGCATCCGCTGCGGCCGCGTGTGTAAGTCGACAGCCGCAATAAAGAAGTGTAGACCTGACCACATGTTCGCACTTTTCAGTACACTTCTTTATTGCAGCTTTTCAACTACAGCCTACACACATCAACAACAACATCAGGACCCATTTCATTCTGGTTTAAGCCCGCGATTGGGGATGCCGCTCAGGTGCGCCGCAGACCACGCCCCTCCACACCTCTGCAGTCAAAAATAGGCACACTGCAGCCACTAAGAGTGAATAGTATTAAACTCTAAATTATATATTTTTCATCTCTGTTCACAAGTTTCTGGATTTCTTTTTTTTTTATAAGACTAAGACTGAACTTTATTTTTCCATGCTTGGCAATGTTCACATTCTGTTTAACTTGTTGCTTTTTTGAAGAAGTGGTGCAGACTAATAAAGCAGTCTAGTGACAAAAGTTACAAATAGTTGTCTGAAATGAAAGTTGTTTGTTTAAAACAAATTACTGAAGGATTAATTGTGAATGAGTTAATTATAGAAATAGAGTTCGAGCTAAGCTTTTTTGTCATTGTTGTGTTTAGATGGGGTTGTGAAAATATTTCTTCCTGCCATGTGGGGAATGATGTAAAAAGTTTGAGAACCACTGGTTTAAGCCAAAAGCAAAAACAAAACATCAAACAGGTAACAAGGAAAAAAGGTGCAAAACACAGTTAATTATCCCCAGTTAAGTAAGTTACTGTTATTAATTAAGATTTCTTTGTTCCTTCCTCATGCTTAGAATGGCACAAAATCCAGAAACCGAGATCCAAGAAAGTCTTCAGAGGCAGCAGTGGAAGCCCAACTCAGAAACAGCTGTGCAATATCCTCAGACATGCCCAACGGAAAACAAAACAAAAAAACCCATCCTGAAAAACACCTGCATGTTGGTGGGCTATGAGCACAGGTCCCTTTAACGCTTTAAGACCTACCATAGAACCAAGTCTGCCAGAGCTTACTTTATATTTTTACATGCTGTAGTGCCATTTTTGGGAGCATTTCAAGTTGCTATACATCAATACAACTGTTATAGCCCAAATTTTAATAATATTTATGCATTAAATCCATAGTAACCACATAAATTGCAAAAAAGTGCAATAAACTACAGAAAAATTGAAAATCGTTTTTTTTTGGGTTTTTTTAGATATATTTCTAATTAGAGAAATTTGGGAGGTTTATCCCTCAAAACTTTAAATACAAAACAGTTGCAAAAAATAGTTTACAACCACAGGAAATTTATTTTGAGTGTCTTCATAGTTTTATTTTTGAGATACACCAATTTTTATATACTGCAGAAAAAACGAAAAACAATCCTATAAAAACAGCATGTGCATCAAAATAAACTATTTAAAGCAGTGCAATTTGAGTTCTAAGCATCCCAGAAACTATTCAGCAGAGCATAAAGTCAAACATGACTTTTAAAAACACCAGTATAGGCTTTCAAGGCCTACAAGTAAAAAACTACATTTTCCGCGAAAATGACATCATTTCCGGTTTCGGGCAGGTAATGGCGGACATGCGATCGTTTGCGCTGACGTCTATTTCAATGTAGGAAGTGTTACAAACAGCTGATCGAATCGGCAAAGTGTGTTTCTGGAATATTATGTTTTTGTTCCTGCAAGCACTTTTCATGCAATTTTTGCAAAGCTATATGTGGAAGGAAACCATGACCTAGCACAAGTTGATGGCATAAGATGTAAGTACAACTCCTCCGGTTTCATATGTAAAAAAATTATTGCGCTAGCTTACGAGGTTCCGGTTCTACAGGGATTTAAAAATAGTTACACAAAACGGAGTGTGCCCGCTTCTCCCATCATTTAACCTCCGAGGGTTAAATGATGGGAGATCCCCATGTCACCTGCATTAAGTCAGAATCATGCACATGATTAGCCCAGTTGAGGTTCTTTTGAACGGCTCTGCTGTTGCTCCTCTTGTTCCTCCTCACACAAACAAGTAAATACCAATCATACCAATGAGCTGACGCTGGACCCTCTATGACCCTGTCATGTAACTGCTCATCTTCTGTTATCTCCTCTGTGCTGGGAAACAGAAAACCTTCTTGTGAGAGCACATATGGATAAGCCATCTTGGAGGTGCTGGACTACCTGTGCAACACGTGTGGGCCACAGATATCATCTAATGATACCAGTAGTGACAAAGACAAAAGCACAACTAGAAAAAAAAAACCAGTCAGGAAAGATAAAAAGAAAGGAATAATGGAATTCTTACAGTACATGAAGCATGCCACACATGATAGCATTTATCGTCTAAGCTAGTTTTCAATGTCTATCCATAGTTATGCTTGTAAAACACAAAATAAGACTCAATAACACGAACAGTCTATACAGTAAATACACACATTAAAAAACAAAACTCAAAAACGACAGTGTATAGACAGACAAGACAGCATGGGGCACAGACATTAGTATAATAAAACACCCTAAACCCTATATCTTACTCTAAAGGTACTACATGAGTTTCATAATTTCAAGTGTTTTAAATTGCTATATATTCTTACCATAGGCTCTTTGCGTCTTACTCACTCATGTGTGGCACAACAGTTTTGACCTTTACAGCTGGTGGAGTTATAGTCTTTACATATGTGGAAAGAACAATGTATTTGTTTGCTAGCTGCAAGTAGAACACTTTATAAATCAACTGACAGAGCAGATGTCAGCAAGATGCAATCAGCACTATTTCATGCTATAAAATAGCTTTTTCCCCCCAAGCACATCCAACAGTTTACAACATTAGAGGTTACGATGCTGCGCGTCACGCCACAAACATCACTAAGTTTCGTACTGAAGCATGATGTTTTGTTCACAAGGTTGGAGAAGCCTGCAGTCAGCTGAAACTGAAGAAGTCACTTGGATGAATAACAAAATGTTTCTTCTACAGAAAACACAACGTTCAAATAAACAGAATTGACTTTATAGGAAGGGCTAAAACACTCAAGTCACTACCTACTAGGTAACATCATAGTGGCTATATCTATCTTGCATATACAGTATTGTATCAACTTGTTTGTGTGTTATTCTTTTTGCTGTTGCCAGTTAGTTGCATATAAATGCTGTGACTTGGTGGAAGGTTTCATAATTGAACGTGTATCCCTGCAGCTTCATGAGTGATCACTGCACAAAAATTAATAACCAAAAAGAAGAAGAAAGAAAGAAAGAAAAATGAGATTCAGCAAAAGGACAACAAAACCAGAGATGCCTATGTCCCATCCAACAACAGCCACCACTCCTATGGAAACAGAGCAAAGAATGAGAGGTTAAAAGGTCAAATCAGTATCTTGACATTAGCCAAGAAAAAAAGGATGTAAAGACTGAGGAGAAAGATGATGTAAAGAATCACAATGGAGAGAAACAAACAGAACACACTCCCAGGAGGACTAACCTTGTGACTTCTCCCCAGTGCATCTCCCTCAAGACACTAGAGAATAGTTTTGCTTATGGGATGCCGATGCTCCCTGCTTTCAACAAGTACTTGCTCTTTTTACTTCCTCTTCCTCCTGCCAGGCTTCCCTCCCTTTCCATGTTATCGCTTCTTCCTCCTTTTCATGGAGGTAGACCCATAAATCAAGCGATCAAAGCCATGCACCTAATCTGAGCTTTCTGCCTCCAATTGACCAAAGGCTGTGTGTATTACTGCACGATGGCAACCTTTACTACAGTAAGAAAACATACATAGCAGCAGTTAGCTCCCTCTACACTGCCCTGCAGGTATGTCCTTTAAAGCTTGAACACACAGACACACACACACACACACACACACACACACGCACACATAGTAAAACATAAAAAAAAACACCTGTAAACTACTATTACTGTTGATTTACTGTTATATTTGTTGAGTTTATTCATGCACCTGAAGCTATGGGCAACAGAAGCAACATCACAATTCACAGGTCGCTACCCTCGGTTCACTGCTCCCTTTCCCCCTTTAACCCAATGCAGCGAACTGTTGGGCCTTATCTACTGTTTTATACTCCCTATTCGGGAGCTGAAACAGATGACAACATATGGCTGCAAAATATGACTGCACCCAAGAGGATGTGGATTATGGCCCAAACTGGAGTAAATGTAATATATGCCAGGAATCAGACACATGCATAATTATAACATAGATTGCAATGCAGTGTATATGTACCACCCGAATGTACTTTATGCACTTACAAGTCCAAATCTTTTTCTTTTTCCTCTGGCAAACAACTCTGCTTGTATTGACATCTATGGGAAACTAGCCTTGCTGCTCCTTTGATCTCTGATGAGTTAATTTTCTCAGTTGCTAGCTTCAACACTGGCTTTGTAAATTACAGTCTCAGTTAGAGTCAAAGAGACAGATAATACTTTAATATGGGTCTAACACATGATTACCTACTTACTATTGTATAATCTTGCGCTTGTCCTTTATTTGTCAGTCCTGATCTGCCTCTCACTTGTCACGCCACCAAGATAGTGATGACAAAAAGGTTCACACTTCACAGTGAACCTCCATCTTTCACAAATCTTAAAAAAAAATCTATCAATTTATCCAAGAGACACTATACAAGCATTTGTTATAAAATGAAAAATGCAATAAAACTGAGCATAGGTAATTCCCTATTGTCCTGCAGTTATCATAAGTGCCCATAATGTTCAGCAAACTTGCAAGACGAGTCTCACTTTGAGCGAAGAAATCTTCCAGTCTGAAACAATTACTGTGGTCTAAATTGTCTTTAAATTTACCATAAACCGACATCAGTCAGACATTCTGATGGTCATGCTTCAGTTTTAAGGCTTAAATCAAGAGACAAAAGCACCACAGATAGTGTGGGTCTCATTAAGATTTCTGAAAAAGCAGTTTGCATTAAGCAGTTATAATGGTGCTTGTTCTGGAAAATCCTGTCCATTGTTCCCATTCAGCACCATCACTGAAAGCAAAAACTGCCATTGTTTCTGCTTCATTAATAGGATGAAGGAGTTCAGGCCAAATGATTATTGGTCCTGATGCCGTTTCAGTCGTTTCTTTCTCTTTTCTTTTGTCTGTTTAGTTTGACATAAAGGTCAGCAAAGCCACCAAGATAAAACTTCTATTTTCCCCCAAAGCTTTTTTTTTCAACTGTTAATTCATTACAGCTGATTCATTACATACTCATACAAACAATTGACAACTTAAAGGAAAAAACTTAACCTTTGCCCCCCTCAGTGAGACAATCCAAATGCATCCTGAGTTATTGTCTTTAACCTATAACGAAACACTTCTAGCCCTATAGGAGTGGTCTCTTCCAGGATCATCGTGTCTGTATCCATCTGGTATAAAGGGTCGCTGAATGGCTTCATGAATGCGAAAATAACAAGAATTATAGTCACTAGATCTAAACCCAAATAACCACCTGGCAGAGATAAAGACAGCACTCTCCTCCACTTTCATCAAAACACGAAATGAGGGAATACATTTTTGAAGAATTGTGTTCATCTCTCTAGTATAGTTTCAGAGACCTGGAAAGAAAGATTTAATTTGTTGTATATCTGCAGCAGGAGTGGTATAATGACCGGTTACATGGAGCAACAGGTGAAATGAGAGAGAGGTGAGGGGGGTTCTTTAAAAATAGATATTTGGGGAAAAAAGTGGTGCTGAAACTCATGAATCACAGATCAACTTATCCCTTATGTTTACAGAACTGACATTTGGAGGTGCTTGGCATGTCTGGCTTTGCAATTTGCAATTTGAGAAATAAACGCAACAGAATGTTTACAGAATTGAGATGGTTATGTAATTATGAGAGACTATTACCAACTGCAAATGTCCAGTCTTATGTTAAAATCTGATCATTTTTTCTTTTTAAGAGAGTTATACATAAATATTAAGATCAATATTTTGGTGATGGCTGTTGTTGTCCCGTGCACAGCTTCTGTCAGTCTGGAGAAAAAAAAAAAGAAATACAATCTTTGTGCTAAAAGTTCCCAGTTATCAAAGAGAGGTGGTGATATTTGAATAATTGAGTCCTCCTTTATATGTCAGTGTCTTTGCCACAGCCCAATCTGAAACAAATGGGGTTAAAAAAAGATGTATGGTAAAACTAAAAGAGGAAAAAACAAATGTAATCTAAATGTAATCTAGATTCCATTCGACTTCCCCCTCTTTTATATCCAGTTCTTAAGATGGACTTGTACAGCAACTCAGGAAAGTAGTGATCCCAAGTTATGAATTTTAATTCTATATACATATCTTGTTTGACTGAGTTATTATAATTTTGAACAGATATGCATAGATTTTTGCAGGAATTTGCAGTTTTAAAAGGTATTACAGGTATTTACATAAGTCCATTTTGGTGACAAAATGTGTGCCAACTAAAATGTGAATAAATGCATCCTTTGCTGTTCCATTGTCTCACCTGTTACATCATTGCAGACACACCAAGGATATAACCAGGCACTGAAGGAAAAAAAAATATTGCCCAGAGGAAAATTGCATAAAGACTGGTTTCTGCAAAGTGCTGTCCTTGTGTCTGCAGGAAAATTGATTCCACTGAGTGATATTCTGGTTTTATGGAGCAATTTTATTGGAAAATCAAGTCCCTTTTCTCAACATAAATCATAAACCTTTAGCAAGTCTTGACTCCTGGTCTTGTCCTAGTTTACTTCTAAGGGCTATGTGCTGATGGAGATGCAGTGTGCAGACCCTGAGGAACTCAGCCTTGCCATCAGCTGCATCAAGGCAAAGCTGCCTAAGGATGAAGATGCCAAAGCTCGCCTTAAGCATGTGTGCAGGTCAGAATTCAGCAAACCACTGAGCACATATTGCTCAGACTGAAGTGTCTTTGAGCGAGATACTGGTTTCTTTTAAGCCACTTTGAACAAGTCATTCAAAACACACAACACATGCCGAATGATTGTTTTCTTCTTTGCATAAGTTTAAGAGGACTTTGTTGCCGTAGCCCCTGCATTTGTTTATCTCTTCTCCAAATGACTTAATTAAATTAAAATAAAATATGCAGGACCTTTATAACCCAACTTTTAATTGAGTAGCACAAAGCCAGATATCCACTGGCACAGTGAGGAGGAACTGAGCGTTCATTTATCTCCTGATTTAGTTCCCTTTGATTCTTGACTCAGTTACATCAGATAAATGCAAACGTTGCATTACGATTTATTAGAATTTATACAGGGAAGTGAAAAACTAATTTCTCTGCTGTGGCAGTGCTGAAAAAATATCAGCCTGATTTCAGTAGACAACTGACCGGCTAGTGCTGTGTCCCTGGCAGGGACCACTTCAATAAATCAGGCCACTGAGGACACCGACGTCTTGGATGAACAAACCTTGAAAATATTACTGGACAAAGGTAACCAGCCATTTGATTTTAATGTTTAGTTCCACATAATGGTGGCTAGTCAACTGAGTTGTAGAGTGCAAAATAAGATATTCTTGATCCTGGGCCTGCAAGAAGTCCTATTGCACTCTAGATTTGCCCTCAATACATTACAAATTTCAAATCTGACACTATTTACACACACAACATTCTATAGCTTGGAAAAAGAGAGACAGACAGATTATAGATACTGACATATTTACAAACTCACACATACAGAACCACACGTTTATTACTGAAATAAAAGTCCTGCTGGTTTCTGAGCAGTAGTGTAACGTGGACTGAGCCATAAAGCGTATAGTCAAAGATAAGGTTTGAGAAGTTATTGTTAGAACCGCTGTGTCTCTGCTTGAAAGACAGAGAGCCTCGCAGAGCTGTGACAGTAATTATAAGCACATTCAAGTGAGTCTCTGCAGGTATCTGTATTGTAGTGGAATTATAACTGAGACATAAAATATATATTTTTGTGGGCTAGTTTCAGTATGTAACTGTGGTGGGGTGTGGTTTGTGGCTCAGCTGCAGGAGATTTAGCAGTGGGTTGAAGGTGTGGTGTCAGGAGAGGCTGACCCACACAGCTGACCTCCATCATGTGATCATGTCTCCCCATTTGAGTATGTCGCCAGGACCAGAAGACAAAACTGTGCGTGGTGTGAAACAGGAGGACAGCTGGAAATAAAAACACTTAACCTACAGTGCTGTGTGGGTGGGTCCTTTATTGTGTCACAGTAACCAAAGCCATGTTCTTGACTGTGTCAGGTTTAAATATCACACTTAGCTATGAGTGCAGAAAAGTTATAGGTGGGGAAGCCCTTTCTCATCAGTGGGGCTTATCCTTGTCAGGGATGCGGGTGGGCCAAAGTTTTAAAAAAAGCAAAATTAAGGGATGTCATATGGCCCTCTATTTGTTCCTCATTCTATTAGCAGTAGTGCTTCTTTTTTCCCCTGATGAAAACATTGCAGCATCTTAGACAGAATCCTCACTTGGTATATTCATGGAAGGAAATGTACATTAAAACATTTAGTTAGAAAGAGTTGGATAATAACCGATTCATATTTTAGTCTACTACATTTTCATATTTTATGTTTCCTTGGGGCTGTAAACACAGCAGTGACATGTATTATATGATTGTTATGGTAAATTCCTAGATACTATATACAATGATAAATGTCATATACAGAAAGCAATCTCTGGCATTAGCTGTGTCCCTTGTTTCAAACAGAAAAGAGCACAGTGTCTGAAGAGATCATCGATGCACTAACTGCAATTCTGCCGTGTACATTAGAGCTGTCACATATCATACTCAGGATGTATTTGTAGATGCTCCGCTGGTTCATTTCTCAGACAACAAAACAGTTTGTTGTGAGATTTGTTTTCATCTCTGAATGCTCCAGTACAGTCATCTTTCAAGTGGATTTCAAGTTTTTCTTTGATGGATGAGACAACTTGTGGCTCTGGCACCAACTGTTTCTCTTTCAGTATGTTAAAAATCAGAAGCAGGCGTTGCTGTGCAAGCAGTGGCTTGAACGGCTCAGTATTGATTGTAATGCTCTTCAGCAAGATTATTTCGCTCTTCGTGCATTGTTTGGGGGTTGAACTGTAACAAATGTTGCATGAATTTAAAGAATTCAAACTATGCATTTTTTTCAGTTGTATAATTATTCCAACAATGTGACAATATAACCACTAATGAGAAGGAAAGAAAACAAAAAAACCAATAAAACCATGGTCATTCCTGGTTCAGAATGCAAACTCTAGAGGCCTAGATTTGCAACATGCTTTGATTCAGTGGATGGCTTATAGTGAAGCCTTGCCTTCACTTACTTTCAGGTGAACATGAACATAAGTAGCACTCTGCTAAGACTGTGATTAACTGCTGCAGTGTACTGGAAGGGGATGGGATCACATGACAAACAAGGAAAACAAACTCTGCTGCTGCACATGGTTGACCACTGAGAGAGCAACACCTGCATTAAAAAAGCCCTTTTCAAGAGACACGTTTGTTAATTTTCTATAATTTTTTTTTAAATTATATGTTGTTGAAAGCTCAAAATATGAGCATGCTTCTTTTCATATTACATTTAGAATCTAAAATTGGATAATCATTCCTTTGCTTCTGAGCTCTCACCTTTTGTTTCATTCCATAAACCTCATACCGCATGTGGGACTGTTTTGTTGATGTCAACGTTTAAAAGTCAGCACATGTAAATTAAAAGCAAAATTCAAAAGCAATATAAACTGAACTACACTGATTACATCTGCTTTCAATACAGCCTGTGTCTTTTCACTTATGAAGGAATTCTCTGGTTTGTTTAATGCAGACGAAAAAGAAAAGGTAAACCTTAGACCAATTCCCTTAGGTTCTTATACCTACAGGCTATGAGAAACTCAAAGGCCTTGTGTGCTCTAGGCACACATTTTGACTGTGTTCAAAGACTCTTTTGTAGAGCAAGGATATCCAAGTTTGTGGTTCGCCTGTGATTAAGAAAAGGAGCCATGAAACAGAACGAGAAATTTAGTCATCTTGTTACTTAAATTCTATTTAGTCTGCTCAGCGTTGCCCTGTATAGAAGCATGATTTACGTACGTTTCTTGAGTTCAGTTCACTTTATTAAGTTATAGAGAATTCAGTTCCAGTGCAGCTCTATGGTTGTATTGAGGATCACTTGGAGCATGATTTGGAAAGATAAAAAGGTCAGTGACACAGTGTTTTAGGTTTGGTTCGTTCAGATTGTTTTCTTGACCTTGTCCACCAGATCGAGCAGTCCATCAGTAGCATGCAGCTCACACAAGACAAGCTTCCTCAATTCCTCTTCACTTCTCTCTTTCAGCATTGCCTTATGTTCACTCTTCTTCTGTAAATTTACTTTTTCAGTAATTTTGTTCACCTCATTTTCTTGGCTCTATTTATATATTCCTTCTGCTTTTCTTTCACCTATTTTCCACTTATTATAAATTATAATATATTATATATTTCATATACATATATACACACATATACATATCTATATATAGATATATATAGATATATATTGTGTTCATGTTAAATTTTGCACTCTCTGTGTCTCTTTTCTGCAACCTCTTCACATAAGACCTCTTTTCTTTTTCCTTGTTTTCTTTTCTTTGTCCCTTGCTTCCCTTACATCATTCTTTTTCCTCTAAGTTTTCCCATCTTGATCATCACCTTCTTCTCACCGACTTGTTTCCCAGTAGAAGTAACAATGCTGCAATTGCAGAGATTATAGTTTTGTGAAATGGCTCTTAAATTCAGATGACAAAGCACCCACCCACTCCGCCCGCACCAAAAAATCCCACAAAAAACCCCCCACTGTAGCAGTCCACTGTCTGCATCTTGTCCAGCATTAGGTATACCAATAGTTGTTATAGGAAAAACCAACATACAGTTTACATCCGATTCAGTAAAAAGGACTAGATGTTACAGTCCCTGATAATGCATTGCTTTAGATGGAGAGACTCTTGAGGGATGGCTGTTATGAGGAAAGGCAGCCCAGAAACTTTGCCAGCAGCACACATCGTTGCGTGCCTCAACCTTTGGTCTTTTACCCAGGCTAATCTGCCATTTTCCTTCCTTGGTTAGGTTTAGGGATTAGAGATCTGATCTAGCTTATCATTTTAAATTTGGGACACATCGTCAGTAGTGGACCTTGGTTTCATCGGGTGTTTCGGCCATTATCACTAGACACCCTCATCCAAGGAGGCCCTGCCAGGGTTGATCAGGCCCTGGAGTGTGTCACTGGTTTATGTTAAATTGTTATTTCTCTTCTTCTTTCTTCTGTTTGGTTTCCTACAGTTTATTTCTATCTATTCACTGCAACTGAGAAATAATACTTACCTCTTTTGCATTTATGGAGCCTAACTTCTTCAAAGGGATAGAAAAGGTGATAGAGAGAAGTAAGACAAAAGGGACAAGATAGGAGAGAGCAGAGAGGAGAGCCGGAAGGGAGGCGCCTGATCTGGCGTCCCACACCTCCCCGCCGGATCAGGCTGTAAGCTCTACCTCCCCACTGCCTACCAGAAAAGGGAAGAAGAGCAGAGGGGAGAAGAGCGGAATATTTCTTTTCTCTTGTGGTTAGCTGACTGCCTTAGCTGCCCAAGTGATGTCATTTTATTGGTCCTCTCAGCAGTGTTAGCTAGATCTCTTATAGCCTGCTGTTGCGCCTGCCCTCTGATCCCAATCTCTCTAAGCAGTTTTGCTGTTGTACTGGCAACAAAGCCCCTTCACCACCTTGATCTTCCAGCCTCTGTCCTCTGCCTCAGCTGCCAAGTTGGCATACCGCAGCTTCTTACGCTCAAATACTTCCTCAATTGCTTGCTCCCATGGTACCGTCAGCTAAATGACGTACGCAAGTTTTTGGGAGTTAGACCAAAGGACGAGGTCTGGTTGCAGAGTAGTTGTTATGATCTCTGCCTCTGATCCAAGTCCACTTGCATCTGCCAATCCCTGGCGGGCTTCAGCGGTCCCAGGTCTGGGTTTGAGGGGCTTGTCCTCGGCTTGTCTCCTTCCCGGACAAATGTTGATGAAAACTGACACTCCTCTTGTTTTTTGAAAGGTTGAGCATTAATGGATTTTCTTTTGCACTCAACTTTCTCGGCTAGACACCTGAGAACCTGGTTGTGTCTCCATGTGTATATGCCCTGAGTAAGGCTAGTCCTACAACCAACCAAGATGTGCTTGAGTGTTGCTGGGACTGTACACAGGGGGCAGGATGGGTCCTTTCCAAACCACAGCTGCAGATTTATTGGGGAAGGTAGCACATCGTATGTCGCTCGGATGATGAAACTTAGTCTATTAGACTCCATGCCCCAGATTTCACTCCATGAGAGTTTCCTCTTTTCCACACTCTCCCAATTCATCCAGTGGCCCTGATATCTTTTTTTTGTTGTTTTTTGCAGACAGTCCCTATGAAATTGCAATATATAAATAGAATTAACTGAATAAAATGTTTGGGTTTTAAGGCAGCACTACTGTACAAATGTTGTGCTGCCTTAGAACATCTAGCCCATTTGTTATCGTTTTAATATTGGTTTTCAGCCATGTCCCTTGTGAACACAGATGCATTTGGAGTCTATGAACCTTTTAATTTTATTATGCATCATAAATGATGAAACCGTCCAGCTCTATGCATTTTTTGAGAAAACATATTCTTACATTTTTGATCACGTTTTCAAAGTAACCATCTCTTCTAGTGTTGTGTTGCCCCTGCCTAAGCACTTTTAAACTATGTTGCTTACATCAAGCTTAAACAGTCAACCTAAATTGCCTAAGAGCCGAACAGATGAACAGTTTCCCCACACAAATAAAGATGGTCTGTTTATACTGATTAGTCAACTGCTGCACCACTGCACTTACTGAAAACAATTTATCTCTGTAGTTGCTAAATGAAGCAGCAAAGTTGCTAAATTGGTAACACCGGTAAAGCTGTGGATTGTAGAACCAAAACACAAAGCTGTTTCAGGGTTAGTAGTCTGTTGATAGACAGAGTTGAGCTTTTGCTGTGGATTTATTATAATAGCTGAGAACTTTTAAATGAAGGAACATTATTATTGCTGCCTCACATTTCCATAATGCTCCATGTGTTAATTTCGCTGCTGGAATCCAGTACTGGATGAATCTGCCCCATAGAAAATACATTTTATCCCAAGGATACTGGATGCTTTGTTGCTGGCTTTGAACACCAATCAAAAGCTAGGCAGCAATTATCAGGCATGTTTGTTGGGGTATGTCAAGTGCACAGATTTCAAAACAATCTTGTGTCTTGTTCATGTTGACAGATCGCCAAATGGATTAGCCTCTTTTTACTCCTCCTCCAAACTCTTCACCCTCAGACTATTCCCACTCCAACATGTCTGCATTATTTTTCTTCTGCTTCATTAGTCATGAGCTGACAGGGAGAGGGTGTGTACAGTCAGCTTCTAACAGTGCCGACCCCGGCCTCCCTGGGGCCCTGAGGAAACTTCTGCTGGTGGCTGGGTTGGAGCTGTGAAAAATACTTCCCATATAATTATGAGAATCACATAGTGATCAGACAGTGTTTATTTTGAGTTTTTGAAAATGCCAGTTATAATTTGCTTTCCTGTTTTTATTTTCTTTTGACCATGAAGGCATCTCTCTATTGTATACTTCAAGAATGATACTCCTTGTTCAAGAATATTCATGACCTGACTAGATGTTGTGAAGGAGGTTTTCTTATGGAAGAAAATAAAAAGAATGAAGAAAATAAACCTGCAGTTAATACAGTTTAGTAATCCATCAATAAGAAATTGTACAACTTATTAAAGTTGATGATATGCACTTCAAACAGTTGCATTAACTTCTTATGAACAAACTAATCAATTACATGTTTTTATGAAAAGTCCGCCATTCTTTTTCCAGCTACACTCTATACATCTATTCAGCCAAAAGCAGAAAAATAAATTAGTTCTTCACAGTATAAATGGATAATGACTCAAAGCATTTTGAAAAACAAACCTGCATTTCTCCAGGCAAAGAAACAAGATATTCTTCATTGGTTAAGTCAGTCACCTGATCGCAAACCATTAGAACAAGTTACTGAAGACAAAACTGAAAGCAGAGAGACCCACAAACAAGCAGCAGTTGAAGGTGCTGCAGTAAAGGGCTAATAGATAATCTGAAAGGAGGAAACACAGCATTTGGTGATGTTCATGGGTTTTAAATGTCAGCCAGCCATTGAGTGCAAAGACTATGTATAAATGCAGAAAAAAATCTCTTTGAAGAAAAGCCTGAAAGTTTGCACTTCCAGCACATATTGATTGTTTGATTTAGAACCCAATATGGCAGCGTGTCTGTACACTGTCATGCATTACAATGCTTGCTCTTTGGAGGTGACATGGCTCACTTTGTGAGATTTACTGTATTAAAAAAAGGATTCTTAATCCTGTGAACCTCACCGATTCCTAGCAATTAATCACTGTTTACAATCTGTGAAGTCTACATTTCTCCAATAAATTGAACCCCCAAGTCTAACCAAAATGAGTTTTTTGATTATATTAGCCTTTTTTTGGACTCTGCAAACACTCCTTATGGCTATGAAAGCTGATGAAACAACTGATGAACTGTGGGCCGGTGACTCTGCTCAGGTATATTTACGAACATTTAAATGAGGAGAGATTTATTATTTTCTGGACACAATCACAAAGGGACTCAAATGTCCCTGAGACAGTGACTTCTGCCAGATAAATACAGAAAAACAACAAGGGTTGTATTAAGCTGTGTAATAAGCTATATATTGTTTGTTTGCAGGCCAGATTAAAAGAAACATTTCCTCATATATCCTTTGGACATCGCCCATGAGTTAAACCTCACCATGCAACAGGCCTGCTAATCTTGTAGCCCTGATACATTTTTTTTGACAGCCTCTTACCTAGGTTGTCCCCTAGGAGAGCTGCAGTTCTGGATGAAATGTGTGGCGGGAGGATTCCACAGTGAGGACAAACAAGGTGAATCTTTGAAAGCTACACCTTCCATGTTTGAACATCAAAACACTTTGAAACAGTGTTATGAAAAAGTGTGGAATTATCATTCCTGAAACAGCGTGTCAGTCCAACGCAGGCCACCTGCATTGCAGGGATGTAAACTTTCTTTTCTCTTTATCTGTTTTCCCACACTGGCCTCATGCATGTTGATATTCAATGCGGCCTTCTTCAAAAACAAACTATGCATCCTCTAAAAACCCAACAGGCTCAGGAGAGTTTTTTCCTGTTTCATAGAAGAACTGAAGGACAAGCTGACTAAAGATGACACTCAGATGCTGTGCCTGCATCATGGTCTGATAAAGTATCTGTTAGTATCTATACAGTTAGCTCCACAATGCGCTGAAATAATAATAAAGCAGTTAAATGCTTTGCGACATTCTTGTACTTTGTAACTCATTAGTTCTGAAATTTTTTGGCTGTACAAGTGAACATTTGCCAATGATCCGCAGAAAGGAGGGTTTGAGTTGAGTTTGCAATGTCATTTTGGTGACTTTTCGAAACCTTCTTTGAAACACTGGAATAAATGCAAACAGCCATCAAAACCCCTTCCATGTAGTCAAAGAGTGGTTAAAGAGGACAATTATTTCTTCACAGTACTATGGGACAGGATAGCATGAACACACTGGCTACGCTGATGTCAGTGGACTTACAGGACAGGTCGATTAACTTTTGGTCATTTGGAACTTCACTTCAAATACAGCAGAGCCCCATCTGTAGGGCTCTTGAACGATCATCACACATTTTCCTGTCTGTATATTTTCCAATTCTTCCCTCAGCCATGGTTGGTATTTTTCCTGCTCTTACCAGCAGTTTTACATAGGACACAGTGTTTGACAAAGGAGTTACTTTGGGATAGAGAAACATCTGCTGTAGTATCTGATGGAAGTCATTAAAGTAGGTACAACTATTTGTAGTGAATCTCAAGGTGGTTTCCTTTGTGTTTTTCTTTTGTTTTTACACTTTAAAAGATGTGTCTGTGTATGCACTCGGTGATTTCACCATGGATCTCAAACTCTGCTTAGCACCTGTACCACTGTCTCTCAGTAACTTAATCCAATTTCCAAAAATGAAAATTATAATGCTAACTATTTTGACACTCTAGGGGAGATTCAGGAGACAAGCGTATGCAACATCATTCAATGTTGTTCTTAAGCACTTGTTGAAGAACATTACATATTACTTGGAGTCTTGTAAGTAAAACCTCTGTTGATGTGAGGTTATCTACTGACAGATAAAATGCATTTTGTTGACCAAACCATCCAATGCCAACACTCGTTTCACCCCTGAATATAAAACAGCTATACGTGGAAACATTTGTTTTCACTAAAGATTTGGATTCTTGAGGATATCACTAACCTTACAACTTTGATAAAAAAGAAGACCAAAGACTCAAACTGGTCAGACGTTTACTTGCTGTAAAAGACACAACAGATGGTAGCTTGGCCCATAAGAGTGAAATTTTAACTTGGGGAACAGAAATCCGTCTTTACTTAGGAAACAAAATTTGGTTTCCAAACAGTACAGTCATGTTGTGGGTGAACAGCTGTCTAACTTAATTAACTGCATAACACTCCAGCTCAGAAACAGGAAACACATCAAGAGCAGAGTTCTTATATTCTTTATGTTTTTGCTTCTGAATAAAGTCTTTTTCAGTTCTAGATAATTAAATGGGAATCCCAGAAGTGTGACATTTTAACTCTAGTGAGACAAGTGAATTTATCAAATGAAAATAAAAAGCTATGAGGACCTCATGTTTTGATATACTGGAATACGCAAACATCAGTGCAATTTTTACACAAATACAAGAAGGTATAATTGGTATTTTGCATACAGTTTTATTTCCACAGAGTGAAAATAAAGTGGTACAATTTCCATATTATCTTCATCAGCACAAATTAACTGATTTTTTACAAGTGCTGTCTGTATTGTTACTGGGTGAAGCAGAGCTTCATTATTTTCAAAAACTATTAAAAACTCATCTTTGTATTACACCATTGCTTTGGGTGAGTTTCTTCATTACTCCTAAAATTCAAATACACACTTTAGCTTCAGGAAGTGATTAGGGATGTTAAGACAACCATCATAATTAAAAATGAAATATCGATTTCATAAATCTTTGTGTAATTCTTTGGTTTTGTTTTTATGTGATAAGATCTGGAATTTGCTTTTGCCATCAGTTCCAAAACTCTGATTATCTACATAAGTGCTGTATTTTGGTAAAGGAAGTCGGGTGATCTCACAGGACACCAAATGGATGGTTCGCTCTTGTGTTTTATGTCTCTTTCAGCCCGTGGTTTAGTATTATTTTTATTATTTCTACTCTAATATGCAGAATGATTGAATGAATATAGTCATTGATAGGAAGGCACTGGAACTGGCAGCACAGAGCTGCCCATGGGTAAAGTATGGTTGTCAGAGGCAAAGGTGTTTCACTGAGGTTTGGTTACTTCTGGTTGTTTCCCAGTTTCTTCTCTCTGTCTGATGCCTGCAGGTTGTTGTGCACACCACCATATTTTGAGTGGTTTTGCTGCTTCCTGTAAGGTTACTAAATTTATTCCTCTTCATTTTTTCTTCTTTTTTTATCACCTTCTTGTTCTGTCATAATTGCTGTAGCACTATGTTTGGCATCTTTGTGAAATAGTTATTTTAAAAGCCTCATGCCTTTCTACCAAAAGCTAAAATGTGCGCGCGTGTAAAACACAATAGAAATATTTATAGCTTCCTGTAAGCATCCTAGATGATATCCTAGATCATTTACAGAAAAACAATGTGTGATAGTGCGTTTGCATATTTTAAACGAAAGAAAATCTATTAAAGTGTGCACTGAACTGAAAATTGATGCTGAATAAAAAACGAGAAGAGTGAGTGGCTGTTTAGCTGTTTAGCTCTTATGTTTCTTCCAAACTTCTGCGTGAAAGTGCATTTTGCACTTTCACTCTCTATTCTCCCTTCTGTCTTTTTATCTCACCCCTCATCTCTGATCTCACCTATGTTTGCTCCTCTCCTCCTTCTCTAATAATTTTTCATCTCATATATCAAGTCAGAGAAGTGTCTCTGTGCTGTTCTTTAAAGCCTGGGGAAAGAAAAAGATATATGTATTTTTTCCTTTTTTGCATGAAGACTTCATGAGATGAGCTGGACATGTGATAATGCTAGAGAAGGATATTGGATATCAAAACTGTATTTCTAAAATTAAGACTGAGGAAATGAGTGAATTGAGTATTTAACTCCACTTTCATTATTCACACATTTGTCATTTTCGATAAATATGATGTTTTCAGAGAGTAGTGATGAAAATGTTTTCATTTGCTATACTTAATGTCTGGTTTGCTTTTCCTGAAAAAGTGAAGTGAGACCTAAGTAGAGAAAATAACAGCAGTCTAAGTGTGAGTTAAAAGTGTGGGGGACTTTTCCAAGATCTGCTTGAGACTGAAAAATGTCCAAATAAAAACATGAAAAATATTTCTGAGCTGGAGAAAGCATGACTCTACAAACTTGGTAATCTGTACCCAGACAATTTATTTGTAACCATTTTTTATTTTTTATTATTATATTAAAATATTTTGTATATTACATTATTTTATTTTACCCAAATTGCATTTCAGATTTAGGCTTGGTGGGCAAATAAAAGGACATGCATCGGAGAGACAAGCTTTGAGATTATATTTGCATTACTGCAAATCAGCCAAATATATAACTACATATCACCCACATAACAGTGAAAATTAATACTTTATCTGGCTCAAAGAAAGCATATAAATGGAGATAAAGGCCAGAGAATTAACCTGTGGGTTATATGAGAAGGAAGGTAAAGCAGAATCGAGCTCCCATTACAAAGGAAAAAAGAAGACCTTTGTAATACGCAAGTAAGGGATGCCAGTGCAACTTTCAGTGTGCTCTAGACAAATCAAAGGCAGATTAGTATGGGCTCAAAATGTGGTCATAAATATTTTGTACTTGTAAATCAGGATTTGTATGTGTAAAAAGAATTTGTGTGTGTGTGTAAAAAAGATTTGTGTGTGCGTAAAAAAGATTTACTATTCTTTGTCACAATAAAATGTGTACTTTTGTTGTTCCTGTAATCTGATGAACTATCAGATACCCCCACCAATTTTGTAAATAGCGACTGAAAAAGTTAGGTGCCCTCTAACATTATAGAGGTTCTTAAAACATTAAATTCAATAGGATATGTGTGTATGTTTCTTAGTTCAGGTCTATCCACTTGAACCCTGTAACCCAAAGGACGCTAGTGCAGCTCTGCCTTTCAACAGAGTAAGATCTGTGTGGGTTTATTCTGTGTATCCATAATGTAATGAAATTCTTTATTACTGTTAATTAGCTGGGAGTGTTGCTGCCTACCTGTCGGCACTATATAAGTGACAAACGTTAATTCAGGTTCATGTTTTGTAGAGATGTCATATAGGACAGCTGATCGAATTAAAGTTTATTCCTTTCTTTCCCTCACTGGGTAAGCCTCGGGGTTAGAGTCCCTTGACTTTGCGGTTCTCATTTCAACATCCTCTTCTTTCAAAACTGTGTTCTCAAGCTTTAATAAACCCAAAACAATAAAAAACAGAAAATGTGGGATTATGCCAGAAATTATGGATTGAATATTTTAAAAAAACCAAACAAACAGTAATCTCATTATATGATGAAATATGACTGTCCAATCTCCCTCACAACCCCGAATCTATTAAGACTAGAGGTGTCAGTTAAATCACAATTGCATAAATCCATGCAATATATTTTCAAAGTTGAGCTGTTTAAAACAAGACTGTTAACATTAATGTACTGAAAGTAGTCAAATGTCTGTGCTGTGGATGATAAATGTAAATGAAACTGATCAAATCAAACACATCCTCCTGCTGAGTTTTGAATTACGATTAATAGCTTAGCACAAAACTGAATATTTTTAATTTATGTAAAAGACAGATTATATTAGCTTTTCTTTTTAATTTATTTGTTTTTACTTTGACTTCTCAGGTGTCCACCGATTTCAGTTTGTTTTAGCATACCTGAGTCAAAGACACTAGAGAGCAATTACGCACTGTGCCAAACGTTGACAAAAAACAGTCCCATATTTTAAAAAAATAATAATTAAATAAATACTTAACTCTTCAGTAAACAGAATTGGTGGTAAGTCTTTGTAAAATGTTAAAAAAAAAAAAAAAAACAGAATACATTTATTTGCATTTTGGTCCAAACACTTAAAATAAGAAGTAATGTGACCTCTATAAACATGCCCAATCCCACCTTTTTTGTAATGTTTTGCATGTATTTCTCCTTGTTACTATGTGGAGTGGTATATTCTGATTGTAAATGTGTATATTTTGATTGTAAATTTGTTGTTTGGTTTGGGTTAGGACCGGAGATAAATGTTAATGTTAGTTTGTTCCTTGATTTTTGGTGCCCACTTGTAATATAAGTTGGATTGTAGATGGGGGCAGGGTTTAACAAGAATATTTTCTTCTTCCTGCTCCTTTTCACACATGGTTGTAGTGCTTTTTTGATAGAAAGTGTGGTTGGTTTGTTTGAACTGTTGTACCAAGTGTGAAATAAATAAATGAAATGAAATGTATTAAATTAAAGAGACCATTATTCAAATTCATTTGAATATCCCATCTAAAGCTGGATGGATGGTGTGTGCTGATCTTTTGATTTTGGTGCATTTATTTTCCACCTTTCTAAGATGTGCCTCCAATTCACAAAGTTGAGCATTGAGCAGATTTTTTTTCCTCTACACCTAGCATTATCATTAAGAAGGCTAAGAAATAACAACATAAAATAAGTAACAACACCAAGTGAGTAAGCCAACCAACAGCAAAATTACAGTTCTCATTCTCAGACTCTGGGTGTTTGAAAGGAACTGCAGCACTGAACTTTTCTAGACATTACATGACAGAGGTGTGTATGAGAATGCAGGAGAATCACACTTTAAATCACTTCTAGTACAAAGTGTACGCAATCTCCCAGAACACTTGTAAAAATAGCTTTGTTATTAGTCTGGTTCAGAGGCATGTACATTTTTGGATGTCGTCACCGGACAATTTCCTATGATGCTCTCATCCAATTACCTCTGTTCAAATGCCAAAACAAAACAGTTAACATGGCAGAAACCAAAACATTAAGGCTTCAAAAAGTAGAGTCCAAAACCAGTTTTGTCATCATCTTCCTTGAATCAGTAGTATCAGATGGTTTTGCTGACAGTCACATCACTTTATGTGAAATGTTTCCTACTGGCAACACATTGATTAACTTTTACACATATTTTGAAAATACGATGAAACTTTGGCTCGCCAAAATGAGAATGTGATTCTGCAGATGCTGTTGGACGCCAAATAGGACTTTTCCTTGCAGCAGTGATTATTTACTTTGTCTATTTTTCAACTGGTATTAGATTCATTTTTTGGTGTAAAAGAGACCCTGTTCACACATTTTTCATTGTAGGTTTTGTTTGTTAAACCAACATTGATGGCCCACATTTAAACTACCAGTATTTTAACACATTTACCTGGAGTTTCATTGTTTGTGATTCTCAGAAAACGTTTGTCTGTTTACATTGTCTCAAAAGCAAGTTTTTCCCCATTTTCAAATATTTTTAAACCAGAAACACAAGACTGTGTCACAGGAAATAAAACGCATCATTTACCCCTAACATCATGACTTGATATACATTTTATTTAAAGTCAATTAAGCAAACAAGATGAAAAAGGAAAAGTTGGATTGGATGGACTGAAAGAACTGTTAGTGTGTTTCAGTGTGTAGTTTCACTTCTGGTGTTGGTTCTTCATCTTTACTCTCTCCACTTCACTTCTTTCTCCAATTCTGTTCTTCCATTCGTCTGTCCCTTCTCATCATGTCAGACTGTGCTGACAGAGCACAGCCTGTCTGTCCGTCCATCTGTCCAAACCTCTCTGTCAGCACCCACCTCCTCCTCACACCCACTGTCTCATCCTTGATTAGCTTTACTGAGGGATGACTTCTGTCACAGACTGAAAAAAAAAAAAATTCTGGGATTAAAAAAACAAACAAACAAACAACAAAACTCAAGCTAAACTTAGAGGGACCCTGAGAGGACTGTACCTGTTAAGTAATGATAATAATGACACAATATATTGATGTAAATACTATTATATTTTCTTTGTTATTTACTGTGCTAAGTGCCTCCCTTTTACTTTATATCTTATACTTTTACTACGGTTATTTATTATTGCTGCTTCTTGTTTTATTGCTGCTGGCCTCTGTGAGCTACCAAACTAATTTCGTTGTATAACTACAATGACAACAAAGTTCTTCTTTATCTTTATCTTTATCTGTGCAGGAGATCTGGTCACAAACTTAAAATTTGCTTTGCTGTTACTGGTGCTAAGTGCAGAAACACAAACAGTTTGCACTGCCTTATTTGAATGACTATTTAACCTACGATATGGGTCATTTGGTAAAAGCGATTTTTAGACTTTATACTGTATAGACATCTCAGAAACAGGTTTTTCCCCACGTATCAGTCTACTGAGATGGTATGATAGTACCAACAAGAGAAAAATAAAATACTTGATATGCAGCAATGATGTTTAAAATCTAAAAAAAAAAAAAAAAAAAAAACATTTCAGTGACTGCCCAGCTAGTAGATGTACTTAAAGAACATTTTTTCTGTCATTATGGAGGGTAACTTCACTAAAGCAGCATTGATCTATGTGGTTCAAATCCAGCTTGTGAGAATTTTGTTTGTTCTTTCTTTTGTCTACTCCTCTCTAAGATGTTTTCACACGGACACATTGATACAAAGCAGTAATACAGTACAATCACAGAGACCCACACACAAACAATTGCCAACAATTCTCACAACTCTAAAGAGTTTGCAACTATTTGAAATCCATGGTAGAACGAGATTCAATGCGACACTGATAGCCCATGGGAGTAAAGTTATCTCTTTGAAGACGATGATTTCAAACACTGCTTTATAGATTATCTGTCCTTTAGCCTATGCGACTGGCTCAGATGTATCAAACATTTTAGGCTTTGAGATCTCACTGCTCTTCTTTGAGAGGTGCTTCTCTCATTGTTTCAGCTTAGATGAAAACTTATGACTCTTATCTACCACCCAAAGTGCATAGGGCACAGCTCACTGTTTACTTGCCTGTACCATCTTGAGAGATTCAAGTTTTGGGAGCTGCTACTCAGTCGAACATGACTGAAAATTTACACATCGAGTACATGCCTGTATAGCTACTAAATACAACGCCTGGTTGATTGATACAGAGATTAATTAATCTATGTATTTATTTATTGCCATGAGTTGATCTTTGGTGAACTTTGAAGCATAATTGTTTGCAAGCAGCACTGACCTTTGCATCATCATAAAGTAACAAATCCAGAACAATGGGAAAATAAATGATTAGTTTTGACCCTGATATGATTGTTACAATAGTTTCTTCTTTTTCAGTACCTAAATTTACCCAAAGGTTTATTAATATCTGATATAGAAACAGTGTATGTGATTCTAATGTTGCAACATGTTTCACTCTAAGGGCCACTGTAGCTTTTTATTCATATTATATGTATGGATGCAGAAATGTTATTATATATCAGCTGGCCCTACGTGAAAAAGTATTCAGTCATTAAGTTATTAAATCAAAAAAGATAATAAAAAACCTTCAAAACTAATAAGACTACTTGAAGTCATTTACACTACAAAATGCATTTGTCCATTCTCATGCAAAGAGTACTTTTATCCTATGCACACTGAACATTATTTCACACTTACACACTGATGGAAAGGACAACTTGGGGTTCACCATTTTGAAACCATCTTATCTTTGACATGCAGACTGGAAAACTGATCCTCTGATTAGTAGACCACCCTCTCTTCCGCCTTCTCACACCTATCAACTGTTAGCAAGTACACTGATACTAGATACATCCAAGCCGCTGTTTTTAATCAAGTTATGACAAATTGACCATTTTCAGAAGCATAATGATGACTTAAAAATCTAACCTGTAGTACACTGATAAAATGGAAAGAATTAGACCACCACAGCATTTGCTTAGGCTCTGGGACTCTACATTCACACTAAGACAGGAAGAAAATGGCCCAGCTACATCTGGTGTAAACCAAACACATCAGTCTCGAAAAATTACATTATACCTGAAGTCAAGCATGAAGGTGGCAGTGTGATGTTGCAGAGATAATGTCCTGTTTCAAAGCCAGGGTGACTTGCCAGAATTGAGGGAAACATGACTTCTGCTCTCTGACAGCAAATCTCAAAGGAAGACATCATGTCATCGATTTGAACTGAAGCTCATGTGCAGCCTGTTTATGCAGCAAGACAATGAACCAGAATAAGTTCACCCTTGAGATGCTCAAAAGGAATAAATACAAGTAGTGCTGTAGTCTAGACTTGAACCCTATTATTAAGTGTAACAGTCGGATCTGAAAAGACCATTTCATGCTAACAAATCCTTCAGTGTGGCTCGTCGTGTGGGCCACAGTTTCACCAGAGGTGTTAGAGGCCGCTCTCTAGTTTTAAAAAGAGTTTGGTTGCAATCGTTCCGATTCAACTTTGCTTTCATTTATATAAACATTATTTAAACTTATATTGTCTTTACTCCGGTTGCCTTTGATTTATGCTGAATTTCTAACACAAATATAGAGACAAACATAGAAATGAATCAAAATCTATCGATCCACCTGTGTGGATGAGAATTGATAAGAATTTAGTGATTCCGATCCCATTATCGACATCACTTATCGATTCTTTTGATTGTCACTGGGTTCTCATTGGTTCAGTTTTTAGAGTCACCACCATTGCTAAGCAGCAATAAAGAAATTACATTCCTGCAAATTAATTGCATGCTGTGGGTCAAATGTTCATGCATGTTTGTTGAGGCATTTCTCCTCTTTGTTGTGATCAGTGTTGGAGTTGTTACTCAAAAAAGCATCTATTACACATATTACATAGAAGGCTTTTCGTAAAAGTAAGGTACATTATTTAATCATGCCCGGGAAACAGTTATTCTTTATACTACGCATGACACTACTTTCATTTTACTCTGTAAAATAGCTGAAACACACTGTTTTATAGTCACCATTTTAACAATATAAATCTGAGGCTGCAACCCCGCACGCCGACACAAATCTCCAAGATCTTCCTCTTACTAGAATACAGAGCTGACCACAAAGCAAAGATGAAAACCAGCACAAAAAAGCGATCGCCACAGTGTTTCTGATTTAGAAACGTGAACAGGTATAAAGGAAGGCTGCAGCCTGACTGTTCATCTCCTTGTTACCTGTTGAAGTTAAGGGTCTGGCTGCTGGTTTCTGCATTCACTCTGGTTTCTTGGCTAGCTTAGCGTTAGCATGCTGTCTATGTAGATGCTTGCAAAGAACCGAAGTTGTGTTCGCAGGTTAATGTGGTTGTTTCTGTCCGAGATGCAGTTTTCCACTTTACCATTTATCTTTTCCTTTTGCACGATAAAAATAACATGCCCATGCTAAAAATAATGTAGACTACATTGCTATTTTCCTTCTTTGACATGCAAACTGAAATCAGCTAATTGTAATACAAGCGCAAGAACCAATACGCGGGTTCGATAGGCAGGCTAACAACTCCAAGGAATTGGACTACTGGGAACAAGTAATCAACAAGAACTTGTTCTCGATTCCCATCCCTATCCACCTGTCTGTTTAAAAGGCAACCAATATTTTAGTGTTTCTGGTTTAGATGGGCAAGTTTGTATTAATGCAACAAAAAAAAACAAAAAAAAAAAAAATCTGTCTTTTACACCATATAAAAGTTAGACATGGATCACAACCAGCTCCTGAAGCTTTTTTGTTGTTGTTTTTTGAGGGGTTTTTCTTGGTTCATGCTTCCCAGAAGGCCCATTTTGACCACTTTTACTCTGTGGTCTGTGATCTTACTACTGGCCAAACGTCAACTACTTTTCAGACTGAGTTAAATTTTGTGCAGAGCATCATTGCTGGTGATGAAAGCCGTGTCTCCAGCTATACCCAAGGAGTTTTCAGTTGAAGAGCCAACAATTTTATCGGACTGTACACTGTAAATTTACCCCCCAGGGATGACAACGGGCTAAACTATGGTATGTTTCAGTGTGCGAGAGTTCAGTTTTTACAACACCAACACAATTTTTGCACAACGACTTGACCACATGCCAGATTTATCTCTCTGCAATCTCATCCACTTCCTGATACTGAAAATGAACTCAAAGAATCGCAGTTTTGACAGATAGGAGGAGATCAAGCACTCACTGCAGGGGCACAAGTGCAAGGGGAAGTTTTCAAGTGTCTTCACTTAAAAACATCCACTGAGAAATATTAAACTAGCAGCCCTGCTGAAAACTGTTCATGGGTGCACAAGCTGAAGACCTTAAAAGAATGGCCAATTTTAAATCAGTTAATATTTTTGTTTTGTTTTGTTTTTTTTAAATCTATTTTTAAGCTACATACATTGGAGGCAATTCAGCCAGTTGCGAATTATATTTTGCAACTACAAATACAAACAACATTCTCTGAAGCTGTAGGACATTTTTGATCACGCTTTTTTATATACAAAAACAAAACCAAAAAAACCAAAATACTTTAACATTTTCAGCATTTATCAAGTCATTTTTCACTCTGTGTACCCGTCTGTCCTAATACCTTAATGTCTGTCACCTTGCAACAGTGTTTCCCCTGCCGTCAGTTGGCTGTATTCCCCTTTCTGTCCCTCATCATATTTTGTATCCGGACAGCTGTCAGAAGGCTACCTGGGTTATTATCTTGATATGAGATACACCATGTTGGCCTTGAGCATCTCGCTCTCATTTTACCTCTGCCTCCCATGCCCCCTCCACCCCGACTCCCTGCTCACTCTCTTCTTATATCAGGTAATAGGTGTATTGATCTGTGGCTACCTCTGTTGCCGGGTGACAGAAGGACTAGTGGGAATTAAGTGGTCAATCTGCATTATTGACATGCTTGCCCTTTTATAGTCCTTCATCTTGATGTGTGTATAAGTGGACATACACAAGTTCAGATAAATTCTTACATGTTTATATCATGCTATCAGTGTGCACATTTCAAAGATATTTGACCCCCCCCCCATTTTTCCCTAAAAACTTTATCTGCAAAAAAATGATCCAAGGCTGATGGTTTGCTGATTAATAAGGTGTCAATTGAAATTGGACAACCTCCTCTCCATAATGAGAGCTGCCCGCTTACGTCAGCTCAGAATGCCCAGACCAATTTGAAGAGACAGAAAAGAAGAGAGGTTTGCATCAGCCGTGAGCGCCGTGTCCACTGGGGAGCTCTTTACAACACTGGCTTATTTCTTCTCCTTGTTTACTGTGGAAAGGACACACTGATGACAGCTCTGAGGGCTGAGTGTGTGCTCATAGCTCCAGGCTTCTAAAGTTAAAAAAGAATTTCAGTTTAAATAAAAGAGTGCGTTGCTTCACAGAGGTTTTTTACTTGGCGTAGTAACAGCAGGAGCAATGACAAGTGCTTCCCCAAGTGGCTGGTGTGCACTGAGAAGTAAAATGGAGATGCTTTGCAAAGGCAGGACCTCAGTGAGTGAAACATTTTCAAACAAACTGCACCGCATACTGCCAAGGATACAGACACTACGTTCACTGTAACTAATAATCTTTAAATATTTAAAGAACTATTTAAAAATTTAACAACATTAAATTCAGAAATGACCCTCCCTCCCAGTGTATTATACAACACTGAGGATCATCTCAGACAGTGGGCAGCTCCAGTCGTTCTGAACAGAAACTGCCTCACAGTCATTTCCTGCTGCTGTCAGAATTTTTGATGGATCAACTTTTCTTACTCTGCAACTGCCGATGAGCAGCTGAAAACGACACTAGTTAACAGTTTTGGCAGTCACTTAAGCAACTTTGCTAAAACACAGGTATGACTGAAGGTTGCAGTATAGATGGCTGTGTTTTATCCAGAGCTAAAACAGCAGAAACCAGCAGAGCTCTGAGTTTCTGGTGGGAGTTTTTCTCCCAGCAGAGCTAGTCTCTGCTGGGAGAAACACAATATGCAAGACAACAGCCTGTCTGCCTTATTAATTTTCTATATTTAATTTTTGTTTATGATTGTCTGTTTTGTTTTTGTCTGTAAGATAATAAGAGTCTGAATATTAATATATTATAGTGCCAAGTAACCATAGAAGTGTTGATTTTTAATATAATGTAAACTTTGTTATACTGTGCTTTACAGCATGACCCAAAAATAAAGAATGTTATATTATCTGTTAACAGCTCCTTGGTTGATATGTATCAGTGGAGGTGAAAGAAAGATCAGTTGAGCTGTCAACTGATCACCACCTGGTAAGTTGGACCAGAAGATGGTGTTCAGACATGGTGTACCCATGTGTATGGTGAGCGAGATCTTTAATTCCCACCTCTGGCAGTGCTTCCATTGCATTCTGAAGGACGCCAAGGCCATTGAGTCTGAGTGGACCATGTTCCACACCTCCGCTGTTGACAAAGCTGCAAGGAGCTGTGGGTGCAAGGTCGTTGGTGTCTGTTGTGCCTGTAATCTCAGAATCAGATGGCGAAATGAGTCTTATTATGCTGGGCTGGCCTTTGGGACTCGAGAGGCAGTTTACAGGTACCAGCAGGCCAAGTATAACACAGCTCCGGCAGTGGCTGACACAAAAACTTGGGTGTCGGAGCCACTGCCCGACTGAAGATCAGTCAGTATGGAAAATTTCAAAAACTTTGAATGTGTCCCCAAGGGCAGTCACAAAATCATCAAGCTGTACTAAGAAACTGGCTCACAAGAGTCACCTCTGTTGCTGAGGATAAATTCATCTGAGTCACCAGCTTCAGAAATCCCAAGTTATCAGCACCTCAGACTAGAGCCCAGATAAATGCCACACAGAGTTCCAGCAGCAGACACATCTCTACATCAACTGTTTAGAGGAGACTGTGTGAATCAGGCCTTTATTGTCAAATAGCTGCTAAGAAACCACAACTGAGGAAAAGCAACAAGCAGAAGAGATTTGTTTGGGCCAAGAAACAAGGAATGGACATTAGACCAGTGGAAATCTGTGCTTTGGTCTGATGAGTCCAAATTCGAGATCTTTGGTTCCACCCGCCATGTCTTTGTGCGACGCAGAAAAGGTGAATGGATGGTCTCTACATGCATGGTTCCCACCGTGAAGCATGGAGGAGGAGGTTTGATGGCGTGGGGCTGCTTTGCTGGTGGAGAAGAATCAGAATCCGTTAATAATCCTTAAGGTAATTAAATAACCCCAAACACACCACCTATTTGGAAGAATCTAAAATCTAAAATATGTTTTGAGATATTTCACACTTTTTGGTTTAATACATAATTCCATTTGTGTTCATTTATAGTTTTGATGCCTTCAGTGATAATCTACAATGTACTAAACAGTCATGAAGATAATGAAAAACCATTAAATTCAAAGGTGTGTCTAAATGTTTGACTGGTAGCGTATACTAAAAATGTACAGTGATTCAAGAGTAGGTGACATCCTTATCAAAGCAGTGTTGGCTCTGATATGCTGAGTCAAAACTGCAGTGAATTATTTTTAGATTGGACTTATAGTTCATTACATGTACTTGTTGTGAAGTTAGTTCACTGCCAAAGAGAATGTGCCAGATGGAGTAACTTTGTGCTTCAGTTATATCTTCTATTCTTTTTGATGCACTTACTTGACCATTACCCTGCATAACATTGTTTTGTGGTGTCTGTTAATCACATTGATCCCTTATTTTCATGGTTCATTAACATTCAGTAGTGTTAGCTTCAAGGACCTAATTTCATTGTTTCATTTGTTTAGCCCAGCTGTTTTTCATCTTTTATAATGAAAGCTTTTCAATTGACTATGAAAGTACATGCACATTCAATGATTCTATCCACTGTTTACAACAGTAGAAATTACATAATCTACGGCAAATGAAGAGAATTTCTATCCTGGGCTCACGTCTTTCATGTGGAATGCTCTCCATCCTAAGTAATGCTCTCTGTATTCTATATATTGACTTGCACATTGACTGAACTCAGTCACTAAAAGTGGGTATGTGGAGGTCTCCATTTTCCACAAGATGATTATACTGTTATTCCACCCAGGCTCCCCAGGTACAGTACTACATATTGTCCAGTGAGTTGGGCAAAGTCTATCAACTGGCAATCTTTTGATAGACACCTCCCATGGCAATAGATGATGCATTACATCGTAGGGGAACTATCAACCGGATGTGCTGCATTCTCTGCCTTCTGCAATGAACACTCCAACTCCCACAGGATTTAATTAATCACTGCCTTGCTTGACTACACACACACACACACACACACACACACACACACACACACACACACACACACACACACACACACACACACACACACATTACTGGAGGCTGTCTTGTGAATTAATAGCCTATCCACTATAAAGTCTTTTGGATTTGATAGGTCGTTGCCCTATCAAAATTCTCAAAAGATTATTATTGTCATTAGACAGCTATACATTTTCTACTAAGGCTAGAATTACCTTCCATTGCATACATGCTGTTATTTTTAATATATAGTTGCTGACCTTGTACTAGACTTTATAGAAAGATTGATGTAACCGTTATGGCTTCACCCAATAGTTAGACCCTCTGTGAAGCCTTATGCTGATTGGTTTCACCATTGCAATCTTTGTGTTTTGAAAGCAGATAGGAAGAGCAAGGGGTGAATCTGATTGAGAAACTGAGGGACACTGTGAAGTTATATTCTAGCAACTTGCCAATCAGAGTAAATCGTACCCAGCTTTAGCCTCCCTTTTCATCCCAAGGGCCTATGTTCACTGAAAGCAATTTTTGTGCTTTCAGCATCTATTTTCTACACAAACTCTAAGAAGAATTTGGATATAATGGAGGTCAAAGTTCTTGGCACAAAAACACACCTGACAGTTCAACATTTGGAACACCGCTGCACTTATCGATGTCACTTTCCCCTCACAGACCAATCAAAATCAAGAGTGAGCAGGACTTCCGCTATACTTTTAGAAGTAATGGCAAAAACATTTTTCATTTTGCCTTTGTACACCACAATACTGGATTTGATATCAAACACTCAATAAATGATTTATGTGTGGATTTAAGCTTTAATTAAAAAGGGTTTAACAAAAGTATAATATTAGAAATTAAATTGGAAATCAGAGACATTTTTCTATTTACCACAATTAAAAATATGAGATTTAGAATTTGGATAAAAAAAGGTTTTCCTTTTTTTTTTTTTAATCCTACGAGACAAGAGACCACACTTCCACTGGAATCTGCTCCCAAGCTCTAGAATCCATTGCTAACCCAAGGCCGACTCAGTGCTCACTCTACTCACTGTTGTCTCATGGTGAATGATACTTCTTTGACATAATGAACAATCTTTGAAAAAGTACAGACACTGTTTGAAGATGACAATTTTTTGTCACTTGTGCAACAGCTGAATGTTCATTCAGTTTTAATCCCACATGAATGTATACTAGCTGTTATTAAGGAGAGCAGCACTGTAATACACTAATGCAGTAATAGAAAGATTAGATTCTGTTCAGATTTTAAGTGCTTCTATAACTAAATTACCATACTTACACATGAAGATTTAGTTGGCATGGGTGCAAAGGTGAACAGTTGAAGGCTGGAAAGATGGCGCTTGATCTGATAAATCTTGATTTGATCTGATTATGAAGCATAGACAATGAATGACTCCATGGAGTGAAAAACCATTATAGACTTGTTAGTATGTCATCTAGGTACTAGTTTTGTTTTTGCTTCTTGTAGAAGAATTTAAAATCCTTCTCACATACAAGAGGTGGTATAATCAGGTCACACCTTACATTAAAGACCTCATTATTAATCTCTGTTTCTCTTCCACAGTGTGTCTTTGTCCTGTCGTTCTCCCCTTACCCCCAACCAGTCGCGGCAGATGGCTGCCCCTCACTGAGCCTGGTTCTGCTGGAGGTTTCTTTATGCCAAAAGGGAGTCCTACCTACCTACCTACACACACACACACACACACACACACACACACACACACACACACACACACACACACACACACACACACACACACACACGGCTATGTTCAAGAAGTTTAACCTGCAGTGCTGGCAGGTAATATTTTGCCACTTAAAAGCAGGCATATTACTGTTAAAATTTCCTAGAAGCTCAGCTTTCTGAAAGTCTGGAATTATTCTACAGCAGCTGCTAATGTGACATAAAGAAGTACTGCTTAATAAATGGCTCTGTCTACCATTATTACAGTCACCTGTCTTGTTCTGCTCCCACCCCTGACGCCAACCAGTCACCTCAAAATCACATGTGATTCAAGAAGGTTGTCACTTTGCATGGTAAAGAAATACAGTATAGAGGGAAATTAAATGTCATTTCTCACCAGTTTCTACAGTCCAATAATGAGTAAGTCATAAAAATAGTCATAAAAAACTTAAAGGATAATAAAGGATAAATAACAATCAAGTAGCAGTTTGCTGAGACACTCAGCAAACTCATGATGATGGAAGACACTTATGTTTTGGTTACACTAAAAGCATAATACTATATTGGCTCAAACAGTAGTGTTGGAAGGTTAGTGGCTCGATCCCCAACTTCTCCGGTTTGTATGTTGATCTATCTTTAGACAAGAACTGGACTTCCCAGTATAGTGAATTTGATTTGGTGTGTTGAGCTGAGTAGAACAGTGCTATATAAATATAGTCCATTTTTACTGCACTTCAGTGCACAAACCAAACATAATGAAAAAAGCTGATGAATAGAGAAGTGATGCGATATGCATGCATTACCATTACTGGGAATTGTATAGGTGTATGTAATTAACAAACATACAATTACTTCCCAATCATGCCTGAAAGCTCCCTGCAGTGGAGACGACCTTTACATTCACAGAGTGTCACAGTGTAGCTTTCAATGTTTCATTGTGTCAGGAGAAATGTATGTCTCTGCGGCCTCCTCCTCCAAACATTTAACTGCTATTTAAATTTGGGGACAGTAGGATGATTCGTGAATGAGAATTCAAAAAGTATTTACTGTTACAGTAGAATAGCTTGCCTTTCCTCTACATACAGTAGAGGACAGGATGTACTATGTGTATTTGATGTCTTGATGCATGCTCAATCATCCAGGTAAGTAAATCTCCAAAAGTTGATTCTGTTCATCTGGACGTAGTGTTTTGTGGGAGAAACGTTTCGTCACTCATCCAAGTGACTTCTTCTTCTTGACCTCCCAGCCCATTGTTCCTTCAGTGGGCTGGTTTCAGTCATTATGCAAATGTACTGTTCATATGATTGGGGAAACCTGCAGTCAGTTGAGACTGAAGAAGTCACTTGGATGAGTGACGAAACGTTTCTCACACAAAACACTACGTCCAGATGAACAGAATCAACTTTTGGATATATGTGTATTTGATATGATCAAATTTGTGCTTGTATGCAACTACAATGTCAATATCTTGTGAACCAAGTCTAAGCTGTTAGTAGTGATTTTTTTTCCCCTTAAAAACACGTCACACTGCTTAATCCAGATTGGTCTATGTTTGAATGCCACAGTCAGAGTATTGTCATCAAAGAGCAAAGGTCATATGAATCTGGTTTTGGGAACATCACATTGAGTTTAATGAACTAGAGGCCCTGCCGGTCACCCAGAATCCCTTTCACGGTGTGGTAATGGTAGCAGTTTGGAAACACTGATCTTTAGTTGAAAAATCTGTGGAAATTAGGCTCTGTGATGCAGCCATATCAAAATAGAGCAGTTTCTCAAAGGAATGTTTCCAACATCTTGCAGATTCCATGCCGCAAGACTGAAAATGAATAATACGATGTTCATAAGGAAATGCTTGGTGGGTATTAACAGTGTATCCGATCAGTCATACTGATCCTCAGTTTTGATTCAAGATATCTCTGTGTGCCAAGTAAAAAAAGAAAATAAATAAACTAGACGAGTCACAACTGTGACTCACGAGGCACCTAAAGTATTTTTCTAAAAAGTGAATTTGTTGCTATGAAGCATGAAATGCTGAGAGACATGAAAGGCACCAGATCAGGAGCTGGGATTTGGGAAAGTGCCACAGTAGAAGTCCTTAGTGTTTGTCACGCATAAAGCTAGTAAATGAATACAAGTAATAACAGAACCTAAAAGTTTTTTTTCATACTCTTATTTTGATTATTGCCATTTCAGTTTTGAAAGTAATTCTGTTTACAGAAACATTCTGGGAACTTTCATATTATGAGCTGTACAAGATTCAGTTTTGATTCAGATTTCTCTGATACACTTTCTCCTCTCCGTCTGTCATCGGGAGTCTTGACTGCTGACTGGTTGTATTGTCTAATGGAAGGCACTGAACGCCATATCAGCACGTACCTCAAACTGTATTGGCAAGTGTGTAGGACAGATGGGCAGATGAGCACTAGTATGTGAATGATTATTGGCTAAAGGACTTGCCGACTGGGGTCTTCACCAGCTAATCAATCAGGGCTATTTAGCAACCTCTGGGTGCAGCATAAGGCCTGCTAAAGTGCTTATAATGAACCCACAAGGGCAAAGCTGGTGTGCGTGTGCATCTTGTTCTGACCACAGACTTGACTTAACCTTATAGATCTAACAGAAAAGGGCACAAACCACACATAGCCCAGTATGTCTTCACAATAATCCCTGACAGTGGCTCTTAAACTCTCGAATTTCTGTAGTTACTTAGAAAATATAGTTTACTACCTAGCTATCATTTGTGACTTAACATAAGTCACTAATGGGGGGGGGAGACAAAAAGAACAAACAAAGCAAGTCCAAGAAACTCAGCTGTTCTTAATACAGCCATTCACACAGACCGCCTAATTTTGCTGGATGAATTTGTGGCATTTATTTTTTTCAAAAGAAGCTTGATTTTTCTAACATTTTGGATATAAATAAAAAGATCAGACCATTCAGACCACTTGGCAACAAATGTGCTGCAGCTCAATATGGGCACCGCTACAGAATACACAAATGGTATAGAATCTCAGACACACAGCTAGATGCTGGTCTGGGTCAATTGGCTCTCTGAAATCTTTAATCTCTGCCTCCTCAGATGTGGTCCCATCTGACATCCCTAAATATGAATGAAAGCTGCCGTGATACAGCTTCAACTCTTGGATCGAACCATGAAATTCTTGTGAGAAATGGATGAACCGGGAATCTGTTTCTTCCTTTTCTTTGTAGAAACATCAGGATCAGCTCATCATCACTTGATATCAACTTAAATTTTTTCGCTGTGCATTTGTTTGAGGATGAATTTTCCACAAAAATGCAACATGTTCAGTCTGTGTGTGTGTTACATGACAAATTCACATCCAAAAAATTTGGAGTTTTGTTTTTTATTTTCACTTTCACAACACGCTTTGTGTTTCCTTGTTAAGTGTTAAGGCTATTACACACCAAGGGACCAAAGCTTGAATATGGAAATGGCTGAATGATGGTGACTGAACAGTGTTGCATAGAATTAGCTGTGGTCAGTTGTTAAAAATCCCAAATCTGTTACTGTCTGTAACAGAAATTTATGTCGACTTCTTATATTTATATTCCAGCCAGAACCTCATAGATATAAAATAGACATTCGGAAAGTCCTCCACAAATAACGACACATTTTGCAGGACAAGAATTTATCTGCCAAATGACATTCAGCAACTTATTCTGGTTGTATTTCTACATAAACTATGAGCAGATGGCAACCCACTGAGTGGAGTTCCCTATTGTAAAGAGATGTTTCACAGATGACTTGCACTTATCAGTGCAAACTGACTCACATTGTAATCAATGTGCTGACAATCTCACATAATTATAAATTAGAAGTTATTTGCGAACCTTCAGCATTTTGCTCAAGAGTGATTACAGTCAGGCCAAGTCAGACTTTGGATGTTTGGAGGTAGGTTGGTTCATACTGGGGAACCCAGGCAATTGTGTTGCAGTTACCACAAGGTTGAGTGCGTTGCACTGTTGGGCAGCCTGTTGTTTGCTACAAGCACTTGCAATTGCTTGCTGTATGCAATAAAATTCAATACAATCCCTGGGCAACAGCAGATTTTTCCTAGTCAGACAGAAAGTACCATCCTACTTTTAGTTTTGTCTGACTGGGACAGACGATATGACAATTTTTATTTTTATTTTTTCTAAAAGCTACTCTTTGTTTCAGATTGATAATGTCTACACCTCTTGTGAATGAAATATATAAAATACCTGATAGAGACAAAGGATTTATTCAATTTCTCTTATGGGAAAGCTACTTTCTTAACTATTTTCTTCACGACTCACATGTTGTCTGAAGCAGTGTTGTAAGGCAGACATAATTTGTTTGTCGTCTGGTTTAATTGAACTGCTGAAGGTGTAATGAATGGTTGATATTTAAAGTGTTCTTTTGATTTGGCCATTGCAATTTCTTAAATTGCTACTTTTCATGAATACTGCCAGGAATAAACTAAACTTTGTACAGCTCAGAATGTAAATGTTCCTGCTTTACCTGATCCAGTCCAGCTTTATTTATAAAACACTTTAAAGTAGCCAGCACGGGACCAAAGTGCTGTACAGTAAATAAGTTAACAATAAAATAAGACAAAACAGCAAAAAATAAAATGCATAATACAAATTAAAATAGCCCTATATTTAAGAAAACAAAAACATAGAACCAACTAATAAAAATAAACTAAAAAAAACCCATCTCACAAGGTGTCAAAGGCCAACATCTCTCTAAAATCAGCATCATCAGCTCAATACAATCAACTAAACAACAACAACAACAACAACAACAACAACAACATCACATGTGCTAACAAAGGCATGGATAATTGTCTCAAAGTGCTGCCGTGAAAGAACTGGCATTTTTTAGCCAACTGCCTGAGCTGAAAGAAGCTAGATTTAATGACTGCTTTAATCTGACTGTCAAGCTTCAGTTCAGAGTCCACTTTGACCTCCAGGTTTGTGACAGTTGGCTCATTATACTGAGCCAAGGAATCTAAATACACACTGGGGGTCTCAGTGGGGCTACCAAAAACCATCACCTTAGTGTTTTTGTCATTGAATTTTAAAAGATTAAGAGACATCCAAGTCTTAATGTCATCAAGACACTGAAGTAATGGCTGTACAGAATATGAGCCTTTTTCCTTTAGAGGGACATAGATTTGACAGTCATCGGCATAAAAGTGAAATGCAATGCTGTGTTTTCTCAGAATAAAACCAAGAAGGAGCAGATACAAAGAAAAAAGGAGGGTGCCATGAACTGAGCCCTGTGGGACACCACACAAGAGAGGAGCGGAGGACAACACATGGTCACAGAGCCTGACACAAAAAGTTTGCTCTGCTAAGTAGGACCTGAACCACTCCAGTGGTGTGCCCCGAATGCCTACCCACTGCTCTAAAAGAGTGTAAAATAGCATGATCCACTGTATCAATTGCAGCTGGTCTCTCTGCTGGACTTAACCATTAAGGGGCTGACCATTAAGCTTACCAATTGTAAATGTGTATTCACCAGTGCCATAAAAACCCCTGGGTTCATTGTTTCAAACTTCAAATCAGTAACAGCAGAGCTGGATTCCCAAACAGGGTGTAGCTGGAGCAGTTAGCTATACTTGAGGCACAAGGCGATAAGCAACTTAAAAACGTGTCGCTATAAAAACAGAAGAAGTTGGGCTTAATTATGCAACACTGGTATTGAATGAGCATTTAAAGGAACAATAAGAGAAGAGGGCATGTCAGACATTTATAAAGAGCCAGATAACCCTCTCTCCCCTGTTCCATCTTTAGATTAATATGTCTCTCACCTATCCTTGGACCCATCCGTCTTCCATCTTCACCCCCCTCAAAAAAGTAATCTGCAGTGTAGATGGTATTTGATCAGGAGGCCTAGCTGGATTGGCACAATAGAGTTAAAAAAAAAAAAATATATATATATATATATATATATATATATATATATATAAAGGTACAGAGCCTGACTTGATAATACAACTAGAAGTGGCCAAGGGTGCATTTTCCAGAGCTACCGCCAACCAAAACTTGATCAGAGAAACTGTTCCAGTAACTTCAAACCAACCGCACCAGAATAAATAAATTTTAAAAATATATAACCTTGTAGGTTGGATCTCAGTTGCCAGGAAGACTGAGTACATTGCATGGGTAACAATCACATGCTTGTGCCAATAATTTACACAAACCAATCCCTGCATGGACATCGCTGGAGGTAATGCTGCACCATCAAGCTGCCATTGTTGCCTCAGCGGGACATTCCTTGTGCTAAGTTTACAATGTGGCAAGCGTCTCATGTTTGATCATCTTTGGTAATAGTGTTCTTAAAGTATCCCAAAAGCTCTCTGCAAAAAATGAAGCCTTTAGTCTTACTCTCTTTGAGTTGCTTGCTTCATTGAACCCAATACTGGCAGTCTTGGATAAGTGCAATCAGAAAGTAGGTCATTATCTGGTTCGGTTAACTCATTCATGTGAAGAAAACTCAGAGGTTTACCATAAACACAGCCTTTAATTAGGTACTCCATAAGAAATAAGATGAAGCAGTGATAATCTCAGAAAAATATGAGAATTGCAGCAAAAATGTTCATTAGTGAAATGTCGTGTATACAAAATAGTTTTAACAGAACAGAATAAGCTGCAGAAACTCAAGGCATAATATCAAAATATTACAAGACTAGACAGAAACAGAGCAAAAACTTTTCTTTAAATATTATATTCTCACCAAGTTACTTATTAGGCCTTAATAGAGTCATTAGGAGCAGGTCAAGAGTTGTCATTAGAAACTGACAGCTAATACATTTTCTTTTTGTTCAGATCGTCAGTCAGCATAGGCTTGTCTAAGTAAGTGCCTGAGAATGTATTGATACAAGCTGCAGTCAGAGAAAAATGACTGTGAGGGCTGAGGGTTAACCAAAACAGTGAAGTTGCAGACTGACAGCTAAATAATGAGCAGAAACTCCCTGTGAAGCTCCACAAACCTGAGGTGAGCTGCAGATTGGGGTGATAATTCCTATTGCCACATTGTTTTTACAATGAATAAGTTGGTATAATAAAAACAAAATTGATTGTAGCTACTTGATGCTGATCTTAGTGTGCTACCAATTGAAAGCCCATCACAATACCAGAGTACATTCATTATTATCGATCTGTTTCATTCATTTAAACTCCACGAAAACAAAACCACGTTCAAGTCTCAGTACATAATAACCTCAAACTCTCCTACTGAAGATGTTCAAGTTTAAAAATTGTTCATGGATATATACTTTTATCTTAGCTTGACTTTATTACAGGTTCATCAGTGCATTTTTCAGAAGATGATAAATGGGAGTAAAGCCTGCACTGGGGCTGTTTTGGGCAGATTTGGTGCTTTGTGTATTCTGCTGCATAACTGTGTCTCCCAGTGGAATAATGTTGCTCATTAATGGGTTTTTAATGCTTTTTTGGACAACGATGGAGCTCTGTGACAAAAAGGAATAAGATATATGAGGCTTCAGATATAAAGACAGCACATGTTACTAAAAGACATTATTTTAGAATTCAAGTTGTATATGCCATTAAAGTGCTTTTTCATATTATGTTCTAAGTATATGGATATTTAACCCTTATTAGTGCCTCAGTTGATTCCAGCAGCATGTCTGTCTGTGCATTCCACAGTGATGATCGGAGAGTCTGAAGAATGGGACATTTCTGAAACAAAATACGGGGGAGAGGAGAAGTTGCAGGATGTGTCTTTAAATTAGCCCACAGAAGTAAACCTAGCATTTCAGGCAGGTACTCCCAGGTTCATCTGCCTTGAAAATGAGAAAGAGCAAGGCAGAGTGAAAGGACATCCTCAGTGACAGAACTCAAGTTCAGACTAATTTTTTCCCCTCTCTCTTGGCTAGCCTTCCTTTCTTCTTCTCTATATCTGAAGCCAGGAAGGGAAGATGGCTGCAGCTCCTAGGACAACATGAAGGCTCACTCAATGCTTCCACCTGGAACATTGCCTTCTCTTTGTGTTCATGACTGTTTTAAGGACATGTGCCCCTCAGTGTGTGGATGTCTGTGTTTATGCCATCCAAGCCTGGTCATTTGCATTTGCTTGATGTGAGATAAGTGCATGGAGAGATTTTAGCATACAGCACATCAAGAGACTTCTGGTGTGCATCCTTCTCTCACCCAGCCACCCCATCCTTTCAGTCCTTAGCAACTTTCAGGATGCAGTATGTATATAGGTTCAATATGTTCCACTAGTTATGTGTTGGTAATGTGCCATTTAGCTTAAACAAACGCATGCCAAGCAAGTCTCTTACCAACTTTACTTCCAGGAAGGCTTCTGCTTCACATTTTAAAAACATTCATATATAATTCTGTACATAACATGGATCCTCTGAAGTACTTGCTACAATATACCCCATGGTTCTGGCTGGTATAGCATCAGAAACTACTCATTTGCAAAGTGTAAACATTACTCCTCACAGCCAAAAATTATTCAAGCTTTATTTGTAGTTTTCCAGTATGATTGGAGCAATCGAAAGGGTATTTTTGAGAGGCTTATTAAAATGGTGAGAAAATTTAGACCTGATTTGATCTGGGCTTTGAGGCCTGTGTGTGAGTACAGAGTTGGATGTCTGTGCTTCTTTGTAAGACTCATACAGAACTAAATGTAAATCTGTATCCCTATATGTTTTAATATTTTAACACTTTGATTTATAAACTAATACATGACATTCTCATTGCCTTTTATGGTGATGTACACACCATACTTTGGAAAACATGATGATACGTGATTACAATGAGTTCGCTGATGGCTATTCCACCATTTTAGTTTAAACTGAAATATCGCAACAAATACTGTTATTAAATATTGTGACATTCATGTTTCTCATATGATGAACATTAATGGTTTTCTAATCAGTCGAAAACTGAAAGTATAGCTTTAAATGTTTCATGGTCATTTTGCCCAAACACCGCCCCACAGTCCCTGCCTATTCATTCTTGTTTACAGTTTTAACTTGTTGATGGGACAGCATCTCAATAGATTATACGACAATCGCTCAACCGCTCAGTCACATATTGTTGCCAATCAGTAGGCTGCAACATCAGTTTTCCAGAAAATGTGTGAAGAAAACGGAAAAAGTATGATTGGAAACAAATGGTAAGGACTTAGAGAGCTGAGTTACTGAGGCGTGACCAGGCGCTCAAATATCTCAAACTGCAGCAAATCAGAGAGTTATGAGGAGCAGAGAGCACAGCCAGAGCAAAGCAAAGAAGTTAAGATGTTAGTCAAAATAAGGAGAGAGATTAGGAGTGGTATGAAAAGCAGAGCAGAAAGGAAAACAGAGTAAGAATGAGGTTACACAAAGATCATAAATTCCAGATTTTTTAAAGTTGGAGATATTCCTTAAATAATTGTCCTACATTTGTGACACACTGTACAAAAACATCTCATGTCCATACTAAGGGCACATTATTTTTTCCACTAAAAAGATATCTTACAAGGTAGTTCTTTGGGAACTTTTGTCACAAAATTCAGAATTTCTTCTTTTTTGTGTGGTGCATTGTTCTTTTTTTTTAATTGACAGAAAGCAATAAAACTACAAATACAGTTTTGAGTTAACACTATTCATATACATCTTTATGCAAAGTTGTTTTGAATCAGCTTGTATGTCTTCTTCATGTACTTTGTTTGGGAACACTGAAAATGGATAAGGATGCCACAACAATGAGCTAACAAGTAGATATAGCCAGGGTTAGTGTTGAATTAGCCATAAACATGACTACAGAGAAAATGAACAGGACCAGTAATACTACAACTTCCAGCATCCATAAATAACTTGCTTCTCCAGCTAAAGCAGTGTGATATCAATTTTATACTCAGAACTTGATTTGCATATTTAGGCCTCATGATTATGTTGTAAAGCCTGAATTAAAAAAAAATATATATTTTAAAACAAACAAAAAAAATCATTATAAAACATGTTCCTTCTTGGTGTTAAATTGCTTGATTATTGCTGAGAAGTAACTGCTGCAACGCTCAGTAGGTAAGTAAAATAAAATAGGATCTGAAGATTACACCTTTCTCATTGTGGACTGTTGCGAAGCCGCAACAAGAGTGTAAGAGTGAAGTCTAAAATCCATATCTTTAATGTAGTAGCTTTAGGTCTTACTTGGTTTATCACTCAAAGTGAAAAATAATACAGAACAGTGGTAGGCAAAATGACAAATTCCCCCCAAAGAAAAAGCAAACAAATGACAACCATGACTGTCTATCAGTGAACCAAAAAAGGAGTAAATATTCTGATATACTGCTTGCATTATTGATGACAGGGGATGGAGAAAGCTGGCAGGAAGAAAAAGACATAAGGCACAGCTGAATGAAATAAAACAATGTGAGCGGTTTCAAACGTAAACAGGAATGACAAATAGAAATGGCAACAGAAAATAAGGCAATGATAATAATCACATAAACTTAGTGTACCTCAGTTTTTGAAAGCTTTCCATTTCAGAAATAGCAAGAAGATAAAGGTTTTGGACAACTTTGTTGCAGTAGAACACAAATACTGGGAAAAAAGGGCAGAGTTCAGTGCATACTACACAAAGTAGAGGTGCTTCTCACCTCAATGTACTATTATTTTCTTATTTCAGGACACTTCGACTGATATAGGAGTCAAGTTCTGATGTAATTTCAGAACACCCCACTGAAACACTTGAATGCATCAGTGGAGTCCTCAGAAATGGCATCTCTACCTTGGGAATCTCAAACTCTCCCCTGTGAATTGTAATGAAATTATAGTGGAAGAGATGGCGATGTGTCCGCCTCACAACCAGAGATCATAAATCCCCAGTATAAGCCATAAGCCCCAGACTCCTTCCTACTACCCCCCGCCTCCTTTTTGTCCTTTGCTGCACATCTCTGATCCATCTCGACTTTCTTCTCTGTTTCACATTTTTCTTTAATAGACTGTGATGATATTTTTCACCTCTCCTCTTTCTCTCTTTCTTCCCCCCACTTTACTCATTTGCACTGCCCCCCAGACCTTAACATGAACTTTTCCAACAATCCCATTTATCATAGATTGGATTTCTCTTGTTATCTAGTTCCTCTGGAGGGTACTCAATCTGTGTCCCTCTGCAGGAGTAGAATCTCAAACTTCTGGTACTATCACTTCCACTATCATAAGAACTATGACACTAGCTCCTATACTCAACAGTCATCGTGACTGAAGGAAAGGAGAGAACATCCAACTCAAACAGGAGCCTCATGTTTTAAAGGATATGCAACTGCATATTCTTTTGTCGTGTATTTCTTCCATCCCTATTTTGTTTGAATTAACAACTTAATCATTCTCCAAAACCATCATTTAAAAACAGGTAAAATTTGATCAAAACACCTAAGACTGTAGAAGTTATTAGCAATGATCTTCAAATTCATAACAAAAGCAGTAAAGCTTGCACATTCAGTTCTGTGGCTTGTTTTTAAACACTTCGAGTGATACTTCTTGAGGTAAAATGTCTTACTGTTTGAGAGATCACTTAAACTATATTCCTAGTTGACAATCTCATAATGATCCAGGTTTTTAAACAGTGATTAGCAATAGTTTGTTCAAACAGCTACAATACCCATTTAGTCCATGGAAAGAAAAGAATTCTGATTCATCTGATTTCCCCATTTTAGGGCACATATTTTTAAACTAAAGCATTAAATAAATAATGCATTCCCTGACAAAAGCTTAGAGTTGTATTTTTTAACAAATATTATGCCTTGGAGTTACGATAGGCTAGCCTACTGTGACTCAGGTGATGAATTACAGTCAGCATCACACTGGGAGCTTTAAAGTTCACTGTTCACTTTAAATGTTAATGTACTGCCTGGACTAGAATCAACAAGCTGCATTCTGTTAAGCAGCCAAAAGATTTAACTCCTGAAATCGAGGCAGATTCTAATGCAAGTCGTCCTAACGTGTGTTTCTTGTGTTCCTCAGACCCCAGAGGTGTCCATGTCCTCTCCAACATCACTGACTGGCTATCTGCTCCTGTTCTACCCCAACAGTACCTCATAACTCTGGGTTTTAGGATCAACCTGGGTTTGAAGATTTACTCAAATATAAGTCCCCATCACACAGGTTTGTGTACCATATACAGTTAAATAGATCACCTAATAGTGTACTTATGTATGATGACAGTACACTATTATATACATATTTATTCCACCAATAAATAAATAAATATAACCAAGCATTATATCACAATTCAGTGAACTGATAGAGACAGTTATGTGGAAAACTACAAATTCTGGATGTAGACACAAGCGCTAAGCTGTTCAGAGTGAATCTGATGCTGATGAAGTGCAAGAATAATGTCTCATAAGATAAGAATGAACTTGAAATAAAATATTCATGCAGTCAAAAAGCTTATGGTTTACTTTTTTTTTTTTTTTTTTTTTTTAAATAAAAAATAAGGAGCATCTTCACTGGGGTAGAAAGTGATTCTACATTTTTGCACTTGAAAAGGCTCCATATTCCAGCAGGATTTTTTTTGAAGAAGGTTAAGTTCCAAGGCTAAGCATGAAGGAGAGTTTTACAGGGTTGCAAGTCCTAACTGTAATGTGACAGATTCATTCAGCTCTTTGTAAAACCACCACAATTTTATTTGAACTTCATCTATTATTTATTTCAGTATACACTTTATCATCAAGTGGATTTGAAAAGAGATAAAATTTGAGTTTAAATTAAACTGTGTTACACAATAACTAATTTTGCCAAAATAAATAGCTTCACAACCACATTATTTTTAAGCATTCTAGAGACTTATTTTACTTCCCAGCCCCACCCACCCTACATCACTTAGAGTAGGCTACATAGCCACGCCTCATTGCCCCCTTTACTTTAAACAGAAAGCAGTTAAGTGGGTCAGAGCTGCTCGGGTTGGGGGTAATGGGGTTATCTGCTCCAAAAAGGGAAGCAAGCATGATTTAAAAAGGAATGGCCATAAGATATATCCTATTGTGTGTCTTAACCTGGTTAGCCAGGCATACCAAAACATGTCTGCATTAAGCAGAAAGCTATTTGCTGAGTCATTTTGAGGTAAGTGGTTTCTCTTTGAGGTCACCATAATTTAAAATAGCATTTGGTTGTGACATGGTTCAAGGTTTAGAGTAAGTCGCTGCAAATGTGTCACTCTTTTCTTTCATTTGATAAAAGCACAGTTGTGCACATGTGTATATTAGGGTTTTGCACTGCAATGCCTGCTGGCAGTTTAGAGGCTGTAGTATTACACATTATCAGTCTCTTACATGACTTATAACATGCACAAGATAACAATGTGAAGAATATATGAGTTCACAAGGCTCCTGGCAGAGCTTATCTGAGCTACTGCTGGAATTTGTAAGTAACCTGAAAGTGATATTCAGCTGATCACTGCCGTCTTTGTCTGCTCTGAAAAGAAAAGGGTGCAAATGGAATGTTGCTGCCACCAAATCGACAACAGAAAGAAGAAATGAAACCCTTTTATACGATTCTGCCCATTCTGGATCTCTTGCAAGCAACACAGATTAATGTTAGTACAAGAACAAACATGCAAACAGCTCAGGTAACTGCCAAGAGTCTCAAAGGTTTTAAATAAACAGAAAATCACACCCTTGGTAAAGCTGGGCCCCAAGGCTGAATTCAATTATAAAAGCTCTTTGACTGATGATGTAACCATGCACCCCAAGCATGCTGTGATGAAACACCTCTGCTTACTTCAGATAAAAATATGGACAACTCAATAATGACAAACAAGCAGCGAGGTACCACCAAAGAGCAAAACTGAGTTGGAGTGGGTTAATAATTAAAAATATTTTGTGAATATTTTTTATTTGGCAGAAACAAAGCAGGTGAAAAAAAACTGCCATCAGGAAACCTAATTACCAAGGGAAGTACAGCCGTTTACACACACACAAAAAGAGAAAATGCTACAGGAAAAAACAAATAGTAATAACAGTGATAAATCTGAGTAATTTTACCAAAAATTTGAATTTTCTCAGATTGATCCAATTTAAATCTGGTCTTTTAATGACTTTTACCAAGAGTTTTCTAAACATCAAAATTTCATGACAAAGAAATGTACCGATTGCTCGAGTCTCATTATTACCGGATTGTTTAATTTATTTATTTTTACACCGTCTTTCAAACAGAGTGTCACAACTCACCTCTATAACCAACCTGTTCTCAAAGCCAGACTGATACAATCCACATGTCCTTTAGAATCTTTTATAGCAAAACAGGAATCATTAAATGGGTCTTGCAGCTAAATTGTCACATATGGATAATTGGCCCTTTTGCATCACATTTAAATGCAATCTGTACGTGGCATCTTTCAATGTGCAATGTTGTGAAAGGACAATGCGATGTTATCTTAAATACAGATGCTTGTAGGTGCTTTACTTCTCACTCTTTTAAACTGTGACCTCCATACGTCTCTTTATTTTCAGAGGTCTTGGGTTCTTCTCCTCTTTGTCTCCATTTTCCCTGTCGTTGTCCCTCAGACACAAATTCAGACGCTAATATAATTTACATATTTAGTCATTTAAATTCTTGTGCTCCTGCTTTTAATCATAGCCAGATACTCAGATTTCCTTTCTAAATGAGTAATTCTTATTGAAATATCCTCTTTTTGGTTTATTGTTGGCTGTTACACAGCAAGCCTCAACTCCAAAATCAATTTAATACTTTCACATTATTAGAAAATTGCAATAAGGCACCTACATTATAGTAGTTTACTTAAACCCGTCTGCTTACCAACTGTTGATCCAGTTTTTTACCCAGAATTCAGTATTGTCACCAGGCATGCTGCATTTGTTGGAGTGGAGCCTTTAGTTTTCATCTGTACTTGTCCTGCAGCGATAAATCAAAATGACTGGTTAATATCAAAATCGTGTTCATGTATATTGTGTATTCAGTGCATTTCATTTCACTGAAAATGGAAATTATGGTACACAGTGAGCTCAGCAGCAGTGCCGAGCCAACACAACTGCCAACAGGTAATGGAGACTAAAATACATGAGGGTTAAAGACAGATCAACGCACAATAAAAGTGCAGTGCAGCACAGAGGAATATCAAAATAATGTGGCCAATGTTTCAGTTTGCAACACAGAGGTAATAAGGAACCATTAAAAAGCTCTCAACACAGAAAATACATCCATAGACACTTCCACACAGACTTTAATCCTTCACATACCTGACTCTGTTTGATTCAAGTCTTTTTTGCTCTGGACGTTAGACCACATGACATGTTGTATGCCACGGTGTAGTAAAAAGGCACATGAAGAACATTAGATCCAAACAAACACAGTTAATGCAAATGGTTTCTCACAGAGTTACCAAAATGTAGCCTACTGAAGAAAAACCACACTAATGAGCCAGCTGCCCAAATAAGAGAATTTATGAATTCAACCAAAAAAAAAACCTCATCCACCATCGTTAAATAAAACAAAACCTATATGGCAAAGCATATCGCCTAGACGACTGAATAAAAGGTCTATAGCTTCTCAAGCTCTGCTGTTGTTTCCCCAGTTTTCACAGTGCAAGAGCAATGGGAACATCTGTTAAACCAGTGGGCTCAGTAATTATCTTGTAGCATTTTGGACTGTTGAAACTATTGTGTAAAGGGGGGAGTTTTAGTTACCAGTTTGTTTATTCTTGATGCAGATGCTTGAATGCTTAGGATAGCTTTTCTTTAAATGCCAAACTAAGTTTCTGTATTTGTGTGAGGACATTGTTTCATGAAATTACTTTGAGCCTTAGTGCGTCTGTGTGTCTATACCCTCAGGCAGCCACAGGATACACTGGATAGGGAAAATGGCTTTTCCTGTTCGTTTTATGTACTAAAAAATATTTTAAAAAATGCCTTTGAACTCTAACCCTCCCCCCGTCCCCGCCACCGAAATGTCCATGTATCTTTGCTTTTTCTGATGTTTGTTCTGCTCTTACTTCTCAATAATAGTACTGTTCCCTGTAACACACAGACCTCGGGGAACATGCGTGTGCTAATGTCTTTGTTCATACATTACACGTTATTTAGACTCCATTAACCTCTAGCTTGGAGTTGTTTGGGACCTGTGGAAATTAATCTGTCCTCTGAACTGAGGAAGACAGAAAAAGAACATCAGATTTTCCAGCTGATTCTTTAATTATTACAGCACTGAGTGGGAAAATCTGTGTGTGCGTGCGGGTGCACTGACCCCAGGGCATGGCACAGTGACCCACTCTTTGCGGTTTCATTGTCTACAGAATCTCAAGTTCACCATTTAGAAGAAAAACAAACAGAAGTTTATCAAAGTCTTCTTATTAAATGTAAAAAGCAACATAAAAAACAAGAACACAAGAAGCAAGCAACAAAATATGTACTATAAATAATGGTAGAGTAGTTTTAAAGCACACAATGCAAATACTTTAGAGCATAGACATTGTTCTACAACCACAATTTTGGAAGAAAAAGAAAAAAAAGGAATTTATGTTAACATACGTGCACGCATGTTCACAGGTGTTAGTGTGTCTGCCTAACCAATAAGGAATTCATGGGAAACCATTTCGTACTGTATATAGGTTTGTAAATTCAGTGGTGGGTTCCCATATATTACTGCAAATCTTAACAGATACAAGGATGCAATGACTTTAGCATCATATACAGACATGAATACATTATTAGTTCAGTTACGTGAGTTGTTTGTCTGTTCTAAGTTTAAAAATGACACTGAGAAATTAGTTAAACACCAAAGAGCCAGAAAACTCAGTTATTGCACATATGTTGCCTGCTCCACTTGACTATCGCTGTTCCAGGAAGTGTAAATAATACTGTTGAAATCAAACTAATTATAGAATCACCAATCCAACAGTTTTCAGTTTTGATCCAGTATGATTGCTTAAATTGCAGAGGCCATCTCACTCAAGCTCAAAGATCAAATTTAAATGTAGAAGCTGTTACTTACTCTGAGAAGGTGACTGGAAATCATTAGGCTTGATGTAGACTGTCATGATTTGGCTGTGCACAACAGGCAGGACTCAAACGCAGACCCACAGGCAGAACGTGAACTCAAAACAGCTTTATTTGCTGAAGATGGAAAAAAAAATCATACAAACTACAATATACAATACAATAACACATTAACACACAAGGAACCGCACAATCATAAGAGAGATAGCAATAAAGGACCGAGACGCTGACATAAATACACAGAAGGATAACGAGGGACGTGAGAACACACGGGGAACACAGCTGACACGAATTAACATCACGCCACAGGGGAAGCACACCCAACACGAAAACACGAGACTTTCACAATAAAACAGGAAAGAAAGAAAGTGTACTTTATTGATCCCCGTGGGGAAATTCCTCTCTGCATTTAACCCATTCACTCAGTGAAGCAGTGGTCAGCCTTTGGGCGCCCGGGGAGCAGTGTGTAGGTACGGTACCTTGCTCAGGGGTACCTCAGGGTAGCTGTTCAGGGGAATCGAACCCCCGACCTTCCGATCATGGGGCCACCACTCTACCTACTGAGCTATCCCTGCCCAACGGAGGAACATGACGCAAGAGAGGAGGAGGAGAGGAGATAAACATGATGGAGTAAAACACAAGGAGGGGAAACAAGGCACGAGAACTCATACAAACACAGACACACAGGGAGAGACACAGAGGGGAAAGACACAAGGGGAGCCTAAAAGTACAAAATCTAACATAGAATAAACTCAGGATTACCTATGTGAACCTTAAATAATAAACCATAACACAAATTGTCATAAAAACCCAAGAAACTCAGAATGCTGGATCAAAAGGACCCAGAAATATGACAGTAAACTCTCTTTCCCTGACTTTTTTTAAATGCAGTATGTACCAACAAACAGATCCATATCAAGTTACTGAATTCAAATTCATCAATAAATTATTAAATGATGAGGGAATTCAGATAAATTAAAATGATAATCTTCAACTTAAAGTCAGTGGAGAGGAGCAGTGGATCTACTCTAAGAATGTCTGAGCTCCTCAGTCATCCCTAAGGTGGATTTCTGCCAATTATATGCACAATTTATTATTCTGGTCACGTCTCTCAGTCCGTGGCCATGGATGGTAGGACTGGTGATCTATCGGTAAATCGACAGCTTTTCTTCTGCTGTTCTTTACAAGCCACTGGTACCACTGCAGACATGGCAGTTGAGAACCATTTCCTATAACTTGGAGGTGCTAATTCTCTTTGACGTCCCACCACACTTAACTGAAAATTGCTCCAATGTGAACTGGATTATTATTCAGTGGAACCAGCAGGACCACATCATCTGCAAAAATGCATACACGCCGTTCTGAGACCATTGAACAGGACACCCTCCTGCCTTTGACCGCATTATACGCTTAACCCTTCAGCATTTTGTAATTGAAGTGATCTGGGAGCTAAACCATTGCACCTCCTCTGGCCTTTGTAAAAATGTGGATCTTTTCCGGTGAGATCAGATGAGGTATAGTGGTACTAAGGTGAAGTGAGTCAACAGAGAACTTTAACACAGGAAAGCAGGGTTTTGATTACGTGTTTTGATTATGTGAAAGTACATGCACTGTACTTTCAGCTATTTAGAGTGCATATGAAATGTGTATATATGGGCCTATGCTTGGGTATGTGAGGGAAGAGTACGATGAGTCCAGTCAGTAATGTTTTTTGCCCTTTTTCAAATTTATGCCTAATGCAGCTTAAATTACAGAAATCATTTTCAAACAAAACTTGACTTTCTTAAAATACTGTATACGATATTATGTGGCATATTAAATGCATTTGAATGTTTCAGTATTCGATTGGACAAAAGGTTTTTTGGTTGAAAAGAGGAGATTAATGTTTGCAGTAGATTAGTTAGATATTTAGTCTGTTTGACAGAGTATGAAGGAAATCTTTGATCCAGCAAGTCTGTCTGCAAAATGTGGTTGCTTGCACATTTTTTTTCTGCTCAGTGAGCAATTTGGTAACCAATGAAGTTGTGAAAAGTGAAGTTGTTTACTTAAGATTTTATGTCTAAATTTACTTCAAACGTGTAATCTTCTGGTCTCACATAGAAAATGGCAATATGAACAGAAGGGGTATAAATAACAACATGAATAAAAGCGCAATGTTATTTAGCCACTTCAGTTTCTGTGTTTGGGTACTGTAAAAGCTGAGAGACTGCCACGCTTAATGGCACACTGGGACACTTGAGTAGAACAGAGCTCATGTAAACACCTGAGCTTTTCTTACTGGGAGTTAGCCTTCTGTGAACTGTGTGGAAAAGTTGTCCAACAGTCCTCAATCATATCAGTGATGCATCCTTATACATCAGCAGCTGTCCCCTCACTCATATCGATGTCACTGTAGTCCCTTTGTTACTCAAGCTATGGGCCTTTTGTTCAGAATAGCATGCAGCCTTTCAAAAGCCCAGCACATAGGCATAAAAACATAATCAGCATACTTAACAGTAGGAATCAAAAAACATCAAAGAGCCGTAAAGTGGTGGAAAACTGTCACCCAGCAGGATAAACATAAGGGGAGGGGGTAGAAGACACAGCAGACAAGAGCTACAATGCAACATCTCTAGTTTAATCACAGCTTGGTGTTTAACATGTTTGTGTTTGGGGTGGTGTACCTGAGGTTTTTAATTTACTTTCCATTATGTGAATAAATACATGAAAATATGGATAGACAGTAGAAGGGCAAGGAATGGAATAAGGCATAAATAAGCAATTGTGATTTTAAAATTGAAACACTCCTTTATCCTAATTACCACTTAGCCTTTGCTGCCCTCATTGAGTGTGCTGATAAGCCTCATAAGTAATAAGGGTACAGAATTTACGACAGAAGCCTTTCTGTTCAATTAACCAAATTCATGGAAAAAAAGAGCAGAGCAGAAACTGATTAGGCAGGTAGATCTCTATTCGCCCATCTTGCCAGTGCATTAATCAGACATTATGAGGTGGTGTCATCCAGACGCTTTGCCAACATTTGGACTTGGTGCTGCTGAAGCTTCACTGCAGGCATCATCTGTGTGTTTTTCAGTAATTATTGACTCCTTTAAAACTGAGCCAGTTCTCCCAGCCTCGCTGAGACTTAGCTGAAAAACAATATGGAATGGATTCATCACCTCCCATCTGAGGAAACTGTTGCTGTCATCAACAAAGAAACAGCTTTTTTTCTTTGGCTTTGTAATCTGAAACACTCGCCATCATGTCTGCCCTGAACAACTCCCTGACCAGGTGGTGCCAGCTCGCTCCCGTTGAGACTAGCTTTTGGCTGCTGAAAAAAACTTGCCAAAAGAAGCCAAAAGACATTATATGCTAATTTGCATATAATACTGTCCCTATGCTAAAAATCTCTTTAAGCAGAAAGAAAGATTTACTGTTTACAGGAAATGCTGCATTGAGACCTCTATAAATTTGTTAAGAAAGCTGTGCACATCTACATCCAGCAGCATCAGCCTTTCCAATTTGTCACCAAATGCTCAAAGACTGAGCACATTAACGATGTTCCCTGTGGTTATTTGTCAAAACTTACTTTCCACAATGTCTGAAATCTGCTAAATGTGGCAACAGAGTCATCAAGTTGGCAGCAGCTTATGTGAATAACAATAAGTGGTCTGGAAACAAGCCTGCAGTCTACAGCTAGTATCTCTGTGAGGCTGTTTTATAGATATCAAAAAATGTACAAAGTTGAGGTGACACTAACATATACTGTATACCTACAGCCGGGCTAAAATCATTAGTTAACCTATGTTACATGTATGTGTAGCAAGGACCCAGCCCGACAGACAGTTTTTTCACACGTTAATGCTTTTTTGTGCAAACAATTTCCAACACACTCAGTGGAAGGCTTTTCAGCCGACTCTCTCTCCAGACCAGGTGATTGAGAACAGTTAACAGGGTTAACCTAACCAGCCACACACCCCCATCGCCTGACCTAGAGTGGGAGCCATTGGGCCTAGCCCACTCTCTCTACATTTTCAGGTATCTCTACTTTACTTGAGTAGTTTTCTTTCTGACAACTTTTTACTTTTACTCCCTACATTTTTAAACAAATATCTGTACTTTCTACTCCTCACATTTTCAAAACAGGCCCGTTACTTTTAGTTTAAGGCATAGGAGGAAATCTGTTATTACTGCGAGCCTTCAAACATTAAACCGATTTGTCTTGATCCATCCTCAAGGTAAGTAAATCCCAAAAGGTTGATTCTGTTCATCTGGACATAGCGTTTTCAGTGGGAGAAACGTGAAGTCACTTGGATGACTTCTTCAGTCTGAAGACTTGTATTTAATTTACAGCTGTACTGTAGGATATTTGTGGATTTCCCCATGCATACACCTAACCCTGCCTCCAACAATGCCCCAGACGGGCACCTGTCTCGCCTCCATCTGTGGACACACCCAGCGGACGTGTCCTGGTCGTCCTCACCTCTAAGACTCCTGCCACGATCCTCCTGGTGAGTGGGGTGCAGTGTCCATAGCCACTGGGACCAGTGGACAGACAGCAGAAGGGGAAGCGTCATTAAATGTTGGCGACCACTGCTCTGCGGCTGCAATGGGGACGCACCACAGGGCCTCCTCCTCGGGGCCGGGATCAGCTGACTTCCTGCCACCAGCTGTGGCTGCCCCAACAACCCCAACACATGACCCTTGGCTCACTTGCTGATGACAGCAGACCTACTCCACTGTTCCCGCTGGGAGCTCCTCCATGAACTGCTCCAGCATCAGCATGTTCAACAGCCAAGCTTCCCCTTCCTTTGAGCCAAAAAACTCAACCATAGACCAAACTCTAGATCAGGGGTGCCCAATCCTAGTCCTCGAGAGCTACTGTCCTGCAGCTTTTAGATGCATCCCTACTCCAACACAGCTGAATCAAATGGTTTGATGACCTCTTCAGCATGCCATCAAGTTTGGCAAAGGTCTGATAACAAGACATTCATTTGATTCAGGTGTGTTGGAACAAGGATGAATCTAAAAGCTGCAGGACAGTAGCTCTCGAGGACTATGATTGGGCACCCCTGCTCTAGATAAATCACCAATACTCTAGTGGATATTAATATGTTAAAAACAAGTTGGGGCTGTTTGGAATGAAACCAGATTTACAGCAATGTACTTCTAGAAGCAAGTCTCACAACGAGCCAGCTGGCTTGAAACACCTCCATCTGAAATGAGTGTGGGAAAGAGCCATAACTCTGTCTTTGGTGGTCACCAAAAGATGGAAATCACATGTGTCTGGATAATCCAGACACATGTGAAATTATGTCAAATTATTTTAAAAAATCTCTGAAAGTTTGTTGGCTTTGTACAAAAACAAGCCTTAAAGATCAAGTTATACCCATACCGCACAGATTCACAAAAGCTTCATTAGCTGCTCAAGCCAAAGTGCTGATATGAACCAAATTTCTGCTCATTCCACAAGAGCATTGAACAAAATCTGCGACTGGATATTTTTCCTCTTTAATCAGTTGTGAACTTTTCTGCAAACACAGCAACAGACTCTGCCATTCACAGGATACTCTGTCAAAAGTGGCTGTCGGAGAAACCCTCTCTTTGACATTCTTTACACACTTTACACACATCACTTATTCTGTATACCACTGACTGCAACACTGGGGATGTCTATCCTGCAATCTGTGCCTCTATTTGTGCATTTAAATCATTACAGCTTTACAAGAGTAGTGCAATGGCAATACGTTTTTCCCATCTGTGTTTGGTTAGTTGTATATGTATCTTACTATTTGTGCATCTGCTTGTCAATTGTCACTTACTGTCCATTTATGTCAACCATTCACTTGCAACAACTCTAACCTGTGTGTATTATTCATTGTGTTCCTCCCCCAGTGAGGTGTGTATGTGGCTCAGGGCTGATTGAGTGCCTTTACTATGGCAGCCTGCTGGTTAAACTGGGCTACCACAGAGCCCACAGTACCATAATGCATTGCTGCCAGAATAAGCTTGCCACCACTCCTACCACTACCTGTTATAGGTCACCACACAGAAGGAAAATATATTGGTAAACAGCTGTATACCAATATATGTTGCATAATCTGTGGATAGGTAAATATTTATGCGTTAGCCTTTAAAGATGTGGGTTTTTGATGAGTTGTACTAAATCTGGATTTAACAAGCCTCTGGGATCACATGAAACCGCATGCATAATATCATTTGTTACAAATGCTTGTAGTTCAGGAGTTGCACATCATGACAATTTACATAAAATACTAATCAATGTCTCACTTCTTTTATATAGTTAGATGGTTAAAAAATAGCCATAAGACTGAGTCTGTTGTTTTCTGGGGGGGTTTTGTGCTTTGTGTCAGCCATTCCTCCATCAGGGGATTCTGCTGTGAAGAACTTGAGGCTTGATGTTTCCTCCAAGGATTACATTTTTATAAAAGTGCAAACATTTAAATAGTAATTATTGTGTTTACTTTTGTGATTTTTCTTTTAAATCAGTCATTTTTCTAAATGTTTTTTGAATAACTATCACGAGGTTTATGGATAAACCAGCCTACCACTCCAGCAGAAGGTAGCTTAATTTTTTCAGAAGGACAACTTAGTAGATCAGAAGATACATTGAATACTGGCACACAGTGGCGGTCCTAGCCTGTTTGGTGCCCTGGGCGAACACTCCCTCTGCCCCCCCCACCACCACCACACACACACACACACACACACACACATACACACATATGAAGAGAGAGAGAGAGAGCGTATGCATAGTGTGCAAACCGCTACCAAACAGCCATTGGTGGTGTGTGAGAGGCAAATGTTGTTGAAGATAAGGACAATGTTGGATAATACCTCCCACCCACTCCATGACATGCTGGCTAGTCACAGGAGCATTCAGTGAGAAACTGAGATTACCAAAAAGCACCACTGAACAACACAGGAAATCATTCTGTGACCATCTCCCTGTACAACTCCTCCATCTAACACAGTGTGAACACTGCAATAGTTACATCCTTTTTACACACACTCTTTTCTACTCTGTAATATTCTTGTCAATTTTCTTGATATTTATTTATAATCACCTCTGTTAATCCTTGATATTTAGAACTGAGTGACCTGTATATATTAGTGCTATTTCTTAAATGTGTAAAATCTGTAACATATTGTATTGTTTGGAGTTTAGTCTGTTACTGTTACTATTTTTAGAATTTCTTCTTGGAGCAACTGTAACCCACATAATTTCCTTAGGGATTAATAAAGTATTCTGATTCTGATTGTTTCAGGATGACCTGCCATTATCCAATGACACATCTGCTTACCTGTATCTTTTGTTCGTTTCTTCTCCTCTTCTTTTCTCTTTTTTCTAAACTGAGCACCTGATGACTTTGAACTTTTCTTGTCCATCTTCCATTGGTTTTAATTTTGCACTCCAGTATGAACACCCATCCCCCAACTCGAGGATCACCACAACATAACCTAACAGACCTACACCTTAGTTCAAAGATTCGCTTTGTCTAGGGTTTATTTCTGGGATTTTGCACAACCCAGGATTCAAATCATGAATACATAATGGGCTTGGATTTACAACATTATGAATGAAATGTGCTCTATTTGGAAGAAGCAGGCCCCCCTCCCCTTTCGACGGGTTGTGTGTGAGACTTTAAATCATCAAACTGTAAAATATACATTTTAAATTGTTATTGATCCCTTTACCCCTGGTCCTAAAGTGTATATTTATTTTCTTACTCTTCTTATATTTATTGTTTGTTTACTTGCACTGCTGTAACTGGAGCCTCGTTGTCTCTCTATATACTGGACTGTATATAGCAATAAAGTTTACTTTGACTTCAGCAGCGAGGAGGCGCACCAAAGCTCTCGCGCTCACTTTTTGCGTATAGAATTTCGAAAAAACATTGGTGCAAATTATAAGTCTGTATCATAATGTCTGGTGGTTTCGTGTTTGTTGTTTTGTTTTTATTTTCTTTTATTTTGCGAGTTGGTTATTAGATGCTGCTCCAGCCAGCCAGAGAATCCCCCGCCGCCCCGCCCTCTCCTCCCTGTGCCGCAAGCAGCAGGCGCACCTCGCAAACGGAGGGCGCCCTTACTCCCAGCAAATGGGCGATAGAAAACCGATTGATGCCTATGACATTCCCAATATGCGCTGGCTGACGTCGGGGAAGCATGAGTACGAGCAAAAATAATTATTATTTTTTTTGCCAATGTCCGCGATGCCGCCCCCCACCACGATGCCGCCCCGGGCAACCGCCCGTGTCGCCCGTAACAAAAACCGCTACTGCTGGCACATGTGTAAGAGCTAACTATATTTTATTGTTTTAGTTATTATTATTGATTAAAAGCTGGCCCTGTAACCATCAGCACTGATTACGTAGGCAAGGAAAGTGTGTGTGTGTGTGTGTGTGTGGGGGCATGTTGGTTGATAAGTGTAGTAAAGAAGTAAGCAGATATCTATATTATGCTGATAAAGGAGATATCTCATTCCTATTTTCATTTACTCAGCCAGAAAATTGTAAAATAAGCATTGACCATTAAAGTTCCTTTTCATTTCTTTCTGTTCTTTTGCTGTCAGTTAACAAAATAGATGGATAACAGAATAATAGTTTATTAACACCATCCTCACAAATGTCTACAATGGTTAAGCACCACAGAGCCATCACATATATCCATGTAGGTAAGTTTCATATGTACTTATTTATCCAAGGGGATTAACATCATCTTAAGTTATGGTTTGAGAAAGAAAATGTCTTGCTTTGTTGTACTGTATGTTAGAAACTTTGTATATGAAATACTAGTTCATGGTGGTGAGTTGGATCAGGTGACAGGGGAGGATGCTCCCAAGGGGAGGAGTTCAGTGAGGTCATGGAACAAGACTTTCGAACTGCCTTGAAGTGATTCTGGCAAACCGTCAGGCAACTCAGGAGGTGCTGCTGACTTCAACTGAGGACATAGTCTGGCGATAGATGGAATACTTTAAGGAATACCTTAATCACAGTTAACTCAGTACAGAGGTCTGGACCAGGTCACCATTCAAATGGTCTGGGTCTTTTATCCTATGAGTATTATTCTAATAGGTCAGAAACTAATTTAAGCCGGTGGTGCTAAAAAAGGGAGTGTCAACAAAATTAACTTTAATTGCAGATAGGATGTTTTATTTAAACAATTAAGCAAGGGCAAAGCAAACAGCTCAATCAGTTAATAGTAATCACCAGAGGTGGGACCAAGTCATTGTTTTGCAAGTCTCAAGTAAGTCCCAAGTCTTTATCCTCAAGTCACAAGTCAAGTCTCAAGTAAAGTCAAGCAAGTCAGAGTCAAGTCGCAAGTCAAGACAGACAACTTTCAAGTCAAGTCCAAGTCCGAAACTTTGAATTTCAAGTCCTTTCAAGTCTTTTTTTTAACCCTCTGGGGTCCCGGGTATAATTGGCCGTTCTTGACTACTTTTGATTTTACCTCTATATTTCACTTTTAAAATATGTTTTTCTTGCCTTGTTAGGTATCATTATTTACAGCACAACCTCAAATATCTGAAATTTGAGTTATTTTTTTCATTTTGGTATACTATATTAGCACAGTTGATCTAAATTCAGACAAAAAATTCAGAATCCGAGTGGAAAAAAGTTATATTTTTTTACATGTTTAACGAATCATTTTCATAACTTGAAATGCAAATAGAAATTGTACATTTCTAAAAATTATGCACAAGTTTTGCAAACAACAAAGTTATATGGTACTATTTACCAAAAAATGCAGCCAAGGCCTCAGGCGTTTTTTATATAACCATTTAAATCTATTTACAGAACAATCAGGTGTGCTGCATCAAATAAGAAGGCACACAAATTATTTGTGCCAGTCCAAAAAATGTAGTTTGTGTTCAGTATAAGACAGAGGAGAACACCACAGGCCTAAACCCTGCAGGTCTGACAACTGGAGGTGCAACAGTCCAGTTTTCTATGTGGAGACAGCGTTTACACTGGAATCTGCCTTTGACAGCTTTTTTAGATCAAATATGAAATTCAGCAGTCTAACCGACACACAATACAAAACAATAACTACACAACAAACTAACTATAGCCTCCAAACACGCTAAACGTCACTAATGTCTCACATATGAAAACTCTCTCTCTCTCTTTCTTTCGCTCGCCCGCTTTCCGTCGCAGGTGTCACTCCTAAAACTTCCCTTCTCCCTAAACAACCAAATGTCACATGTTGCCTTATCATTTTTTGATTGGCTGACATGGTAAACTCTAACACCAATAGGGAAGGGTGTTTTTCTTTTTTCACTCGCAAGTGGGAGCGCGTATGCTAGGCTGTCTGTAGAAAACGCCGTTTTTGTCTAGCATCCCTGTTGAGAATAACCTTTGCAAATAAACAACAGCTAATAATATAAGATCAAAGTGTTTTATTTGATGTATTGACATAAATGACAGAAGAAAAAGGCCATGTATAGCAGGACTACTCAATTACACACTAAGGTGGGCCAGATTTTCTAACCAAAAAAAAAAACTTTCCCTGGCTCAGACATGCAAAAGTTAAACACGACCATACACTAATTGCAAATTAAACACAGTGATTTTGAATTGTGATGTGATGGTAAAATAAATATTTGTCAGTCTAAACTGGGTTAAATCTACGGGGTTAATGATGGGGAGGAGACGGAGAGAGACTGAGTACAGCTACAGAACCCACTTTCTGAAACGGACCCTGCTCACCATTCACCGACAATTTTGAGCTAACAAGTTGCATGTTATTCTTGGATGCGCTTGCAGGACCGGATTTAAAATAGCATGACAAACATATCATTAAAGCCAAACAGTATCATCAACGTAGCCCGAAGAACATTTGCTAATAAGATGAAGTTAGCTAAGTCAGCTGTCTCATCGTAGCAAAAAAAAAGCAAAAAAAAAGCACCACCTACCGTTCTTTATGCAACTTCAAATGTCGGACAAAGTTGGAAGTTGTTCCATCTCCGTCTGTGATTCTCTTCTTGCATGTTTTGCATATTGCATTTCGTTTTTGTTGACTACTTCGTAGTTTATGTACCGAAAGAAATTACTCTTGGAAGCATTTTTGGCTCGAGCGTTTTTGTTCTTGTTTTTTTCAAATCTGGTTAATTTGATTGGCTGTGCTACAGCCCACGCTCACATACATACGGAGTGTGGTAAGAATGAATGAATGAATAAAGTGAATTAATGGTCCGCACTTTTTATATAATATGTATGTTAAATTTTAGATTTGGGTAAAATATCAAGTCTTTTCAAGTAAACAGGTTCAAGTCCAATTCAAGTCCCAAGTCACTGGTGTAAAAGTCCAAGTCAAGTCACAAGTCTTACAACCTTTGTTCAAGTCAAGTCTAAAGTCATAAAATTAATGACTCGAGTCTGACTCGAGTCCAAGTCATGTGACTCGAGTCCACACCTCTGGTAATCACATAATCAAATCAGTTTAACATTTAGAAAAAAGTGGAAGATTTAAAATAATCAAGTCTAAACTGTTGCTAAACATCTACTACTAGTTTTGATGAGGTTTTGGTGGAGGAGAGAGATCACCCCGACCGTAGCTTAATTCTTCCCCTGGCCATGCAGGATGGAACCCTTTGTGAGGAAGTAGAATTCCTTACAAAGTTCCCAAAAAGAGTGAGCAGTGAGCAGAGCAAATCCCAAAAATAGTAAATTCAATATGTGAGCTACAGTGGGTTGGAAAAAGAAAGATAAATCCTCTGGGTTTCTTCACCGCAACACATCTTCAACTGATCTCTTGCGGTGAAGAGAGAGTTGAGCACAAAAGCAAAGCTGTTGATTTACCAGTCGATCTTCGTCCCTCCCCTCCCTACCTCACCTGTGTGGTATGGCTGTTCTGGGCATTTCCCACTGGATGGAGGCCCCAAGACAGACCCAGAAAATGCTAGAGAGAGATATCTCTTGGCTGGCCTGGGAATGCCTCCGAGTTCCTCCGGATAAGCTGGAGGTGGTGGCTGGGGAGAGGGAGGTCTGGCCCTCTCGGCTTAGGCTGCTGCCCGTGCAACCCAGCCTTGGATAAGCTGTAGAAAATTGATCAATGGATGAACTAGTTCATGGTGAAAAAGAAAGAAAGAAAGAAAGAAAGAAAGAAAGAAAGAAAGAAAGAAAGAAAGAAAATGCCAAATGAAAACGAGATTTTAAAGGTTTACACATTTGATTTGTTTTCCAATAGTTGACAACAAACAAATTGCTTAGCCCGATTTCTTCTTTATTGAGTGCTATTGTACCATAATCGCAGATTACACAGTATACAGAGCATGGATATGACATGTCTTTTTATGCAGTTTGGTCAATTTTAATTTTTTAATTGCGCAGTCAAGCTTCAGATAAATGTAAAGTCACTCCCAAATCAATGACCAACTGTCACTATACTATAACATATGCAGTGGTGTGGCAAGTGCAAACTGTGGCTTTTGTCAGTAAGGTAGCACATTTTCTTTCACCACTGCAAATATTCCTCTATATTATCAAGAAATAAGCAGCATGGTTCAATGGTGGAAATGAGACAGCGGTAAAGGTAAAGGTGTCAGCCACATCTCTACAACTGCGGAATAATGTTATAATGTATAGCTGTTCTAATATCAAAATATAACAGGAGACAGTGAGGCCTAGGTTTACAAGTATCTGAATTACGGTCCGTTTTTGGTAAAGGGTAGGTGAGGTAGGTGTGTGTGAGTGTGTATGTGGGGTTTTGTGTGTGTGTGTGAAACCCAACATGGCCTCCAGTGTACCATCATCAAGGAATACTTTTAAGCAGCACAGTAGTTTTAATAAAGTCTTGTATTATGCAAAGCAATAGCAGAGGCTGGTTTTGAATATTTATGAACTCACTGAAAGGGAGAAAAAAGAAGGCAGAGACTGTTCCTAATCTTTTCACATGTTTGTGATTCTGTGCATCTGAGAAAAACCAAGTAATGAGTGGGGTATATTGGGGTGGTGGGTGGGGGTTGGAAAAGAAGTCTTAGGTAGAAATTAAATGTGTGTGTGTGTGTGTGTGTGTGTGTGTGTGTGTGTGTGTGTGTGTGTGTGTGTGTGTGTGTGTTTGTGTGTGTGTGTGTGTGTGTGTGTGTGTGTGTGTGTGTGTGTGTGTTACCCTGTGTGTGTAAGGGAAAACGATGCAATTGAATATCCACTCTGCAGCTGGGCTGACTTTTGTGAAATTAGACTATAAGCAGAATTGTATCTATATGTTTAAAATATTAAAAAACATAAAGATCTTGAGGATAAATATGACCAAATATTACTGCTTGTATGGTTATTAGAAATAATAACCTCACTTTACTGCCTTGTTGAAAGCATGACAGATTAATATTGCAGTCAATCTTTTTTCCTTTAAGCTTGGGTCTGGGAACTTGAGGGTACTGTGCAGTGTCCTTGCTTTTCCTAGGGCTGTGCTTTTCTGGACAGAGATCTCGGATGTCGTTCCTGGAATCTGCTGGGGCCACTTGCCCAGTTTGGGGTTGGGGTGTCACTGCTCCGAGTGCTCCACTGCTTCGTTTACCCTTCACATCTTCTCGAGCTCCTCTCTCAGCCCTTGGTATTTCTTGAACTTCTCATGTTCCTTAGTCCTAATGATGCCATCACTGGTATAGTTACATTTACCACTACAACCTTCTTCTTCTGCTTGTCGACCACTGCTAAGTCCGGTTGGTTAGCCATCACTAGTTTGTCCCTCTGTATCCCACAGAATTTTAGCTTGATCATTCTCAACCACCCTGGACAACTGCACAACATGCACATGGGGTATTGCCTGGTGTATGGGACTTACTCTGTGCAGGTATTCGGTGGTTACTGCTTTCCTAGTGGCCTCTTTATGGTCACCATTTGTCAGTGGGTTTCCTGGGTACTTTTAGCTTCCTCGGTATCTGCAATGTTTCCTTCAAGTAGTACAATCCCCTCAATCCTGACTACCTTCCCTCTCTTTGTTACCATCTGACAAAACCTCTCCAGTACAAATTAATTCATTTCGATGTATATTTGGTTTTTGAATGTTTTTTATTTGTAACCTTTTGCTTTTGCTTTGCACCACTGGAAGGAGGCCCTTTTTCTAGCTCCGGATCACCAGTGTGTTCTGCGGTTGGGCTACCCACAGGGGGTGCATATTAAGTTTGTTTTGAATACATTATAATTTTATTTTGTTTCTTTCATTCAGATGCAGAGGACCTGAAGAGGTCTGCTCATAGCTCTGCTAGCCACTGAGCATTGTTGGCCATCTCCCATATTCTTCCAGTACTGCTCAATCTCTAGCCTCGGTGTAGCTATTGTCATATTGTTCCCCTGCCCCCAGAGTATACCTTGGATGGTTCAGTGGACTACAGCTGGTTTATTCTCCTGGCTTCTACCTCTCTGGTCTACCTTTTCAAGTGGCCGACCAAGGGTGTGTGTCTTTGCTTAGCAGTTTCTAAGGCCTCAGGTATAGGCAGCTTGCTGTACTTCTTAGACATCTCTTTCTTCATCACATGTTTCTGCAGCTCCAGTAGTTGGCTAGTCTGGTCACTTTAATGAATGGTTAGGGCAGAAAGAACACAAAAATATATAAATAAAATACCTCAACCTGTAACTTTTAGCCAGAGCCAAAGGAAACTCACTTATAACAAAGCAACCAAAAGTTAATAAAAATAATGTGATAGTGTCAAATAGTTTATGATTTACAAAAATTACAGTTGAGATTAAAGACGAATTGGGAGAAAACTGCATGAAAACACTGGAAATAGCCAAGATGATCATTGAACTTTATTGTCATTGTAGGCTGGAAAGTTTCAGTCACTTTTCTGATGTTTATCCACTTTCACAATGCGGTAGCAGGGCTGTTTCAGTTTACCACAACAAATATAACAAAAGTAGCACCAAAACCTGACCTGACCTGGGTTGGTTAGATGGGCCTGATAAGCAATTAACTACGTTTATTTCAGGCACACTTTTATATATTTTATATAAAGCTGCTGCATCAACAGAGTGTGTATATTATGAGGGCGATGACACTGGTTACACCTATCACCAACCATTAAAAAACTAAATTCTGACTTTCAGTAGGCCAAATAAAGCTCACTCTTACAGCACCATGCCCAGGCATTGACAGCCTTCTTAAACACACACTCACACAATATCAGTCATCCTATTTAAAGGTAAAAACTCCCTGTCCAAGAAAACTTATTCCTTTCTTTCCTTCCCACCACCACCCAGTTTGCTTTTCTTCATTTATTTTCCACCCTAGTCCTCTGCTTCTGCTTCCAGCCCGTTTTCTCTGATCCTCTCCCCACCTATCCCCACCTCCCCTCAGAACTATTTCCCGCCCCACCATTTTCTCTGTTGCAGTGAAGATAGCGCAGGAAGTTAATTTTCATGTGAGTGGACTCTTTGCCGCTTCAAGTGTTGCTTTCCAGGCCTCGAGCACATCCCGGGCAGCCTTATTCATCCTAGCAGTGGGTAGCTCCATGACTAGGTTGTCAATTAATGATACACTCCACTGGTGCAAGGAGAGAAAGTGTGCAGAGGTCTCCATCTAATAGCAGACATCTTGTTTCCCGCTAGCCAAAGTTTTCCCAGAGTCACGTTGTGGCTCTCAGTTAAGAGCATTTAGTGTGCATGGCACAGTAATGGCAGACCTTGTTATAGAAGTTAATTTACAGTTCTTTTTCCTAAAAATGCATGACTGTGAGGCATTCCCCATCTAATCTGAAATAACAGTCTGATTGTGTATTTGTGAGAGTGTGCTAATCACGTTTTGTGATTTAAATACAGCTTTTGGACAGTTTTTGAATATTAAAGAGCACTGTTTGAAATCTTCCCCCAAGATAGTTCTCAGAACACGGAGATGGAAAGAATCAGGGGAATAACTGAAATATTTATTTTATGTCAACTCACAATGAACAAATCTGGTGACTGATTTGTGTACTCTGCCAGCCAAGCTGTGTCAATATTACAAAGCTATATTGGCATTAGGTTGTTTAATCTGTAATGTTACAAGAGAAATTGTATAATTAGAAATGAGAGATACATCAGTTTGAGCAGTTTGGAGACACAGAGAGGCAAGGATAACATGGTTTGGACACGTACAAAGGAGGGATAGTGGATATACTGGAAAAAGGTGTTAAACAGCCAACAGAATTATCGTGTTGTTATAAAAACTATTTTAAATTTAATGTAATTGAAAAAATATGTAACTCAAACAATGCAATGCAGTGTGACATCTAATACAAAGTGCAAACAACATAGATACAATATATACACAACCCATTTACAGAGAGCACTGACCAGAACTAGGCAGAGACCATATTTCTCACGTATTAGTCTCTCCTTAGCGGTTCTTAGTTAAATCCAGAATATAATGTATGCACTTATCATGTACTTAACATTTGCCACGCCCCTCTTTTCACTACTGATGCATTTACAAACCCAGTTGCCAAAAAAACTGAAACACAAAAACTGGGAATCTCTGGAAAATGTAAATAAAAATGGAATGTAAGTATTTGCAAATGTCACAAACCAATATGTTATTGACAATAAAATAAAAAGTGGAATTCGGCAGGTAGTAGGACCCTAAGACTGGTTATAGTGGCTCAGGGTGTTGAAAAGAATCACAATCTATGCAGAGGTCCTGTAGATTTGCTTTGTGTACAGGCTGTGATCAGCTGATCTGTGCTGCTGCTCCTGCTGCTCTGACGTTTACTGCTCTTTGTGGATTTATGCAGTCAAATCCAACAGGCTGTAACCCAATATTTTACAAGTTATCTTGGCTAATTTAAATTCCCTCCACTGATAGTATACTGTTTACACCAACTTTATACTAGACAATATAAGGTTAGTATAAAGGCTGAATTCAGTGACTGAATCCAACTATCATCAGCTTAAACTCAAACTGATCATATTCTTTCTGTAACCTAACACTGATTATGAATACTAAATCACTGTGCACCGGTCCGGTTAAACAGACGTGTGTATCTTACACTAAACTGCAGGGTATTTTCATGCAACGTCAGAATCACACAAAGTATAAACCTCAGGTTCTTTTGCAGGATGTTTCACAATATGAAAAAACTTAACTTCATTTTTTTTTAATTTAAAAAATGAGCACATTACACATAATCTTTTATGCTCTACTTTTTCAAATGCCCCTGAGCGGTCTTTACCTTCATGACTATATAACTATATTTCAAAAAGGGGAGATCATTAGAAAGAATGAACATGATTTATTGATGAACAGAATATAGATAGGTGTTTGGCGGTTAGACTCCAATGGGCCGTCTTGGTGGAACGGAACCCCAGCTGTGAAAGGGATTAGAGCAGGACCCCAGGAGCCTAGACACTGGTGGTGGAGATGAAGGTGGCTGAAATGGAGCTTGAGTGATGAGAGGTGGAGATAGGGAGAAGGTGGGTTGCACAAAGGAGTCTGGAAAGGAGAATAACAGTGGCGCAGTGAGCTGATTAGGCTGGAGAAGGCCGTGAGAAGGTGATTGGACTAGACCGGAGATGACACATACAGCTTGACAGCGTGGGATAGTGGGAGTGATAAAGCTTAGATTTAGCTGGCAGGGGAGCAAACAGAAGCGAGACCATAGATCTTCCCTATTGAACATACATATAAGCTTCATTTAAATATAACTTCTTACATCTTTCTCTCTCTAAATTAAGTTACCTCACTCTATACTTTCAATGGGAAATACAGCAGCTTTACCTTTATCTAGCAGACACGATGTGCGACAGACTGCGGAGAAATATTTTGTGTGGTTACTGATGTTTGTCGAGCAGATAGAGATGACCTGCCACTTTTAGAAAAACGTTACTTCCTTTATACTTGCTCTTGTGCTGTTGCGCTAGCTTGACGCTGAAGTACCAAGACCACTCCTTATTAACATCAATGCCAGAAACGCTGTTCCAGATAACTCCAGCTCACTTTAACCCCACATAAATTGTCATTTTGTCATTCTTCCTTCGTCCCTTGGCATGCAATAAGCACTGGTGATGGATACGCCAATGGGATTGTCTTTTATATATCACTGTTCCCTTCTTTTAAGCTCAAATAGGTTTGATGTTTAAATGTGCACAGTACTGAGAAATAATAACTCCCCTTCCATGTCCTAAAAACATAAATTGTCATTTCCCTGTTTTGTTTTTTAATGTTAGGAGAATGTAAAGTACAGATATTTGTGTGAAAATGTAGTGAGTAAAAGTAAAAAAATGGTCAGAAAAATAAAAACAAGTACAGTACAGAAACCTGAAAATTCTACTTAAGTACAGTAATAAAATATTTGTACTTCATTACTTCAAATCCCTGGATCTGGCACTGTATAAATAATATTGAACTGAATGGAATCTTTACTGACAAGTAGTAAATAATTAAAAGGAAAAACTAATATGAGCCAAAGAGTGAGAGTTAAAAACGAAAAAACAAAATTTGACATTGTTACCTCAGCAGAAACAAAACAATACATTGAGAAATAAATAAAGGGATTTTTATGAAGAATCAGTAAATATTGTTGAACTTGTTCTAAGTTCAATACCTCTCTCTCGCATTTAATGCAAATTAATTGTAACAAAACAAATGCTACACCAAAGTTTTTGTCATAAGCAGCCACTTCAGTGAATGTGTCACTCCTGATAACCTTTAAAAAAATAGTGTTTGGTTTGTTTTTTAGAAAAGGTACAGGGAGTGTGAAAGTGAAAAGGGTCAAATGTGATGGCCTGAAGTCATTCAGAATGCTCTTTTAATGTTGTGAATCACCGAGGACACCAAAAGAATATTTAAAATGATAATTTACAACAGGGAGTAATAGGAAATATCAGAAAACATTAGTTATAATTATTTTTGTTATAGCTGGTTTTCTGCACAGTAGATAGGAAGCAACTCTCAGAATATGTCCCTCTTTACAACTCTGTGTTTAGTAGTTTGCCCAGAGGGGGAAAAGCATTCAAAGCAAACAAAGCACCTGTTCTGTCCTGAACAGATAACAAAATAATTAAATGACACATTGTTTGAGGTCAGGATAGATTATCAGAAGCAAATTGTTTGGTGATTAAAGTGCATATACTAAATGACTTAGCTTTTTTGGGACATGCTTATAAAGTCTAGACACTGTCTCAGAAAGACAGTTAAGGACTTTTAAGCTCTTTTCTTTTTTATACGGAGCTCTAGATTTCCAAATTTGAGTTCAGTTTGCTGTTATAAATATGTACATGTAGCTTTCAGGCAAAATGAAACCAGTTATTTCTAGATAGGATCTCGCTTGATGGAAATAGTCCCAAATGATGTGGATGTGGCTTCAGTTCCCCATTTGGAAAGTGTCTGAGTACAATACCAACCATCATCTCTAAACTGATTTTTAGCTTTGTTTCTTTTTGTGTTTATACTTTAAGTTTAATGTGCATTAAACTGACAGTTACCATGAGAAAAGACCTAGAGCCACATATATACCTGACATCAGCTGTTTGTGTGAATACTGATGTCCAGCTTGGATTGAGCATTAAATAATTTTACCCATAGCCCAGGTGAATATAATCGCAGGCACCCTGCACAGTCTTCCAAGGCGTCACCTTTGTTGGAAACAAACAGGAAACTTCCAGCAGTGAGGAGACATGTAGTGGACTGTATTCTGTGTGCTACATGTGAAAAAGGTCAGCTGCTTGGCTATTTCTAACTTGATTCTTATGTGTGGAAACAGATTTAGTGGAGCTAGTGAAAACAAGACCTGTACTCTTTACTTCAGTGATAATCGAATGGTTGACTGCTGTGTATGCAGGACAGGACACAGAAAGGCGTATAGCACCTGCAAACAGTGCAAAAAAAAGAAAGAAAGAGTACATTAAGTTCTAAAATCCCACATAAACCTACAGAAGGATTTTGTAAATTACATCCACAAGTAGAATACAAGCCTGATATCAAATCAGTCTGTCTACATATTACTATCCATATCAATCTTTAGTTTGGTCCTAGCTGTGTCCTAGTAGAGATGGAACCACGGCGATGTGTAGCCATGCCAAAATGCAGATCTTGGCAGGGTTTAAAGGACAAAGCAAAGTGAAACTAAAATCTGTGCATGTTCCACTGTATTCTTCCAGCACTCATGCCTCTGGATAACCAAAACAAGAGGGCACCAGCACTAAAATGTTCCAGTTATTACCATTACCACAGCTTGTCAACAGTGGTGATCTCATCAAGATGGTGATGGTTGTACTTTTCAGCTTGATGCGTCACAGCAGGATTCACAAACCAATGAGTGATGCCCCAGTGGCACATTCATCTTTTATCTCCAATCCATGCCTGAAGCGAGCACACATCCCTGAAAATATTTCTTTAAATGTGAAACATATATGCGTCAGAGCTGGATTTTTGTTTCTTTTTTTTTCCTTCTCTTTTTTGTTTACATCTTTGACTCTCAGTATTGTTTCCACTGTTTTCTCTGTACCAGTTTTGGACAATTTGTTATTATTTAATTTCCTACATTTGACTCAAATTCACCTTTGTTTACCAGTTTAAATGTATTCCTTCTTAAATTCAACTGGTTTATCCTTTCTCAGAATACATACAGTTAACTTCAATCTAACATACAGTAAACTTTACCTAATCCTAACATGGTAGTGATAAGTTAATGTCTCATTCTTTTCAGCAAATATTTTATTATTGTAATTACTTTGATAAATTTAATATATATATTTTTTTCACCCCACATTGACTCATTGCCAAAGAGAAAAAATATCTACATTGTAAGACGTCACATCTGTTCTATTATTTTGGTCATGCACACTATGCATGCAAACAATAGCAGTAACATGCACTTTATGCATGGAAGCAGATTTTGGTGGGTAATACCAGATTTATAAACAATGGAACCAGCCTGTAAAATATCCCGGATATCTATCCTATGGCCCCACATATCAAGACAGAGGCATAGATTGCTGCAGTCACTTGCAAAGTAGTTGACCCTGCTTTGGAACGACCTTTGACCTTCCAGTACTTCCAGGGTACAATCTGAAAATATAGGCTGAAAATATCAGTACCAGTAGGACTGCATGTGTACATGTTTGCCTCTCAATTAGCTGTGTTGGGGAGTAACGGAATATATGTACCAGAGTTACGTATTTAAAAAATATGAGTAACTGTATTCTGTTACAGTTACCATTTAAAAAAGTGGTATTCACAATACAGTTAGTTTGTTGAAATAAATGGATTACACGGCGGTCTTTTCCTGTTTCATATGTTAGGCTATCCCCTCTCTATTTTTGGTAATTCCACGCCGGTGGAAACCCAAACAAAACACACATCAAGAGGCTCTAATCCCTGTGTCTCAATGTCGCGGCCCATGTCACCCCTACTTGCGGCCCGCATAATGACGTGAAGAAATATTTTTTTTAATTATTATTCAAAAAATTATTTAATATGAAGGCAATAGGCAGAGTGTTACAGGCATAGCCCTAAAGAATGTAGCCTCATGGGCAGTGTAGTCCGTGCTGCAGGGAGAATGGACTGTCATACCCGTGATGTGTCTGTGAGCGCGAGGGAGGGAGAAAAGGGAAAGCAGAAAAGTACGAGTTGTCACTGACCAGAAACGGGAGCTGGAAGCATGTAAATATAATAATAACCACTGCAGCCAAAAAGAATGCCTGACGAGCCCAGCTGTAAGTAAGCTATTAAAACTTGACTGTACACTGTGTTTGTGTTTTCCTCCGAAACAATAAGTTCCATTGGAGCAGCCTTTCAACGCCTCTCTCTGTCTCTCGCTAGCAAAGTTGACCCAGACAACAAAGTAAAGCTAGTTTTCAGCTACGAGCCCGACATATTAGCCAGAGGTCCCTTTACTACAGTTCGAAGCCGCGGACCTGTTTAGTTAGTTTTCTATACGAGATCACTGCAAAAAGTGCAGCCTTACCTAATGTCCACCCTACTGTTACTCATTTTATATTAAGATTTAAAAATCTAAAGGATAAGCGGAAGCGAATGGATGGATGGATGGATTTAAAAATCTAGTTGGTATTGGTATGGTGAGTAACCTTCAGTAATAGTAATAAATCACACAGCAATAGTAGGGGAGACCGGGGATAGTTGTAACATTTTTGACATTTCTGTCTGTAACTTGGAGCTCTTTTAAGGTAGTGGATTCAAAATGTAATGCAAAGTATTTACATGTCTCTGCTATTAAATAGTACAGCTATTTTCTCTGCAGCACAATTACCCATTACATAGTATGGTCTCAAACACAAAGAGTGAAATGTTACAATTAACCCCATAGTCTGGGTTAGTTGTAACATATCCTGGGGTGAAATGTAACACAATGAAATAAGGGTACTGACAAAACATTAACATGTAATCTTTGTTTATTCAACACATGAATGCACTTAGAGCCATTTATGTAGCTATGTGTGTGTGTGTGTGACAGAATGCAGAAATCTAGCTTTTGAACATATTCCAACCCCCCAAAAAAGACAAATTATGGAATTTTCTGCAACTGAATATTTCATAAATTTTGGTTGGTCTTCCTTGAGTTTGGCCTCAGTGGGCATTATAACCTACAACTCTTGCACCAATTTTGAACATAACAATGAAGCTGAAAAAATGTAGTTGTTCACCAGCATCGCAATTCCATTACTTTTTATCATGGCTTACCTTGGTGTGGTTTGCAAAGTGCTTCAGAAAGAATCTGTTTCTTGCTCCCATCCTGATTTATTTCCACTACCAATACTTCCTACTGGTCCATCTCTGACACAGTGGTCTGCATAATGTATGTGTGGGAACACAAACAGTGGAGGAATTGTGTTGCCAATGGCATTAACCGCATATACAAAGGTGACCAGTGAACCTCTCTCTGCTGATGTCGTTGCCCCAACTTGTTTAATATAAGTTAAAGTAATAGTGTGGTAAGTTGTAACATTTGCATTATTGTTACAACTAACCCAGACTGTTGCTGTTACAACTGACCCAGACTCCTATAGCCATGAACTAGCTAACATTACAGCCAACGGCTAAAACATTAGCACTAAAGACCTACACAGAATATATCCCCATAGACATACAAGTAACATAATTTAAGTTTGATGAGTTTAACTGCAAAGCAGATAATGCTATTAGAAATTGAAATAAAGTAGAAAAACTTACTTTTTGGCAAACAAATTACTTTTTTTCGTGTTAAATTGTCTGTGTTTGACAAAATGTGCTGACTTTTCACATGTGATAGCAGAACTGAATTGGGCATGCACAGGATGAGTCACATCATTTGAAACTTAGCCCTGATTGGAGAAATTGGAAGTGTTACAACTGACCCACGTTACAACTATCCCCGGTCTCGCCTACATTCATGTAGTTGTAAAAAGCATGATAATATATTAAGTATTCCAAAGTATTCAGAATACGTTACTCTCATTGAGTAACGTAACGGAATACGTTACAAAATACATTTTGGGGCATGTATTCTGTAATCTGTAGTGGAATACATTTTAAAAGTAACCTTCCCAACACTTTCAGTCAGCACTGCGACTGTCTGGTACACACTGTACAGAGATCACCAGGTAAGGAAAGTTTCACATTGCTGTGGATTTTTAATTAGGGATTTGCGTGTGTGTGTGTGTGTGTGTGTGTGTGTGTGTGTATACATAGAGAAACTGTATGTTTGGTTGTGTCTTTTAGAGAGAAAGTGTAATGTTATGCTACATTCTCTGATCCTGTGCGAGTGCCTGTGTGTAAACCTCCACAGCTGCAGGCTTCAGGCTCTATTGACAGATATCATGGATGAACTAGGAGGATGGAGGAGTTCAACTGAACGTGTCTGGAATAAAATGCTCAAGGTAAAAGAAGTAAAGTTGTGTGTGTGTCTGTGTGAGAGAGAAACAGAGAGATGCTCAGTGTTGCAATTCCTACTCCACTGCTTGCGCAACACGCAAAACAAAACCCTGCATAACATTCAGCTGCAACAACTAAAAAAGTAGCGCTGCCAAAATATCACAACTCATGTGGTTAAAACATGATGAAGCTTCAGAAACCACATTACTCTGTAAAGTTGGATTTTTATATTGTATATTGATTTTATGCCAATTTTCTTATTGCTCTTTTTGTAATTATTTATTAATTAATTAATTATTAGTCAATTTTATTTTCATTTGCTTTACTAAAACATTGTGGAACTATCATGGCCTGACTTAAGAAAAACTAATTCTAAAAAAGAAATATTACTGAAAACAATATTACTACACTTGCGGTATGTAGCTGTTCTTAACACCATAACACTATTCTCATCACTGTTTTGTTGTGTGTTAGTTAGATGACTATTTTAAATTGTTTTTGGATGACCTCATTGAGATATCTGCATAGGTAATCTCTAAACTGCTGTCATATAACCACAAAGGTGTTACCATTTCCCTTGAGCTTGACACAGAACCTCTCCATTGGTAGAACCATTTATACCAATTAATTACAATTTTTTTTAAATGAATCAGAATTAGTTCAACTCTTTCTAGCAAGACACACATTATAACTTCTAATATCTATGATGCAACTGATGCAACTTTATAATCTTTACTTTGTGCTAGTTATACATAACCACAGTAAAATGTCTTTGACCAGCCTCAGAAACAATTTATATCTTACATCTTATATATTTATGTCTTCATGTCTTTTTTTTTTCTTTTCATTTTTACATGAGGTGTTTTGTGCTGCCTATAAAATGTCTATAGTATATTTGTTCTAATTTAGTAATTCAGGCAGCCTGATTTTAACTTTGACAGTTGTCTTCAGTATAAACACCCTCAAGGTTTTTTTTTCTAATCATTTGAAAAGCTTTTCAAAATACCCTTTACATCTCTGCAAACTATGTTAAAAATATGAGATAAAACTTTTATGTCAAGCTACTCCTGACAGGATCGTGTCATATATTAGCTTCACATTTCCACTTATGATGTGATGAATGGTTTTGTTGTTGTTGTTGTTGTTGTTTTGTGTGTGTGTGTATGTGTTCGTGTTAAATGACATTTTAATCAAAACTTCTATTATCCATCTCTTGCAATTCAGGTCAAATGTTTGCATACACCTTCATCACGGGCATGTACTTAAAGAGGACATAAAACGCTACAAATATAAAGGTTCATTTAAAATCAGTTTAAGGGGATGACTTTTGTGCTGCCTCCTGCTGCAGGAGTTTTATGTTAGTAAACCAAGGACATACTGTCCTTGGTTACAGTCTGCCTCTTTAGCAGTAAGTGGTCGTCAGCTAGAGTTTCCCGTTTGAGTGCAGCTAGTCAAACAACGGAGCCAGATACTGCTAACGAGACGGTGAAAGTGGACAGTATATCCTCAGTTTCTTAACATAAAACTTATTGCTGCAGCTATTGGCAGCACAAACGTGATCCCTCTGAACTGATTTTTACTTTGACTCTCCTTATTTTCCTCTGAGTTATTGATTCGATAAACTCATGTAAGTCTATTAGCCGTAACCAGCCAACCAACCAACCACATGAAGTAACGTTCTGTACTGACAGATGATGGTGATGTTCTCAAAACTTAAACTTTAAGCACAGATTTTAAAATCCAGCTTCACAGACTGTGTTACATCTATGTGAGTTTTTGAGGGCAGGGCTCCATGATCTAAATTAGCCTTTATATGTGCAGTGTTTCATGTCCTCGTTTAATATTTTTATAAGTGTTGCCCAGAGTCCTCCAATGTCTTTTAACTTGCCAAATCCAGGGTTTATTCTCATTAGTGATCATAATTGACTACAGCTGGTAGTTTCTCTTTGTCTGTAATAAAAAAAATAATTTGTTGGACACCACTGCCTGAATTTACCAATACTCAGAGCTACGTGAAAGTCCAAGGACCTCACTGAAGATCTAAGAAGGAGACCTGTAGATTGGTATTCAAGGTCTCTTGATTTATCTGTTATGTGGAAAATCTTAGTGTGAAACACGATGTCCATTTAAAACCAAGTGAGAAGATGCTTCCACAGGACTGGCTAATAGATCAATAAAATGCTCAAATGTAAGACAGTAAAAATACAAATGACAGCATAGCTGCAGTGCGGCTTTTTTAATTAGTGAAAATTTCATATCTTTTAATTAGACATATCTTATATAATTTAGAAATTAGTGATGCATTTATACTAGTATTTTAGTAGTACTTAAACTACTAGCAATCATGTTTTAGATACAATCTGAAGAGTACTTGGAATATTTATTTGATTCTACCACACATGTATTACCAGGAATTCCTACAAACACAAAAACATCTGTTATAGCAGTCTGTCTTACTAGCCTAGGAAAAAAATGAAATGAAAAATTTAAAAAGTAGAGGTGTGCTTGCATGCATGCACAGGTTGGCACCCTGAATCAAGGCCCGAATATCCAGTTTGGTCCGTGATGAAATGCTCTACTTATTTATTGATCATCTTCAGAATCAGTGCTTGAAATAAACAAGCAAGTGTTGAGTTTTCTGGTTGAGTGATCTTCGATCTATAAAACGGCAGCTTAAGTTAAGGGGGGGGGTCCAACTCACAAACAGCAATAAACAAACAAGTTTAACAATCTATCATATTAAACAATACAAGAGCAACAAGAGCAAGACTGGCAGCACCACATCTTGTTTTTTCCAACATTTAACACGACCTCATCAGCAGGCTGTATTTGGAAATATCAAAACTGGAATGTTGAGCGAATGTTTAATATGTTCTCTGTGTCACTAGTGCACTTGTCAAAAAGCTTTCTCATACCAAACCGGACTGCTGATGAATTCAGTGGTCTGTCCAAATCCTTGTTCATTTATTCAGAGCATCACCTCCAACACCGTGGGAGATAAAATAGTCGGTGCAGTCAAGTGTCCAAGTGTGTGAAACAGCAGTGAGAGGTATCAAACCAGATGCCCAGCAGACTGAAATCTCTGCTGTCAGGGCCTGCTACATGTGCCTTTTTTCCTTTTTTTTGCGATACATACATATATTCTTGACCTTTTTCGAACATTTTTTAAAATTTGTTAATCTTAAGGACTTGTTTTCATAAACCACTGTTTGGGTCAGTAAGCAAAGCACAGTTGCTAGACATGCCAGTACAGTAATGTATTAAGAACAGTGCATTTTACACATAATACATACATTTGTTTGTTTTTTAAATCAAAGAAATAAGTCTTTGCTGGCTAAACAAACTCCACAAAATCTGGATAGTTTAAATAACACTGAAACATTAAGCACATTTCCAAAATGAAAATGTGTTTTTGAAGTTTCTCTAAACTCATATTCATGATATGATACTGAACAAAAGCTAGGTAGTCATCTCCCAAGGTTGTGGAGATAGAGAAACAGACCCAAATGCAGACAATGGAGATGAAGGAGAGTGTTTAACAGAAAACGAGCCTTTATTTGTGGCTGAAAAGAAAAACTACAAAACAACCTGCAAGAACGCTAAACTGGGGACACTAAACATGAATCTGGAAACTTAGAGCTAACAACCTAGAACCTGGAAACATAGCTGGAGACACACTTGGACAGAGAAACACAGGGGATGATACACAGACACTCTGACAAAGAACAGAGGTAACCACACATTAAATATACACACAAGGTAAGAGGGAAATGGCAGACAGGCAGGGAACACAGCTGACCCTAATCAAACATGACGAGGCAGGGAGGAAGCAAAACAGAATACATGACCTGAGACACGGACCTTCAAAGTAAAACAGGAAATACAACTGGCTCAAGGGCACGGACTTGATACTACACAGAGGCGACACGGAGTACAGGGACCAAAACCTAAGAACTAGAAACACAAAACAGAAACCATCACACCAGCAGTCAAAACCCAAAACAAAGATCAGTAATAATATAAAAATCAAAACACTGGGTCACCGACCCAAGACCGTGACAGTTCTAATGCAATAGACTGATACTGATACTGATAATCAGTACAAGAGTTCATGTACCAGGTCCAGTTTATATGAGTTAAAATAAAACATCCTTCATCAAGACACATTAACTGATGAGGATGTACCAAAATGTATGCAGCATTATTGTGCTTTTAGTAAAACTGACAGAAATGCAGATGATTTTTAATCCCAGTGTCACTGACTTACTGGCTATCACTTAGTGTTAAAATCTGCTTTTAAATATTAAATAAAATAAGAAAAGTGATTCAAAATAAGCAAGAAAATTATTCAAAATTATTAAAATTATTACATTTATACACGTATTACTGTAGAGACCTGGATACCAGTTTGCGTACTGGATTTATGGTGGCCAAAGAAGAGCTTTTAGTAACATTTTGGGGCTTTATTTCAGATTTATAATTAGAAGTGTTAGAAAAATGCTACTGAAAAATGAACAAATTTTGGAACTACCGTTTGTGTGTCTAAATGTTCTGCAGCTTTGTCCATAAAAAGAGACATACCTGATTTAAATGTTGCCATTATCAATTCCAAGGTTATCCTTCACCTCTCAAAATGCAGTGATCACATTTGCTTTTCCACATTTCCAGTTTTGCTGTAATCCTCTTCTGATTTATACTGTCACATCATTGATGATGATGAGAGCTTAGTCTTCACCTATTATCTAGAGACAACAGTGTTCACAGGAAGCATTTGCAGCATTCAGCGGAAGAGTCTGCAGTGTCCAAGGCTGAAGGTGCCACACACAAGATCAGGAGCCTATTGTCAAACTGTGACATTTACAGGGTTTTGTTCGGTGAGTTCATCCCTCAGGGTCTGACTGTGTGCAAAGAGTTATGTTAAAGGAAACTGATGTGTTTGCTGTCTTGCCAACATGCACCTGAACCCAGCATGCTGAAATTTGACCCTGTGAAATGTCATCATTTTCTAGAAAATGAAATTAGAAGTTTTCGAGTTTTGATATGACTCAACACCAGTAAGCAAAGGTTCGGAACAAAAGCAGTGGAAGCAGTCCTGAGGTACACGCGAGGACAGTAGATAAAGTTTAAGAAGGTTAGATTTGTTTGCACTCTATGGAAAAATTAATAAAACCAAAACAACTGTGAAAAACAACTGAACAGCAAGTAATCATTTTGTGTTTAAGTTTATCAGGCTCTCACATCATTATGGAGGAATTTGGCCAACTCTCTACTCAATTCTTTGCGATTTGCAGACATTTGTTTGTGCAAAGCTACATTAAGGTCATGCCACAGCATTTTTGTGTATGGGCCAAGCTGTAGCTATTGGACAGATACTCAATGACTATTAGGTTCCCAGTTCTTGTGGCTGCAAAACCAAACCAAATCATCACCCCTCCACCTCCATGCTTGCATGCTTGGTATGAGGTATTTTGCTGATATGCTTTGTTTTGTTTCCACCAATGGTTGTGCTATGCGTTAGAGCAGACATCTCCACTGTTGTTTCTCTTCTGTTTCAGTCTTTTTCAATTTGTACCGACATGAAGTTTCACTTTGAGGACTGTAGAGTCTGAGATGTAGCTCCGTCTGACCTTGGGTTAATTTGCTGGGACGTCCACTCCTGGAAAGATTGTGGCATTGTGTTAACACACACCTGATGGCAAACTGCCCAAACGTCTACTTTTATATATGTGGTCACACTTGCTGATGATCACTTAATCAAGTGCATTTCAGCACCTGGCGGCTACTTACCCTTTTAATTACTATGGAAACACTAATAGTGTACTTGATTTTTCAGAGGACTACACAGAGAACTGTGAAAACTTTCTTTTTCACCTACTTGAATGAAAGTAGGTGAAACAGTCAGGTTAAAGGCCTGGAAGTGGAAAGTGGACGAAAAGGAAAAGAAGGGAAGATTTTTTTTTGTCTTTTGAAGTAGTACATTTAAGTGATTTAGAAAGACAGCAGAGAAAGATAGGCAGAAAGATGGCAGTGGAGTGGAGTTGATGGCTTCTGGGGCAGTGTATAGTGAAAAGGAAGACTAGGAGAAAAGAAAGAAAAGTAGTTACAGCTCTCCTGCAGCTCAGATGATAAATGGCATGAGCTTGACTTTTGTGTGTATGTTTCTTTACCTGTGCATTAACTTATGTGTGTGTTGTGAGAAGGTGGAATTGCCAGGCGAGTCTGTATGGCACTCAGTGAAGCAAAGCTGCTGCAGTTACTGATAAGCTTTATTAATCACACCATCAGCCACTGCATGATACACACAATCATACAAAAAAGCTCAAACACAGCCTGGTAACCACAGGGTCAATCCAAACTGTGTGGTCCTCGGGTCTTTCTGTATTTAACCAGTATACTGACTGGAAAGGAAGAAGAAAAGAAGACGTAAGACTCTGGCAAAGCCACCTCTCTGATAAAAACAAAGTTATCAATAATGTGTTTTACTGTGGCGTCATATATGATTTTTATGACTGCATTATGAATTAACAGATGATTCATTAAAATACCATGACATGAAAATAACTGCAGACTCCTTCACCTTCTCTCTCTCCCTCTTCCCTTTGATTCTTTCCCCTCTCCTGCCCTTTGTGTCCTTTTTTCCATCTCACTTCTGACCAGAACAGTGAGGGTGCAATTGAATGTTTTCCACTCCATAAACTATCTATAAGGGAATTTGCAGGCCGTGCTGCTCTGCTGCAGTAGAGATGTGGGTGCTTTTTCTAGTTTTTTTTTCTCCATCTGTATTGGGTTTATTTCCAGACACTGTCCCCAACACCACCTGACTCTTGCTTTAGTCTCTTTCCCAGCTCACCTTCATCTGTTCCCCTCTGTTTTTCTACTGCTTTCTTCTATCCTTTCCTCGTCTGGGAAAATAGATTATATATAAAAATAGAGAGAGAGCGAGAGTGTGTGTATCAAGATTTTTACTTGGTTTTTTTCAACATTATGCTTTTATATTTTCTTACAAATTTTCTTAACAACTTGTTCAGTTCCTGAAAGAGCTGAAAGCTTGGTAAACTGCTTGCATGTGGGTACTACCATGATGCCCAGCCTGTGAAATTATCCAAATATTTAAACCATCTCTAAACCTGCATAATATTTTAGGGGCTTAAATCCTCTATGAATAAAAAAATCATGCACTGCATTATAGTAATGATCATTTTAACATTCACAACATAAAATCTAGAGTTCATATTTCAGTAGCAGTTAGCCTGTTCCTGTTTCAGCGTGTTTGGTCAAAGTCATCGTTATCTTAAAAATGTGCACGTATCCTTAACATTAGTGCTGTGACATGTCAGCGGTGGTTTAATAGATGCATGTAAAGGATATTACATATTGTGAAGAATCATGTGCAGTGATGATGCTGTGAAAGTACTTACAAAATAAATAAATAGAGAAATGTCTTTTTCTAAACCTAAACAAGCATTTTTAACTAATTAATAAAAACAAAAAAAACCAAAGTTCCCACCAGGACATAGGCTCCAGTTCTGTGGCTGGAGCTTACACATTGCTTCCCCACAGCCACTTTAGGCTGCTCCCTTATTTCCCAGGGGGTCGAGGCATGTTTGATTTATCCAGACTTGGTACTGGCGCTAGCAGTACACAAGCTTGTGAACCTTGAGACTAGGTTTGTGTCTCCTCCTCAAGTCAAACTATCTTTGGTATATAAGGCGAATGTGATGACCACAATACCACAGAGCTGCTACTTTACCACTGCAACCTTGTAATGTGGGCTTGACACTGAACCATCTTCCACTCCAAATAGAACGATTATCTCAGGGTGTCTAATACTGCTGTGGCTAGTGTGTCAAGGCACAAACACTACAAGGAAACCTGTGTGTCCCTGAATCCCTGAATGACCCGAATGGATAATTATGTAATTTACTTTATTAATATTACTGTAAATCTTTGTCTATTTTGTGTTTCATGTCTTCATTTTGGAAAATTAGTTGTATTCAAAATGCAAAGTGAAAGTGCAGGGCGATGAAAGGAGCAGCCATAATTGTACAAAGGATACAAAAGAACAGTTCCACAACTATTTATTAACTTGAAATCAATATTTCATTTTTAAGATACCTTGGTTATTACTGATATGTAGAAGACTATATTACTATGTTGCCAAAAGTATTTGCTCGTCTGCCTTTACACGTTTATGAACTTGAGCGATGTAACATAAACAATGAGATGCAGACTAAGCTCAAATTTTGAAATGATTAAGCCTCATGCACTTTCCCTGAAATTTTACATAAACTACTGTAATGTTAGTAGGCTTAGACTCTGTCTAATGTACTGATTTTGACCGACTTCACCCCTGACTGGCACTGAATTTTCTATTTAGCTGCATCTGTGGATCTCTTTTATATTCTTTGACTCTCTCCTTCACCTCTCCTTTTTCTCCAGTATTCCATTCCAAGGGCAACTTGTCTGAATGTAATCTTTATAGAAGCAGGTAGATGTTGCATGCCTCGCTGAGAGAGAGAGAGAGAAAAAGCCTTGTTGCACACACGTTTGTATGTCTTCCGCATGTGCATCCATGTGCTGTAGACAGAAGACAGTCTCTCACTGAGAAAAGTTGCACCTGATGCGTGGCTTCTGAGAGCTCTGTCAGCTTATTCTGTCTTGCAATTAACATCGCTGGTCAATTTGACTATTCACAACATGATCCTTAGGAAATCCTAATCCTGGTGCTCCCAACGGGCAGGCCAACACGGGCTGCCACTGTATACAGACTCACAGCTATCATGACACTTACTATGAACTGTTTCACCATTTAACCTTTGGAAAAGTACTGCGTGACATATTAACCATTTAAAAAAAGATTAAAAAAATCATTTACCCTTCTGTGAATCTGTTCAGCTACCGTTTAGTCAAACTTTCATTACTGAGTGCACCAAACTGAATTTCTATGTGTGAAGTAATCTGCTTTTAAGGAGAGCAGTTATGTAACTACATGTTAGCATATATGCTCATATAGACATGGGCTGCACTCGACTTCCAGGGGGAGAGAATATGTGTGTGTAACATGCAGGACAGTTATCTGTTTACTAACAATGATTACAGCAAACAGGTAGGATCGAAGTCAACCTGGGCTGTTGCTTCACATGCACATGTTGGTGTGTGTGTGTGTGTGTGTGTGTGTGTGTGTGTGTGTGTGTGTGTGTGTGTGTGTGTGTGTGCACACCTGCAGTCACGCTTGCAATCATGCTTAGTTTCCATTCCACAAAACTCAATGAGTGCATCTCTCCATCACTTAATCGTTTTCGAATTTTTCTCGTCTCCCTCCTTTTACAACTTAGCGTTCTAAAAGATGGAAGGAGGTGCCCAAGCAAAAACAGACATGTAATTACATGCTTGATGGATGGAAAAACGGAAGGCTAGGGAGCAAACATGTAAAGGAGCAGAGAAAAAGCAGTGAGGAGTTAAAGTTGTTCAAGAGAGGGGAAGGCTTGAAGAGACAGAGGAAAAAGAAGAGAAGTGGAGGGTTTATTTTGGCACACAAACAGCAAATTCATAACCTGGTTCCTCATGTCTATATTACTCTCTTCTCATTTACAGCCTGTAATGGCAAACCTCAGTAGACTTCAGGTAAAGTTACCCTATAAGTGAAGCTTATTATCCAGGAAAGCCTGTGAAAGTACTTCCAGTCATGTCCAGCTGACAATAAACTTTTAATTCTAGCTCATTCACAAATTCTGAACTGCAGTGTTGGATGATATAACTTCTTTCTTCAGGTCATTGCTTTCACATATGGATGGCATATTTAAGATGGAAACCATGACAACATGGCTTTAATTAAAATCAACCCAAAAATATGAAACAAAAAACATTTACATTATACAGACACACCAAATAAAGTTTGCACTCCCTCATTTCAGCACCATCACTGGTCCGTAAAATATCAGAGTGAGCACAAAAGATATAGTTTATGTGTTTAGTTGTTAAAAGAATCCAATAAGGACACTCGTTAATGAGTTTGGTCTAATCTTGTGCTGACAAAACATTAACAAGAAGTGAAGTTGTTGTTTTCATGTGTTTGTAGGGGTCGTTCTTATGGTACGATCCAGATGTGTATCCCTAAGCAACCAAGTTGTGCACAGTTCAGCGTGTGACACACCAGCAGTTCATTAATTATACATCAACTTAATCAATTCTGACAATGAGTCACTGGTCCTAATTAGACTAAATCAAAATTGTGGACTCACTTGGTTGTATATTATTTTATAACCTTGCAAAAAAAAGTTTGTATTCAGTTTATTTGTCACCACAATCAACATCCTACTGCTACTACTAAGATGCCTCGTGTGGGCAAATGTGGGATAATCTGGGTTAAAATACAATTTTTATAGTACACTGGTCAGCATTTTTTTCAGAAGTTGCTTCTGAAATAAAATGTGCTATTTCTTAAGGATTTTGATATGCTGAATGCACATATGACAAAACAAAATATTTAATTTTTAAGAATTGTGAGAAAGTCTTTATTTAACATGCCTCATTCACAACCATTCATACAAGCACTTTTTTATACCCATATCTGATTTGTACCTAATATTCACACACATTCATACTCTGATGACTGTAGTGCAAAGCAGCTTGGCGTTCAGCGTCTTGCCCAAGGATATTGGCATGCAGACTGGAGCATCGACCACATACCTTCCAATTAGCGGATGACCTGCTCTACCTCCTGAACTAAAGCCACCTAATCTTATCGATTTATGGTTGCTTCAAATTTCAACAAGTAACAGGTTAAAAATCAGACAAAAAAGAAAATTAATGTGGACTTACCTCACTATTTTTAGTGATTTGTTTATTTATTTTTTGCCAAAATTCAAGTTTTTAAGTGTATTTTACTCATTTCTGGTTTTAACTTTTGGTTATACAGCTAACATATAAGCAAATCATAGAAACAGCCATCAACACAGAAAGCACAAACATCAGGTAATGAAATGCACCACAGCATCATTTCTGTCTTCATGACATGTTTTCTTTTAAAAGCCTAATTTAAGTAGCAGTATATATGGAGTTTCATGAAACACTGAAATATGTTTAACAAGCGTAAGATTCAAGCGTTAACATAAATTAATTGCATCAAACTGAGCAGATGAAGAAGATGGTAACAGAAATTTCGAAACCTCAGCAACAGCACTGTTGGGCTTTTTGAGGGTGAATGGCTGAATGTGTATCAAATCCATGATATTTAAAGACAATATTGAATATTTATAGTTTCGCCTTGTTTCACTTGCTGCATATTTATGGTCAGCATGTTTTGCTCTGACAACTGATGTGACAGAAAAACTAAGTGCGGCCCGTGTCGACCTGTTCGCTCACCTACCCATGAATATTTATGAGAAGTCGACACACCAACAAGACTTTATTATTTTATTGTTCAGTGTGACCGAGGTCACATCTGTGTGTAGCATTGCCAAGTTTGATATTTTGCACCTCGCAATGTAATATGATACCCTGCAGCTAATATTAAACACAACTTGTAAATAATGTATCTATATTTGAAATTTATGGTTGTGATCAAAGCCATTTGCTTTTTGTTCAGTTTGGTGTTTTGCATTTGTTTCATTTACACGACCCAGCGTTGATCAATACAGGGCTGTGGAAATTGCAGAATCAGTCATCATCAGTGACTGGCTGATTGGGTTGTCCCTGTTATACAGAAGCCTAGTTTGCATGAATCAGCCAGAAGTCTCATCTGTTGTCCAAGATGCACATACACAATACAGTTATGTTTTGTATCTAAAAGTAACACAGCAAATTCAATGAATACATTATGTACTGGATGCAATATAGAGATTCACTGTATTCACTGAACACAATATAAAGTAAATTCTTTTATTATAACATTCTTTCAGTTACTTTTTTTAAAGTGTATTGTCATCAAATTAGATGCACCATCCTGCCTCCATCTTTTTTAATCCATATACAGACTCATTTTGGGTATTGGTTGATGTCAGTACAGATACTTTATTACCCTTGTAAAGACACCAATTTCTCACTGTAAAGAAAATGCTGAAATTGTTATTATTGTTATGTGTCAGGTATAACTGAAACATTGTTTCTTAACTTTGTGAAACAAGATTTTATTAAGCACACAACTACAAATGAAAGTACTGAATCACTGTTTTCTTTAACAAGGAAAAAATATTAATTATTATTTTATTTACCAAATTATTAGCACTCATTTTATTTTAGCTTGGGAGACTCTGCTACATTTTATTGCTATCGACAATCAGAGTAGTTTCTGTGCTCTCTTCTGATCTCTGTTGTGTTCCCCTCCCCACACTCATTGAGTTGAGCAGGTGAAGTGAAGATGACATTAATCGAGTTGACAACAAGTCATTATGTTAGTGTAAGTGTAAGTGTAATAAAATAAAACTGTTGTTTGTGCATTGTGTATTGGTTTGACAGTACTGTTAAACTGCAGGTGATTTGTTTTATTATTGATCAATCTTTAAATTGAATTTTTTAGCATGTGTGAACTTTGGAACTAGTAACTAAGAATAAAAGAGAAATTACACAATGCAAGCGCTCAACAGCAGGCTGATACAGAACAAACTTGTTCTGGCTAGAACATACAACCTTGTACTTTTCATGGAAGGCGCAACTTTAAGGATCGTGTAAACTCCCATATTAAAACAATACTGTAGCCAATGTCATTAGCACTAAAGGCATTTTGTCATAAGCCAAAGATGTGGACAAATCAACATATTGACCTGATGGAGGTGGTAAATAAAAAGTTGGGGGATCCAGGCCTTTGCAATTCTTCCTCTGGGTGACATTAATGTCTATAGCAAATGCCAAGGCAATTCATCACATAGTTCTCCAGAAATTGCACTCTGAACCCAAATTATCAATCTGCTGGTGTACAGTCTCTCTGGGGATCATCAGTGTCATTAAAACACATCCCCTGGGAACCATGAATGGATGCAATTTGCTCCCAATCTCTATAGTGATGTTTTAATGAATACCACTAGATGAAAAACAAGAATCAACAAAGAACCTTTGTTTTTACATTTTTGCCTGATTTTTGTTACAAACATAACGGGGGGAAAACGAAAAAGGATTTAATAGTAAATACATTTTAAAGCCAGTATATAAAGAAGTTCAAGAATGCCAAAATTTTAGACTAGTGAAAATATGTCACAAATATGACCTCAGTGTTTATTTTTACTTTTTATGAATGTTACATGATCAGAAAAGAAATGAAAGAAAAGAAAAAAAAAAGAAAAAATGTTTTTCCCTTTTACTAAAACTGCCAGATTAGAGCACGTGAAAGAATTGAGTTTAATTTTTTTATTGTCACCAATTTCACACATGAACCTTTATATTATCAGTGCCAACTTGTACAATATGGAATTATTACTGTAAATAAATATGTGCATATAATTAATGTTTCTTCTTCATTTTCATTTCATATATTTTAAATAATATGATCATATTTTTAACCATTTACTAATCATTTTTAAACCAGATAATAATTGGCTAATGGCCGTAGTATTGCCCCATTGGTTTTATAAATGCCAGTGCATGGAAAGTCAGTGCATGGAAATATAGAAATACATGCAAAACATTTATACCTCAGTAAAACTTACGATGACATGAAAGGTGCTGTCTCTTGTTGAAAATGAACAAATGATTAATTAAATTAAAAGTTAATTTAGTTATTCATAAAGTTATTCATTTGAGACAATCTGAATGCCTCATGCAGCTGTTTATAGCCTCAGCCTCCTGTTGGTCTTTGTCAGTGTATCTGTTTAATCCCAATCCTGTTACTCAGTTCATGGTTTGGAATTTCTCAGATTCAAGTTTCCTTTCATGGATTTTTATTCCTTGTGAACTCTGGCTTCCTGTAATTAGTTTGCTTGTGCCAGGATCTTAACTTTACGGCAAAAGTCTCATTTAAAACTATGTCATAACCACATTCACCACCCTCCTCATTTATCACAGAGCACAGAGTAAGGGCTTTCTTTAACAAGACACTTACAGTTTAGTGTAAATGAGCTGTTACATAAGCAAAGCCTTTCATTTTTGAGGTAAGAATTTATGATTCCCTGACTTTCTTTCCATAGTTTTTAGAGATTGTTTCTCCAAGGTTTTCCTTGTAGGAATCCTTAATGGTTTCCAAAGAGGGTATATCCAAGCTCTGTAATATATCACATGATGTTTGAGGCAGTGACTGCATTATTGTGTCTAGTTTGCTGAACCATATATTGTATTGTCTTAAATAAATCCTCCCCAGTATCAGTAGGATAGATAATTCATTGTCAAGCCTATTAGTTACTGTCATGGGAGCGAAGAGACTCAGATCCAGAGTTCTTAGAATGAAAAGTCAAAAGTTTATTTACAAAAACACCAGGTGCAATATGTACAACGTGCAGGGGTCGAGGTTTCCAGGGATCCATGGAAAGGAGGGGGAAAGGTTCGTACACACAGCCAAGATCACACATACCACACTCCTCTTCAGACACTCATGCTCTCCCTCCACTCGCACTACGCCACACTGTCAACTCAGGGATCAAGGGAAGGGTAACAGGGACTGGTCCAAGGTATCTATGTACAAGGAAACCCACGGTCAGAAACAAGCAAGAGATTCACAAGGAGACTAGGATTTGCTCAGTTTATTCAACAGTCCAGCGACAAGAAGCACTGAGCCACCAGCTTAAGTAGTAGCCAGGTAATCAGGTAAATTAGCAGCAGGTGGTCAATCAGGCCAGGTGTGTGGGCCAAGGGCGGGAACCCATGATAAGCTCCGCTCAGGCAGACAGAGGACAGGAGAGACAGAGGGGGAGGGCAAAAACAATAACAAAAACATATGGCCTGACACTGAGCCAGCCGGGGAGACACAGAGACCATGACAACTACTGCAATAGTCTACCTAAGAAATGAAAACAGCTTTAGCAGATCTATAATACTGTTGCTTAAAGACAGAAAAAAACTTTAAAAAAAACAAAAACAAAACACTGCACAGTATACCAGGCTGTAACTTAACTGAAATTAAAATGTTACTTTTTGTTCATAATTGGTTTTGACAGTACATTTCAGACATATTGACCATTTTTGAATCCTCTACTAAAGACGGTGAAACTGCCTTCAGTTTGTATCCCTTCAGGAACAAACTACCAGAAGACTACAGTTAAATCAAAGCTAAAGACATCTCTGTTAACAGTAGATTTTAATTAAGATTACATGTCCTTTACTGTTATTTTTTATTCAAATGTCCAAAGCTTTTATTTTATTTTATTTTATTTATGTTTGATTCTTTTATTTTCCTTTCTTTTTTTGGCTGATTTGAAGCGTTTTGTATTGCCTTGCGATGGAAAAATATTAAGCAAAAAAAGAACTTACACCCTGTAAAAGAAAACCAGATTTTCCACTTGTCTGACTTTTCAACAGAACGTTGGTATTTTTGTAATCTTGACAGTAAAATAAACTAAAGAAAAGCACCTCTTCTCTCCTCTTACTCCTAAGCATTAGCTCCCTTTTCCATTGCATGTGCAAATTACAAGTTACAGTGTGTATAATTTTAACATTAGGTGTCAGTAGATTACAGATTTCAGTCAACTGAGTTCTGCTTCTTAGCCCCTCCCAGTTCAATCCTTGCTATGGTGGCCACTGTAGCACAATTAACTCTGGAAGCCTTTCCATGTAGGCTGTCAGTGAATCACTGTCACTGTTTACCTCAGACCTCATTGGTAAGGCCGACGTCCATCTTAGCCACTGAATTCACTGTATTGGGTCAATATGGCTGCTTCCACAAACCCCATTGGACTGAGCAATTGAGTATGTGGCTCCGCCCATGAAAAATCCTTTCCTCAACTCTACTGCTCAACCAACAAATACATATCCCTTATAAATGTAGCACCACTTAAGGAGAAATAAATGGGCTTTCCAACAGTATGAGGTTTATTGCCTAGAAGCATTGTTACAACACAGAAATATGAAATCAACCAAATGCAAATTTCCTTCCTTTTTGTGCTAGGTTTATTTCAAGAAGAGGATTTATGACTAATAGTCACTATTGTTTCACTATAATTTTGACATTTATAAAAACAGCCTGAGAAGTTTGCCTCCTTTATGTCATTAAAATGTTAAAATCAAATGTGGGAATTTAAAGTGAACCACTAAAAGGTAAAACTCCACAAATTCAGAGAACCTGAATAATATTTTTAAATTATTGATAACAAAGGTGACAAAGGTCATCGCAAGTTTTGTTAGGACGCTATCTAACCAATCTCACTGGGATGGTGGGTTAAATCTCACTAGGACTTTTTTTTACTGACGTTGTCACACAAACACCTTGCCTTTCATGTGTCTAATAATTGACTGTATCAGCTACACATGATAACACTCTGTCACAAAAGTAAGAGTCTGTTACTTTTGCAGAGATCTCTGAACGGACTGATAAATTTTAGTGTAAAGAAAAAACTAACTGTAGAAGACTTGAGCTAGTGTCCCATTCGATGCTTTACTGTGAAATAAGTACCATCATGTGAACTAATGGCAGATTTGCTGATAATGTAATTTTAACATAAATTAAGCCTTCTGTTCTTACCAGAAGGAAAACCCAAGTTGCATGTCAGTAAAAAGAAAACGAACGCACTTTATCATGGACAATGTGCTGTCAGTGTAAATGGGGAATATAATTTCTATAATTAGTCTTTCCAGCCTTTGGCAACAGTTAATAATGGGTTTGTTTTTGGATCTTAGCATCTGTTCATCAATACTGAGCAAAGTGTTCCTGTTCTCCTCTGTCAGATAGAGGACAAATAGCCTACCTAAAGGTTTTGATTGCTCCACAAGACTCAAGCCGTGCTCATTTCCCATGGACTGAAACCTTCGGCAGATACACATCAAGCAGCCCGTCTTTCTCCTGACACAGCTGAAAGTAACTGCTGAGTGTCCGAGTATCTTGTGTTCATGCATGTGTATAGGTGTGTACATTTTTATATTTGGAGGGATTACTTGGAGAAAACAGTGGGAGAATGTGCTCCGACTGTACCACTTCATGTGTGCACAAGACATCACTCACTAAAGCAGAATCTTGGGCCCAGCAGATAATCACTGGTTACTCAGCAACTGGGATTTCCAATCACACTGCATCATGTGACATCAACACACGGTCTCTCTGTCTCTCATGTTTTACCTTTCAGTGTCCACTTTATATTCTGAATCTATAGAAGGGATGACACATTGAACTAATGTCTCATGTTACTTTCAGGCTCGGGTTCATATTATTATTTATATTAAGCTGTTTCCACACAAGAGCCTTGAACAGTTTGGGGAAAATAAGATCAGGATGTATTCCAGGGTTGTCTGTCCTGATATTGAACAGGAAGTACTCCACATCTGATGCATTTCATCTATTGGGGAAAAAAAGATGGTGGTTTAGGTGAAGGATCTGCACTCAGGAGGCAGCCCACATGATGTCCACTCTCTAGCAGCTATGTAATGCTATTTGTAAATTGGAACATTACATGGACATTGTTCTAGAGAACAGGCAGGTTAATGATGAGCAGAGGTTTGATGTGATTGCACAACATATTTGCATTATCACGTGCACTGTTTTGGGTGATGTCAAGAAAAGTTTATCCAAATAGTTATAAAATATTTTAGATAGTAACCTTTCACAGAAAGTTCTGTAGATAGACTGAACACATTCAGCCTTGAGGTGGATGGACTGCAAATAGCAAAAGATGCTGTCAGTTTCAACAGGATCTATACTTGTAAAATCAAATGTGATCCAATCCAGCAGCTCTTTACAACTGTGGTGAGTGTCTTTTGTGTACTTCAGTACACAAAAGACACTCAACTCTGAGGTAGATGTCACTGGTTGAAACCAGTATTTTATCGCGAAGCAAAACATGATGTACTTGGTGACACAAAAACACAAAAAGTGTTGTTGGTAAGCGCAGCAGTAAGATATTTCTTATAGTTGGTTAGCAGGTTTGCACACATCTCAGGAGGGATTCTGGGCCACTTCTCTTTACAACTCTCTAAATCCTTTTTTTCTTTGCTCGCATTTGGCAACTTGGAACTTTAGCTCCACAGATTTTTCTATTGAAAACTGGAGACTGGTCATTCCATGACTTTAATGTGCTACTACTTAAACCAGTCCTTTGTTGCCTTCATGGCATATTTAGGGTAATTGTCCAGATTGAAGACCTGTTTTCCATGTTCTGGCGGAGGGAAGGAGGTTCTCATCCCACGTTTTATGGTACATGGCCCCATCCGATGCCCCATCTATTGGCTTCCTTTAAACATGGCGGACTGAGCTGGTGCCAAAGAGCTCAATTTTGGATTCATCTGATCAAAGCACTTTCTCCCAAGCCTTCTCTGAATCATTTAAATGTTCACTTCCAAACAGGCCTATACATGTGTGTTCCTGAGCAGGAGAACCTTGCAGGCACTGCAAGATTTCAGTCCAGTATGGCATAGGATGTTACCAGTGGTGTTCTTGGTGACTGTGGTTCCAACTGCCTTCAGATCATTAACAAGCTCCTCCCCTGTAGATTTTGGGCTGATCACCACTTTCACGTGATCATCCTCACACCAGTAGGCGAGGCCGTGTATGGACCTACTGAGGGTAATTAATGGTCATTTTATATTTCTTCCATTTCCAAATAATCACACCAACAGGTCTACTTGTTTCCCCCACTATACAATACTGCTTCCATTAGTGAAAGAATAATTATGATAACCTGGATGTAGAAGTACATATTATTGTTTTTATCGGTCCCTGTCATAATGAGTAATTAGAATTTTTGCAGAATAGTACAAAGTACAAAAGTGCAAATACAAAGTGGATACAAATACAAAATCAAAGGCACAGAAACAACAGCAACAACAAAAAAGATTCAAATGTGTACAAAGACGCATAAAAATGCTTCAACAATATGGCAATGATGAAAATTTATGCACATAAAAAAAATTAATAGGCATAAAGAAGACTGTTAACACTAATTTTATGTCTCTCTAAATTTGTGCCCTTGCCCTTATGTAGGAGGTGTGGGACACATTTTTACATATGTTTGCCCAGAGGTCCTGTTTCAATGACCTCATTGTCTGCCCATGCTTCGCTTTTCAGCTCTGTGCCTTTTCCCTTCCTCCTCTTACTCCTGCGGGATGGCCATGATATACACTGAGGCAATCAGCAATATGGGCATGCATTCATTTCACAGCTGAATAAATTAGTGGCATTTTATCGAGTGGTGAGACATAGTGGAGGAGACTGTGTTGGCATTGTTACTGTATTGGCATCTTAAAAAGATTAATTGTGCCCAAGGTGGTTTCCAATTGGTAAACAATTATTATAATTCTGCAAGCTTCATGTATAATTAATGAGCGGATTAAACGGCTGATGCAAGGCCTCCGTTTCCTTCACTGGGTGAAACAATACAAGAGCCTAGTAAAGGTTACAGTAGGTAAACTACTTAACATTTAATTTCAAGAGCATTTTAAGCGTATTTCAAGTGCTGCAAGACACAGCCTATATGTACTACATTATGTAAAGGATACACTAAGTAATGCTAGTACAGCCAAGTACACCACCTTACAAAGACAGCACACAATAGAAAAGTACACTAACAGTTAAACTAGAAACAAAATCGTAGAAATGTAAGTTGTTACTACCGTCAAGCAATACTACTAGCCTATACAGTTTAATACAGAGTATACTACCTACGAGAAGTGTTAAGTTGTTTTTGCATAGCCGGTTTTATTTTCTAATATATGAATGTTTTAGTCTAACATTTCTGGTCCTTTTTTTAAAATTTGTAGTATCTCCCCTTCGGCCAAACAACGATTTGTGTTCTCTCATATTGTTTAATTTAGAACCAGGACAACAGGCTGCACAAAAAACTCACTACGTTAGTGAAAAAGACAGGGAGAAGAATGCACGCATAATAATCATAATAATTTTAAAGATGACAAAAACTATTTAAATAGATTTAAGTTCAAATTAAGTTATAGCTTAAGTTTTAAGTTCATAAAAAGAATGCAGGGAATGTGAAGCAAATATAACTTCATACTATAGGCTAGAGAAGAGCGAAGCCGCTCATAATGCAAAGCGTGCCATACCATCTGCCAAACATGGCAGAGGCAGTGTTATTGCATCAGCATTGGAATTTGTTTATTGATGATGTGACTGCTGATAGAAGTAACAGGATGAAATCTTAAGTGTACAGAGCTATACTCTGATAATGAGACAACATATTGCAAGAGCAACCCAAGAGTTTCCCAGTGCAAAGAAATGGGATATATTTTAATGACTTAGTCAGTTACCTGATCTCAACCCAATAGAGCATGATTTTCATTTATTAAATACAAATCTGAATGCAGAGAGACGCACAAACAAGAAACTGAAGGTGGCTACAGTAAAGGTGAAGCAGAGTACCAGTGCATGCCCAGTGCGTGCCGACTTCAGACAGTTATTGGCCGCAAATGTGTTTGTGTTTGATTTGAAATCCACCGTGAATATGTACAGAGGCAAAACTACAAAATTTCATCTTTGTTAAACAAATTATACAACTAACTGTAATTCCATCATCCCTGCTTTGGCAATAGATCATAGGTCAGGAAAGACAGAATGGAAGTGTATGGAATTTTCTCACAGAACTCAGTTTACTTTAAGTAGTTAGTCAAACTTATAGAGCCTTTGATGGAGCTCATAAAACTCCTTATGAAGAGCTACCATAATATGTCAATTGTGAAATAGTAAGTACTAACAGCTAAAATGCATACTGGTGAAGAGAGCATGTACTTTAGAGGCTTGAATCACTGGCCATAATTAGCTTCCGCTTTATTTTAATCCACAATATGGCAGAAATGCCCTTTCTGGACATTTCTGTTTCCCTTTAGACAGACAGTTGTTAACTTCAGCATGAAAAAAATGTTCAAATTTTCAACCAACAGCAGCAGTTTAGTACTATAATTCACCTGCAAAATGTCACTGAGCAGGCACAAACTGACTACTCTCCTTGCTGCTTTGTGTCATATACCTGTCTGAAGTTGACAGTAGATTTTACACTTTAATTATTGTGGTGTGTGTGTGTGTGTGTGTGTGTGTGTGTGTGTGTGTGTGTGTGTGTGTGTGTGTGTGTGTGTGTGTGTGTGTGTGTGTGTGTGTGTGTGTGTATACATTATTTGCACCAACATAAACATAAATTAAAACATAAACAAAAGTTGAATAAAGAAACATGGCATACAGAATGGGTCTTAATGGGCTCAGATGATGAAGAAGTGGAATGATTCAGAGGTCTTGATTCTTGGTTCTTTGCGTGGCAGTGAAGTTTTTTTTCTTGTATTATCTCATTATTAATGTTAATTTAACACACAGCTGTTATCACTCATTTTTGCATGTTGATTTCTTCTGATTATGTAGTGCTTATGAAAAAAGTGATTTTCTTCTCGCTGCACTGCAGCAGCTTGGATGACATTTGTGCCACCATTAAATCACTGGGCTAATTCTTCCTTGTTACGTTGTTTAACAGCAGAAAAATGAAAAAATAAGTACATAGCAATGACTATATCAACAATTTGACTGCATTAAATCACAGTAAAGTAATCAAGAGCAGGAGAGATGGAGTGGAACTATAATGGGCTGATGCTCATTAGAAAACTGTCTCTGCAGCCTTCTCCAGACTTTAGTCCTCAAACTTTATTAAAACAAGAGCAGAGAAAAGTGTTGTACATCATTGTCATTCTGAAGTTATAATTTATTTCACTTCTTCTTTGTGAATATTTTTCTTGCAAAAAAATATTCAAACAATGCACATGCGCTATGTAGTAACAGCAAAAACCTAACCTATGGTTTAATCTGACATTTCCAATTATGTATTTCTGTCTCTTATGTTTGAATTTCAAAGTAAATCCACTCTAAAGCTACAGCAGGCTAAACAACGAAGAGGACAATGCCACACACTGTAGATTTTTCACATCCACTTTTGCAAACTGTTTGCACTGACCTATTAAATCCTAAGCCACTGATGCGCGGGGGGGAAAAGAACACAGAATGAGAGTACAGTTGCATTTATCTAACATTTTAACGCATATGTTGTAGCCATCATTGCTAAACATCCAACATTAGCAAATACAGCTGGGGCCAGGAAATGTCACCCCACCAGTAGTTAATGGTACAAAAATGATGATTACGAACATAAACCACATTTCCTGAACAAAACTCCCAAACACGAACTTAACACTTTGATGTGTGCATTTTTCTTCTGTATCCTTCAATGTGGGCTTCCTAAATTGCCACTCAGTCATCAAAAGTTTGAGAAACCCTGGGGTACATTACAATTAGAATTCAGACACGTATGTATCTACCCAATGTAGATAAATGTGGAGGCAACATTAATAAAAGATCAAAGAAATGCTGTTAATTTATATTCAGATAACAAGGTTTTTTGTAGTGCACTAAAATGTGTGTGTGTGTGTGTGTGTGTGTGTGTGTGTGTGTGTGTGTGTGTGTGTGTGTGTGTGTGTGTGTGTTAAATGGTAGCGAAAATAAAAGAAGTCAAACTTTACTGTATAATCATTTCTGAGCACAAAGGAGAGGACAAACTCAGCTTTTTGCACCTCCTGTTTTACAGAGCCTTAAGCTTTGACATATTTCTCTGATTGGGTATATCTGGACACACAGTATAAAAGTGGAAACATCCAACTAAACATCCTGCCTTTTTTCTTTTTAGCTGTGGAGCATGAACACTTAGACAGGGGAGCTGAATTCTGCTCTTGCTTGTCAAAAGCAAAGAGAAGCCTAAAAGAATGTACCTTGTGCTTTGACCATTCATGTTTATTGTAATTTTGTCAAACATTTTTTTAATACATAAGATGAATGTGTCTGCAAAAACTGACTAGAGCTACATAACCACAATCAAATGACCTAACTGTCATTTTAAATAAATACTAGTGTAACAGTGACGCTAATATTGCCATTCTGTGCAAACCACATGAGTCTACTATTTTAGGTTCAATAGACTCTGAATCAGTTTAAGGCAGACCAGCTTTATGGCTGATCAAAACTTTCTGTCAAATCAGTCAAAAACAAGCTGCTTATTCAGATTCAGATAACTTTATTTATCTCCACAGGGCGATTGAGAGTGCAGAGAGCGACATATACAATGAAATACTAGACAGTGCAGCACTAAACCAGCTGGTAATATACAGTAATTAAAGCGATAATCAGCGGGTTGTATACAATAAATAAGTTAATGTGATGGTAATGATAATAAAGATAGTAGGGTGTTAGAGAAATATTGACAAAAATATTACACTTGCAGGAAGTCGATAATATACATATATACAAAGGGTGTCTTTAAGAATTTGTGTGGACTTTTTTCCTTCTCGTCACTTGATAAATTACATTTTCTTTTCTTCTTTATGTATTTTGCATGTATTTATTTTATTTGCTTTGGACCCGTGTGTGGCTTTAATAAAGTGAAACCAAAAAAACAAATTCCTTGAGGGTTATGACAGTTGAGGAGGAGAACAGCCTGAGGAACTAAGGTCCCTCTCTCTTCTTACTCCTACAGGCCAGACAGTGGAATCTGCGACCAGATGGCAGCTGCTAAAATACAGGAAAAAGACCATTTAAGGAGTCCATGAGAAGTCGGGCAGCCAGCGCAAACCTGCTGCCCATATACAGATGTCAGGGACCAGGTAGGAATTCTAATAATACCGGAACATGCATTGGGAATGTTGTGTAAGTGGTTCTTATACTGTTGGGTGATGGAACGGAACCAGCAGACCATAGAAAATGTCATGTCATGTGGTAGAAGGCAGAGATGTTCACAAGTCATTTTTTGGAAGTCTAAGTCAAGTCTTAAGCCTTTGATGGGCAAGTCCAAGTCAAGTCCCACTCGACCGGTGCACTGGTGGCTGGTACAGCAAGCATTTTCATAGCTACATGATAAACTCTTGGAAAGACCTTTTAATACATTTTCCAGGCTGCCAGACATTGAACTTCATCAGATGCCACCTTGATGTAGTGAATAAGTTCATCCTTTACTGATGAGTCATGGGCCACCCTTTTCTTGCTGGCTTTCTTCCCATAGCCAGAGAAGAGATGTGGAATTTTAGCAGGTGGTGAAAAAGCCTTCCGATCCTCCTTGCCACTACTGCTGTCTGGCATGACGGCTCTCCACACGTCTACCAAGACAAGTTCTGAAATATTTCAGTAAACACTTGATTCAGGAAAGAGTCAATGCGGCTCTGTCCCTCTGCACGTGTCTCTTTCTTTGTTGAACTTTATAAATCTGCAGATAAACATATAAAAAAAAAACATGGAATGATAAATCTTACATTTTCATGTAAAGGGAAAACGTATTTTAAGTTGTTCTGAGAGGAATAGTTCTACACTAATATTGCAACATCTTAGCTTTTTTATGAAATAAAAATGTGGGCGGCCAAAGTTACAGCTGAGCAGTAACACGTTAAACTAATAAAAGTGCAACATGTCATGCTATTAACAATGAAGATATAATCCACCTACAGCTGACATAACTAGTTGGTTTGAGAACTGACGATAGGAGCCAAGTGACTGACCTCTAGGGTGTGATTTGAGATGACTTATGAAATTGGACATTGTTGAATCTGCATCTGTTATCTTAATGCAGCACACTGCAAGCTGTCATTCGTTTGTTTGCAATCTGAATGATGGAAGTGTACCTAAATTCAATAACAAATCACACAGCTCCAGATGTGTCTTCCGCCGCCGCCAGCGTTTTGATTTTGTGGTGGCTGCAAGCGCTGGCTGGACAAATGCATTCCAAGGCAAGTCTAAAGTCTTTGGTTTTTGCGACTTAAGTAGAATTGCAAGTCGCCATCTCTGGTAGAAGGTCAGTAGGATGTTATTACTGGGAGAAAAGTTCAATTTCAATTTCTTAAAGAGGGAGATCCTGTGGTGGCACTTCCTCAGGATCCACTCCTCGCTGAAGATGGTCCCCAAGTACTTGTACTCCTTTATGATCTTTACTGATGAACCACAGACAGTGGTGCAGAAGGTCACCACCATCAGTTTGCTCTTGATAACCAGCTAGGAGTCGCACCACTCAACAACTGCTGCAGAGCTGGTCCATGGTGCTGGGTGGGGCCAGACAAGAGGGACAGGAGAACTGCAAACTTGAGCAAATGTCATCGATATAAACAAAGGGGAGAGCCGCTCGCACGCAGTGATTGAATTTTTCAGTTTAAAGGAAGCAAACGAAACTCCAGATGTGCTCCCAGGAACCACGGAAGCAAACAAACGTAATAAAGAAAGTTGAAGAGAAAAGGTGCAGAACAGAGCACCAGCCAGCCAACCACAGGAGCAGTGAACCAGTACCAGTTCATTTATAGAATGATAACACGTTGACAATGATACAAGTCCTTCAAGAGTCCTTCTCTAAGGGAATTACCCAAATACTGTTGGCAGCAAGTACCAAATTTTAAATTTTACTCATCAATAATTGTCTGAATAAACAACCAAAATGTAAATGTCATTGTGGCAACAGATGACAAATCATCATCTTATCAAAGTCAGTGAATCATCCTGTTGGAAGCATGAATTTTTGCAAAAATTTCATGGAAGTCTGCGTTCATTAAATCATAACTATTCATTTCGAACCAAAATTCTCAGCTGATTGCACAAGAGGGGATCAGCCAAAGTGATTAAAATATATCATCTGTGAACCATGAATCTGAATGCTAATTCTGTGGCCTGTGTGTAACTGCCGACTAAACACTGAAATATTTCACCAGTAAAAACACCACCTTGTTGAACCTCCATTTACTAAGAGCCACAAAAGCCATAGCCTTCAATAGATATAACAAGATTTGAAAAAAGAACTGTGGGATCAAGTCAAATTTCTAGTAATCTGCAGTTCTGAAAATGAACAGATCAGTCTGATGGTGTTAAATAAATGGACTGAGAATACTCACTGATATGGAGGCATTTACCAACTAAGATGGCTGCTTTTCATCCATTTAATTGGTTGTGCTGGGAGACTATAGCTTGATTCTTTCATGTCTTTTTTTAAGTAAGCACTTCTTTGGCTCCTGCCCTCTACCATAGTGTTTTCCTCTTCACTTTTTTCTCCACCTAATTTTGACTCTCCCTGCATCCCCCTTGCTCTCCCTTCTCTATCTTTGCCATTCCCTCTCTCATTCTCCCTTCTTCCTATCTCCCCTTGTCCTCTGGCCTCTGGCAGGACCTCCTTATCACCTCCTGCTGAATGAATGTGCTGCCAGCTCATTTGCGAACAATCAGTGTCGTCAGAACACAAAGGAGCGCACAAAGCTCCTCTACTCTTCTGCAGAAAGTTTTTGGATGAGGCAATTACTGGAGAGGAGATTGGAGCCAGGCCAAGATGTAAAACAACAGCAAGAGAAAGAGAGAGTGGGGTGGGTTGGGGAGTGTCAACTGCATAGAGCAATGAAAGGTGAAAGGGGGTCAGAGAAGCTGAGGGAAAGAAGAGGAGGGTGAGAGTAGCGTATCAGAGGAGGGAAAGGGGTCAGGTGAAGCTCTGATTTCATGAATATTTTTTCCTGAACAATGGAGGGAATCAAATATTCATGGCCCTGGGAAGAGGCCCAGTGCACAGAATCCCTTCCCTCTCTGTAATCAGCTTCCTAACAGTTTTTATTTACACAAACATGCGGCTGTAATCATTGCGGCCGTTTCACATAAGTGCGAAAATCACATCAACTCTTTGTGGCAGCTGACAACACCAGCATCATACCAGCATCAGAGTAGTGAGCTCTTTGGCACTGCCTGGTTTTCAGTGTCAAGTACTGAAAAACACACTGTACATCATTTACTCATTTGTACACAGAATAGTCGTTCTTTGTGCACAAAGTCAGTGTGCAGGGAGAAATGTGCACCAGATTTAAAAGAAATGGGTCAAGCTAATTTGTTCATACAATTCTTTTATTTGTCAGTGAAAAACATCCTACAATTGTCAGGCCATCTGTTTGCAGTCAGCAGAGTGCTGTGCACTCATTTCTTCAAGTGAGAGTAGGGAGCAGGTAGCAGAGAGCCCGGTGGATGTATGTACTGGAGAGATGAGGAATAAAAGTCAGAAGAAGCAAGACAGAACACATGTGTGAGAAGGTGAAGCTGCAAGGAGTGAAAGGTGGATAAGTTAAAATAACTGGGATCAACAATCCAAAGCAACAGATGGTACACAGAAGATCAGAGTGCAGACAGGGTGGGGATGGATGTCGGAGTGATTTGCGACAGAAAAATAGCAGCAAGAGTGTAATGGAAGATTCACAAGGCAGCAGTGAGACCTGCTATGTTGTATAGTTTAGTGATGGTGCCACTGAGAAAAACACATGATTCTGAGGATTTCTGTTAGGCATGAACAGGACAACAGGATTAAAAATCAGTAAATCAGCTGAGAGGCAAGGTAGAGAAGGTCTTGGCATGTACATAGGAGGGATAGTGGATGTATTCAAAAAAGATGGAGCTACCAGGCAGATTCTGTTCTGAAGTAAGATATGAAGAGGGTGGTGTGATAGAGGAAGAAGACGACGACGACGATATATCCTGTAAGTGTATGTAAAGTAATGCTTCCTTATGCGTGCATTGAGTTAAAGATTTTTTTTGTTATTTCCCGAGAGAACATTTGGCTTTAATTAAAAAAAGACTGTTGTTACATAACTGCTTAAACTTTAAAATGTAACCACATTCTAATGTGAGCATTTTACATCGTGTCATTTCATAGTTTACTATCTCAGAAAAAAGATTGTAAAAACTACAGTTGTCACATCTTTTCTTAATTACAGCCCATAATAGGTGAACATACAACTGGTTTTCAGCAACACTGGATTTCTGGCTGATGACCATATTTTGTACCTTTTTTTAAAAAAAAAAATCTTGCGATGTCTCAGCAGCTGAACTCAGACTATATGTTGGATCCTTGCCTGTTTCTACGTCTGCACAAGCACTTACACAGCAAACCTAGAGACATTTGTATGCTACCCATGCTGAGAAAACCTGAAGATGCAACTACTTCGCATACTTGGATTCTTACATTCCTAACCAATCAGATTAAACCATAATTCAGTCTAAAGACCACCTAATATGAGTGGATTATCTTCCTAGCATTAAATAAATTATTTAAGTGATTTGATACCCAAGTTAAAACATATGATCAAATTATGAGTCACTTTAGAAGGTGTTAAGACCTTTTCATTATTTGCATTATATACAGGTTTTTTTTTTTTACTGTGATTGTAGATATCAGGTGCAGGTGGAGTTTCTCTACACACACAATGGACGACATCAAGGAAACACTTAGCTTGATGTGACAGTTCTACTGGCAGCAATTCAATGACCTCCAGGACTGAATTAGAGAAATACAATTTTAAGCAAAAAACTGACCAAATATTCCACATATATGCTGTCTCAAAACTATGACTTCTGTATTTCGCTTCAATTAAAGGAATAATTTGGGGTTGAGATCCGGAGTCTGCAGCAATGTCATGCCAACAGACAATGGTGTTCAGCTGTTACATAGGAATTCCATTCAATCAAGTCTACATCTATATTGTTTAGTATAGTTGGAACTCCTAAACCTGACTCACTGTTACTGCCCTGCATAAAATATATCTTGCAACAAAGGAATCAGAGAGAAAAAAATGTATGCAATCATCAAAGATTCAGATTAGGTGGTAAAACACCAGAAAAACAGGGATACCACTGCAACGCACTGAAGGCTGATTTATGGCTCTCAGTTGGTATCTGTTTACATGGTGTGTGCAGTGAGAAGGCCATAGAGTGTATAAAAGATAGTTGTAGGTACTGGGTCTGCAATGTGAAACCAATGCAAGTCCTTTAAATGTGTATTCTACCCCAGCAGGGGATAGCAGCTGTTGAAATGAGATGTCTGATTTCATGAAATTCTGTAGAAAATAACACATCAGGTTCCATGCACCTTGACATCAGTAAATGCATTAATGATGACTTTATAACCATAAAGTCATCCCTACTTTCAAGTCTGACTCAATCCGACACTGTTCATTTTGGAAATTATGGCCGCCGTTAATATTCAGAAGGACAAAAAGAAGGGCACGCCTAACATTGGGCATTTCTTGTGATTGACAGGTTGCTACCATATGGGCATGCAGTGTCCTTGGTTTCTCTGTCATATCCACTCATCTCTCATCACATCTGGTTTCAAAACAGTGAGATGACATTGAAGAAGATGCTAAGCTTGAGGTTTTGCATTTGGGTCTTACTAGTGTAATAGTAGTGTCATGGGAGCAACATCTATCTTTCATGTACAATCGATGACATTATACTGAGCTCAAATGCAAATTTGTGCAAAGATTTGCTACAGGTTAAAAGGCAAATACAACATTATAGCATGTTCATCTGCAAAGGTAAATGTAGCACAAACACTACCAAGCAGTACCATACTGTAGCATACAGTAACATACAAAAAATTCTATAATGGTAGAATTTTTTGTATGTTATAAGTAATTCTATATATGTTATTGTAATTCTATATTGCACTGGGAGCCAATGCAATATAGAATTACCTTTAAAATACTTTTACTGGTTCATAAGAGTCTCAATGGACTAACTTGCCTCTCAGGTTTTCAGGTGCAGACTGTTCCTAGGATTAGAGTGTGCTGACTAAGACTAAGTGTGCTGAAAGTGATAAAGCTTATTGTGGCCCAAGTCTTTGAAAAAGGCTGTCCCGATGAGACATCAGACATGAGATCAATTAGATGTCTGCATAAATTTTAAAACACTAAAAACCTTTTAATTTACACATACCTACACTCAATAGGTTTATTTGTTTTTGTCTGATTTTATTTTGTTTTGCTTGCTTTATTATATTTTGCTGTTTTCTCTACCTTTAGGAACTGTAAACTTACATGGGCTTTTATATTCTGGGTTAAGCACATTGAGTTTGCATGTGATGAAATGTATATATATAATTTATATAAAATATAATTTTATATAAATAAAATTCCCATTGGCAAAAAGCAAATCATTGCTGCAGTTTACAGTTTAATTTCTACAATTTACAATTTCTTTTGTTTTTAGATCAAAATGATGAGTGAAGAAATGGGCAGCAAATTAATCAGTAATTACAATCAGTTACTTTTAGTCCCAAACTACAGAAAACAAAATTTTAAATATTTATAAATGAATTTATAATCCATCTAAAATGCCCGGATAAAATGCTGGGAGTGCTGTTGCCTGAGTTAGAAATACTTGAAACTATATTCAGTCCATTTTAGGACATATGTGAATTGTGGTGCCATCTCAGTATCATCAGAGGAACCTTTTTGGACTGCTAATTGTATATATATACATATATATAAAACAGAGATGTGGCAATAATCCTCCAGAGAGTCTATGAGAAAACAAACAAATTCTCTCAAATTTGAAAAAGAGAAATAACAGCGTGCGTCTGAGGGAGGAAATAGAGCGTCCAGCCGAATACAATACAGCCATCAGAGGATGGATGTATAATAAACTATAGAAATATGTTGGAAGTTATTATATTAGGAAGGTCATATGATGTTACAGAGCAGAAGTGGTCCCAGCTTGTCTGTCCTTTGGTCCAAACTCATTACCACATCAAGGTTGAACTCACCGTCTCTCACTCTGTCTTTCTTTGTTCGTCCCCTTGTGGTGACGCGTAAAAACTTCAATAGGCCCCTCCAGGATTACATCATCAATAAGCCATTAGCATCCTTATGTTTCATCTCTTTCTCTCTCTTTTTCCCTCAAACACACGCAGACACACACACACACACACACACACACACACACACACACACACACACACACACACACACACACACACACACACACACACTCAGACTCAGACAATAAGCAGTTTGATGATGGCTGGTTGAATGGCTTTTGATAAAAATACAATTAGGAAATGAGTGGAAACCATTTTTATTAATACTCATTCACTCTCTATTCACCCTGTAAACATGAAGAGAAGGACAGCTAAGATGCTACATTAAGAAACAGATGGAAACAGGTATATGGCGTGTCACGTTATGAGACTTAAAGCATTTAATATAATGTAAGAAGAGCAAAGTGTTGTAGAAAAACCATAAACCCCACATCCAATAATACTGACATTCAACATGTTCCTCGAATGGTCATATGGAAAGCTGGCTCCATAATCCAGTGGTCTGACATAAACATAGATTGTTAAAATATCACGTTTTACAGTAGTAATAAATGTATTCGCATTTTAAAAAAAGTTTGGTTTCTTCAGCAAATTTCCCCCCAAAATGAAAACTAGATAAATGTAAAGTAATTTTGTGCAATTCTTACTGAATGATGTGGGCTTATGATAAAGTGCACTCCAAAGAGTCTGCTGTACATTTTGTTTAAACACATTATTTCATTAATCCAAATCAATCCTGCTCACTATCATAGTACAGGTGCACCTTGTTAATCAGCCAGTATCTTGCTAAATGTGTAAGGTCACTGCTGTTGATGAAAGCTGGGTCTCCAGCTAAAACCCAAGAGTTCTCAGTTGAGACTAGAGAGTGACCAGGAGTATGCTCACTAGTTTTTTCAAGCGCTAAGATCAATGAGACCTACGGAAAAAACAAAAGAAATTTTGAACAGATATGATATTTGATTTTTATAGGGTAGATCCTACTATTGTTTTGATCACACCTCTAACACTGCAGGTAAAATCCCAATGTGAATTCTCTTGAGAACCGATCAAATATATCCGTATGTATTTGTATACTCCCTCAAAATTCCTTATGCGATCTCAACAAGCTCTCAGAGCTTCAAAACCACCTCTCAACATCATTTTTCACTTTTCTGTCATTCAAGCACACTTTGCCAGAAGACAAAAGGTGTGACAGATGCAGTATTTTCCAAATTACAACTTGTTTATGAGAACAAATTCTGAGAAAGAAATAATACCAAACCAAAACCCATCCATCAATTGTCTTCTGCTTATCCAATTCAGGGTTACTTGGGGGTTATAAGTTACTACTATAAGTTGACAAAACCAAGTTAAAAAAATGTAAAAACTCGGGATAGTTGGCTTGTATGAACAGGACAGATAACCAGGCATCTGCTCCAAAAACAGATCACTCATTACCAACATTTTGGTTCAACAATGACATTTTTCTGGTTTCCCATTAGATCTACTGTGAATATTTCAGTTCACAAGCTGAATCATAATTAGGGTCAGAATTTCAACCTTACGGCTAAATAATGCACATTAACGCTTCCTTTGATAAATGCTTTCCATGAAGACAATGAAGCTGAATTGAAACTTTATTATTACCCGCCCTCAGGATAAAAAGTTGAAGCTTTCTTTATTTTGATGACCGTGTGTCATTGCCTGTAGGACAAGCTTTACATCTGGCCTATTAATAAATCTATACGAATGGTAAGAGGCACTTCTCTCAAATCCTTTCACAGAGCGGAAAAGAATACAGTCCCTGAGGAAAACAAGTGAAAAACACTCACTGTGAAACGTTGTGTGCGTGCCTTACAGCAAGAAGGCAGAGAGCAAAATTAGAAACAGACGCCCCATCAGTTAGATCTCGTCTGGAACTGAAGCACTGAGCCAATGACAGGTCAATTCATCTGCTGCGTCTCGACTTTCAGCAGCAGCAGTGCGGCTTCCTAGGAGCGCTGACCTTTTCACACTTCAAAAAAAAAGCATGAGTGTGTGTGCAAATGTGTTTGTGCAGAAGGGAAGACGCGCGTGCTGTGCGAGTAGATAAAGAAGGATGGAGCCTTTTGTGTGTATTCAAAGAACAAATAGAAGAAGAACAACAGAATGTGTATGTGTTTGCTTACAGGAAGAGCAGTGAGAACTTTACATATGAATACATTTGTGCGTGTGTCACCATTGCACTGAATGCTAATGAATGACTCATAAAAGCAAACACACATTAGAGGACCTTATCTTTCCCGGGGGTATTGTACAAAGCACACAGGTAGAAAACCACACAGACGATCCTGTGTCAGTCTAGTCCTCCTTTACCCTCATCTTGAGCCTTGGTGCACTTGATCAGCTTGACAGTCCTGTCTTCGCATGTTGCAGTGTGCCTTTTGCATCAGCTTCGTGCTTCTAACAAGAGAAAGGCTGCAGGTTATAAAATGTATTCATGGATGGATGTCAAGTGCCTCACCTTGAATGTTTATGAAAGGGAATGAGCATTTGATCATTCATATCACAGTTTCACGCAAATAGAGGACATCAGGTCAAATGTATAATTTCTCAAAAACACAAGTGTTTTATGTATACCATGATTTTTAAAAAGGTTCTAATTAAGAGAAACATTCAAAATCATTAAGGCTGATGATTATATTTCAGATGTTTTGGTTATGAAAGAAACTGTAGTTCAATACTGAAACAAAAACTCTGTGAGCAGCTTCATACACTGGAAGCTTTTTTCTATCTGTAAACAAGGAAGCCAAGCTGGACACCACTGAGCTTTGTCACTATCTTAACCAGAATGCCAGTAAAAGGACCAGACCAAGCATTGTCTCCCAACCCTTCATTTGGAACAAGAGAACACATACAGATGTACACTGGGAATCGACTGGTTACCTTTGGTAAGAGTTCTCAGCCATGTTTATGCTTGCCTCTCTTTTGGCAGGTAAGGCATTTTGGGCTACTGGACTATTTCAGTTGCTGCTTGAGAAAGGACCAACATGTTCTTTCATGACAACACTGGTTCTTATAAATCCATTTGGCCCATATATTTGATTCTCTGTGCCCTAATTTGGCTAATCTGTGTGAGTTATGTGTACAATAATGTCTCCATTTGAGTCTGCCTTTGCAGAAGTTGTGTGAGTTTTAGAGATAATTTAGTTATTAATGTTCTGTTACTAAATTTCTACACTAAATAACACTTTTTAACTTTAGAGGTTCTACAGATAACTAAAATGTGCTTCTCATATATTCATTCACCTACACACACACACAGCTTTCAGTAGCTTGCTTGTGGTTACTTTGACATGTGTAGGGTATGGGGATAAAAACCCCTAAAAACCTAAAAACCCCAATTTATGGTCAACCCACCTTAGCCATGGTCAGCCCTACTATTCAGTGGACTGAAATGATAGATGTAGCGGAAGTGAGACCATGCAACTCCTCTTCATCTTGTTACTATTTTAGACAGACCTCTGACAGTCTGATTCACTTTGGCACTCTCAAGCCAGCAGCTCCATCCATCCATCCATCCATCCATCCATCCATCCTCCTGCTTATCTCAATTCGGGTTGATGTCTCAGCAGAGAAGCCCAGACTTCCCTGATCCAACCAGTTCTTGCAGCTCATCTGGGGAGACACTGAGACATTCCCAAGCCAGTCAAAAGATGTACTCTCCAAGGAGACTTGGATCTGCCCTGGGGCATCCTCCCAGTAGGAGATGCCCAGAATACCTCACCTAGGAGGCGTCCAGGAGGCATCGTCATCAGATGTCTGTACCACCTTAAAAGGCTCCTTTTATATGGAGGAGTAGTAGCTCTACTCTGAGTCCCTTTCAAACGACCGAGCTCCTCACCCTATTTAAAAGGGAGAGCCCAGCCAGCACCCATTTCAAGCAAAAGTTAAGATAGCTTTGCTTTGACAGTGGTACAGCTTAAACCAAACCCTTCTGTATCCTATCTCCAGCATGCCTGCTGCTAGCATGTTCATCCGGTACTCTCAAGAATAAATAAAAGAAGCATCATCTAAAAATCGATTAGCAAGCACTGAAGTGGTCTCCACTTATAACTTTATTAACAAAGAATGGTAGATTTGTAAGGACACAAAGGATGCCTACCTTCTGAGTAAGCTGACTGTCTCGCTATAATGCTTTCTTTGAAACTGCAGAACCTCATTGCTTTGCAGTACCGTAATGTGCAAAGGGGGCAAAAATCACACCACACTGGTTGGTCTGTTTGAATGAATTTTTTTTTTTTTAAAGTGCACACTAAATGCACAGTATTTTTTTCTATGTAAATGCTTTCTATCTAACATTCACACACATTCATACTCCCATGATGTATCGGAGAGCAACTTGGGGTTAGTATCTTGCACAAGAAGCCACAACTAAAGGTGGCAGCAGTACAGGTTGTAGAGTTAGGGAGGCACTGAGCACCAAGGATTTTTATCACAATATTAAAAACATTCCTTATATTTATAATTTTGTTATTTTGTCCTGTTTTGCATCGGAAAAATTGCCACAATTCCTAAACAAATACAATTATATTTTTGATACATGTTTTTTTTTAACATGGGCAACATTAAAAAAATAATAATAATAGTAAAGCAAAAAAAAAAAATATATTAAAAAGTGTAATTGTCCAAAAACTTATGCAGTTACTGTAGACATCATCAAATATACAGTAGACTTTGTGGCAGAACATTTGTATTAAATCTCTTTCCTGGTAAGCTGCTGCTGTCCTTTGTTGAAAGGGAGATCCTTGGTGGATTTTAGTCATTTTTCAGAGGATTCTTATTGAAATCACACAGTGAGCGGCTTAAGGTCCTATAACCTGCAGTAAATACCCAGCCAGCAAGCTTGCACAGCATGTGCTGTATTCACTCTGCACAACCAGCTTATGTAAATAGATATCTGGTTAGCTCTAGACACAGTGTTACCTCAAGGGGAAAGCATCCTTCTCTCCATCCGTCATCCCCCTTTTTCCAATTTATTACTCTCAACAAATATCTTTTTTCAGAAATTGTCACATATATGAAGCTAGATCCTGATAAACAGCTACCTGTTCAGTATCACTTCAAATGTAGCTACACTGTATACAGGTATTTGCAGAGCAAGAAAAAAAAATGTCCTGTTTGCAGTAAAGTTGAATAAGAGATCTGCTGAAATGGATGGAAATGGATATGTTGTGTTTTGCAATTCCCTCTGAGCTATGAGCTTATCATGAAGAACATGCCAAAACAAGTTTATGCACGTACACACATACTGTTACAATTCTTGCTTATCATTACTATGGTAAAACATGTAAATAACATTAGCTTCTCTCTTCCTTTGATGTCCTCTGTGGTGAGTAAACAGCTAGGTCCCAGCAGTGATTCTCACCTGTTTAAGGGCTCAGAAGTACCTGGCAGCTACAGCCATTCTGCTTAATTTGAGACTGCGATCAACAGTCATTTCTGAACATCCCGGTCTCTCTTCCTGTGAGGCTGCAGTAGATGGTCCTGTGTCATCGTTTTCAGCTCATCGCTTCAGCTGAAAAATTCATTTAAAAGCACGGATGAAACAGTAAAAAAAAAAAAAAAAAAAAAAAATTCAGAGACTAGAAATAAAGGACAAAAGCGCTCTGAGTGACAGAGCAAGAGAAAAATAGGACCATGTCCTAATTAAGTCTTCAGCCCAGATGAATTCATTGAGCCTTATTAGAGAGACCCGTAGAGACAATATCCTCTTCAGTCCTGGGAGAAATCTGGAAGTTGCCACTAGCAGAACACAATGAATTGATTTAGGAACTTTGCTATGACAGCACTTCACAATTTGAGGGTGAATTTTCTGTGTGGTGACCACCTAACCTGACTGACATATGGTTGGAGTTACATGTGGTATTGCCTGAACTAAATCAAACACAAAACAAGCTGGAAATTAAATCTATTCCAGCACAGGCAGGTGTGTAGTGTTTTGCCTCTACTGGCAGGATTTAAATTGGTTTAACTGGCTTGAGCACTCAGCTGGATAAAAAGCAACTTCTATATTTTACACTTGTAAATTAATAAGATATTTCACATGTTCATGTGAACCCCCCCACAAAAAACAAGTGATGATCCTCAGTTCATCCATTTTCTTCAGTTTTGGTGACCATGATATCGGAAATGTTCTCTACTTTTAGATTTACAACAGAACTGACAAGTTGGTCTGCAGCATGCCATTCTTTGTCACTGCCTACAAAAACAAAGGGCTACCATAACACAATACAAAACTCCCATCTACAGCTGTCAAAGAGAATCTTTTAATGACTGCCTTTGGTCTAGAAGGTCCATGGATAACAAAGCATTGAACCATCTTTCATATAAACTTTCATCTGATAAAAATTGCCAGTTTCCGTTAAATGCTTTTAAGAGCCAAAAGCAACAATGTTCAGCAGCATTAAAAAGAAATGTGGAAGCTTTTTCTGTGATAGAGGATAGAGGGTTGTACTGGTAATCTGGCATACGGAGCATTTTTAGGCCAATGGACCTGTCTGAATGGCGCACCTGCTGGACAAACACTGACAGCAGCCCATTCGTTCATGTTCATTACGGACAATGCAATGCCCAATCAATTCTCTTGGCGACCTGGGGTTTACAGACGTGTGTGTGTGCTTCATACTCCAAAAACTCCCAATCCTCCTGCCTGGAATACACCCAGATTTCTGTAAAAGTTAGGCAAAGTTTTGGGTCATGGTTCAATAAAACAAACTTTGAGTGAAAACGAAAACTTCTCTCACAGTATGGAACTCCTTTATATGAAACAGGTCCAATCTCCACACCTTCACATTCCACTGAGGAATTTCAATGTCAAACTGCTCTCTCTTTCTGGTTGTGTCTCCACTATGAAATCCGTTTGTAGAATGAAATGTATTTCTGTCATATCCATGCAGAGTGCAGAATATTTCCATGAAGAATTCTTTCCCAATTGCAGCATTTAGGTAGACTGAGCTGAATAGTAGTTATCTGCAGACCCTTAAAACTCCAACTGCAGCCTCCCACCAGCTTCTTCTAGCATGCCTTTTTTTTTTTTTGTTTCATCCCTAAATGACCAGGAAGCATTACTTTGAAGTGAAGGTAAAGGCAAATATAAAAAGAGTTAGTGTCCTCCATGACTCTGTGAAGAGGTGCCTTTTGGTTGTAGCTATTCCCCAGCCTCGCCTTGCCTCCGGCCTGCATGACACCACCTCCAGTTGCTAGCTGGCAGACTGGCACATCACACATATCCAGACTAGACAGATTATTCTCTAATACTTTGAAGAGGTTACATGTAAAGAGCACTAAACAGGAACACCGTTCTCAACCCACTGCCATGACATGAAATACTAATGTGGCTAAAATTAAATGTTCACCATTCAAATCGCACCTCCACTCAGTGTGAGAAAGTCTGCGGTAGCTAATGTGATTATAGTTAAGCTAAGGGCAAGAGGACATGCAGCTGAGGTCTGAGTGTGTGCTGGGAGTATGAACTCGGACAGAATTTTAGCGTCTTTTTAATTAGAACTTTTAAGCTGTGTCAAAGTTCAGAAAGCCTTTTCTTTTTTTGGCTTTACTATTTTGGACTTCATGAACATTAACAGCCAGCAAATCACAACTGCTAACAACGACTTGAAAGAAATTCATTAAGTAATTATGCACAATTAAAGCTTTACAATAGAGTGAGTACCACGGAGAATGGATACTAATGGCATAATCACATTTTGTAAAGGAAAGAGAGCTAAAAATGCTATGGTCTGTGAATCAGGCTCCCATTTTTTGCAGTGGAAAACCTACATGTAGAGTTTAGTCATCAGTGATCAATATGAGATCAGTGTTAAAGTAGTAAAGGGTATCTATGTGTTGCTTACTGGCCTCATTGTTGCCAGATTGTGCACATTTAAAAAATCTCACCTCATGCAAAAGACCTGCTGGTAATCTAATTTTCCCTATTTGTCAGTATTTCTGGACTAGGTTTACTTTCTTCAAAGAACCAACTGATTCTGTTGGTCCAAAAATGAATTTAAAGCAGCAGCTCTGATTTAAAGGTGGAAAAGAAACAGGGGAAAGGCACTTTTTGTCTAGGGGGATCCAGAAACTTTTAAACTAACTCCTACATCAAATGAGTATAGATGAGTGCTGAGGAACATTCATGAGCTTCTTTCAAAGTAGTATGCAAATCATAAACAGGCCTTCAAGTGAATATTTTGAGAATTGAGCATTTCAAGCCCTACTGAAACTCATTTAGTAGTAGTAGCTTGACTTAGATCTATTTTTTTAAATTTAACCCTTTAAAACCTGAACCATGAAATAACTACTATTTTTTTTTCTGAACCTTCTGATGAATTACAAAAACCACATAAATTAAATATTAATTTACATATGGGTTAACTTGCATCATATTTGCTACATATTTTTCCCAGTTTATTCATTATCGTGTTATTTATTTAGTTTTTTCTGGCGGGGAAAAAAAGAACAAACAAACAAACAAAAAAATCACACTGATCAAATACACACTTGGCTTTAAAGGTTTAAGATTCATTAAATTTAACTTTTGTCATGTTTATTCAGAGACATGAACATTTTCAGGGATATAGTAAATAAATGAATTTATTTTAACACAAATGACTTAACATATTTAACCATCAACCCCTACATTTTCATGAAATGAAAACATACATTTTAAGTGCATTTAATGTTGAGATAAAAGAACTAGAAACAATTAGGCTCGGTGAGAAGAGCCTTAAAGATACGAGAGAACAAACATAAATAATGTAATTCAGGGAAAACACAAAACAAAAAAGGTACTAAGAATAAATATGTACACCAAGGCAGCATCACTTCTTGAATATACGCACAGATACAGATGTTGTGTAAAAAGGCTTTTAAAACAGGTACAAGTGTACTGGGAAGAGAAACATATGGTTGTGCTCTGTAGAACTGAATCACTTAAATGTTAAAATAGAAGCTTTATAAAAGCTGGAAGCTTAAGTTGACATTAACAAGGTGAGTTAATTAGAATATTATTACATGCGAAGAAAGAAAACCTACAACACTACAATAAAACAATGACAAATGTCAGTTAAAGTGAGTTAATTAAAAAAACAAACAAAACAAAAAAAACAAAACATAACATTGAAGGGCGAAAAAAGTCGACCCAAGAGATTAACTATTTTCCCCTGTTAAATAAAAAAACCTAACTTCAAAATTAAATGTTAATTTACTTTACCATAGCATTTAGCAACAAACTGGATGGGATTAAATTCCCATTTAAACCACATGTATACAAACATGATGAAACTTGGTCTATGCTTATAACCACGAATGGCACTGAGCAGTTGCTTAGAAATCAGGAAGCTGAATAGGGAAACAGAAACACTGAAAATGTAACTAGTACACAAACACAAACACAAACAGAAAATGTCAAGAAAAACTAAAAATTTGTCCTTCATTTTTTAAAAATTAAGTCAAACTTGACCAAAGCAGTGGCTGTCAAACACAAACATGGCACAGTACCGTTCCAGTTAGGCCCTAGTGATGCAGTCTTAATTCAAACATAGTGTAGTATTGTTTTCTTTTTCCAAACTCACAATCTTGCCAAGTTAAGAATGGTATTCTGGCTTCCTGGAAGTTCGCAGCAAAATGACTAATATTAGCTGGATAAAGCATAAAAATTATGACCAGCTTGCCCCCACTGCTGCCCGTATTTCAGATAGGAAGCCACAGACAGCTGCAGGACAGTTCTGATACTGGCAAATATCAGTATGTCCCTACATTCAGTGCATTATGATGGCTTAAAGCCATTTCTTCTGGATAGGCTATATCTGTGTAAGCCTGAAGCACCAGTTTTGACAAATAAAGTTTGTCGTACTTTACAGGTAGCTTTAACTTTATGCAAATCGACCTATGTGGTCAAATCTTGCTGTCAGTGTCAGTCAAGGCAAACGAGGTGGAAAACGCTAGTAGTGACTCCTGCTGGTGCCTTCAAACGGAAGCATTTCAGAAGAGGTGGGTGGTTGAACGACTGAATGTGTGATACTTCCTCTCAAACATGGTAGGCAGATGGACCATGGAGGGCGAGTGGTGTGCCTGTAAATGGAAGAGAGATTTATTTATTTATTTTTTTAAAGAAAATGACAGACATAGAAGAAAAAGTACTTACAGTTAGTTATATGTTAATACCCAACTGCCCCGTTAAAGAGTGATTTGTACACAGTCAACCATATTTATATAATACCTTAAATGCAGACACCTCAAGGTGCTCTTTATGAAGAAAATGCTAAAATATTAGAAAGAGAACCAATCTGTTGGCAACAGCAGAAAGGAAGAGCGTTTGGCAGAACTAGACTCAAAGAGGGACAGAACTGGCTGTTGGGGGTGAGGGGATATGATGACAAAATATTGCACTTGCCCTTAGTGTCCATTTAAAAAACAAAACAAAAACAAACAAACCACGAAAGGCGTTAAAGGGGCTGAAAAGTGAAGCCAGTGAGCAAGTGCATTAAATCCACAGTCTAATCGTTGGCAGGAGGGGACTCCTTCAGTTTCAAAAACACATCCCACTGTACAGAAGTCTACAGAAGGGAAAATAAAAAACATAAAATAGCCCTCGAGTCTGTTGATCTATGACTTCAGGAAATGCTTGAATCTCCAAACTGCAGTTGATTTTCAGTGCAGAACAAGGACCATCACCAGATGCAGTCCAAGAGGATGGGATTGAAGTGTCTAACCACAAGACCAGAAGCACCTGAATCATTTTGAAGATCTTGACAACAACAATCTAACCAATCAAACTAAAAGACAAGAAAGGCGAGGGCAAGCACTTATTAGTAACTGGGTTTTTCAACTGCCCAAGTAGCCTCCACGGTGCTTTCAATATGATTATTAGCTCCACAAGAGGTGGTAATCACCTTAGTTTTTATTCAAATATGAAGAAATCAATTCTTGCAGGTACCAAGTTTTTTTTGAGAAGGCAGCTTGAAATGTTTATTATTAGACTTTGTATTTGAGTACTCATAAATATGAATGAAGATCTGTATCAATTGGATATTTAACTTTTCCCACAATTAAATGGCAATTTAATGTTTCACCTCCCACTAAGGTAATTTAGATAATCTGTTGATTATCTGACTGCTTGCATTTGTTTTCCTGATTACAATCACTCTACACTCATTGTAACAAGTGTACAATGAAATCACTACATAATCACTGAAAGCTGACATAAACAAAGCAATAAGCTCTAATAAACTGAAAATATTGCAGAAATTGCAGTGCATTATCATGCAATTTGGATAATTAAATCAGCGTACATGTACAGTGTATGAAAAAGTGCTTCTCCTTTTCCTGATTTCCTATGTTCTTGTATGTTTGTCACACTTAAATGGTTCAGATCAAACAAATCCAAATATTAGACAAAAGTAACAGAAACACAAAATGCAGTTTCTAAATGAAAGTGTTTATTATTAAGGGGGAACAAATCCAAACCTGCACTGCCCTGTGTGAAAAGTTAATTCCCCCACATAAATTAACTGTGGTGTATCACGTCTTTGGAAAGCTGATTTCAACTTCTCTAGCCACCCAAATGCCTGATTACTGCTACACCTGTTGTCAATCAAGAAATCACTTAAATTAGACCTGCCTGACAAAGTGGAGTAGACCAAAAGATCATCAAAAGCTAGACATTATGTTACAATCCCAGGAAATTCAGGAACAAATGAGAAACAAAGTAACTGAGACCTTCCCAGGTTTACCACTCATGACCTCTTGGATGACGACTCATCCAAGAGGTCAAGCATTTCAGAAACAGAACATCATACAAACCATAAATAATGGTGGTGGTTTGATGGTCTGGGGCTGTTTGGACCTTGAAGAGTTGCTGTGGTAAATGAAACCATGTGGTAAATGGAACCGTGAAATCTGCTGTCTACCAAAACATCGAGAACAAGAGTATTCAGCCATCTGTTCATGACTTTAAGCTGAAGCGCATATGGGTCCTGCAGCAGGTCAATGATCCAAGACACACCAGCAAGTCCACCCCTGAATGGCTTAAGAAAAACAAATCGAAGACTTTGGAGTGGCCTAGTCAAAATAATGTCCTGAATCCGATTGAGATGCTGTGGCATGACCTTAAAAAGGCAGTCCATGTTAAAAAAACCATCCAAAACAGCAGAATTCCAACAATTCTGCAAAGACGAGTGAGACCAAAATTTCTCCACAGCGCTAAAAGAATCATCGTCAGTTATCACAAACGCTTCAGTTATTAGGTTTAGGGGGCAATCACTTTTTCCACACAGTCTATATAGACTTGGATTTTTTTCCGATTTATTCAATATTTATTATATATTTCTTAAACACCTTCATTTATAAACTGCATTTTGTGTTTACTTGTGTTATCTTTGCATTCAGAAAATATTCAGGTTCTTTCAGTTTTTGAATGCATAGTTCTTAATCTGATATAATGAAGTTGATATAATTCCTATGTTTGCCCATTAATCCACAGCAACTGTTTGAGAATTCCTGAAGTTATCATTCACATTAAGTATCCAGAATCCCAAGTAAGTACTTCATAGACTCTCTTACGGAGGTAAGAGATTCTATATATGGTATGCTATAGATGGTATAAGGCCAGGTGATGTAGACTTGTCTGTGCTGGAGTTCTCAAACATTTTACTAGAGAATCATCTTATTTTTCCTCATCGTTTCACATATATTCTATTTAATGTGTTTAAGCACCTGACAGAGTGTGTTTCTTCTAAAATTGTTGTTCTTACAGCAATTTCTCTTTGTTGCAAAATGCATTGCTTTTCACAGAGTCATATACATTTTGCTGGATGTAGACTGGTGAGCAAAATTGGCATTTAACAGCTTTTAAATCAATTGTAATTTAAACAATGCCTGCAAAGACTTGGTTAAAATACTTTCTAAAGCCATTGTATACTCAAGCTTGACTCAGAGTTAAGACTGGGAGTGTGAGTCAGTGTGTACGCATATGCACCAAGTACAAAGTTTAGTTTACGTGATGCAGCCTCATTTTAATCACTGAATGCAAAGAGACAAACATTGTTACTCAAGTCTCTATGCCTTTCAGTCCAAACCTGGCACCAAACTAATTGAGATGTGCAACCTTTGCCAATGCAATCAGACTTCAGCAGCTTTCCACCTGGCTTTTACACACATGGCAAGTGCTCTTTACAAGCATTTCATCAGAGCCACAGTTTTTCCAAATACCCTGTGTGAAAATGCACATCAGCAGATTTATGCCTAGTTACAGTGATATTGCGCCAGTGTCATACAAAGGCATTTTTTAAGTGAAAACTTAAGTATTTGAAGCTTTCTGTTACAGTACGAATGTGTCTAAATTTTGCTTTCCTTGTAGATAAAGTTGTTTCTTCTTGATCTAGAGTAGGCACTTCTTGAATGCACTGGACTACAGCTACTATTGTTGTATCTATAGTTTCACATTTCAGCTCTAGCAAAACAATCAATGATGCCTATGCAGGAATGTTGCCACACATGCATCATTATCCACATGATGCCTGCATTTAAGATGTGATGGGGTTTTTTTGTAAGTGCACCCAATCAAAACAACACTTCTATAAAAAGCTGGTATCATTATCAAGGAATTCTCCTTTTGCATCAGTGCAATTCTCACTTCATTTGCACTTATTTCCCATCTGACCGTATCCATTTGTGACTGAGCAAAATGCCCATGTAAAAAAAAAACCCCAAAACGAAGCACAAACACAAACCAGAGACCAAACGGTACGTTTTAATCAAGTTCTGTAGAGTATGTGCCAGAAAAAAGGGGCATCAGGTCAGGGGCAACACCAAGAGTGTCTGCAACCTCAATGCCACAAAAATCCTTCACACTGGTCCTTTAAATGGCTTCAGGTAATATAAGGTATTGTGTGCCTAGTGACTCAGCCATCACATGTGGTTAAAATGTATTACAGATAACAGTTGACCTGCCACTAAACATTAAAGCTCACATAAAAAGTCACACTGACATTGTGAATACATTGACATTTTAATTTTAGTGTGCTGTTTGTGTGTAAACTAGCCCAAATACACAAAGCTTACTGCATACAAAAACTAAAGACTTTGACATTTTGATTTTTATTCTTGATATTTTCTTCAAGTGGCACTAAAAAGAACGACTTTGATCAAAATAAAGATCGATAAGAGACAAATCATCCTGTCTTATAGTTGTAACGGTAACTGAATCATTCCTTTTTAATATTCATGAGTTGGCTCAATGCAAAATGAAATAATCTGTTTGTGAAATCAAGACTTTCACATCTAAGTCTCTCCCCCAAAATAAGAGGTATCAATCTGGAATGACAGTCCCAGCTCTTCATGACCACTGCTCATTACTAACATGTACACTGTACACCACCTGGTGAATATTCCCATCCACCACCAACACCACTCAGTAATCTAAGAAATTCTTCAAAAACAAAAAGAATTTACTCCAAATCAACCCTTAAAATCTCCACCCTTTACACCTATACCAATCTCCAGTGGAGAGAAGCATTATATGCAAACTGCTTGAATCTCGTCTATGTCAATCCGACTTGGGCTGTGAAGCAGACCTTTTATTTGTATTTTTCATTTTGCAGGGTCTCAGCTTCTAAGGAGTTGATTTGGGACTAGAAATGCACCAGTGATACACCAGTGATACACCAGTGATATTAAAAAGGCAAATGTACCAAGACAGTTTAATGAGGATTAGTTTAAAATAGAAAATGAATTGGTGCACCCGAGACTGAAAGTGGACAACAATAATGTCTGCTCACATCAAACTCCAGGACAAAGCTCAGTGATCATTTAAAGCAGGGTCTCTTAGCGAGGACTGGTCACGACAGCCTTCTGTGGGTCCATGGGAACTTGAGGATCTCTGCATGACTCAGGAAAGACCCTACTTTTGGCATTAAAAGGTTGAGGACCTGGGGAGCTTGGTTGGAATCCTACAGAGGGCAGCGGTCTGGACAAATGTTGTCAAGATTTGAGTTGGGAATGTTTAGAGTTGAGCTGTGTGGAGTTTTGGACAGCTGGAGTAGAAGTAGAGGTGGGAGGATTTAAACAGGACGACTCCCAGGAAACAGGGAGGCTGGAATGTTAGTGCTGGTTGATTAAGTAAAGAATCATTAAAAATGGGCTTAGATTCTCTGGTGACAGAGCAAGCATTAAGCTAGGGGTCTTGGCTCAACTCAGAAGCAATTTTGGGGGCAGGATTTTTGGGGGGAGTGCAGGGGGTTCGCATACGATCAGGGATCTTGAATCTGATTGGAGGGTGGTCCAGAGAGTTAGAGCGCTGCACCACGGCACTGCTTTTGGTAGAATCATTCAAACTGAATGTTGAGGCAGCGCGAGGCATCTAAAGTACATAACAGAAGGGAGAAACAAACGGAGCAGGGTTTTACATTTAATGAAGGAGGAAAAAAGAAGAAGACGGCAAGAAAACAGACGAGCCAAAACATCACAAGGAAACATAGATCAGTACAGTAACTGAAGGCTGTTTATAGGATTTCTTTGTGGATGAACTGGCAGAAATGGAAAATAATTATGTTTTCATTAGTGTATAATCATCTGAAGGAAAATCCTACCTACCATGTAGTATCATAGTGGTTCTACATTACAGAACAGATGAGTTTTCCTATATGCCTGGAAAGGCAAGGACCCCATTATACCTGCCATGTTGCATCGTACAGTCAGAATGACACTGTATGACAAAGCTGACGTCAAATTGACGCCACATCCACCATTTCTGTCGCTCAAGCACCTCTCAATTTCTATAACCTGAGGCGCTACCATACATTTGTGTTGGTTTTCTTGCCATTTTAATGACATATGGGTTGACATATGACATACAAGCTCAGAGATTCACCTTTTCAAACTTTCAACAGTTTGAAAAGATGAGACTTTGTGGGGGAAAAAAACAAAACCTTACACAAATCCCCCTAAGCAATTCTTTTGCTTCCGGTTTTGATTTCTTCCATTTATCAGCACTGATGAAGGTTTTCTCAGACACCCATTATTCAGGAGAATACTGCAGCACAACAGTGAGCATGCGGCTGTGCAATAGCATTACCGGCGGTGTGCAAAGCAACCAGCAAGGCAGGTATACTGGGACCTTGAGGCGACGAATTGTTCACTTAGCTGCAATATGCAATGCCAACTTCTAGTAGAAGCCACTAAATCCTAATCTCTTCTAACTACACAATGTGCACATACTAGCTTTGCTTGTTTTTCCTTTTGTTCAGTCAGAAAGATAACACTCAACACAACGCACAAAAAGCTCTATTCTTAGCCACTATTGAAAATAATTTGTGGGGTGACAGGAAAGAAAAACTCCATTTGATTAAAAAATAGTAAAAAAAAACAAAAAAAAAGACACAAATCTCTAGTCCTCATGAGCCAGCAGCAAAAGTTGTATTTTGTCTAGTTTCTAAAATCTTTTTCACTTGCTGTTTACAAGAGGAGCTCTGCATACTGCCATTAATCTGACTCAATAAGCTTTGAGCATTTACCCATGGATTATTCTGCCACACTGCAGTCTGCATTTACATGCATGTACCATTAGAAAGAAGCAAGTTACCTGAGATACTTATTAAAAAGGTAAAAATGTGATAATGTTGTACGAATACTACACACTCAAGGGTTTTAGAATACATTATGATTAAATTAACCACTGAAACGCGCACAAAAAGGAAAGTAAGCAAGAAGACTGTAGGACTATTTTTCTTTGCCAAAGAGAAGAAAGTCACAGCACATTTAAGACCGCGAGCCCTTTTTCTGCTTTCTAATCAAGTTAGATGAAAGTAACTGACACCAATTGGATGGGTCTGATGGAGAGATCAATTACCTGATTCTCAGCAAAGGGAGAGAGATGGAGAAAACAGAAAAGCAATAAGGAACAGGTGGACAGATAGATGGTTAGAGAGACGGACAACCTCTTAGTATCCATCACTTTCATCATTTAGCACACACGTACACACACCAAAATGTAGTAACTGAGTTATACAGACGGTGAATGTGAGTATTATAGTACAAGAAATTAGATGATCTCAGTTTGGCTACATCATTAACACACCTTGTGTTAGCTAGTACCAGACTTAATAATGCCATATAGATAAATGAACTTACAGCCAAAGTGGTGCTGCTGCCGACGCGGTTTTCACAGCTCAGCCTCTGGCTTTTCTCATCTGAAGGACTGTTGGCCATGAATGCCCTCTGGATCACACGCTTTGGGGTCTTGGTGAAAGAAAACGCTCTTGTCACCTAGTACACACACACATACACACAGGAAACGTCAATAATTTCTGTTTTGTTGGCAGGTCTCTGTCATATGTGTAAAGGGAAAAGAAAAAAAAAAAAAAGAAGCTCACTACAAGGCTCCACTTTTGTCCACTTGTTGCACCATGAAAACTCTAACACTTCTAGAACACCTGCTCTTCATCTTTGTCATAGGGGGCGCATGATATTTTTGCATTCAACAGGTTCTATTTTCAGCCACTTCATTTTGAGTATCTGTAGCTGTAACTCATTTTGCATTTGCTCTCAGTGTCCATCACTGCTGAAGCCACCTGCATAACTAGAGGATTTATTTCTTCCAAAGACAGTGAAAAAAACCTACATGCAGTTTTTCTGGCATTGAAGCATCTGTACCAGGCAGAGCATGGGTACAAATATGTAAAAGCTGTCATTATTAAAGTACAGTCTGTTAAATTATCACATTTCATTTTTTTAAAAAGGGCAAAGGCCTCAATAATTACAAAAACACTTATGACAAGAAGTGCCCACAACAAAAACCATTGCTCATCTAATGAGCAGGCATTTAGTCAACATCTGGTAATTTGGTGTTCTTTGATTTACATTTTGTTCAGTTTGTTAAATCATGATCATATACTGTGTCAAAACTAACATAAATTGGTATATAGAACCTGCACTAACAGATAAAATAATAACTGACTTAAATTTGGACAACCTCCCATTCAAGATCATCTATTCAGACACATCCTAGCACACCAACTGTTTTTAGATCACTCTAAAAGGCCTTCCACTATCCACACTGCTGTTACTTTGCAGTTCAATCAAACATGACTGCAGACATAAGCTTCTGTTTCAAACTAACTTTTTTTTTTGGCCAAACCAAGCTTTTCATCCATTTCTGAAAAATGAAAATCAAGTTGAAAGATGACCATTTTGACACCCTGGAATAGATCCAGCACACACTGCAGAAGTGCAAGGAGACGTGTAAGGGACTTCCAGGTTACTACCAGCCATATTAACAACAGTACAGGTGATTGAGATGAAGTAGGTATGTTTTTTTTTATTTTTATTGGACCAGTTCTGGAACTTTCTGATCAACTTGCTTCTGAAGCTTTGCAGCTAGAGAAAACTCCCTGAGCTATAGATTCAAACATGCAGGACATCAGTAGAAGAAAATTTTCCACAAAAGCAGGTGTGACATCAGAGAGGGAAACGAGTTGCACAGTCTTTGCATCGTGCTGCTGTCTTTTTCCGTTAGCCCTTTCTATTTCCATCACACCTACTTTTCTCTTTAGAACATCCAAAAAAAAAAAAAAAAAAAAAAAAATTGCCAAGAATGTAAGGTTTATACTCATGCTGCCAGTCTTGGAGCCTTCCACCAAATATTAAAATCATTAATATTTAGGGGTCAATATTGGAAGGGTTCCTTATTAAAAGCCACTTCTTCGGCCTTTACCTTTTTAGAGGTTTTCTTGATGGCCCTGGAGGCTTTGCTCAAGGTGCTGTCCATATCCTTGGTGCTGACTTGCAGTGAGTCTGGGTCTGTACACTGAATAAGGTCTTCCTGTTTGCAAGACAAGATGGCAAAATACAAAAAAAAGATCCAAACTCAGTATAGTAAATCATGACCTGAAGAGTGCAATTCAAGTAATCAGTACAGATGGATACATTTTACTCTGTTGTCGAACTAGTAGGCTGGTATGTGGAGGAGGATTAACACAGTCTTTATTTCCTTCTCTCCCTTACCCTGCAGTGGGCTTTTTAACAAGCTGAAGTCCTCTCATTGGTATTCACATTGCAGCTCTGACCCAGTGAAAAAAGCATTAGGAATGCAGCTGTGTGCCGTTTAGGCAGAACAGATGCCAACATCGCCCCCTGCTGAGTACTCTGCAAACTGCAGAATCTCAAATTAACATATTCCAGTGAGCTCAACAATGCATGAGCTTAATCAACACCCGAGAAGTCTGATTTCTACCATTTCCCACAAGCACTAAATAACTGTTAATCTTTTATGTAATTTCTCATTTTTGTTTCCATGCACAATAACTACGATATGCATTATGCATTCCTACATCTGACCACATGTCATAAACATGCCCTGTCTTCTCATACAAATGCATGAAACAAATACATTCAAACAAAAAAAGTCATCCATTGCTTTCTTTCTCTTTATGTATGAGTGTGCTGCTTCTCACCGCATCAGCCCTGCAGATGGTGTTGGCTACATGGCGGCAAAGTGTCCGCAGCCAGGCGCTTTTAACCGTTTCCTCTCCAGCCAGTTGGAAGCTGAACAACAAGTTCTCCTGTTCAGTCGGAGGGCGAACCACCAAGGCGAATGCATTCACACACTCTGAAGGGAGGAATTGAAAGAGTGAGACCAGGACAGACAGTGACGGTGCAAGAGGGAAGATAATTAACAGTGACAAAAGTAAAGGGGTTTAAAAAAAGACATCAGGCAGTGAGAAGAGAAAGAAATGAGAAAGAAAAAAGGAAGATCAAGGGAGTGTGTGGGATGAGGAGATGGGAGAAGAAACTGTAGAAAAGAGATGAGCAGGAAGAAGTGATGGTAACACTTAAGACTGCTGGGGGTGATGGGTTACAGAAGCCAGAGTCATCTTGTGCAAAAGAATATTCAAAAGTTCATCTAATGAGGCTTCAGCAGTCCAAGTTAGACAGACTGAGTGGATATCTTCTAAAGTTAGTTAGCTCTGTACTTCTACAGCCAGGGTGTCCTTGTTTAGCTGCAGTGTAAGTAAACAAAGTACTCTCTTAAAAACAAATGAAGAAAAGGGATTACAACAACAAACAAAACCTGTGATTGTTCAGATGGACTGTTTGAGGGAAAAACAATAAATTAAATTAATAAATTAAAGATAACTAACATTTTCAGTTAGTTGGAAGCTGACAGTTTCTTTAAAATGTTTACGGGGCTACCACAAAACACATGCACTTAAAAGCATTTGAGCATGATACAGGATTTTCCAAAAATAAAACTTAGAAATGAAATTATTTAATCTTCTGCACCACTGACGACTGATCATAATGACACTGAGATGACTTGCAGATGAAATGTTAAGATGCAACTGTGCATTTTGCCAATTTTACCTTCTGTGTCTTGCAAGTCCAGCACTCGTCGAATCTGAGATAGCGGCATTAATGCTATGTGTTTCAGTGGGGGCGGTGGTCTCGTCTGTCCCAGCGGACTCTTGAATGTATTGATCACCTTGTGTCGCTTCCTTGCAATCTGTAGAGATGCAGACAGCAACTTTGGAGGTAAGTGTGAAAGTCAACTTCAAAGTAACATCCTTTGAGTGTGGGTGCATTTTGCAGTATGTGGGTGAAGCTGCTATCGATTGCTTGGCAATAAATCAATGATGCCTTCATAGAGGTAAACGATGCAACTCATTAATGTCACGTTAATTAGGAGATGAGAAGGAAGATAGAAGAGGCAGAGAAGAAAGGAGGGAGATGTGGGAGAGGATAAAATACAACACAACATTCCAGGTCAAGAGTTAATCAATGGCTGCTGATGATAGAGAGTAGTGAGGCCACCCATGACAATGGCCATTCTATATATTAAAACACACACACAGTGTAGCTGCTGAACACACACAGACAGGCTCATTAGGAGGCGTCACTGACACTTCTGAATCAGCGCAGCCGCTAACCTCGTCTCTTTCATGATTGCCTGCCATGTTCCCATGCTGACCCACTGCTAATTAACACACACACTTTGTGTCAGCAGTGATAGACTGCACATTCCTGATTTGGCAAGAGACTTGCACAGCATATTCTGAGACACACGCTGTGAGACTCTCCTAAAACCTCTCAAGCCTTTGGCTTCTTTTTATCTTTATCATTTTTGTTGGGAAACATAACAGCTCAACATATACAAGGCCAGATAAGCAATCTTGGGTGCAAGAGATATTTCAGGAGAATTTTGAAAAGTAAGCCCTATGACAAGACTAAAGTCATAGATGGAAAACACCACTAACAGCAAAAGCAAATCTAGCTGGCCCCTGTGTGACAAAGAATCTACATCATACTATGACTACATAACAACTTTAAACCACGCGTTACAGCTGAAAGACCATAACTTCTGCACCGATTACCATTAATATATGTTCGATTATTCTTCCTAATCACAATAGCAGACCAACACTTACAATAAGTGTTTTAACAGGGAGTAATTACTCAAAGATACCGGCTGCTGCCAGTGCTGCCCCTAGTACAAACACCTACGGTATCAATTTCAAACTCCACCGTCACCCTATTCTCTCAAGTAGATTCATATACAATTCAAAAAAACAGACCCCCCCCTCCCAAAAAAAAGAACCAAACATATATACACATACATAATGACAGCCAATCTGTCCTTTTGCATGGACGATTTACCTTGATCAATGTCACAAATGTGCTTAAACATGATCCAGTCACCTGTAAACAGTATTGCCTTAAAGTCTCTGTAGCTTAAAGTAAATTGACTTTGTTCCGATCAGAAAATTACAGTGTCAGTTCTATAATATGTCTTTGTCCTGTCTTCATTCGTTCACAGAGGCAGATGGCCATCCCTCCCTGAACTAGAGGTTTCTTCCCATTAAAAGGGAGTTTTTCCTTCCCAGTATCGCCGAAGCACTTGCTCATAGGGGGTAAGGTTTTCTCAGTTTTCTTTGTACTATTGCAGGATCTTTACCTGACAATGCAAAGTGCCTTGAAGCAACTGTTATTGTGATTTGGTGCTATATAAATAAACCTGAACTGAAATTATTAATTTAGCTGCAAAAGAGCTTTACCAAACAACATTTAAATATGAAGAAATGTTTATACATTTTTAGTTAAGCCCAAAGGTAGATTTAAATACAGCCTAAACAGCTTAGGTTTCAGATCTGGTGTGGTAAAGGTAACCTTTACATTGACAGTGGGTCCAGGGGTTAATAAGTGTGAATCTGTGTTCTTTGTATGACCAAAACTTTAATAGTGTGCTGATGCATTTTCACCTCAAGACAGTCATTGAAGAGGAACAGTGTGACATTTTCACCACGGTCACATGGCTGATCTCCCAGAGCAATGGTTTCTACTCGGTAAACGAGGCTACGATGGGAGGACAGCAGGTTGGCCTGGAAAGAGAAAGCACGGTAAGTAGCAAGAAGGTGAAGAGGAAAATGGTGAGTAAACGTTAAAGAGGGAGGTGGGCATGTCCAACAGCTCAACTAGCTCATAGTTTAGATGGCAGTAGCCTTAGACAGGCAGCCAATCACAGGCCTGACACAGACGAAGACAAACTGTCAAAGTCCCATTTGCACTCACAGGTTATTTAGACTTGCCAGTGGTTTTTTTTTGTTTCTCTTGAGTCCTTTTAAAATGCACAAATATTTCTATAAAACCTTTCTGATATATTATCATCTTACAAACCCAGTTCCCAAAACATTAGGTTGCATTATAAAACGCAACTACATTTTAACTGCAAAAGTACGAATAATATTGTTCCCCCTCCACATGACTGAAATAGTCTGCCTGGTCTATTTAGTGGTTAGGGCCTGCCTTCATGAGGAAAACCAGAAGACAGACGTCACAATTTTTTAAAAATATTTTTGCATAGAAATTAATTAGTTTACAATCTGCACTAAATGAGTGTAGCAATCACACACATGTAAACAGCAGCAATCTTCAAACTTACAGGACAACCATCAACTTCATAAACAACATCAAAGATTTGCTTCTGGCCTTCAGTTTTCCTTTTGTCCTCATTAATGTGGCTAAAGAGAGAAGATATCAAAAAAAATGTTATTAATACTTAAGAAGAAAAAAATCTAAATCATTTAGTGGGCCACTGGAAAAAAATCAAAATTGCTTCATAATTTATCAACTGTCTTAGTTTTGTAAGGATGGTATTTATTTCTGTTTTAATTATTGATAAAAATCAATCATAACCACAAATACAATCAGAACATGGCAATTTGCTAACAGCTGCAACAAAAAGTGAAGCCAGTTAGGGGAAAAAAAGGTCATACAATGAATGAAATCATTCCTCAGTCTTGAAGGCCCCTTTAAATGGTATTAAATCATGTTAGTGCTGCATATTTTTCCTTTTATGAATCCATGCATCAGTGTATGCTGATATTAGAGTACTGACAAATACAGTCACTGGAAGCCGGTATTGGATTGATTCCTAAATGTCCACCGAATGCACAATGTAATGAAGAGATGAAGGACTTTGAAATGGTTAGAGAATACTCTCTAACCATTCTCTTAGTGGAGTACATAACACAAAATTAAAAACCCTGTTGGCTGTTGGTTAAAATGCTGTTTTGAGCATTAAGGAAAGTTCACAAGGTGGCACTCCACTGAATTCCACCTTGCAGACTACTTCTGCTAATTTCACAGGAAATTATTATAGCCAACTGTTTAGAACATCTGACCCAGTTAAAGCCACATGAGAATGTAAAATGAGACTGGTTATCACAGATGTGTGCACTGTTGGATAGAATGCGTCTCCAGCTGGAGATAGGGCTGCTCGATTATGGCAAAAATGATAATCACGATTATTTTCACTGTAATTGAGATCTCGATTATTTGACGATATTTATTTAACAATAACAATGTATTGAATAATGGCTTTAAAGATGTCAAAAAATAGTATAAAATAGTGTGCAAATACTGAATACAGTGCAAATGTTTGCAATATAAAAAATAAATGAAAACTCTAAACATCTATGTTTAGTGAACTTCAAAATACTGCATAATACTGGTTGTTCACTGTGTTAATTGAGCAGTGGTCTTTGGCGAGGAAAAACGTTACCGCGTTTGTTATCTCCTTGTGTCTCTGGGAGCTGGTGGGATATTTAGTCGAGTTGTACAGGGTAGCGTGAATGGAGGTCTGTGAGGATGAAGCAGGTGTTGTCAAGAGTTTTTCTCTATGTTCCTTCATTGTTTGATCGTATGTCACTTTGTGAGGTCTTCAAATGATTGAATAAATTTGTAGTGTTGCTTTGTGGTGCAGCTACGACACCGTAGCAAAGTTTACACACTATGTCTACTTGATCCACGTCTGACTCCGCGAACCCATAATGTTTCCACACCACTGAAGTCGTTTTACCTCTCTTTTCAACCAACGGCATTCTTTCTTCAGCAGCCATTATCCTCTCCTCTCCAAATAACTTCTGCTTAGCTTTCCAAGCTTTCCGAGCTTCACTCGGGTCGTCTTAATTGTTGTGACACGTGTTCGAAACGCAGAGAGGTGCGCTCGATTTGCCACACGGAGCAGCGCGAGAGTAAAGCACGAGGGAGGTGCTAATAATTGACTCAGTCATTTTTAATGATCGTTGAAAGCCCAGATTGTAATCTAGATTAAAATTCGATTAATTGAGCAGCCCTAGCTGGAGATGATCAAAGTCCAGAGTTGTGACCTTAAAGTTAAACTGCCAAGTCTAATTAATTTAAGTAGCATAACCACCGACTATACAAACTGTTTTATTGTTCTCTACTATTGCACATTTCATGCTTTACAAGCATACACCTGTATTAAAAGGTAGCTGTTTTTTCAGACTATGGCTCCAAGAATATCTGTAGCAGTTCACAAAATTCTGGCTTCAGATGTGTCAAGATTTAAATAGCTTCAATTATTTCTTTTTTTGCCAAATCTTTACTGAACAATGGTCAATTACTATTATTTGAATATGCATGATGGTCAAGACTCATTATGATAAAAGAGAATTCACAAGAAAATGTTAAAATGTATAATGATCAAACAACGCTAGCTGAGAAATTGTCACAAAAGCAAGGTTAAGGTCACACCAACTCACGTCATGACTTCTTTCAGAGACTCAATTGCTTTCTCCAGTGTTATCTTGTCTGGGTTGTCATCCGATGTATGTTTCTTTATGTCTGGAATGGAGAAAAGAATGAAAAAAAGTTTCGTAAGAAGTAGACAGGAGAGATGAAAATCACAGAGAAATACGAACAGAAAAGAATACAGAGGAAGAGAAGTTACAAAAGGGGATCAACAGGAGATAAAGAAAAATGGTGGCAGATGTAGACGGGGAAAGATAAAAAAAAAAAATAAAAAAAAAAAAGACAAGGAGGGTTGCTGCAAAAAGTTCATCTAAACTATTTTAACAAAGGGTTATATATTTATGTGTTACCGTTAAGAAGAAGGGCCACGCTAGGCAGTCTCTGTACTGGTCTGATGAGCAGCTCCACCAGTGTCTGCCTGCCACATTCTGGCTTGGCCTGGTTGATCTGTATAATGGAAGCAAATAAAATTGAAGCTTGATTTAGACTTCTGCGGGTTATTTACATCCTAATTTACGTGATAACTGGAAAATGCATTCTTAAAAAAGTTAATAAAATAAAAGAATAAAAAATAAATAAATAACCAAAACATAAAAAACAAGGACATGTCCACATCACAACACATGTCAAAGTAATAAATGCCATGTCTGTTTTATCTGTTGCTTATATGTTTACATGCACTGGAGAAAGCCAATTTAGGCCTGGCTCAAGAAGTTGAGCAGAATGATCATTCAGAAGGTTGGTGGTTCAGTCCCCAGCTCCTCTTGTCTGTAGTCAAGCTTGTTGGAGTATCTCTGGGCATGAAACTGAACCCCAAGCTGCCCCTGATGCAGCCATCGGAGTCTATATGTGTTAAGTTAAAAGCGCTTAGGCACATAAAAAAAGTGCATGTATCAATGTGTATGTGAATGGGTGAATGAAGCTTGTAAGAAAGCATTTTGAGTGCTTGAGTAGAAAAATGCAACGCAAGTACTAAACAATTTAATATTTAGGTAATCTGAGGTGGTGTTTATATGTTTTATTAATCTGTGAGTCTTCTTCTGAGCATCTGATTTTCTCAGCCAGCGAAAAGTCTTTAGACTTATGAGGCGTGATCAAAAAATTCTGGAAACAGGCCAGTAAAATTAGGGTGTTTAAGGTCATCTTGTCATCACGTTCAGACAGCATCCAGCGTGGCAGCTTTTGTTATGTTGTTCCCTGGAAGCTCAGTTCTTACCACTTGCACTGTTTGCGCAAGTTTGAGGTCTGCAGTGAAACTGCAATGCAGACAGCCAACATCAGCTTCTGTTTTGAATTCATGACATGGAATATTGCTGGTGATGAGAGCCTGGTCTCCCGCTACAACCACTGTAATTTTCAGTTGAAGAGTCCACAGTTTATAAGCCTGAGGGTAGCACATTAGGTGAAGAGCGACACTGGGAGCATGGTCACATTATCTCTTTTTTTCCTCTCAGCATTCGTTGTGCACTGTGAACTTGTCCCCTTGGGTCAGACTGTCAACAAGAGATTCTACTGCAATGTGCAAAATCTACTGGTATGTGACAGTGAATATTCAGAGGAAATGATATAAACTGAAGGTGTGCGCCATGTTGAGTGCACAATGAAAGCAAAAGTCTTTTATGCATACCAACACAATCTTCACCTCACCACCTGACCCACTGACCAGATTTGGCAAGTTGCAGGGAGGGAGTTGCCTGCCAAATTCTCAAAATTAAAACTCAAGTTGAAGGATGGCAGTTTTGATAAAAACTGAAGAGAGTCAGTGTCAGTCATAGATGGACAAGTGCAAGGGGACATAATGTGACTTCCTCTGAAAGATTTAATATTTGCAGCGGTAAACAGTCAAAAGACTGTGGATGCAAAAATCTGTCAAATTTAAATAAAGTTGTTGTTTTTTTAATGTTTTTTTATGTATCAGATTTTTCTTTGCTCATGAAGTCATGAAATCCACTAGACAGGCAAAAATACACAAACATATAAGGCCATACCTTGAGGAATGCATGAAAGCGTGGTTTTTGTTTCTCACACCGAACAATGGTCTCTTTGCTCATTTCAAAAAAGTTGACAAAGGGGGGATAGGCCTTCACCAGCTCTTTAGACTATAAGGAAGGGAACAAAAAAAAAAAAAAAGGAAGAGTCACACAGAAGAATGAAGTTTACTTGAGAATCGAAAATACTAGTCTCATTAAGTAATTTGACACACCATGATGCCGATATCAATTTCTCTCTGACTTTGACCAGCCTTGACCACCAAGCATGTGTGAACTTTTACAGCATGTATACATCATGTATAAACACGCAGAAACTCACGTATTTCAGAATGATGTTTCCAACGCTTCTGTTTTCTGACCAGTCTGTGAGGAGCTCCTCAAGATCATTCTGATCAACAGATCAGAAGGTTAACAACAAAACTTTTCTCCGATTTTTGCATAAGACAGACATTTGAGGATACATTACCTTTATTCTGGTATGAACTTCATAGATGTCTGGGATGCTGCCAAATATTGTCTTAATCTCCTCTTGAGCCAGGATAGGTCCACCCACCTGTCCCTCCTTTTCCAATGGATGCTTGAAAAGCTAAAGATTAAAATAAATATGGGAAATACTTTATTATACACCATGAAGAACCAAGAATGATCCACATGTCAAAAGATCAAAGACCAACATTTGAGATGAAATGACAATCCAGGGCAACGTACCCAGAGATGGGGATATTTTCTGGATACTATTTTTCAATTGTCTTCTAATCATACATGAAGAAAATGGCTTGAAGTTTTAGTATTTTCAGGCTTTTATGCCATCATGTTGTGTTCAAGTTAATTCATGTAAGTGTGAACATCACTTGTGAGAGAAGACAGAAAAGGTATAATATATTTTATCTTTATCTGTTTTTACCATCTCCAATCATGTGCCATTGTTGTTTCAGGTTGAAAAATGAAATCCAATTATCAGTCTACTGTCATTCGAAACACGAGCTTATACCATCTGCTTTAGTAATTCGCCGTGTCTATAAATACTAAAGAAAAAGGAACATGACCCAACAATGAAACATGCAGTAATAAACAGCACTACATCTTTTTTTAGGCATGCATGAAATTCTGAATCTCTGGATTATGGAGTCAGTTTCTGCTGTGTTTTTCTTTGATAAAAATCACAGTGGAAGAGCCACAGAAGCAACCTGAAAGTAAGCAACATCAAAATGGAGGAAATCCAAAAAAGATAAAGAAAAGAAAAGAAGCAAAAAAAGAGTAAAAGATTCTCAAGCGGAGACAGAGAGAGAAATGGTCAGGCAGGTCATTTTCTCCCTCACTGGTCAGCTGTCTGACTCTCTGCTGGGACCAACTGATAAGACAGGCCAAGTTGCAGCTTGCAAATACACACATACACACACAAACCTTTAATGATTATAGTTTAGCCTCAAACTGTCGCCAGGGACAACACACTGGTTGACCTGAGGGGGAATATTAGAACTGTGCACACCATGTGAACACAGAAACACACCTACCTGTAGGATGGTGCTTAAAATGTCTACATAGTTGCTTTCAGTTTGGTAGAGCTCCTTGGAGACCTGCCACCTGGCTGACTGCTTGGAAAGAACCGGAGTTGAACTCTTAGAAGGCTTGGAACCCTCTGGAGGAACAAAGAAACCAGGCAGGAAGACATAAGGTTATAATGGTGCACTGAAGTACAGGCAGAGAGTGCCAGGTGTCCATTCACTATCATAGCTCGTTAACAACTATGACTGGCTGAAAACGAAATTATTATTATTATCAATATTTTTTATGTACTGTAAGCCAATTCTGTTGTGCAGATTACTGGCACAATGTATGTAATGGAATGAAAAGTATGTAAATGCAAAAATATAGGTTATAGGTTTTTAATAGGTTTTGGTTCATTCATGTTGGTACACAGAGTTAATAACTATACTTATTTGACTTTAAAGAACTATTTCGTTTGACATGGCCTGGCTGACCTCATTGCTCTTTACAAGCCAGTGCTCTCAAAGTTGGAGAGCATGCCATTTGCCAAATCAAGAGTCAGACGTTCACACAAAACGTGTCTTACATCGCTCTGTGCTGACTGTGAAGAAGATTTCCTTGAGAAATTTCTTGGCATTTTTCCTAAAACTGAGTTATCAGAAGCTGAACGTGCCAGAGCTAAGTGGTTATGTTTATGTCTGCCAATGGCTATTTTTTTTTTTTTCATCTGACATCTGTTACATGTTCTGCTTTTATCGTATCCCCCCCCCCCCCCCAACACTTTAAGCCAAATTAAAGTATTAAACTATGCTCTTTAGACGAAGGTACTGCATTGAGTCGAAGTAAGGCTAGTATTTCTAATATTTGGTGACTAGTCAGTTGCAGTGCTTAAGATTTTCATTTTGTATACAACTACAATGACACTTGTAATCTCTTCATTATGGGTTTTTATAGTTAAGCCATGCACAGTTACACTATCCACTGAGCTATCCAGAAATTAAACCTTGGCTTGTTTGAGGGTGACAAACTGGTGACTACTTCACATTTGTACTCCATTACACTCAGCTGGCCTGGGAGCAACTGAGTACATAACTAAAAAACAGAAACAATTTGGTTGTGTTCCAGATAAAAACCAACTACTTTACTGTAAAGGCAGTCTGTCATCCTTCAAACAATAACTTTGTAATAGCTCTTAATTAATGTCAACCAGTATTACCACTGTCCTGCTCAAAATCCAAACCTCCATAAGTTCCCTGGTGCTGCTCTTCTTCTGGTTGTTGACAAGCATTTGTAGTCAGGTGGGACCTTTTTCTCCTCTCCTCCCTGTCTGTCCTACTCCTTTCCCTGGTTTTCCTTCTTCCTATCCTAGTCTTGGTCACAAAACTGTCTCCTACTCTGTCTTCTGGAAATAAGAAGAGTTGTGCACAGTTTTCATCTGAAGAAAGAAAAACTCAACTAAAGCACAACCACAGGGGGAAAAACAAATGCTGCCTGCAGGGATACATTAATATTTAGCAATTTATATATGACATAATTGCTTAAGAGTTGCATAAAAGACACGGTCATTCATTCTCCCATCAATACCTGCCAAAGCCTTGCATGTCTCTGGAGTATTAGAGATGTCCAGCAGTGAACCAATAGACAACGAGTGCTCTGCTGATGGTCTTTTGCGCGGAGGGAAGGGAGAGATCTCTGTTTCCTTGGTGAGCTGAGCCAATGTGTCCTTCAGACGTCGACGTTTACGGTTACTGTTTGGGGTGGTGAGGGAAAGGAGGGACACTGCTCTCTTCATAGCTGGGCTGTCATTCTGAAGTGCAGAGAGGAAAAAGAAAGCTCATGGTAAACACAAAGCAACCTATGTAAAAACTAAAGAATAAAAAGGTCATGAACTTTTCTTGCAAATTATGAAATGAATGACAAGTACAAAAAGGGCAGTATGGATCAGCTACACTTAATCTTATCCCTTATTTCTATGTTGCATGTGGAAAGGTTCCCTGAGATTTTACAGCTCATCATGGACACTTTCTGGAACTTGTCACAGGTTTTTGACACAACAGTTGCTTCCTCAATATTGTGAGGAAGTCCAAGATGAAGCACTGATTGTCATGTAGGGCAGCCATGGTTTTTAAATGTTCAAATAGTTATTTATTTGTTTGTTTTACAGCTTCAACTAGTTTTGTGATAATACTGTGTAATCTGGATACAGCAAAAAGCTTGAGAGTGACAGGAAACTCCATAATGAAGTGAAAGGGGTAAGACTTAATATGGCAAGACTTAAAAGAACTGATGGCAGTTTACCACTGTTCTGGAATATGCAAGCTAAAACCATCAAAGTAACAAAAATTAAGTATTTAAACAGGAACAGGGACCATGTAAAAACAAAGAACAAGAGTTTAGAATTAAAAAACAAATAGGAGAACTGTTTCTAAATACTGTACTTGCACATCTAGGAAAAAAAATCCTTGTACCGTTTGTTGTCTTACATAAATATAGCATATCCATTTTTGTGTACATAATTTTTGCTTTTATAGATACACAAATAATAATTTAATAATCATGTACTCACCTTCTCATAGAGGTACATGGATTCTCCAGCTCGAGCATCCATCTGAATACTTCCCCAGAACCACTGCGACAGAGAAGAAACAACAGTTTTTATTGACCCGAGTGAGGACAAAGACAGAAAAAGATTAACAATGCTTAATATTGTACCCTTTCCTTTGAAAACCAATAAAACTGACAAAGTAAAGAAAATGATACCACTATATTGACTGTGTAGTTAACAATACAGACAAACCAAGTTATGTAGGTGATTTAACCTTTTCATCCACTGGAAGAGGAACTCTATTTTTCACCCCCTCTCTGACAGCATCGGAGGGAAAAGGGGGGGGGAGCAGAGACAGTATTGATTGAGATTTAACCTTAACAGAATCCTGATCAGATAATTACTCTGTTTCAGAGCATTCTTTATTTGGCTCTGGTCCCTTCTGTGTCCCTGTCCTCCTGCAACATAACCCCAGTGGACACTAATTATTCAGCTATGTCTGGACAGTCTTGGCCACTACCAATCAAACTTGTGTTTGTGTTGAAGTTGCACAGAAACATTACTGTGTGTATTAGATGCTGTTCTGAACTTTTAATGGTTTGTTGGGTGATGTTAAGCAGCTTTAGTAGTTGATCTCAAGAATAACAACAAAACATGGCAGCAAAGCAGAGAAAAAAAAAACCCTTAAATGTGCAGTTTAGAGCAAACTGAAGGCAGAGTTTAATGACATATAGGGCTGACCAATGAGAAGTAGTAATAATAGAGTAATGACTACCTGTTACCTTGAGTAATAGCTTCTTCTGGGTCAGAACATCAGTACGTTAAAAAGCATCACAGCTAGTGTGATCCCATCAGTAGATAGTTTCTAGTCTATAATGTGTGTCATTCCATGATAATGTCAATAATTATCCAAGGCTATTTTAAGTAAAAATCAATGCCAAAGACAAGAAAATAAACATAAAGGCCTACCTCTTGTTTGACCACAAAGAGGTTCTTGGAGGGAGAAAATGGTAGCTCCTTTACCAGGTTTTCCTCCACAACCATGTGCGTACACCTTTCATTTCCAACCTCAAGGTACATGCCGCCTTTCATGAAGAAAAACGAGGAGATTATATAAATAAAATGCATACAACACTAAATCCTTATCACAGATTCATTCTGGAACATGAGACAATAACCTCTAAATTACAGTCAGGGTCAGAAAGACCCAGTCATATGGAGCCAGTCTGGGATTACAGACAAGAAACTGCAGAAAAACTGCAAAAGTTCTCCACAAGGCTTTAAAAAAAGACCTTCCTGTAGTAGAGGGTGCTCAAACTGATCTTATATGTCTTTAGTGTACATTGTATGAAGCTTTCATAGACTGTGGCACTGACCGTGTTTAAGAGTCCTCTCTTCCATGTTGGCCTTTTCTTCCTCAGAAAACCCCAAAAAACTGAGAACGCAGTCCTGGAAAGGGGGCACTTTGAACTCAGTTCGAAATTCCTCGTCACCTGCATGGAAATTTCTTCACAAAAAATAACATTAATAAAGAATTTACTGTACTGAACAGTATGTGCAGTAAGTAACAGTAGTGTGCAATGCAATTAAACATAAAATGATTATCTAATGGCTGCTTAACTAACACTGATATGCAAGGTATATAATAGGTGACATGAACCGTGCAAAACAATAAGTAAACAAGACAGTTTTACAATTATCCCCTCTGGGCACATACCAAGGTAATAAGCATCAGCTTGATGCCCTGACATGGCTTATTATCAGCCAATTTGAACTCTTGTCAGCACTGTAATCATGAAGACAGTGGCGGAACATGCTTGAAACAATTCAGACACAACAAAGCTTGTTAGCTTGCACTGGTTTTATACCATTTCAGGATCGGAAAATCACATTCAGATTTTGCTTTATGGTGGGGGAGGGATACATATACAGTGGTCCCTTGCTATAACGCGGTTCACCTTTCACGGCTTTGCTGTTTCGCTGATTTTTTTTGTGCAATTATGCATGCTTTTTTTTCTTTTAAACAGCACATTGTGTTCTGCGTCCTGATTGGCTGTAGACCATTGTCAATCAATCTCCTCCGTGCAGTGTTTCCTGTAAAGTACAGAATGCATTCAGCTTGTCAGATTTTCATAAAGATTCGATCACCAGCTGTTTGACTCTGAAGTGCTGTACTGTTTGTAAGTTTTCTAACCAACCAAGGAAGATGCTATCATCGCACAAAAAGTTGGAAGTTACCGTATTTTTCGGACCATAAGGTGCACCGGATTATAAGGCGCATTATGCGAAACAAAACAGTCAGATAAGTCAAACTTTACTCAACTCATTCTTCTTGCTTCCTCTACTTCCGTACCATTGATTCACTAATGTTAATTAATTCTCTGGTAGCTGCTCTATTCCCATGTTCTGGACCTGAAAACAGGGTTTGATACCGGACTTATTTTTCCACAAAGTTTTTAACTTTGAGAGAGTTTAAACAAGAGAGAAAAGTGAGAAAATGTTCGTGCCTGTCTGACAAAAGTGTATAAAGTGTGTAGCCAGGGGTTTTCTTCAAACATCTATGATAATCGTAAAAAATAAAGCTGGCTATTTCGCGGATTTCACCTATCGCGGGTTATTTTTAGAACGCAACTCCCGCGATAAACGAGGGACCACTGTACATGGTTTTTTTTTAGTTCACAGGCTTTTGTATTTTAATTAAATACCATGTTACTTTCTTAAATTCCTCCTGTTTACTTGCCAAGCATTGTGAGCTGCCAATTAGAGTGAATCTTCAGAGCAGGAGGATGATGATTATTTTAGCCAGCTGCAGTCCAAAACAACAGAGTTTGAGTCCCAGCTGTAGGGCGAGATTCTCTTTGGGGAAGCAGCTACTATAACTGGTGACGATCACCACAACAGCGACCTGGCTAGCAGGCCAGCTGATTGTTGAAAGCCCAGAGAGGATGGGCTGGCACTAGCTGGTTACCTGCTTTACCAAAGTGCTGCATGTGTTGGAAGCACGTCCTTTAAATGGTATTCAACATTCAACTTACACATCATCTCTTCTTTCCCAGGCCTTAAGAATCCATGATGGAGTAAGGATGGGTGTCCCCATGCACACTGCCAGCTAAGGACAAAACACAGCAGAGGAGAACACAAATGGGTAATTGGTGAATAAGAAATGAGGCAGAAATGACAGAAATAACAAAAAGAAGGACATGACATTCATCTAGGCACAATTTTGCAACTAAAAGACCGTCAAATAGTTCTGCTGTCACTGATAACAGCATAACTACCTCTCCCGTCTGTTTTCATTACTCCTGATCGCCCTGTCACTCAGAACCACAATACAAAACACGACAGGTACAAACATTTTCTACTTCAGGCACAATACAAAAACAAGTGTCTGGGGTTGAAACAATTCAGTTTTTTTCTTTAAGTTAGCGTCACACTTTCAAATGGAAAACAGCCTTGACTGCCTCTCACAACAAGTTCACTGCATTTTGTCTTTTCTGCTAGAACAAAATACACCCTTCACAATACTTTGAGAAAGAAAAGGGCAAAGCAATGAAAAAATTAACTGAAAAGAGGAAATAACAGTGAAGGAAGAGGAAAGAAAGAAATGGATTAATAAGAAAATAATTGCGAGGAGGACTAAAAGCAGAAGAGCATCAAGCATCTGTTCATCCGTGCGGAAAAACGACAAGAATGACGAGTGTCAATCTATTCATCCGCCCACCCATCGATCTCTATTTATCCCCACGGAGGAGGGCACAAAACAGTGAAAACTGCTGGATCCTTTTTGAACTCGGTTTAAAAAGGACCCAACTGGGAATTAAATTACAACTTTCTGACAGACCCAGACATTAGGATTCAAGCTAGGTTGCAGGGGGGCATCACATCAGTCCTGCTCATTCTATTTATTCAAGCAGAGAGGAGTGTTTCACAGTCAAAAGAAGTGGTGTACAATAAAAAGCCAGGAGGAAGAAATAAGTCACTCAAGTCTTCCAACTTTCAGAATATGACAGTGTTGCCACCCATTGTTTTTGTTAAAATATATATATATGTATATAGTTATGTGGAATGTTTTCGGTTCAAATTTTTTTGGTGTCCTGACTTCAGTTTCACATATAGCTCTGTTTTTAGTTGCAAAAAAAGGGAGATTTTGTTCCCAGTGGTTAGGGTGACATAATTATTCTATTTTTTTTTAAATAATTTTTTACTCATTCTAGTTAATGCATCAAAACAATGACAATTTAGCAGAAAGTATAATAAGTTTGTTAGCTTTACAAAAGCTGTAAATAATGTTACCCTGTCTTCTAAACATGTATTCTAATGGAGTCAAGAACATGTGCGTAGGCTCCATCATTTCTATGCAAGCCTTGATGCGTTATTTTGAGCACCAGGGCAATGAGTCGCCGGCTCCCCAGTTTAAGGCTACTTAATGCAAATCAGGGGCATCCAGCAGAATGTGACGCCTCCGGTTACTCGCAATAACCACTGAAGCTAGACACTGCAGAACTAAACTGAAGATCGATTCAGAAACTTCATGCCTTATTTCTGAGGGGTTTTTTTTTTAATGCATTTTGTAAGCAAATGATTCACTGTGTTTTCTTTGGTTTCAGAGTAGGGAAAAATTTGCCAGTTATCTATCTTGATAGTATTTGGTGGTGGTTCACCTATCAAGTCTCCAAAAGCTAGAAAGTGAAGTGTTCCTTTGCAGAAAAAAAGGCCCCTTTGGAAGTGCTGTGTCTCTTAACAGGTTTAAAAAAAATGTAACAAAGAGTATGTAATAGGTTAAGAAGTTTGTCAATAATGCTCATCCCTTCAACACACTGCAATTAATATTGGATGCACAGAGTAAAAAGACAGGAGGGGAAAAGTAAATACAAACCCTGTATTTCTCTCCATGAGTGGAGTATGCAACAAGATGAGTGACCTTTGTGCTGAAGTCTTTCCGTATTGTCCCACCCATGTGATGAACCAGATTCACCAAGTTTTTCTACAAAAACAAAGAAAAACCACAAGGTCAACACAAAAACATAATATCAAGGTGGGAAAGGCCAGAAGTTCTTTAATCTAATTTACACCGTATCAGATCATAGTAGAAACTACTTTGGCCTCACGCACCACGTGTAAAGTGTTGGATAGAAATGTAACTTTTATACTTAAACAGGTTTTTGATTTTTTTGTCTGTTTATTAGCAGAACTACAAACAGATAGTGCCATGTATATGCTTCATAAACTCACCATTTCCTCTTTGTTCCTGAATCCAGTGAAACACAGTGACAGGTTTAACATGGTGGTGGAGTAGAGAGGTCGACATGAAAACTGGAGAGGCTACGATAAAGAAACAGTAAAATTAAGAGGGGAATTAATAACAAATTCGAATTTCAAGTTTTCCTTTAACAATATTTAAACATTATCTACAACACAAATTATTATTTAAGTAAAATTGACTCCTAATTTCAAATAACAGCCTGTCGTAACTGCACAATAGCTTTCCCTTGTCATGAGGTACACCTCGTTCATGCTCTGAATTGTAGTCATGCATGTGTGCGCTGTCTTCAACTGACAAATGCACTCAGTCTTGTTGATAGCAGCCACAGTCGGGGATATCGTTCGACAACAGTATCCTGTGTGAAGTCTGTCAGACAGACGGCACAGCAGGGAGGAGCTGCTCCTGTTCATCATCCTGTTCTGAGTCACAATGCAATTTCTGCATCCTGCTTTCTTAAATCAAGTTTCATTTCAGGGCCATCTCCGTTGGATCCCCCCCACACAACAAACAGGCAACATATTTCCCCGAGCGAGAATTTCAGAGCGAAGATGTAAATATCTGCTGAATTCTAGAAGCCATGTTTTAGATGAAGCTGAGGAGATGCTGTGTTTGAGTTATAGAGAAAATGAAGTGAACTGTTTCTTGATTGCATAATATTGTCAGCGAATCTACATGGACACTTTATGCCCCACAACTTTTGCATAAAATAAATCTGTTGTCAATCAAAGACTCACTTCATCCTTTGCAGCACAGTGCAGCACAACAGGAGGCCCAACAATGCGGTGTTCATGTTTGTAGAGGTAGTTGTATTCAGGAGAATCAAAGTCTGTGAGAACAAACACCGTCTCAAACTCAGTGTTCTCTCCATCCCCAAACTCCTGGACGCTATCTGTCATTATGAATGGGGTGTTGATGTCCTGAACAGGAAGAACAACAAAATGGAGTTATAGATCAGTGTGTGGCAGACTGGTAAAGTCTAATGTGTAATTCAGAAGCACAAAAACACTACATATAGGCTTGTTAGTTTTTAGGTCTGTTAGTGAGGTTTAATAATTTTAGTCCAAGTTAATTGATCCAATGAACTGAAAAAATAACCATTTTTGTTTTATGTTTCTTCAATAAGTAAGAAGCAGCCACAAATTTTGGTCTTTACAGCTAATCTTTGAAGAAATATTGGCACAACTAGAATACCAACCCTATCCCTTACTGATATATGTAAACAGGTTGCTATGACGCTAAAATAATCGACTGGTTAATAGAAACACTCAGAGAAAAGCGTTTCTGGGAAACCTTGGATCCTGCCATTTATTTAGCAGCAGTAACAAAAAAAAAAAAAAAAAAAAATAGCTCTGCTTAGACTCAATAAACACAACAAAGCCTATAAAACATATGAAACATGCGTTTGATGGTATGGCTAACTGATGTAAGCCGAAAGGTACAAAATCTCCAATGTCGATGTGGAGGAGAGAGCGAATTGAAATTGCAAGTTAACAGTTTGGATTATTCATATATATTTACTCATACCATTGTTAAACCTGCCTGTTACAAACAAAAAATCCAGTTGATGAAAAAATACTAAAGTCATCAGCAGAGTGACAAACTGTAATTACTTTGTTAAGACACATGTGTCTTAACAAAGGGGAGGGGGGCATTTGCTTTGCATGAGGAGATTTGCATGAGGAGAAGAGAAAATCTGTCCACATTTTAAAAACAAGTTCTACAAGAATCTACAGTCAAGTGGATTGCCAAAAAATGCCAACATCAGTACAGAATGCCAAATATACAAAAATGTTGCAATCTGCTAAATAACTAAACAGAGGTACTGAGAAATTATCTGGACAAAAATCAAAAATCTCAACCAAATTACAGACTAATTCATCTGAGATATTTCCCCTAGTTAATTATTCATTGGCATCCTGTCAGACAATCAAAATTTCAATGAATTTATGTCATCCCTTATAAAGAAATGACGGCCAGAGGGATACTTTCTTTCAAATATTACTTTGTGCAAAAAAATAAAATAAAATGTGTATATATATATATATATTTATAATGTAACTGCAGCCTGTCCTGACTCGAGCCCTATAAAGACAAGGCTGCAATCTATTCATTTCATTGAGAAAGAAAGCAAACTTGCATGTTTCTGAACTTTTCAAGCCATTTCTTTAACAGAAGATGACACTCAAAACTCACAGCTTCTTGGGTACATTACTATTAATGTCCCTGCAGGGCATGGTCCACTTATTTTTCTGTGTGCAAACAGATTTTCATAGCACAATTTGCAACTCTAGCCTCTCCATTAAGAGCAGGAAATTAACCATTTTCAAATGCCATTGAGGTAAATTGAAAGCATTTGAAATGACTTCATATTATCTCTCAGCCGAGAAGCCGGAATTGACATTTGAGTGCAAATCTCTGTTCCAGTTGCTGATCCAGATATCAACTATTACATCCCTTATTTTTAAATATTCACCCCACAAATCAATTCCACATCAGTGAGTTAGACATGCACCATGATTGAATGAGTACCCAGTGTGAATTAAGACTCATGCAGAACTTCCCCAAGTTCCCATCAAAGTGTCAGACAGTCACACAGATACGCAGACACTGTACTATACCATATTGACTATAGATTTTATCATCATTTTCTCCTCGGCACCCGCCTCGCCTTTTCTTATCTTTACCACAGGTACCTCCATTACTCTGATGGCCTGTAAAAATCAACCAGTAGGAAGTGGATGTCAAACACTGGCATTTAGAAGAAACGCATTTAAAAAAAAAAAAAAAAAAAAAAAAAAAAAAAAAAAAAAGACATGAGAAGGACAGAAGGTTGAGACAGAAGACAAATGCATACAAATTAACCCCACATGAGGAAAAAAAGAGAGCAGGGCTGGGTTTATGGAAGCAGCAAGGAGCAAGTGAGGAAAAGAAAGGGCGGAGTCTGTGTCCTTGCAAAGACAGTGGCTTCAAACAAATATCAGGCTCCAGAGGGGGTAGGCAGGGTGGAAGAAGAAACTTCAGTTAAAAATTAATATAAAGTTCAAAGCCCTATGGGAGGAGGAGAGAGGAGGAGGACAGAAACAGTAAAGACATTGTGGTGGCGGGGGCCTTGTTCTGTGGGATGACTGAACGATGGCGGTGGGCGGTCAGGCAGGCAATCGGGAGTGCTCTGATGGAGCTGTTGGCAGATGTCTTTGGATGTGGCTGCGCTACAGGATTGGCAGGGAGAAATAGATGATTTAAGAAAGGAGCCTTCAGAAGTGACAGGGCTCAGGAGACCAGGGAAGGAAGTCATTCTTGCAGCACTTAGTCTACCGCCACACCTCCAAATCACCTTCATATGGTGCTATTCAGAGACTCTGCTATTTCAACTATGCGGCTTACTGAAGCAGACACAAACATGCCCTAGACACATAAATATTGCTATCTTCACATTTTTACAGGGTACAGCGTTTTGTTTATTCAACATATTTTTGTTTTGTTAAAACGAATTTGAATACGACTCCAGGCTTTGCTTGGTTCTGCACACATGAAAAAAAATACAGAATATATAAATCCAACATGGACTAACTACTCACCAAAAAATTTTTAAAAAAAAATGAGGGCACACCCAGAGTTATATATGAAAATGAATGGGTAAGCCAGGTATGTACTTGGAGCTTAAATAAACAGTACTGAGAGTCATGAAGGCAACTTTCTTTGTATCCAGCTAGATTACCATGGCAACTTATGAAAACATAACCTCGTCTAACTGGATTATGTTCACAGCTACTGTTTGAAATAGACTTGCAGCAACACATTTTCAGTGATTTTTTTTAAAGTGTGCTCCAAGTGTAACAAAGATTCTTTCCTGAGGAAACAGCTTACAATTTAAACAAAGATCAACAGATTTCCATGGCAGAAGTTTAAGACATAACATGTAAATAACATTTTTTTAGTAATAAAATGAAGCCAAGTGTTAAAAACAATGAAAGTGTCCACTGCACCAACACTCCATGTTTCTCCTGTTTTTGAGTTCACCAGCACCCCATGCCCCTCCAAACCTCTATCCTCTGTAGAGCAATCCACTGTTGCCCCCTTTCCTGTAGTCAGACTTTTTAACTAATTATTCTACAACTGCATAGTGTCATCAGGCTACATGCTGCTGGTTTTATGGAGGACAGTATGCAAGCAGCTCTGTATAGGTCACATACACAGAATCCACAAAGAAATGCCAGCTATGATGAACTTGTATCAGAGTACACGCCTCTGGTAATGCGTTTAAAACCAATTAAAACCTATTCCCCAACTGCCTCTTTATCATTAATGATTGATTGCTTGCAAAAATGTCCTAAAATGAATCATGTTTTTATTTTAAACAAATGCAACAGTCAGTTAATATGACATTTAGCAATTGAGCATTCTACTGATTATTCCATTGATTAATTAGATAAGAAATGCTTTTGTCTAATTAGTAAACAATAATAAACATTCAAAAGAGAAAATACACAGGTTTTTTAAAATGAACAGGCTATTGGTTTCCATTTTAACACTTGCAAGGTTTTTAAGTTTACCTGCGTACAAAATTAGCTTTTTAGAGCTGAGGGGTAAAAAGCTAAACCCTTTGATTATATTTATGAGCCACATTGAATTTTTTTTTTTAAAGAAAACATATTCTTAAATGCAAAAATATATAACCTCTAAGACAGTCAAAGGTCAAAGTAAACAAGAAAACAAGACATTAAACCGATGTAGATGTTAATAATTAATATTAATAATTCAGTATGCAACCACACAGCACTAGGTCAGTGGCTCATTCTTATTTGCCTGTGAAAAGAGCTTTTATTTTTATATTATTTAAATATTAATAAAATTTAATCAATATAATATTTTATATTATTTCACTTTAAATCTGAAAAATGTTATGAAATCCTTGAAATAAATATGGTCTAGTTCACCCCCTTTAGACTCACCCCTTCTTGTTCTGCTTACAGGTATTGCTGCCATGTAAAATTGCATGGCTGCTGTCAGCCTTGAGCAAGCTGCCTAATTTAAACATCAGACTACATTAACAGTTCATCTGCACATTTTAATAGAACTTCTGGAGGCTTACTGCAAATATTTCACTAAGTAAAACTAACGGCAAGGGGTAGGACCATTTACAAAGTTCACGTTTCTTTATGTCAGAGTTTATTAAATAGGTGGTTTAATGAAGGACTCTGCCAGCTTTTACAGTAGTTAATAGTGATGACAAAAACAAGTGCTATTGTTTGGGCACTAGAAAAACTCCACCTGAGGAGACCGCCTCGTAACAGCTTTGCTTCTTTGCTCTTCGCTGTGTGTATACAGACCCTGACTCCACGTTAAATTAGAGCTGGGCGATAGAACGATAACGATATGTATTGCGAAATAACTTTTTCTCGATAGAAAAATGAAACTATTGCAATAGACCTCATCTCTCTCTCTTCCCGTCTTTAAAAAAAAAAAAGAACAGCCAATCCAAATTAAGTAGCGCAGAGCCAAACCAAACAGCCGCAGCATCACGTCACGTGACTTGTTATGTACAGCACAAGTGCCAAGCCGCACATGTGTATTTGTTTCCATTACCCGCCGTGCCGGCCGGGTAATGGAGAAAATGAGTGTGCCGACTAGAGAAAAATCAACCGAGAGCTTGGGTGACCAGGTTACCGAAGAGAACACAGATGACGGTTCCAATGCCAGAGAGATTGTCGAAAGGAAGGGCTAGAGAAGTTCCGTAGACTGAAAGCGCTAATTCGTCATCGAAAACAACCAGGAGAATCCCTGCGAAGCAGCAACAGTCAATTGAGTCGGCTTTCTCCAGCATCTTACCATATGACAAAAAAGCTAAGAGACATAGCGACATAACGAATGCCATAGCCTACCGTCTTGCTAAAGACATGCTACCAATAAACACAGTCGAAAATGAAGGATTCAAGCAGCTAATTGAGGTAATAGCTAAGCTATACAACAAGGAGAGATTGAGAATTTCCTTTTAGTTCTCAGTTTATTTGATATTGACAAAAGTTAGTCAGTTTTGTCTGTTCTTCTGTAAAACAAACTAAGATTTATTTTTAGAATTAATATTTTGTTTCTAAGTGGAATTGACAATTTAGTAGTCTGTTGTGTTTGTTCTATTTTGAAACTTAAATGCTTTAGCGGCTACCTTTTGTGTAGTTTGCAATATTTGCCTTTATTTATCTGAAACTGAAGTCTCATGTTCCTTAAGTACATCTGCGCTGTTGAACTTATTATTGGAAATAAATATTTAAATCAAAACAAGCTGCTGATTATTTCACATTTTACTTGTGAGCAACGGCACATTTAAATCTTACAAATATAGTTATTTGGCTTATATCGTGATATATATCGTTATCGCCTGAAATGAAAAAAAAAAACATATCGTGATATGAAAAAATCTTATATCGCCCAGCTCTACGTTAAATTATGACAACATCATGGACAAGGCTGCTTGATAAATCGTTTCAGCCCAAATAACGATATTACAGTAGTTTTAAAATAGAAGACAAAAGATAACAAGTCATTCATTAATAGATAAAAGTGGTCAAAACACCCTCAGCTACAATTACACAGTACTGTAATGTATATTTACACAGTAAATATGCAGTATATGAACCAGTTAATGACATGCCATGTTTCTTGATTTGTGCATAATTACATAGAATAAATCTAATTAAACAGACGCGTATAGTCTGGTGCCACAATTATTTGCATTTTCGAGACATCTATAGGACCCATCCATCATGTTCCAATTTGTGCTGTACCAGAAGCATTTCTAATCTAAGAAATCTAATATTTGGATAAATTACAAGGCCATTCTGCCAAACATTTCAGCTAACACCACACACTGACAACAGAGGTCTAGAGGGGCAGAACTCTGTCTAGAGGATTCAGTGTGTCATTGGCCTGTGACCTACTTTTTTTGTTTGTTTGTTTGTTTGTTTTTTAAAAAACACAGAACAGTGATGTTGACCAGCTCAGGTCTGCAACCTTAATAGATGCACAGTGGAAGTGTGAGGTTAACAGAGGAACGATGTACCTGCAGTGCTTTGGCCAGCTCTCTATTTCTGCTTGCTTCTCCCACCAGAACAACCCGTGTCTCCACTTTTGGCAGCACATCTGACAGAGATGAACAGAATGGAGCCAGAGTGAGCAACAGGAAAATGGAAAGGGGAATCAAGCACAATTGAACACACACACACAAAGCAGAAATGTGATAGCGACTGATCAAGGCAGCAGGTTGTCTCTGGGGAGAAAAAAAGTTGTTGTTTTTGTCTTCCTTTCTCATTTTGAGTGACAGTCAAACAAGCCTAAAATGAACTCAGTTGCAGCTTATTATCAGTGTCTGATCCAAACCCTGACAGTTACCTGTACCCAACCTCTAGCCATAAAAAAAACAACCAGGAAATCATTAATTAATTATTATTTGCAAGTTTTCATTATTACAGCTTTTCAAAAAAGTCGTATTTGACAGTCAAATAAATCCCTTTAGGAAAATTCAGGAGTCAGTAGGTAACTTTTGGAGGAAAAACAACCGGTTCTATTAAAACCAATACACTGGCTGGTGGATCATTCACTGCAATCACCAGCATCAACATGGTGCCATAGCCATTTATACTTGTGACTGGGGTATTTAAGTCACTACAGTTTTCTCATAAATTTTATGTGGTACTGGAAAGAAAAAAAAGCAAAACAAAAAACACTGGAATAGAAATACTCTCCATTAGTGCCTAGACCTGCTTCTGTATCTAGAAATCTCTAGGCTCCCACACTGACAATCGTAATCCCGCCTCAAGCATGTCCTTAGTATGCATACTGTTTGTGCCAAGTTACAGAAACTGAGTGACATGCCAAACACCAGAAGTAATGCAGCCACTTTTGGTGTTTGCTTTGATGTGAAAGGCTGACAGTGGTGAGTAAATTGTAATAAACGGAAAATGTGAACAGATGAGCCACAAAAAATAAAATGAACTAAATAAATAAATAAAAAACATAAGCACTTGCTCCCAGTTAGGTAATGTTGAGGTTCCCTGGCAAATGTACTGAGTGGGCCAGACCAAGTTTTGCTTGATTTCACATAACCGTCGGGTGTGGTTTGGCACACAGGTGCCTTATACAGAAAATCAAAAACAGATGTTGCTTTAGTGAGTAGTTTAGAGGAAAAATTTTCTGATTTTTTAAAAACTGTCCTTCCTCAAATTTTCAAAAACAGAAACAAAGATGTGAGGATAGGACTCAAGCGACAAAAGAGGGACGTTTAAGACTTAACAGAACTACCCTGTGTACACAGTAATAGTTGCACAAAGTATCTGAGGCATAATACAATAGGGGTGGGGGAAAAAATCGATACTGTGTAATATCGTGATATTTTGTTTGCTAACAATGTATCGATACAGGGACAGCAGAAATCGATATTTTGTTACAAAAGAAGTTTTTGTGGACTGGAACATGCTCTGACTTCAGAGCATGTTGATCAGCTCCTTTTTCTGAGAAAGAATCCTGACATTCCTTCACTGTCCAAATGTGTTTAACTTTTTATGGCAGCAATAAACATGAGTTTGCTTATTTTAATTTAAGACATGTTTTATTTTAATTAAGTTTAAAACTTTTTTATTTAATGTAAAATAATATTTTGTTTTAATTTACTTTCAAATTCTTCAGTTGCTGAAGGGGCTGCATAGTTTTCACAAATTGCATAGTTCAGAATAGCTATAATTGTACCAGATGGTTGCATTCAGTTAAGTTGGACCAGACTGTAATACAAACCGTTCAGTTTGTCAACAATAAAACTGACTGAAATGCGAGAAAGACTGAGTGTGAGACTTTGTTATTAGATAAAATGAATATTGATAAAGTTTACCTTTATGTACAGAATCTGAATATCGCAAAATATTTTTAAAAATTGCAATAATATCGTATCGTGCGTCAAGTATTGTGATAGTATCGTATCATGGGATGTATGGTGATTCCCACCTCTATAATACAACAGCTAAGGAGGTGTTCACTTAACATTAGTCATTTTAAACTGTGACTCATGTAAATTAATTTTGTTATACTTAAAAGTAATTTTAATATTTTGCCCATGCATTTGTCATCAAGTAGGCTGAACAAAAGAGCAAAAAAACCCAGCGTTTGACAGGATCAAACTGCAAGTAATTGGAAAATCTTACCTACTCCCTGGGAACTAAACAGTACAATTTTCTTTCAGTGCTGTTGTATTTAAATGGGTGCACTAGCTGAAACTAAAGTGACAACTGAGTGAAGTGAATGCATCAATAAATCCAAGAATAAGTCTCTAGGACTAGTGACTTTTGCCTTTGTTTTTCTACAGCATAATGTGAACTATAAGATTTCTTTGTTGTAACCAAAGACTTGATTTGGAGAAATCCCGATTTCAGTGAAACTGAAGATCACTTAGCTGCATTTTGACTTTGACAGTTTGTTTTAGAAATTTAGGCAAGGAAGAAAAAATAAAGTATGCACTGACCTTCCCCATCTTCACATGCCATGCCCAGAAATACATGATCCTTGGTGGTTTCAGCAATCCTAGAATCATAGACCGAAGAATCCACCAACAGACTCCGAGCTGTCCCTAAAGTCAATATGCTGCTGTCAGCCATGGCAGGAACCTAAGGAGGCACCAAACTTTCAAAAGTTACAGAGTCGAACAGAAGCACAGAGGGAGAACACAACGAGACAGAAAGGCTAGAGAAAAGAGGTATAGCGAGTAGGAAAGTAAGAAGAAAGATGTCAACTGAAGAAAGTGGCACAACTTGTCACGATTTCACACACTAGAAGTGCTTGTTAACTTCAACTCTAGGCAATGCAACATACTTGGACAAAACTGTCTTAAAAGCTGTTAACAGTGAAACTTCTTTATAAAAGTTGTAAGCAATTAAGGAAATTTTATTAAAAACGGAATCCAATAATATTAGTGTTTATAGCAAGAGGACAAAAAGTATCGCGACAACAATCCCTTTTAAACCCACTCCGTTAAACACATATTTTATAAAGAAGCTTTATTTTTCTAGCGCTTGCGTTTTTTTAAACGCCTGAGCTAGAAAAATTGCATGGTTCACATGACTGCAGAATAAGCCAAACAACTCAAAGGAAGATAATATCCAAAAAAGGGCTAGCTCAATTAACGTTAGCTACTTACGCTACTAACGTTTAATATTTAACATGGCGCCTCTCAAAAAAGTACTGTAATAAAAAGACAAACTTACCGACTGTTTTGATGCCTTCTAAAAAAAAAATAAATAAATACTAGCTAATGAATCTCAACTGGCCGCTGGACCAGTAATATTTAACAAGCCTTCTAGCAGACCTAGCTAGCCACCAAGCTAGTAAGTCAACAACACAGTTAAGAACTCGTCACAATTCCTCTTCGGTTCAAAACGCTCTTTAAAACAGCTGTAACATCGCTCCGTAAAATCACAGGCCTAGTATCAATGCATGTTGGTTTTTATAAATGACAATAGTCCAAAATGACTACTTTAGTTTGTTGACAGCTAACTACTCGACACTAGTGCAGAGACGGTGTCAGTATGCTGCTCCAGCTCAATTCAAAAAGCAAGGCAAACAACAGGACAGCGCGCTGATTGGGTAAGAGTGACAGGAAGCCGAACGCGTCCGTCCAGCGAGGCCCCTGATTGGTCCGCTCATTCAAATCACGATGCGGCAACAGCAGTATGCAGACAGTCTGCACTCTGCACAACACCCAGTGATGTAACATTCAGGTTCCATGGGAAACTGAAACGCTTACAAAAAGGAAGGTTCAAAGTCTCTTTCTCTCTCGCTCTCTCTCTCTACATAGGTTGTTTTGATTTTTAACTTAAGAAATAAACCTGAATCATTGCTTCCAAAATATTTTTTAAATTCTCTGCAGTTCCTGATTATTTATTCCATTATTTTTTAATATTCCAAAGCAGTACATGGGACACGTGATGCTGACCTACAAATATTAATAAAACAGTTTGAACATAACCCACTAATAATGACAACAAATTTTAATTTGAAATGCATTAATTTCATGTGTCCATGCATACCTAAACCGCTGTTGGTTTTCTGTACAGTCCTGAAAATGCTTTTTTTTGTTTTGTTTTGTTTTTTGTTTTTTTGCTATGTTATTCTTAACATAGCAGAATGATCTAAAACAACACGCCCTGTTGCATTTATGCTGGTGACTATAACCCATGGGTGTATCTTAGATCAAAATCCAGCTCTGTAATAAAATATTTGTGAAATGTTTGCAAGTCTCCTTTCACACTTTTGCTTGCTCTCCATTATGAGAGAGAGAAAAAGAAAAGCAATGCAAAAGTGTTCACACTGACAGTGAACTCTTCCCAGGCAAATACTAACCCCTATGCCTTAGTGCCTTAGGTTAGGCTCATACATATGCACACACAAACACACAAATCCATCCTCATAAGTGCACAGTCCAACGTATTTATTTTATGCTTTATAAATAAGTATCATATGCAGCATGTCACACTTTTTAAGCTATTATTATTTTAAGAGTTGTTTTCATAATTAAGAGTTGTTTTCATAATTATTCCAAAGAACTCTCCTCTGGGGCTGCCTTGGATGTGGGTTTGTGGGATTTATATAGCCATACTCAAAATGGTGTGGATATTTGGTTAATCTTTGTGGGTCTAGACAACAGTACACAGACCACCGACAACCTGAAGGAACTATCTGGGTAATCTGACACTACTTCCTCTGGTTATAAAAGATACAAAAGAGCCATTAGCTAAGCAGAAAAAGCTCATAGCAGTAATGATTCAGGAAACTCTTATAGGACCATTAGACAACAAAGTGGATCATTCCATTGATAGAAATGATGTGGTTGTTGTGTTAGCACTTTCAAGTGTTCCCAGTAGCCTTTTCATGGTAAAACATGATGGGGTTTTTAGGATAAATAAAATAAAATAAAATAATTAGTAACGCCTAACAAAAATAGCTGATACCTTTGTGTGGTACATGGTTCCAAATCTGCAACCCCATCCACTCTCATCTGATGACTAGGGACAACAGCAAATATTTTGGGGCTCAGGTACAGCCAGCGTATATCTTGACTAATGAGTATACAAGTATAATTCATTGTCCACAGTCTAATGTTGATGAAAGTAAAGTTAAAGAAAACTGATGAAAAGCTAAATCATTGTCATGATAAATGATGGTTTTGAAATTGCATATTGGCCAGTCTTCTTCCTTTGCTCTCCACACAGACTGTTTGCCTGCGGGCACTCAAAGCCTGAAAATGTAATTTGTTAGTGATACTCAGACAACAAACAGACCACAAATAGAAATGAAGAAAGGCTTTGGTTACAAAAATCGTGTCTCTTGTCTATGGATATAGTATCTGCATATGTATATGCAGACATACATGGTACCCAAAGAGCGTTATATATCCCTTTCATTTTTCATTGAAGGGGACAACGCTCATTTGTCAGCAGAAAAATAACTTATTTATCTTTTGCCTGTGGCCTTCTTTTAAAAAAAACCTCCAATGAAATTAAATTGTTAACCTTTACATCCACATTGTTTTAGGACATATTGGGAGCAAAATATGCATTAATTGTCATTCATGAGGATTTCCACTTTGGAATTACATTATGCCAACTGTACTCCCAAAAATACAGATACAGACAGTCAAGGCTTTATACATAATAAACTAGGGACAAGCCTGTAGAACCCTATAGAACTAATATAGAGCTAATATTATATCCACACATACTAAAGGGTGCAAAGATACAGAGTTACATCCAAATCCTTTAACATATGAAATGAACATTTTTATGAAAAACAAAATCTAATTGATGAGTTAAATTTTCAGGAATGTCATCAACGTGAAGAGAGGAACTCTAACCTGAAACACTACTGATTCATTATTGATAACAGCAGACTCACTAACAGCAAAAGACTTTGCTAATTTGCTTTGCTTTGCTTGGGTTTTCAGCCACAATATACTACTTAGCTGTTTTAGCATAACATCGGATTTGTTCCGGTGACTTATAACCAAAACTCGATTCCTCTTAAAGTAGCAATAACTAATATGAATGAACTGTGTTTGAACTATTCACCACATCTTTCTTTCCCTCGGAAAACAAATTGAAATACATTTATTTAATATTTTTCACAATGAAATGTTCAGACTCTTCCTCTCTCTCACACACACGCACAAACACAACAGTGGCCCTTTGGCTAGCAGCACTTGGTCTGGAAGACAGTGAAGACAGTGACTTCCAGCAATTCCTTTGTTTTTCTTCCACTGCTTTGACTTTTGTGAGAGCCTTAGTATGCTTTTCGCATTCCTGAGCTGTCGAACCTCTCCTGCAGTCATCTAACTGATGCACACACATTCGGTCTCTGTCTTTCTGTATTTAGCCCTCAGGAGGTTCACGCCGCAGAACAAAGCTTTGTCAGGACCTTATCTTCTCCTATGCAGCTTTGTCTTCCTCAAACCTTTAAAGTTCAAGCTCAGTCCCCTCTCTTTAGTGCTCTGTCACCCACAACCTAAGTACTTCATTATGAACACACACCTACATATTCAGACGGACAGGTTGTTTTCAGTGTTTCTGAAACCGCTGTTCTCCTGTGAAAAAAAATCTGTGGGTGGCAGTTCTGTAGAGGCATTGTTGATAATAGAGGTTTCCAGGCTGGTATAGGTGACAGAAAAGAAACTATTTATTGGGATTGTGGTGAACAAAAAACAGAAAAATGTTGTAGCTAGAGGTGGGTGGGCTACAACAGCAGAAGACCACTTCATGCGAAATAGACAATTATATAAAAAAAGAATATCACAGTGCACTGAAGAAGATGTGAAGCTAGAGGCTGAGAGCATAAAATTACAGAAAAATGTTTTTCTCATAGTTTTCTTATTTATGATTTCTACATTCACTTTATTAAGTGCACCTTGCTAGTACTGGGTGAGAACCTCTTTTGCCTGCAGAACTGTTTGAATCCACAGAGTTGTCTGTGAATTCAAGAAGGTGCTAGAAACATTCATCAGAAAGTTTCGTCCATGTTCGTCCACATCCCAAATATGCTCTATTGGAATGCAATCTTGTTATTGTGGAGCTCATTTGGAGCAGCCATCAGGAGATTAGTAAACTGTGGTCATAAGTAGATGGGGATAGTCAGCAACAATACTCAAGTAGGCTCTAGCATTTCAAAAAATCTAAGTTGCTGTGTACCAAGAAAATATGCCATACACCAACAAGTGGAACCATTGATACAATGCAGGATGGATCCATGCTTTCATCTTGTTTATGTCAAATTCAAGATCTATCATCCAAATGTTATAGCAGAGCTCAAGACCCATCCAGCTAGGCAATATCTTTTCAAACTTTACTGTCCAATTTTGGAAAGCCCATGTAGATTTTAGCCTGCTTTCTTTCGTTCAATTTTTAGCTGACATGAGGGTCACCTGGTGCAGTCTTCTAATTGTCTCTTCTGTTGTGCAGCCAGAGAACTTCTTCTGCATGTCTTGGTTGTAACAGTTACAGTATTTGAGTTAGTGTTGCTTTCTTGTCAGCTCAAAGCAGCCTTATCATTTACCTCTGATTTCTGAGAATATTGAATATTTTCTGTGAACCTTAGAGATAGTTGTGTCGGTCACACCAGCTGTTTGGCACCAACAACCATGTCACGTTCAAAGTCACTTACATGGCTTTTTCTCCCTGTTCTGATGCTGCTCTCTAGTTTCAGCCATTTTTCCGACCATGTGTACATGCCTAAATTAAGCAAGCTGCTAAATGGCGTATTAGATACTTGCACTGAAAAGCAGATGAACTATTACTGGGAATTAGAAAGCATTCAGATTATGATTTATTAGTTTTAATAAGAAGAATTGATCAAGACTATGTTCAAGATGTATACTGAATATTAAATATAAGCAATATACACACTTTAGTTGGTTTCTTTCTTTATGTTTCTTGCATAATGCATGTTTTTAAAAGACACCTGCAAGCACTCTGATAAAAATGGTAACCTGACTTAATTCCATGTCAGTGTCCGAGGCCAGAAAGACAATCTGGAGCATTTAAGACTTTAAAACACTCATCTCATCTCTTTAAATTATGTTTTCATCTAGGGGTAGTGAATAGGAAATTAAAAAAAAAAGAGTTCACACCAGTCAAATACAGAGAGAATACATTATGCTTCAAGTCTAACATTAATAGCCTGCTCTCTTCCTCTTGAAGGGGGATCAGAGACTCAGTTTGAATGATAATGATGCAACGCCAACCCTCCACCATACCTGAGAAGCCACCGATCACTGACAACAGAACAGAAATAAACCAGGGCTTTTCATGATGCTTGTATTTCATCACATACTTTAATGTGTGAAGAGTGAAGATGCTGCCTGTTTTATCTCTTTGTCTTTCTCTTTAACAACCCAACTTGCTATAATTGCCTTTCATTTCAATACAGCTTTAAATCATTTTAATATAGTCTTAAATCAAAATAAAACAAGCTGCGATGACATGCAGAGGATTCTTCTCTGACAGCCCCTGAATTCACCGCCTGCTGGCACAGACTTTAATAACATCTTGTTTGAACACCCATCTTTTCTTCACACGAGTCTTGTCTGGTAGATCGGGAACATGGTGAGGTGTTGGAAATCACATCTCCTTTATATTCTCACTGTGCCTTTTTTTCTTAACTTCTCTCTGTGTCAGGGCTTATGTTTGCAGAATTATTAGTCTATAGGGTTCAATCTTCAGTTCAGCTGATAACAAAGACGCTGTTTTCAACTACTTTTACAGGCACGGCAAATTTACTGTTGCAGTACAAGTAGAATGTGTGTGTTTTACTCTTCTGATGAATCTACATTGACAACTGACACACAGAAATTGTCAAGGATGTATAGATACCTTGCAATTACACCAGTGATGACTGGGAAAGATTTCCTCTTAAAGGTTTGTAAAAGAATGATGAGTTTGCTGCAGTCACGTTAATGTTAATGATATACTGTAAGCAACATTTTCTCTGCATTTCAGTTTGTGTCATGGGGTAAAAAGATATTTATAGTAATAAAGCAGGGACAGTTGACCAGCCCTGCACTTCCTGCTATAGTCTTTAGTTTGGGAAAACGTTACATTAGTGGAACTGGTGCTTACGTTCTCTCTGTGCTCTTCTTTTCTCTCAACCTTCCTGGCCATGGCAGATGGCTGCCCTCCCTCAGCCTTGATCTGTTGGAAGTTTCTGCCTCTTAAATGGGAGTTTTGCCTCTAAGTGCTTACTCATGAGGGAGATCTTTATGTAACTATATCTGACTTGAGATGACAATTGTTGGGATTTGGCACCAGATTAATAAATTAAATCAAATAAAGAAAAAAATGACTTGTTTACTCATTTTGATTGTGAGGTAAATGCAATCTATTGACTTTTCAGCACAATCTTTATTATTCCCAAGACAGATGCAAACAATGTATTTTGAGGCCATTCAGAAACAAAGCCACTTCTTTTATAGATTGGAACCTTCTGTTTGTGCTTACCAAAGTTGCTGTGTGTTATTTGGTAGATTACATTAATTTACTGGGTGAAAATGGTTTTTCTAATGAATATGGGGGAAAAAACCCCAAACAACAGATACTGAAATAGAGATTGCTCTGTGAAATGCCAGCAGCAAAATTATCCTGTTTTATAAAAAGACTTTGTATATACTTTCTTGCACATGTAGAAACATTTTTTTTCAGCAGAAGTAAAACAATCTAGGTGTTGAGCTTAAGATAGGAATAATCAAATATATTTGAAATAAGAAATGAAACTGTGACAAAATTTACATTGTAAATGCATATTATCACAACGAAGCAATACAATATGTACATCAGATGACAGATACAATATACAGACTTGATACATTCTATAATATGCTTAAATGGCAATTAAATTGGCAGTACAAGAGAAATATTTTCATTGCAAAGATATATTTTAAACATAGCATGAACAAAATATACAGCATATTCAAGAGGACTGCATTTCTGTATAATCAGAATATCAATGCATATCAACTTCTCTTTAGTTTTGCTGTCTCTTGCAAATGCTAACCCATTTACAGTGTCATCAAATCTGTCCATTCACTCTTCAAACCAACAATCGGTCTATCCATGCCTCACCCGTCACACAGCAGTCTGTCAAGCCAATTTTTCTCATCCATCCTTTGGAATTCTCATGTATCCATTCACTTATCATCCACCCATGAACCCTTCTAAGCATCTATCCATCCATTGCTCATCTTAAACTTGTCTTTTCAAAGACTGATCAAAGCTACTTACTTGTGGTTTGTAACAATGTTCAATCTTATGTTCTAACATGTATTGTCTGAAGACTTTGTTGTTTGATATCTTTTGTTTTTTTTGTTTCCATTTCTAAGATTTACCATCTAAATGAAAATCAAATAAGCCGTTATCCAGCCAGTTCTCATTCAGAGGATGTCAAATGATGCCTTTTTGACAAAGACACTGGCAGTTCACACATACATTCAAAATTCCTTTGTTGTTGGTGCTACAATTATATCGATATATGGCAACTATGAGATGAATTTACTCTAAACTATTTACATATAATACATACTTACAAATACCAATTTCACATGTTTAACCACACTAAGTAACCATCATTTTCTTTTAAACGCATAGATTTCAGATAATGAAGAGGTATATTAAATCTAAACCACAACCTTTGTCAAACATAGTCAAGTCCTTTTTGTGTCCTAACTTAAGTCAATAAGTGCAAGTAAAACGAGAGTGTCAGTTATATTAAGCAGTATGTTAATCAGTACTTGATTCCACCTAGTGTGATCATTAAACCACACCCAAGAAAGAACTCCAACATTTATGCAAAAATCACCATGTAAGGTAATCTGCAAGGCATGTGAGGGGGCAGTTTCTCATAACTCCCAAAATATTGCTATTAAGCTACATCAAATCATGAACCTCATTATGCTCTTTAAACGTGGTTTTCAAAAGTGTGTGTGAATGATGCACAGAGTGAGCAGGAAAGAGTTGAGTTGAAATACTGAGAGGAACTGGACCAGGTTGCTAAGGGCAGCATGAGCATGGGGCAGTGAGGAAATGGGGATATTGTGCTCAGGCATGGTAGTAGGAAACTGTGCCTGGTGTGAGTACACCCTTATGGCTTACATCTTTAACTTCCAGATGTGTTCTTTGTTTAGAAAAGGACCGTTATCTCTCAGTCTCAAATATCATTAAGACTGATTCACAGAGGCATCAATCCAAGGGACATGATGTACATGTGTGAAATGCCAGCAGCATTTGACAGAATGGCAGTGTTTGTGTTGCATTATCCTTGCTGTGATATAATATGCCATTTATCTGCAGCTACAGTTCTGCTTCCGCAGTGACTAGTCTATACAATTCATCCTAGCAGTAGAAATGCAATACAGTGTTGAAAAGCCTGTGAGGGAGCAATGGAGTACGGCAATACAGCAGTTATACATAAAATCGATCCCACAAAATTATGCTAACACTGATGTTTGTTTACACTTGTCAAATGTGTCCGTGGCCCTCACCAAGTCCTGTGTCCAGTCTACAGATCCAAAAAAAACAAGAACACCAAAAAAACATTATACACCTTATGAAACCGTAGAAAAAACGGTGCTGTTTACTAAAAATATTTTCCCTGAAAAAAGAAAAAAAAAACTTCCCTGACTTTTTCCACAACATAGTGAAGTTTATGGGAAAAAAGGGCCATGAGTGCTATCTGCCAGAGAAATGCATTTCACCTACAAAACTGAAGGTGGGAACAAATGCTAACTTCTCAGCAGCAAAAACACTGGTGTAAGCACTTTCAGCTGGACCTCAAACAACTCTCATGAATCCAATAACATGTTGCAAAGCTGAACTATTGCTTGGATTCAGCAGAAAAACTAAATCCTTCAATAAATTCCAAGGTTGGAATATGATCAATTGGGTTTCTCATTGAGTATGCTTCTACAAATTAGTTAAGGCTACACAAACACAGAGATAAAAGAATTCCTCAATAGGGAATCTGTGAGCATAAATTAATACAATATTTGGAATGTTCTCAATTTAAAAATGAGCTTTCGCACAGTGGCATGAAGTCACCCTTGCAGAAACTCATATCTGGGATTAGATTGCTTAGAAAGCACATTTTCTAGCTATTGTACAGTGCATGCACACAAATCAGAAACTATGTATGAATACCATAAGTCCTGTCTTTAAATAGCAGCTGGCATGCAGGGAATCAAAGTGTGAAATGTTCTTAACAAGCTTGCTAGTGAAAATCTCATTATGTAAAAATGAGTCTTACTTTATCTCAGTGGCATGCAGCTCAACACATCATAGAGATAATTCCATTTCCTTAAACATTAATGCTTAATTTCCATCAAAAGCCTTTTGACTTGACTTCTGTGTGCTATTCACTGAAGCTATATAGAGCATAAAATGGAAAACATGATTGTTTTACTTCTCATGTATTTTCTGATAGAAAGTAATTAGCTATCATTAACTGATAAAGGAAATTCTTCTTGAATGACTTTTTTTTCTCCACATTTTGCAACCCTGATACAGCAGCAGACTTTGGAACTAAAACTCAACAAATGAATGCATTTTATATGAACAATGAGACAGATATGTGTAAATTAAATGGGTTTGCTTCTAGTGACATCCAAAGAGAATTAATACCCAACTCTGCAATTCTGCTGAGTTCTTTCAGCATTACAGCCTTCTCTTTGCACTTAGGTCTCACCACTCTCATCAACTTGGTTTTTGCATGGAGCAAAAAGCTGATTTTAGACAGTTAATGATACACAATCTGCACAGTTCTTTACTTGTTACCAGAAGACGAATCAACTAGTTTTCTTCCAGTTTCTGTCCCCGTATGACATAAAAACAAAGGCTATATTCATATGTTATTGCATTCAGCAAACCGATGTCTTCAGCCCTAGCTCTCTGGTTGTTTGGTGAGTAATTTCCAGCCATTTGGCAAATTACATGCATTATTTGTGAGTCTAATAGACAGCGGAGGGAGTTGAAACAATAGAGTTACTTCAGAAAGTATTCAGATCCATTCACTGACCTATTGTTAAATAGGTTTAAATATACACAAGGCGTTTATATACACGGGGGGGAGGTCAGCTTATTAATTAAGCTGACCTCAGTGCCATTAAATATTGTAAAATAATCTGCCAAAAGATTAACCATATCGGCAACAATCTACATGGTCTCTGAACCCTTCCCATACACTCAGAAGTAGCTTGGTGTCTGGAAAATTTACTTAATGTCTAATGGTTGTGGAATAATATTTGATTTTTAAGTTTCCATCCATCCATTCTCTTCCACTTATCCTTTTCAAGGTCGCGTGGGCGGGGGGCTGGAGCCTCCCAGTTGTCTTAGGAGGGGAGGCAGGGTACACCCTGGAGGGGTCGCCAATCTGTCGCAGGGCTAACACATAGACACAGACAACCATTTGCATTCACATTCACATCTGCATTCACACCTACAGGCAATTTAAGTTACCAATCAACCTGTCCCCACTAACTGGATGTCTTTGGACTGTGGGAGGAAGTCAGAGTACCCGGAGACAACCCACACAAACCCAGGGAAAACATGCAAAGTCCACACAGAAAGACCCCGGCCTGATGGTGGTTGAGAACCTGTATGACTGTGAAAATATAGTAGTCAGAATAGTCTCTGAAGCAACTCTATACTTGATATAATTTGTGTGCATGCTCCACTAGGATAGAGAAAACCAAAGAAAACAACTTCTAGATTCTTTTCAAAAATGCAATTAATTATATATATTTTGAACATGAAATGCTGAAACATTTGAAATTGGGTATCAGAGTAAGAATTTGATCTTAAAGAGTTCTGCTTCAGTGCAGGTTAGCAGCAAACCAGGCCGCCTTCCCAAGGCCTGCTTACAACCAGCACATGGAAACTGTCACTTTCCCTAAGGTTATCCAGGTCAGAAAAGGTTTTACATTTCCAGGCATCCAGAATTCTCCACAGTAAGTAATGATTTAACTTTGAGTTCAGCATCCATGAAAGCTTCAGTTCCCCACAGAGAGCAGCTGGCACTTCCTTGAATTAAAAACCCTATATGGCTTTCCTGCTGTGGCATTCAGGCATGCTTTTTTCTAAAAACTACTGTTGAAAAACAATAGCAGGCCATATCTGCAAATTCATTAATAAGAGCTAAAAGTAGAAAACCTACAATTGTCCAGCTTAGGAAATTACAGTTAAAAAAAACTACAGTTATAGTCATCAGCCATATTTGTAGTTAAATATAATGAACTATAGTGGTCATCCTTGTTCATTTGCTGTCCTGAGACACATCTCCCCATGTACTGGCTTCATTTTCAGAGTCGGAGAGAGCTGCTGTACACAGATCACTGAAGATATCTGGAAAGACATGAAAGCAGCATGTCAATGTTGATGCCATTACAAAATGTAGTATTCAAAATTCAAACAGCACTTAAGAATGAGGATGCACAGCCCAGACTGCAGTTCCAATAAAAAAAGAACCAAAAAAAAAAAAAAAAATCAAGCATTAAAAAAAAGAAGACATAATTGAGCAATATTCAGACTCTGCAATAATATCAGCCAGTTCGTTGCATAGAGAATTATAGGGAAGGCAGATAAGGGCACTCAGTGCAGACAGGTGAAGAGAGCTTTTTGTAAATGGGCTCCACTTAACTAAAATGCTGAAGGTCAACTGCTAGAGCATGGAGGTTGGTCTGCCTTAAGTATGAAAAAACACAGAAACAAAGAGGAAAATGATAAAAAGGAGTAGAGGATGATGGTAAGTGACCTGACAGAAGAGGTAGTTCTTTTTAAGAGGGAACACACCATAACAACACAAGCAAGGCCACAGCAAAAAAAAAAAAAAAAAAAAAAAAAACACTTCAAGGACAAGCCTTCAAGTCGGCATGGGAGCGTCGAAATGGTAGGGAGATGGATTAAGGACAGAGAGGACAGAGATGAGGAAAGAATGAGAGAGGGGAAAAATAGAAGGAGCTATCCTGTGGGAAAAGCATACACTTTGTCTATGATTGCCTGATCTCGTCAACCCAGTATTAAGATTAACAATATGTGCTCAAAGTTAAAGATAGAAATATATTAAAGCTGTGTATACAGTCCTTTCTGTGGTTATAAAGTATGAGGAGTTCATAAAATTAACATCGAATATATTAATCACATGTGTAGCTGGTGTGTTAATCATATTAATCACAGAACTCCTCATGCTACTTGCAGCACACTACCGATTTACATGGATGTAACATTTTCAGTGAATCTGATAGTTCATGCCCAGAAAATGTTACTAATAGTCAGCTTAAAAATATGTTGGCAAGTATATGGAAACTATTTGAATGCATTTTAAGCAAATATAAATGATAAGGTTTCTTGTAGTTTCTCCTTTGGCTTAATTTCTTTTCACAAACTAAAAACGTCTTAGTCAAACAAAACGTGTCACCACAAACTTTGTGAGCATGCCGTGAGAAATGTCTGCTTATTTGTCAAATGTAAATGGAATGGAAGCAAGAATAGATATACGGAAAAGCAAATAATGTGTGCTGAGTGAATATAGATGATATCAGTGACAGAAACAGTGCTAGTTGTAACCAACTGCTATAGTAGCTAGCTGATTAATTCTCCAAATTACAACTATACTGGCTCCTGCTGCATGACTAGCAGCAAAACTGCAACATGCTAATGCTAGTTGGGTTGGCTCATGTTCACGTAGTTATGCTCCATCCAGAATCTGCCTGGGAGGAGCATAACTAGCCTCCCACTATGGGGTCTTAGTCAAGTATACCTACTCTACACACCTGCTCAAATTGGGAGAAATGACAAAGAGTTTGATTTAACTGTTCTAAAGAGTTGACGAGCGAAAGCACCTGATTGAAAGCCAGTAACAGCTTTATTGTTGCAACTGGAAATAGTCTGCCATGTCCCAGGTAATTATTAATTTAATGGTATCAAAGTCTGAATCTAAACAACAGTTACCTAAAATTGACAATTCAGAAAAAACAAGTGAAGTTTGATCTAACATCTATCAGAGAGAGAGAGAGAGAGAGAGAGAGAGAGAGAGAGAGAGAGAGAGAGAGAGAGAGAGAGAGAGAGAGAGAGAGAGAGAGATGAATGTGCTTCAGTCAGTGGCATTTGCATTCAAGCCAGAACTCTTCCATCCCCCTCCACTTCAACCCTTTTCTCCTTCCTCTCCAACAGCAGGTGGACCACCCAGTTAATTTGGTGCAACTAACATTGGAGAGTGAGGAGAGGAGCCGATGAAGTGGGATTAATGGGTGGTAGGGAGGGGGTGGTGAGTGAGTGTGTTACAGCAAAGCTGCCAGTGGTTAGTTAGAAGCGGCAGTGTTGTTACTGAATTGAGTGACCTCCTTCTGATGCTGTTTGCAGTATACTGGATGGGACCAACCCTGTCTTCTCTGTTAAAAGGTTCTTGACTAGCCTAGGACATGAAACACAATAGAGAGGTGGGTCTTCACTCAAACACAGGAGTACGGTAATTGCAGCGATACTTTTTATTATAGGTCATTCATTTCCAGAAGTAAACTGCTGAACCAAAGGAAGGTAAAAACAAAAATAATAACTTTACAGGAAAATAAGTCTGTGGACTAAAGCCACTAACCACATATAAGTAAATCTGAAATTATCCGTTATGGTGAATTCTCAGTGAATCCTGATAATGCCTGTTCATATTAATGACCAAGTATGACAGCACAGGGGAACAGGAAGGTTTTAGCATAAACAAAATCATGACTAATGATGCTAGAACTTTATTTAATATAGATTTCAAAATGTCACCAATGTTTATTTTAGGCTCTGCCAGGAAGTTATTTGAAATATTATAATTATTGTCAAAAACTGTAAATGAAATACCTGTAAAGCAGCAAGCATACAATTCTGCTCAGCTTGTGAAAGGTCACAGCCCCTTTCAGAAGCATTTTTATTACTTTTGTATTCCTTTTAATCCATATGTGTAGCTAGTGTGCCGGTCCAAAGAGCACAGAGTGGAGAGACACACCTGATGATTTTGCATTCATTACTTATTTTTAAAGAATAAGTTATAATATACATAGTATTATATATTTGCAGTCATACCATGTGAAGCACAAGAGTTCAGGTATACAGTAGCTTCAGCATAATATGCACCAACGGCTGTGTGTTATTTCACTTATTAAATAAAAATGAATTTAAGCCATAATTATAACAACCATAGCACAGTAATGAACACAAATGCAATCGAGTCATTCCACTTCTGCAGTCACAGCTGAAACTACAGACTTTCTCAGCAGCAGTCAGTAAGAGATCGTGTTTTCGTTCTAGACGCGGCGGTACAGGGCAGCCACAGCCGAGGGTGCACTGATTCTTGCAGCTGTCGCAACCAGTGGTAGCCTACTAAATAATACATGTTTCTGTATAATCATACAGCTCAGTCTCTCTCTGTGAGTCAGAAGAAATGCAAATGTTATTGAGAGGTAATGCAAAAAAACACCAAACAAAAAAAAACTAAAACCCACTGTGACCTTTTGGTAGCTCCATACAATTCAAAGGAAAATAATCTCCCTATATATATAAGAAGAATGATATAGAAACCAAATAAATGAATTATTGCATGGGTTACACTGACCTTTTTCTGAATTTATACTCATTTACTGAGGTTTTGGTAGCTGCTGCACAAACAAAAACAAAAAGTGAACCAATAAAAGCTTTTTAGGGGAATAAATCCTGTAAAATTAACATTAAATGTATTTATTTTTTACCGTTTACTGTTTGGGTCCTCATAAAAACAGTGAACTACTACCAGCCAACCAAGCGTTTTAATAAAGTGGGCTAAAAAAAACAAACAAACAAAACACACCCCTTTTATCATGACTTGCACTGCTACTAATCCCAGATATCAGAACCTTAGTAACTTTTACCAAAGGCTTGTTTTTGCATGGTGTAAGTGAAATTTTGTAGCAATGATCTTTTAAATGCCCCTGTGGGCAAGTTGTGCAGGACTTCTTTACAAGCAGAAAAACTATTTTGACCTCTTCAGGAAAGATATACAGGGTGTGCCGACTGGGATGCTGTTAGTGCACAGGAAAGTTGGAAGACTATTATGAATGAGTAACATCAAGCATTAACATGTCTGTGGTGCACATAAATATGAAGGATAACAGCATTTCCCCCAGACATTATTTGTGCTTGCATTGATTCAGCAATCAGCACTGCCAAACTGCAATGAAATGTATCAGTCAGGGAACAAAACTGACTCATGTGCTGCAGTGTAGTGTTTGCTGATGTTTTTCATGGCCACACGCAGGGTTCACATTGTTAAACATCTACAAATCTTTTGATTTATTTAGTGTTGAAGGTGGCAGGGTAGGAACTTTACAGTAACTAGCGTCTTAACATAAAAAAAAAAATGCAATTTACTGTTTGATGGTGATCAGGACTCTTTCTGAGCTTTCATTGATGAGTTTTGTGGCTGGCCTGATGATTGTTGTGAGTCATTACCCTCCTGTCTTCCCTCACACCAAATTCTGTCATCATATTAAAAAAAAAAAAAAGATAATAAATGAAGCTGCTACTGTGTCAGCCTTGCAAAAAACATGTGCCTCCCTCAAATTAGAGACAGTAGTTGAAATATGAGCATTAGCGTTATAAGCATTCTTCAGAATGCTGAAACAAAGACTGAAAAACAGCATAAATCACAGGGCTGTTGCAATAATAAGTAATAAACAATAAATGAACACTGAAGGGTATGCCCGCCTTAATAACCTGTGCAATCAATAATGACTCAAGCACAAATGCATAAGCATCAACATATGTTTATATATACATTTATTTATATTTTTATACTATATTTACTTATTAGAAATTGTCTTCTTTTTAATTTTTTGTTCATAGAATTAAAGTTTAAGATAGTTAGGTTGCTTTCTTTGCACTGAATGGGACCATATATAATTTCATTGTATTTTTAATATAATTGCAATAAAGACTTAGATTTTTATGTGAAGACTACCGTTGTTGATCAGTTGCATTAAAAAGATCCAGCACTAGTCATTAACAACACTGCCAGGCCACCAGGTTATGCTTATGTGGTTTATATTTAAAAAAACCATCTCTTCACCTGTTGTTTCCAAGGTATCCTATTTGCTCCTATGACAACTTGTGCAAGGAAACTATGTTTATCTTTGCACTGGCTTTCTGCCTGCAGGAAAACTGAATCATTAGGCCAAAGATTGAAAAAACCAGGACAGATCGATAATAACTTTCATTTTATAAACACTGAAATGAATGTGATGGTCACACACTTTACAAGACAGAAAGATGAGTGTTGTGCATTCAATGCACCCCACTACTATCATCACCTGAGCCAAAAAAATGCATTACTGTCAGTGGAGACAGGTGATGTGTTTAAAACATGAGCCTAAAATCCATTTTCTTTCTTGTTAAGGTTACAAGTCCTGTGAGCTTTTTTAAAGTTATTATCTGACACATAACATAGCTTACTATATAGTTAGTCATATTAACAGACCATACTAGAAATCTGAAATATGTATATTACTTATGGTATATTTACCATAATTTTGCAAATAAATTATGATTAGGTGAACCAGGTAAAGCCTTAATGAATGTTTTTAAAAAGAATATGTGCACACTGAAGGTGTAATCTGGCATGAATGGCAATCCTTAGGCTAGTATGACAACAGACTTTAATTCCATCTGGAATTATGGTGCCAATGGTTTTCACTGGGATGGGCAATTCTGAAGATTTGACAGTGGATGTAGGGAAGCTGTTTCTTGATTCTTCTCTTTCACATTAGAGTGAAGTACGTCTCTGTTTATTCCTCTCATATGTAAATTAGTGTTGACAGGGTGTGGCTGGGTGTGCTGTCTAGCCTTTAGACAAATATACCACACAAACCCACAGGAACAGGGACAGGGACACTGCGTGTGGTGCAGACGTGAAGTGAAAGCCTAAATCTGGAAAGGTGCAAGACACTCATGGGGGGGTATGTTAGTAAGCATGGTACTGCTCCTGTTGGAAAAACTGACTTCAGCAGTGCATACACAATCATAACAACACAAATGCACAGTGGACGATCTAAATACACAAAAAAAAGCATGCACCAAGTAAACAAAGACATACACAAATGAATGAATGTGTTCTATATGGCAGCAATAGAACCAATGAAAAGAGAAAACTTATGAATTCTTCATGTTCCTCAAGCATAGAGCAGAGATGAGAATGAGTGAGTGAGACCTTTTAGCAGCAAAAATCCATAGATGGAGTCGACAGGAGACGGTTTTAAGGGCTGAAATATGCATGAGGTGATGAAAAATGAGCATATTTAAAGCAAGTTGAGCTTTTATCTCGTAGACTATTAATCACTTTCTAATGCAAGGAGCTTGCATGAGCTCAAAACACTCTTTCAGCTCACTTTCTAGAGGCTGCTCATCCAAGCAGGCAGTAGCTGCTGCTTCCCTGTCAGGTCAAAAGCAAAGATGGTGTTGGTGAGGTGAATCAAACAGTGATTTATTATTAATCTGAAGCCATTGTTTTCAGCAACCTTCCTTGATTTAGCAACAGTCACACGTTTTGTTGTGTTCCTACTGCTTCATCGGGATAAAGTTACAGTCAATGAAATTTTAATTCCTTGTGAGTCGCTCTCAGCCTTTAATCCTTGTGAAGATAGAACAGGGCAGCAAAGAAGCATCCCGTTGCACAAGTCTCATTTCCTCTCTTGAGCTTGTTTGATTAATGTGGTTGAATTGAAGGTAGTTTTAAACAGGGAAGCCACGGTGTGGGTAATGATTACAGATAGCAGTGGAACTGCAATATTCTTATGCAAAAATACATAAGATCAACAATAACAATAATTCAATGTCATACACTCAAACACATGGGCTATGCAAGGAAATATTGCCTTTCTGAAAGGTTCATTTTCTTTTTTTTTTTCTCCTTGGTACTTTGTCAGTGAGGATAGATTCAGCTTATCTGATTCTGCTCTTTTCCCCTCTTTCAAATGCTATCAGCCAATTAAGTGGCTGCTGCCTGTTGTCACTCCCATGGTGATGGCAGTAGGACTCATCCACTATGTTGTAGGCTGAGTAGACTGCTATTACCTTACTGCTGCAAAGACATAATGAAACCTGGTAGGCTCATTGTTAATCAAAGCAACCATAGCCCAACTTCAAGCCATAAAAGTACCCAAGTTCATGGGTTATTTTATAAAAGTCTCCCACTGCGCAGAATTGTTTTTGCACCAGGCTGTTAACAGCTTTTTTTCATTTTCTCTAACACTTACTGGTCTTTGTGCAGATGCTTTCTGAACAGACAAAAGACACACAATGATGAGGGTGACACAAAGACTCACTGTCAGAAATTATTGGTAATTTCATAATTACAATTAACAAAATAGCTCCATAGAAATCCGTTGGTACAAAGACTATTTCAATCAACCACATCATTTTGGTGTCAGATATGCATGAATAAAAGGACACAGAATGGTGCCGTTTTTAAAGAACTGATAGCTGGATGATTAGTGCGGGCTAAATAGCAATGAGACAGACAATAACTTTCTGGAGAAACATTGATACCTCTACTGTATGACCTATTGTGCTATCCCAGTAGAAAATACCTTTGAAGTCTACATTATACTGTATATACCATGTCCACAAGTCCACCTAGCTCTGCTCATGTCCAAATGACCTAAATTTAATCATCAGACAACAAGTGTGAGGGTCTGTGCAGGCAGTCTGCCTGTCTGGCTTTTTTGTGACTGCACTGACTTTTCTACAGAGAATTTAAATTATAATGCACAAACTATGCCTGCGCCCCAGGCATTGGAGTTCAAATGGACTTGAAGAAAATATACTAAGAATGGCTGCTCGGCCATCAGATCTTCTGTCTGTGACGGCAACAGAGTATAATCTAAGCTTCTAGCGAATGGAGGTGGTTAATAAGGCTGCTGGGGAATGTCATGGTGTCCGTGACTATGTCACAGGTAGCTAAGGCCTGAACTTTTTTGAAAGCAACAGTCCACCTCTGATGAAACTGGTTGAAAATTTAGTTTCTCAAAAGTTGGTTAAACAACCAAATTAGAGGCTCTAAGCAACAAGGGATGGACATCTGGTCTTTATTCCAAGGTGTCCAAGTGTGAGTTTTTGGGGTATGGCATGTCTTTATGAGCTGCAGAGAAGGTGTTGTAGCTCAATGTGCAGTTCCTACTGTTAGCAAAACAATAAGTCTTTTTTGTGTGTGAACAAAAGGTTTCAATAACTGGCCTATAAAAATCAAAAAACCTACCTTATTTAAATTTGCCCCCTTCAATGTCATGATGGAGGCCAAATTCGGATCTATATAAAGGGATTTGACCCTTCACACTGGTCAAATCCCACTCTGTGATTTTACTGCAATCCTCAAACTTGTGCAGTAACCCAATGTTAACTTTTCTTACAAACTTGCATGAATTTCATGTGGAGGATCATTACTGGTAATGAGAACTGGGTCTCCAGTTACAACTGAGGTTTCAATGGAAGAGTCCACAGTTTCCAAGCCCTGAGGCAGTGCTTCGGGTGAGGACCGAGAGCAGGCAGCGCTCGTTATTTTTGCGACATTCACTGGATTGTGCACCATGAATTAATCTTCCAGGTTGAGACTGTCAACATGGACTTCTCCCTCAAGCGTTATGAGGGTACAGTAGAAACTGACCAGAACACTGGTGCTTGCCAGAGTGTGATAGTGTGCTAGCACAGTATATTCTGAAAGGTTTTCCAGTCACATCAACACAATCTTTGCTTGCCACCTGTTGAGAGGCCCATTCCCAGAACTTTTTGATCACAACTCATAAATTACCTAAAAATGTGTTGTCACACAATTATGCAAAATACTGCTTTCAACACTTTTTTATACATCACTGTTTAGGTCCTTCAGTAATAAAATATTTAAATATTATCCAAGCAATTTTTTTTTTTTTTCACAACATGAATGCCCTAAAGGTGTATGCTGTAAAATTCCCTGTAATGTTTGCTCAGTTTTACTTAGGAAGACAATATCTTAAAAACAGAAATTTAAAAACTTGAAGGGAGGGCTGTGTGGAGGGTATACAGCAGCCAATCAATGGATGGCGGGTGATGGGGGGGCATTCTAAATAATCCTGTGGTTAAGCCGAGAAACAAAAACCTACCAGTTTCCATTCTTTGCTTCCTCCACAAACTGGACGAGGTCACCTGTCTCCAGAGACAGGTCTTGCGGATCACGAGACTCGTATGTTAGCTGTACTCGGAAACGGCTGCTGTCACCCTGCAGAAAGAAATGGTTTTCAAATTCAACATTTAGCCAATCCCAAGACTTTAAGCTACTGCTTAAAGTTGTTCTACTGTACTGTAGTACTGTTCTACTTTAGCCAGTCATTCTGGAAATCCACAAAGCATTACATGAACTGCTGAGTAATAAACAATACCCTACAAAATGAAACAAAGACAGCAGATAAAAGCATTTAAATTTAAATATACCAATGACAAGATATTGGACTTCATTTATTTTGCTATTCTTGTAGTATTAGATAGTATTAAATAAGTTAATGATTATAAGATTTATAGGGTCTTTAGTACATGCACACCACAGGGATTGAATGCCCCAATTCTGTCTTTGTCTTATCTGAGTTGCATCCACATGTGGGATTATTTAGTTGTTATTGTTGCAGATGAACACAATTTAAGTTGTGATTGACTGCATGATGCAAACATACTCTCCACTTTGTCGAGTACATCTGTTTAACTGCTTGTTAACACAGATATGCTCTTGTCTAATATACCAATCACATGGCAGCAACCCAAAACAAGATCAACATGATTGTGATCTGACCATGTGTCAGAATGGGAAAGAAAGGTGATTGAGGTGGCTTTGAATGTGGCATGGTTGTTAACGGGCTGGTCTTAGTATTTCAGAAACTGCTGATCTAGTGGGATTTTAATCACACAACTTTCTGTAGGGTTTACAGAGAATGGTCTAAAAAGAGAGAAATATCCAGCGAGCAGCAGTTCTCTGGGTGAAAATGCCTCGTTAATGTCAGAGGTCAAAGGAGAATGTTCAGACTGCTTTAAGCTGATAAGAAAGCAACAGTGTGTTAGATAACTATTACAACCAAGGTATGAAAAAGAGCTTGTCTGAATACACAACACACTGAACTTCGAAATAGATGAGCTACAGCAACAGAAAACCACTACTGTCAACTAAAGGCAGGAAACTGACACTACAATTTACACAGGCAATTTACAAATGGACAAGAGAAGATTTGAAAAACACCAAATCTGATGAGTCTTGATTTTGTGCTACAGCATTTGGATGGCAGGACCTGAGCGGAAAGATCCATGCTTTAGACATTATGGTTCCACGTATCAACAGTTTAGGCTGGTGGTTGTGGTGTAATGGAATGGGGGCTGATTTCTTGGCACATTTTGGGCCCCATTATTACCTGCTGAGAATCATCATTTAAGTGCAACGGCCCACTTGAGTACTGTTGCTGATCTTGTCCATCCGTTTATGACCACAGTTTACCCATCATCTGATGGCTGTTTCCAGCAGGATAACACACCACGTCATAAAACCTCAGATCATCTCAAAGTGGTTTGTTGAAGCTGAAAATGAGTTCACTGCACTCAAATGGCCTCCACATTTACCAAATCTCAGTCTAGCAGATCACATTTGGGATATGGTGGAACGGGAGATTCACGTCATGGACATGCACCTGACAAATTTGCAGCAACTGTGAAGTTCTGACGGGAAAATGTAGTCCATCCTACATCTAGGTAAGTACCTAATAAAGTGTCCTACAAATGTATGTTCTAAGCTGCTACATTCCCTGCATCACTAACGTGCTCAGTCCTCGTGTCGATAGTGTGCACGTGCGTGTACGTCACACAGATTATAATGGATGTGGAAATGCTGCCATATTCGGCAGACATGTGCAGTTAAAATCCTACCCCTTTTTCATCTTCCCCTCATTTCCTAAATGTCAAGTGGTCAGTGCCTGCTGCTAACAAGAAGGGAGAACAAGGGAAATAATTAAGCTGTGGAGGGGTCCTCCTTTAGGGGGATTGAAATGGGATTTAGTGAAAAAGAAGGGAAAATGAAGAATGGGTGAAGAGGCAATGAGAGATGAGTGTGTAGCAGTTGAGGGATGGTTAGTGATCATAAAATGTCATGATTTATCTGACAGCTGACATGACTCAGCTGGAGTCGAATGAGTGCAGAGTTACGTTCCTCACTCGGGCAAAAGTTTAATAATGCTAATTGTTGCTGAAATTGTCACACCTGGTTTCAATTCTGGACAAAATCATTTGCAACCTTACGTTATACTAAGTTTCAGTCTTAAATAAAGTTTCAAAATGATCCAGTGATGTAGCAAATCATATCTGGGCTTAACATCTTTACATTTTTTAGCTGATGTGGGCTGCAGACTTAAACGTTGCCTACATTTTTATTGTTGCCTTCCTCGTCTGAAGAGTTGGAGGATTCCTCTGCGCTGGAGGGAATCGTCTCGAAGTCCTCTGTGTCCATGGAAAGAAGACGCCGCTGGGCCCAGCCTGAGGGGAATCAATACACATGATTAACCATTAAAAATGTACTCATAAACAAGGGGGGACATTAATATGCATCTTGGCAGGTGATGACGCTTCAGGAAAGTAATGTTGCTGTGCAGTCAAATAATTGGTTACATCATCGTGAAAGCTTGATGATTCTGTTTCCAAGAATTAAACCTCAAGCCAAATTTCTCACATTCAGAATGACTTCAATCCCCGTACGAGTCGCAGCCTGCACAAGGGGGACTGTCACTACCCATACTTCTCACGCTAATAATGACTCTAGCTTATGACTGAAGCAGCACACACAGCGCATGCATATATTAAAATAAGTTGATATTTATGGTATCAGCATAACAAGATTACACTGCTTATCCAGACATCACTCTTGCCTCAGGGAAGAATTGAACTCAACCTTTTTGAGTACTGGTGCAGTTTACTGATCTATCAGCACACTGTTGAACTGCAGTTCAGAACAGAAGTTTTCACTGACAACGCGTGAAATATTTGAACATTTTTGCCCACAATGGCAGAAAAAGGAAACACAAGAAAAAACAAACAACAACAAAAACACAGTGCTTATCCCAGCATCAGTTTAAGACAGTTTTATCAAAACTGCACAGTTTGGTACAAACACTCTCACACGCCTGGGTTTTGAACACAGGGTTTTGAATTCAAAAACTGCTTCAGGAGTTATAATAGTGCAAGAAGCCGTGAAAGCTTGCCAACTGTAAAGCATAATTCTTCAGCTTTACAATTTGTTGAAGTAAAGTGGTTTGTAAGAATAAAGCTCTTAAGATGCGATTTTGGTTGTTACATCACCGCAGATCTATTGTGGGTCGCCGCTGGTGTCTGGTGTTGCTCTCTCTCTCCCTCCTGTTTCAGGTACTGCATTTGCTCCTGTGGAGCCAGTGTCCTGTACACAGCTGAGTGCACTCAGCAATCAGCCACGGGGGTGTTTAGACCGGGGGAGAAGAGACAGCCAGGCCAAAGAGCCTTTTGCTTTGACAGCAATTGAGCAGTGTGGTTCTGAAAGCGCTCGCTTACTCCTTTCGGTGAAGTTTTTTTTTTTATCAGCTTTTTATCAACTTTTTCATCCCTTTTCTTTAATCAGGTTAAGTTTGATTGCAGTTTTCTTTTTGTTCTTGGTAAAAAATACTGCCGCAGCTTTTTACTAATTCTTGATCTATTTAAAATAAAATAAAAATATAAAACCTTTGGAATTATATATTAAATTTATGCTTCTATAACAAAAACTTTAAGGGGGATTTGAATGTTTCAAGTCTTTCACCACCAGCACCAAGTATTTACATTCGACCTCTCAGCTAACACCATCACAACACCAAACCCCACCCAAGGCAATAGTGATAATCAGACCTAACTTTGATAACAGTGTCTGTTTTCTCCATGGTTTAGGTGGAGTAAGCAGCTTCTTCCACTGAACTAACAAGCACATCTACTTTCTGTCTCCAGCTTAGGGTTGCTGAGGTTTGAAATTTATATCAAGAAAGGGCTGCTTTAAAACCAACTTTCTTATTTGTAAATTCAATTCAATTTTATTCATATCGCGCCAAATCACAACAGCTTGATGAATTCTGACAGAATGCTGAGTTCAGCGAGTCCCCAAAATTCAAAAAGGAAAAAACAAACAAAAAAACACAAAAAGGAACGCACAAAAAACAAAATGAAATGAAAACAAAAGTATCCATTCATATTCACAGTGATTATGGGAAACTTCATTTCTCCTTATGGCAAATTAGGCTAAATGATGTAGCTACGTCGTCCAGTCAGTCTTTCTTCATAGCTGTATAACTTATGGACAAAAAGCCAGAGTCAGCATATGTGAAAAGCTCTCTTTTCCTCCTTTCTTTCTTTTTATTTAATCTCTGAAGGCACAAAATAGGCATCAAAATCTGGTCACAAGCCTCTTTTCTTCTCATTTTTATATGGTCTACAATAATTCTGCATAATTTTGAGCAGTTTAAAATTCTTTTGTGATCTATAACAACCACTTGTTTGTTACACTCATATCAAATATTCAGTATGTTTTCAAGTCTGTGGTTTTCCATTATCTTATCAGTACTGGTTTAGTATCTGGCTTCAACATCAGATCCCATCTATATATCATCATTCAACAATTATTTTTAGCCTTGGAGCCGATGTGGTCACATGCACAGATTTTCTGTCTGAAAGCCTTCAAAGTTAAAATTTGAAGGTTAACTGTGATTTAATAATATGTCTTTGGCACATGTTTTCTTATCTCCCTCTAAATGGGTCTCCATTCCTGCTTAGGAAACAGCAATAGGTGCTGTTATCATGTTGTTTTTGATTATTTAGAGGTTTATGTTTAAGAGAAGCTGAAGAGGAGATTATACAAGGCAGAGCATGTGCATGAAATTAATCATGTTAAATTATTAACATGGTAAAAATGTTCTTCTGATGGGTTTATGAAAGGTTTTTACCACTTCCCTCAAACCAGTTGACATTTGAATTTTCTTTCTTTCTTAAATTTGTTTGAGCTTTATTTAACAAGGGAGTAGATTAAACAATCTCAAAGAAAGCACATCATTACAAGGTTATTCTAACTTAAATGTTTACATGCATTTCAAGTGTTGTTATTGTTTTTGAGATTTTAAACAAATTATATTCAGAATAACAGGCTCCCCAACCTTAATCGATTAGCTTTTGTTACCGAATTCTTCTGCATGTAAAAGTTTTACGGGTCACTATAATGACACATCTTGTCGTTTTTATAAAGGCGCGAGGACTCCTTGACCGAATGGATGCTTGGACTGGTCAGTAGTTTGAAGCCGTTTGACAGACATAGCCTCTGTTTATGTTTTTAAAGAAGAAGAAAAGTCAATGTGATGCAAAAGGAGGACAACTAAAAAAAACCCCAAAACAAAATACAAAATATACTTTCACATAAAACTGAAATCAGTTCCACAGGATGATAGTCTCTCGAGTGACTGGAGGAGATGAATCCTCCCCTGCAGTTACCTGGTTGGGAAGTGGATCTAGGGACGGCTGAGGTGCCACCAGGACCAGCAGAAGTGCTGCTAGTCATACTCTGACGTTTCCTGACTGCTGCCATAGCGCCGCGCAATGTATCTGGAGGGAAGCCAACTGCTTTAAACCAATTTTTTCATCAAAACCGTTAAACTGCACCACAAAAACCCAAAACCTGCATTTAAAAAGCACAATTTCTAAAAGTTGCACCATTAAATCCAGTCAGTGTGCTGTCTAATAAGAAAACCATGCAACTGTACCCATGCAGAAATCAATGAGAGAAAAAAATAAACAAGCAACAGAAAACACCAAACACCTACCAGGGAAAATCTGTGATCAAAACACACAAAAGCTACACACACACACACACACACACCAAAAAATGATACCAATTTCATTTGATGCTCATGCACTGAGAAACAGAACGTCACAAACCACCTACAAGTCACCAAAGCACGCACAAAATGGAACTACAAAAGGTGAAACACATCATCCAGAAATAAAGAAGCACAGTCGATCAAGAAATAACATCTTTCTCCTTGTACCTTCATAACCAAATGGAGTGGGATCACTCTTTATTTCATGCCTTTTGCTCTTTATGCTAGCAGAGAGGGGACCTGGGCAGAGGAAATAACATGCAACAAGAGAATTAATGAGAAACCAGCATATTAGAAAGACGGTTGCATTATCCCAAATCACCTTTCATCAACCTTTTAAAGCCCCTTTTAGACATTAGAAAGCTGTAATATTATTTTCTGTTAAAAAGCATTCTGTCATTTAGACATAGGCCTTAAGTGGGCTGAATCATCTTAAGACCATTATGACTTTATTTTTAAAAAAGAAAAGAGTCATATTTTCCATGCAGTAATAGGCACCTGGATACAGAGTTTCTAAAGATGAGAGCAATTAGTTGATAAAAAAAATCTTTTCCAGCTATTTTTAAAAATTTCTTTTTGCTGGAGAATGAATGAAATGGATGCTTTTCTTCAGGGTTTTATTAATGACCATCAGCATAATTAGACAGAATATAGAACTGATGCTGCAGCTGCTTCATATAGCCTGAGAATGCAGGCTACATGGTTAGCTTCTGACTCTTATGTAATCTCTCATATGTTGTAACTAAAGTATTTGATGAATCTTTACTGCTGGCAAACATTATTTTTATGTTTGAATTGTTTTTTTCATCTTTTGTGAGAAATATTTGACCTTTGACCACAAAACATCTATAATTATCGATTAATTGAAAAACAAATCTGCACATACAAAATCAAACTGAAAATGTGTTTTGATTGACGTACTATAAAGCCCCAGATGTAACATTATAATGTGCCTGGTATCATATTTGATACATGAGTTTCTGCAACCATAATGTATGCAGATGGTCTTCTACCCACTGGTGATAATTTGTGCACTGCAGGGAGTAAGCTGGCTTTGAATCCCCCTGACGTGTATACCTGTCCCTAGTTTTTACCAGTAGTAGACACAATCAATCATACAATACAGACTTTACGTCACTTGGACTTAATGATTAAAAGTTCTACAACTTTTTTAGATAAAAACTCTATCAAGTAGTTACTGATACAGTACTGTGCAAGAACTCTCTCTCTCTGAAGTCTCTTAGGCAAGCTTTCTTGTCCTGTTGACTATGTTTTGTTCCACTCTCTCTCAGTATGATCCAACAATTGTTTTTCCAGTTTGTACAGCGCTTTGGTCAACTGTTGTTTTTAAATGTGCTTATAAATAAACTGACTTGACTTGAATGACAACATTGCTTCAACAATGTTGAGGTAGAGTTCTGGGGAGTCATAGGCCATGACTGATCGTGTTCTACTGCATGTTCCAGATATACTTCTACTACATTGTCAGTGTGTTAGGGATCATTGTGATGCTGAAAAATTAATCGCACCACTTCCAGGCGGTTACACAGTGGATCAAAATCTGACAGTACTTTTACACATTCATAATTTAATTAATTTTGAGAAGATCCCCAAGACCAGTGGCTGAAATGTAGCTCCGAACCACGTCTCTTCTGATCTTTGATAAACATATCGACAGCTTTTATTTAAAAATTGAATGAATCCCTCCATCAGACCTTTTACCTCTGATTTTAAGTTAAATTTTTGTAACATTTTGGCATACTTCTGCCTTTTTTCTCTGTCTCCCTTCCCAAAAAATGGCTTCTTCATGTCCACCCTTCTACTGAGACTATTTCTATTGAAAATTCTTTGAACATTATCAGACAGACGTATCAACTGAATGGCCAGATGTTCTTTCTTAATGACATGACTTAAATACCTTATTAGGCCTTTCACTTTATCTTCTCTACTTGTCTGGTTTCTTCAAGTGTTTTGAGGACTCACTGCACAGGAAGCCTACATACGCCACATTTTTGGCTAATATCTCTTTGGGAATCATGCTGTTGAAATACTATTTCATGCCTGTCACACTGTGTTATCTTTTGCATTTTTCATAGATTCAAATTAAGAAATGGGAACAAATGATGTGTTTTTGTGAAAGGCTGCTTGTGAGAAAATGCCCAAAGATACAATTTAAAGTTGCTTCTGTGCTAAGTTGTGTGTTATCTGTAGACACAACGCTGGCTCATCCCTTCAACTGGGTGTCTTTTTTTATTCTTGAATGATTCATATGTCAGTGTTAAGCAGCTTAAAAAACCCCCAAAATATTCCTCTGACACCAGTCAGGGACAGGGAGTGGACTGAAAATGACTGAAAAAGCATCCAAAGAAACTCTGAGGGACCTTAAGAAGGGCCGAAGAATTATTACAAGACCACTTTTAAAAAATATAAATAAAACCTGGCTCCTTAGAAGCAAAACATAAAGACATGATGTTGAAACACAGCATGGTAATACTAACATCTGAGTAAAAACACTGCCTCAAAACCAGATTTATTTATTTATTTATTTATATATTTATGTTTTGCTTCCAAATCAGATATTTATCACACTAGAAAAAAGCATAAGTGTTACTAACTACATTAATGATAGCACTGGTCTGTCCAGTGAAGACATAACAGCGCAGAGTCGTAAAAATAACGTCTCTAAATTGAATTCAGTCTTCATTCATTTTCATTTTTGCACCTGTTCTCCTACTTGCATTTCATGGAACTCACACGTTTATCTTATGAAAATGTTTTAGTTGCTATGAGGGAGTGATGAACAAAACACAGCCCATATGTTCAATTACTCATAATTCACATTTCCCAGTTTTAAATATAAAGCTGCATGCAATTGGAATTACATGGCAGTGCTACAGATTTTCACATCTGTTTCAACAATATCAAGCAACATAGAGTAATATTGTCCCTTGCTTAGCACACAGTGTGGATTAGAATTAAAAATACAGGCCAAAAAGCAACAGCCACGCTCAGACCTCCGCTGAGTACTGTGGCCTGCAGTGCTCTGATCGGTCAGTCTCAGCTGCATGAGGGATAATAAAAGAAATGCAATAAAAAGAGGACCGTGAGACTGAATGGAAATAGTTTTTTTTTAAAGTTCAATTTGAATTCTTTTCCTGCCTCTGCCTCCTTGAAAATCAGTGTCTCATCTGTATTCGTAAGAGAAATTGCACTTCTATTGCCACTTTTAATGTCACCCTGCGTTCCAAATGTCACCTTATCAAAATTCTTATTTCATTACAGTTGCTTAAAAAAAGTATCTGTACTGAATGCCTGCCCACCTCTTGTCCATCTCTTCTTTTTCTCATTGTGCTTTTAGCAATTCTCTATCAGGCACACGCTGCAAATCTCAAGAGAGGAGAACATGGTGAAGTTGCTGACCAGCTAATTTGCTATTTAGCCAGCAAACTGATACTAGAAGTGCACTGGTCTCCCAGGGGATGTGCATATGGAAGCTAATTTGGCAAGCTAATGCGCATAATGTATCCACGCTTGTGGCTAACAGAGAAACATGAGCAAGAAATCTAAAGTGAGTTGTAGATTCAAGTCTGTATGTTGCTGTGAGTCAGAATCACTGTAAGCTTACAGGGGTGATACATATACACTTACAAACTCATATGTTGCTCATAATCTTTGATTATGAATAAAAATGATTTACTGTTAGCAAAGGCACACAAAGAAACTCTGTTTAGCACTCTGTAAATCCCACAAAAGACTGGATGTTTCTCTCAGATATAATGAGAGGTAAGCTCTATCCCACCTTTCTCCATAGGTGTCATTATGGATTAATGTTTAAAACACATCTTTAATTATATTTCCTATTTTAACTGAGTAAATGAAACCCAAAAATAAATTGGCAGGTGAGTGACAATGCACTATAACCTAGTCACTGGTTTGAAATACAATGAAAAACATTCAAAAAACCTTGATACGAAACAAATTTCTCCCCCTTCGATTCACTTGAATTCTCATACAGAAAAGTGGACCCTGGCTCTTTCTTACAATTCCTCTTGGGCAGCTCTTGGCAAGAGGGGTGAAAAACCACTGACTTTTATCAGGAAGAAAACCTCCATCAGAGTCACACTCAGACAGGGTGCCCATCTGCCTCGACTGGTTGGAGGGAAAGAAGCGTGGAGAGAAAATCTCTGCTGAAATCTGTGAAAACATTCAGTTCTCCAAACCTCTCCCTGCATCTGTATTTTGGAGAATAGGTTTTGTATGGTGGACCAAAAAAAATCAAATCAAATCAAAATCTGGCCATAAAGAAAACAAACAACCGCAATTGTAACGATATTAAAAATGCAAAATGTTCAATTCTTCCGTTTAGATCCAGCCCACATAATATGTAATTTCTTTTCATTTTAAAATATGTACAATATAGCAATCCATCCTTTTTGTTTAACACTTCACAACTACTCACTGTAATAATTAGAATTCAACCTGTTGAGATGCACATCAGTGACAATGCAGCCAATGTGATCAAAATAAGAAAAGGCTGTAAAGAGCAAGAAGAAACTACGAAGGCTGGTACCTTTTGTGCGCCGTGTAGCGAAGGAGGAGGAGGAAGAGGAAGCAAGAGAAGAAGTGAGAGAGAAGCGGCGGGGGACCTCAGCCTCTTTAGCAGCAGGTTCTAAAGCCGGAAAGGGTCAGGAGGAAAAGAAGAAAGGAAAAAGCACGGGGAGAGACAAGGACAGAAGGAAAGGACAGAGAGAAAGCTTTAGTAAAGGGATTTAAAAAGAGGCAAAATGACAAGGAATAAGAGGATGGGCATTAAATAGAATGCAAATCAAAGACAAAGAGAAAGCAGCCTTCACGGTCTTTCTTAGCACTGCCATCTTAATAACTAATTATCTATACATTCTCTAGGAAAGACTATAAAATGCAACTGAGAAAGAAAGAAAAACAATTGTTTTGAGAGTTTACTAAGATTTTACTTTCAGAATCTAAGTTTAGACATGCCAATAAAAATAAAATTGGACTAATACAAAAGTCTAAAGTACAAGGATTCCCTGTTAGTCATCACTAATGAAATAAATATGACTTTTTGTTTTGTTTTGTTTTACCTGATGCAACATCACTGCAACACAACAGTTTCAGCTTTCACTAATTTTAAAGAAAGGTTTCTATCATTCGACGTGTCTGCCGTCTAGTGACTTAAACGTGACTGGAGATGACTGTCTTTCAAAACTGCTCTCTCATTCCTCCAACTGTGTCATCAGCGTACCCGTGTGGTCGGACCGCTGCGAAACAGAAACAAGTCTCGTCTTCCTTCAGATATGTTTAAACATATTAAAATGTCAAGAGGGCTTTGGTACTGTGAGGTGAAATGCCGTGCAGTGCTTCACCATATATTTCTGCCCAGCTACTCTTTGTCTTCATCTGTCCATCACCTGCTGTCAAATCCTGCCTCTTCGACAGAACTCCATCCCATTCTTTTCTAAATCATAGTTGTTGCAGTGCAAGCAGAGGTAGATGATACAGACGTGAACAGATAAAAGCACAGACAGAGGAGTGGATGGAGATGCGGTCTTATTATGTGAGATACTGCAGACACTGCAATGCACGTAGAGAAATCTGTGCAAGAACTGAGTGGCATGCACTGGAGCGAAAAGACTTAACTACAAAGGGCAGATGCTGCTGCCGTTCATGATGATGACAATTATCATTATGATCAACATTATCGTGACAGCAATTAGAGATAAAAAGAGCAAACAACAGATGATAATATTGACAAAGATGCCAGTGGTGATGATAAAGATGGCGATACAGGTGGATTTAGGGAGCACTCGGCATATTGCTGTTACCTGCTGGAAGAGACCTCCTGTTGGAAAGTCCTTGCAAGGTGAAATGCTTCCTAGCATTAACAGCCGAGTGGCCTGACTGGCTGGCTGAAGCGTCAGCTACGTAGCAAAGCGAGATTAAGCAGAAGTTAGTACATAAGAGAAAGAAGAAGCAGTTTGAGCGTTGCTTGAAAAGAATAAAGTGACGCAAAGGGGTTTATATGGCTGTCAAAGTGCTCTAATAGTAATTCTTGACTTTTAAAGAGAATTTAATTCAGTAAAGGTGTCGTGTGAAAACACTGAATTGCAGACTTACTAAACACTTGCAGGTTGTTGATGAAGCAAGTAAACTGCACCATATGGAGACACATACCTTTTCCCCATAAGTCAACGTTTCATGTGGTAAACTTGAACTACACCATACGACATCTTTGCCAACACTTTTTCAACTGTTTATTCAACAATAATATCAACAGCTTAAAATTAATGTACTGTATCCTTGGACTGGGAGTCAATAGTGGCTCGTTTACCAGATTTAACTCCTTGAAAGAATTTGGCATAATTGTCCATCACTTTGTGACATTGGCACACGGATAATTTTATGCAATCTTCCATTCAAAGCGTGCAAGATATTTAAGGATTTTTCTCACATACACTGTGACTTTCATTCATTATTCTGACCCACTTACAGTTCGACTTTCAGATAACTTTTTTAACGTTTGCTGTCAAAGTGTAAAATCACCATTCTGTCCAAGATGCTTTAGATCATGTGAAACAGTCAAATCTAATAGTTCCCTTCTTCCAACTACTGTGCAGATGATGGAAAGCAGAAAAGTCTGTCATAAAAGCAGATTGTTTCCTAAGTCTGATATTTAGGAATCTACTATAGATGATCACTAATTGTTATTATCTGTATTTTGTGCTGTTGAAATATGAGATTATGTCATATTAAACATTGAAGTTAAACGGTACAACTGGCCAAAGGAAGCTAAGTGAAAGAGGGACTTAATTCTTCCATCTTGAACCTTGATGGATCATCTATGTCTAAAGAAGAGAAGATAATACTACAAGATTAATGACAATAACAATGAAAATATAGACTTACAAAAATGGAGATTTTGGTGAAAGTCTTCACTTCACGCCTGTTCAATTTTCACCTCATAGAGTTTTTTTTTTTTTGAAAACACATAACACATTGAACCACTTTCCTCAGATAATAACTATGGCTAAAGTTCCCTAACCACAGCCATCAGTCCAGAGAAACTCAATAACTGACAATTTTTTAAGGAATGTGAAAGAGTTTTAGCAAAAAAAATTAAGACCCCATCAAAATCTGACATATTTTCATGTAAACGCAAAATGTTTCAGGGTCTTGAAATATTTATAATAACCACACAATAATTTTTACCCAGTAAAATGAAAAGAAATATTTCAGTTTCTCCACTGCTTCTAGGTCAGCAGCTATACTGAAGCAGATTAGAAGTCATTGACCATGTTCACTCCTTTGTACATAGACTGTGCACTGTATAAAATTGCAGCCTCTGGTTCTGTGGGCCTAAAAAGTGCTCATTGCAACAGTTAAGTACATCTTTTATCTACAGTGTATGCTTTGTAAAAAAAAAAAGGTAATATTTTTGTATGTTGTTTTTTTTTCCAATGAAGCATTGCTCTGATGATCCATGGATTTAAACAACTCATCAGGGGCTTGTACACATATAACCCTATATTCACCTATTAGAAAGATGTATGTGCCCCGTGCTTCCAGTGGAACATTGCTTAGCAAGTAGCACTCTAAGCATGGGAAACATGGCATCAGAACTAAGTGAAACTGTCAGTAGTCACATTGTTATTCTGAGCAAAGGCTGGCTTCTCAACGTCAAAGTATGGCTACACTGAGGATTTCTAAGGGAGCAGTGCATGGCTCACACCATCAAAAGATCAATACATCAAGCTTTGTTTACTGAAGACCAGAAAAGCTACTTCATCTTAGATACAGAATAAACATGATAAATAAATAAAACAGGTCAGCAATCAGCAAAAGTCCTGCTAAAAAAACAAAAAGGATTTACTGATAAATCCAAGACAGAGACTCGAGATTGGTTGTCAGATTTTGCAGCGTCCATGCTGTCACTCAAACAAAAGAGTTGCTAATACATGACAAATATTGCAATCAAATATTTTATACTGTATTTAGTTAAAACAAGTGTATATATTCCTGCACCTTCACAATGAGCCTGATTAATTCAGCCTGATTAACTGCTCAAGCAAGTCTGCATGATAAAGTACTAAGTGCTCGTCCGACTACCATGGACCTCAGAGCTCTCAGCCTCATATCTTTGGAACTCTCTCCCACACTGCATTCACAGTATTCTTTGTTTCTATCTTTAAACCCTTTCTTAAAACACACCTTTTTAAGATTGTACATTCAGTTTGATTTTGTATTTTTGACTTTTAATTCTGTAAAAGTTTTCTAATTGTCAGTGGATGCAGCACTAGTATTATCATTATTATATTATTATTATTATTATTATTATTATTATTATTATTATTATTATTATTATTATTATCGTTATTATGTAGGGTAGTGAGCTTCAACCTTATATGGGTTTTCAATAAGCAACAGGAGGTAGAGCAGGTCACCTACAAATTGGAAGGTTGGTGGTTCAATCCCAGTCAGCTCCAGTCTGCATTCCACATATCATGGAGCAGGATACTAACCCCAAGTTGCTCTCCGATACATCCATCAGAGTATGAATGTGTGAATGTTAGATATAAGAATTTACATAGGAAAAGCATAGAAAAAAGTGCTTGTACGAATGGGCGTGAATGGGTGAGGCAAGTTGTATAAAAGTGCTTTGAGCGCTCAGTAAAGAGTAGAAAAGCTCTATATAAGAACCAGTGCATCTAGCAAGCCCACTATTAATTACTGTGTGGGATAAGTATGCCCGGCCTACACCACATTTCACCTAATCACTGTACATGCAATTTTTAATGGCACTAAGAAAACACCACACTGGGGATTACTGTGGAGAAGATAAAACCATAGAACATGGTTTGCTGTACTATCAGAAATATGAGCTAGAGAGAAACCAACTGATTTAAAACCCAATTTTTTTTGGCTCCATGGTGCAGTAGTTTACACATTTACCTAACAATTAAAACATCCCTAGTTTGAACACAAATCCCTTGAGGGTTGTGTCAGATGGGGCATCTGAAAATCTGCCAAATCAAATAAGTGGCACTACCCTTCTCTCACCCCAACCAGTTGCGGCTGATGGCCGCCCCTCTATGAGCTCGGTTCTGCTGAGGTTTCTTCCTGTTAAAAGGGAATTTTCCTTCCCACTGTTGCCAAAGTGCTTGCACATACGTGCTCATATGATTGTTGGGTTTTTCTCTGTATTATTGTAGGGTCTACCTTATAATATGAAGTTGTTGGTACTCCTTATGAGCAGCTAAATGTAGCTTCTTTCATTTTTGTTGGAATTTTATTTTAGCAACATTCTGGTCCACACTACATAACAGCTGCTGACGATAAAGTACCGTGACACACGACACATCGCTGCTGTGATTTCTGGGTAATCATTAGTGGAAAGCAGTTCATCAGCACTGAGATGTCACTGCAAAGTGTTTCTGTTTGTTTAGTCTGTCGAGGAAAACTTCAAAGCATAAAACTAAACTCACATAACAGTTCAACGCAAAGCATTATCTACAAGAAATAGATGTTATGAAAATGGGATTAGAAGGAATCCAGGGCGGAAAACTGAGTAAGAATGAAAGACGAGAAGGAATGTGAGAACTAAGAAGAAGTAAAAAGGGATCCACAGAGTGAATTAAAGAGGGATGACTGACAAAAAGTAAATGGCCGGAAGCTGACAGAAGAAGGAATAAACAGCACAAGACAGAAACATAAAGGAGTAAGGGAAAGAGAGACTAGAGCAGGAGGTGACAATGGATACCAGGAGACAGACAGGTTGGTTTTATAATAGGGGCCAGCCACACATTTGAAGGGTGATACCCAAAGCAGCAGCCACTGTCAGCATTCCCTAACCTTTAACTTCCTGCTAGCATTTGGGACTGTGCGAGTGGTAAAGAAAATTCAGTGTGAGAGCATGGCAGGGTGGAGAAAATCCATATAAAGAAAGCAGAAACAGTAAACACTTACTAAGTTACTGAAACTTACCTTTGAACAAATGCTGTAGGGCAAACCACACCTTCAGTGGTGTTTTAGGACTTAGGGGATGCTTTCGACATCGGCCCCCACTCACTCCAAGGAGTATGTCGACACTATGCCAGCTAAATTTGAATTATTCTCTCCATTTGAGGCCTTGTCAGAATCACTCTGATTTTCTTATATCCAGAAGCATAGCTTTCCAAAAACAGTCTCTAGAGGGTTTTAACACTAAAATGTCAGCAATGTCAGATTAAATAACACTAGATCATTTCAAAAGCTGAAGAATGGAGAATGCCTCTCCCACTCAGCTCGGCTAAATGCCAGGAAACACAGGAACGGCTGGCACACTCTCGACTCACCAAAATAAAATTCTCTGGAGTTGAAGGGAGGATCCAGAGGTACTCTCGGTATCTGGGAACTTGCGGTTTACGGATTTGAAACACATGCACTTCAGTGAGCAGCACCTTCCTTGCACAAATGTGTTGCCTAGGTCCAGACAAGCCAGACCGTAATGACAATGCATGACAAAAGTCTTCGTAGAAGCAAGACTTGGCTTTTAGGAGCTTCCTTCAATCAGATCTGATAGAAAGAGCTTCAAAAATGTAATGACTTTACCCCATAATGAGGTTTAATAAGCTTTTCTCCACTGTAAGTTCTAGTTCAACCACCAAAGTGCAACATTCACAAAGGTTTGGCTTCATTAATGGCTCATCTCATAATGCCAGGATATAGACTTCTATTCAGGCTTCTTTTACTGCCATGTCACTCTATTATAATGAGGAAGTCACAGTGGGTCAATGGGTAACACGGCTGTTTTAGAGCAAGAAGGTCCTGAGCTCAAACACAGACATGGCCCTTTTCATGTTGACCAAAAAAAAAAAGGCAAGGTTAATACTCAAGTTTTTTTTTCACAAGCAACAGAATACCAGGCAGCAAAGAAGAGGGAGCTTACAAAACTCCAGGATTTACTCAGGGTTAAGAAGCAGACTAAGGAATAGTGTAACACTGGCAGACCACTCTGACAAATGATGTGTCTAATCAACGGTAACTGATTGGCGAAGTGGAAAGAGGTGAGTAGAAAGGCACTCAGCTGACAATACTGGCAGGAGGGTAGGACAGGTAGGAGTGGTATGTCTTAAACGACAGTAGAGTAAGATAGTGTCAAACAAACAGAATGAATGAAGGACAATGCGGGACACCATGACAGTTGTGGCTGGCAACAGATTTCCATCACAAGGCTACTGCTAGACTGCATGCAGATCAACAGTCTTTTCAGCAGCATATTTCACAGCCTTGTAAAATTACTGGACCTTTGCTGCATATTTAAAAGTATAATTTGATATATTGATGTTATGCAGCAAACTTTAGATATTAAAGTAATAAAGGGAAACTGAAAAGACAAGATAAGGCGTGATATAAAGGGCATTGTAGAATAGATAAGAAAGTGATAGATAAATAGATAGCACAGATAAAGGGGTGAGACATGGAAGAATTGATGAAAGACAGAAAAAAGGGGTGTTAAGAGACCAGGTGGCTCCCTGGAGTTGGCCATAGGGGATGCTTCCTGTCACCTTGAGTTAGTGTTGGCACACAGACACACACACACAACTTTGATCAACAACCCTTGCTGATAGACTGCTGATAGCCATACACACTAGAAAGCAGCACAGAGGGCTTTCTCACAGGAGACAGGTACAATTTGAAATTGCACCTGTTATCTTATCCCCCTACTGCGGTTGACAGCGTTGTATTTGTGTTAGTGCGTGCATCTCTGTGTGAGGAGGCTATACAGCTTCTCTGTATGCTTTTGACCTAACTGCATGTGCAAAGGTTGTTTTTGGCTAAGCGTCTACATGCAGAAGTACAGCACAGAGATTTAGAGGAGACTATGTGTGCATGAACAGCATGTCAGCATGAGTGGCCATGTGCTGTAACCTTGCCCGTTCTTCCATTTTACAATAACTCCATGCAGAGTGCAATCTGAAATCTCAAGGTTCACACATCTTTCCCCATCTACAGTTCATTTTACTCAATTCTGGAAGTAATACGAGATGCTGACTTTTTGGTTAGTTTGGCAAGCGAGCTCTCACCTCTCTTCTGCCTCATATTAGGGCTGGGGTTGGACCTCCTGAAGCCTGACTCTGGGCTTGATGAATCGGAGTGTTTCAGTGCCATCTTACGCACATTCCTATTGAGAGTAGACAGATCAGTGAGAAATTGAAAAAGCTAAGACAAAATATAAACAACTCAGTTTTCCATTTGTCATTGTCCATCCCTGTTCTGAGAGCAGATGTAAGGTTTCAGATTTTCTGCAACGTGGTCATCATGGTTGCTGATTAATTTCTAATTTGTGTGATTCTCTGTTTCCTCACCTCATGGGGGGCCCATAGATGTTTAGCTGGCTGGCTTCTGTGAATGCAAGAGAAACAGAAAATGACTGATGGACAAACTGGAGCATTGTGTGTTCCACAGTGATTCACATGACTGACAGAAAAAGCTTTAAAAGAAGGATTTGCTGCTGGAATCGCTACCTTTGAGAAAGGCATATAGCATCTGGCCCTGAACATCGCTCAAAGGTATTTGGTCATAGGTACGTGAGGGATTTTGACTTGGTTTAGTAAATGAGTAAAATATGATTGGTAAATGGAATAGGAGGAATTGGCTTGGATAGCATTTCCATAAGTCATAAAATATTCTGCTACTCTAAGGTCGCCATTTTCTGTGCCTGTATTTGTTTTCCCTTTTCAGAAAAAAGCTGTGGAATTCATTAAAACTCTGCTTATTAGAGAAATTGCTCAGTTTTGCCATCTTAACTGTTAGAAGCGGTCGATGTTTCCTTCTTCCTGCTGTCCAGAGCAGAGGCAGCATTTCATTATTTTTCTCTTAGCAAATATTTTCTTCAGTACCACACTGTGGATGTTGTATGGCACGCAGGCCTTGAGGTGGCTTCTGTGTCTTGTTTGTAATCCTCCACTGGTGTCTGGTCCTATTGAATCTGTGTCCTGCACTGTACTGAATACATGGCGGCACAAGAAGTACAATAGTACAAGTCCTCTTTACACAAGTCAAGAGATGATATCAGAAAGACCAAACAGAAAAGAGCAAGACAGAAGAAGATATAAAACACCATCTAGTTTGCTGAAAAACTATAAATGATCAAGGTTTGAAACTTTACATCCAGTGCCTATCCTTTAGAGCCATGCTGTTGGCATCTTTTACAACTGGAAGCTTTTATTCTATAATTCCTGAGTTATTTCGATGCTTAAATTCTCCCAGAATGCTGTGTCAACTCTGTAAGCTGCTTTTACTGGACTGATATCCTGAAATCCTGCTCGGGCTCTATAAGGAAAGAAAAATCCAAACACTTAAGTTCCTGGAATGCAGCTTCAGACATCACCTACATCTAATCAACAGGCTTCATAAATGCAACGTTAACAATTCTGGCCTGCCACAAGAATCCTGCTCTGAGGCAGGAAGTCTCTAGAGAAGCATCTAGTAACATAACTGTACACAAGAGGTGCTGCCTTGGCCAAATGGATAGCTCACATAAGTGAAATACCAAGCTCTGTGAATGATCTGGCTTGTTACCTCTTATACCAAGCAACCAATGAGCCTGTCGGAGAAGTGCAGACTCAGCATAGCACCGAATATTGTACTCAGCAAAAAGCATCTATTTTTTCATCATGGACAAAGTGATGTTTTATTCATAAAGGCTAGTCATATTGAAGTGTGCGTAGACAGTCTGAGAAGAGAGCAGCAGCAGCAGGAGCAAGAGTTTAAATGAGGAGTAACACCATGCATATGGCAAAGTTTATAATGTGATGCACACTCCATCCTCCATGTTTATCATTCATCTAGACGAATATAGGGTAAGATAGATACTGAAATAATTCCAGCGGTACAAAAACTTTGTCTAACCATACTTATCACTCGGCTGCTATTTTCTAAAATAAAGACATTTTTTTAATCACTAAACACAGTTGCTTCCAATGAGCAGTTTTGCTAGGACCACTTTAGTTAAAAGAGGATTGTTTTCTTCAGAAGCTCAGAAAGTATTAATGACAGCTTGCACTATATGCAAACGACGATTATGTCAGAAATGAGGTAAAAGGGAGGAACTGGGTATATTTGAGTTGCAAAGTAGGTTGCACAGACAACAGCAACTGTGTAACAGCTGGTATATGAGATGTGTAATGGGAAGTTTAAAGGCTGTGCTTGAACTAACTAATGGGCACATTGGTTGGTGAGATCAACCAATCAAGAATAAGCCATCTTTCTACATCTAAAGCACTTTTGGTTCCTTTGTTCTGATTTTAGGATCATCATCCTGCTAAATACTGTTCCATTAGATGCCACACCATAAGAGACCTAAAACCCTGTGAGATAACACAGTGGTATGGTTTGTATACGCTAACCCCTATATGTTGTGCTTATCGGGATGATTTTTTTCTAAATCAGTCAAAAAAATATCCTCATTTCATTTTTACATTTTTTTTTTCTCAACTGCAGTCTGATTTTATTGAGCTTAACCCGGGGTTGACATGGTGTGCTGACATCTCTGAAATAGTGATCATGAAGCCTTTTCATAGTCATTGACCAGAAGACATACTCGCTTCCTGACTTGCTGTGCAGACAGAAAGACATTTTTCTTCACCAAGTAAATGATTTTCCATCATGACTCATCATGTGAAAGACTTGTGTGCCTCAGTCTCCACAGATTATGTTTGCTTGTATGGAACAGCAGTTGCACTGCAGTTCTGCTTCCCTATATAAGCAAAATTATTTCTACTCTAAACTCTGCTTAGACTTCAATGAGTAAAGTTGACAGAGTAAGCATGACAATATAAATTATTGTAGAAAGTACGCCCCAAAATATACGATAAAACCTTTCTGTAGTGCATAAAATCCTTCTTGACCTTGGAAAAAGATCAAGGGTGAAATTTTAATTTGTCAGTTTTTAACACAGTGGTCATTGCTAGAGTTCAGTTGTCATGGAAATGACTGTGAAAGTAAATTTTTGACCTTTAACTGTGGGTAGAAAGTGCCAGAAAAAGCAGGACCTTGAGTTTAAATAATTTTGTCCTAAGACCCTATTTGCCATTATGTGGCATGATTTAAAAGATTTAAATCAGTCACATTATAATCCATCCCTTCCTCTTCTCGCTGTCCTATCACATCTATTATCTCTCCTCCTTTTCTCTCAAGCACACAGCTGAGATGACTGCCGTGCCTCTTCTCCTTCTCGCCACCCTCCTTTCTTCTAACAATTGCCCCTCCTTCCTTTCATGTTCATCCCTTCAAGCCTCCCTTCATTCCGTCTGAGCTGCCTCTCACCCTCCATCTCCACTCTGAAAATCCCTTTGCACTCTCTCTGCCCATCTCTGTCTCTTTGTCTCTCTCTTCACATCGTTCCACCATCCTCCTCTTTTTTTTCTCCCCATCACGTTCAATCTCCTCCCTCCCTTTTTCCTGGACTAATTTCATTCCCTCTCTCTGTCTTTCCTCACATGGAGTCTGAGGTTTAAATCACAGCACTGGACCGTCAGAGCCTCCTACAGCCTCTACTCTCCAGGCTTCATGACAGGAATGGTGTGCTATTAGCCAGTCTGCTCACACACAGACACAGGTACACACAGGTTGTCAGCTGGGCAGAGTGTGCAGCTCACATAGTGTGCCTTAGCTGTCAGTCAGGACCACAGAGTAGAACTGTGGAGAACTGACTGGCACAGAAAGGACTGAGGGAGAGAGAGAGAGGGGTGGGTTGCTGTGTGTACGTGTATTTATGTGGTTTTGTGTTTACTCATTGTTTGGTGTTGCTTCATATTGTTGTTTTGGGGTTGTTGTTTTTTTTGAGTTTATAAAATGTCAGAAAATAGTGCCTAAAGTCAGCTCTTCAAATTATTCTGTCTGAACAAACCACAGAGATCTTTTTTTATTATTATTTATTTTTTTGAATTATGCAAAGGAGACAAAAGCATTAAATTCTCACACTTGAGCATCTGGAACTGTAGAATATTTAGTACTTTTGCCAAGAGGATGAATTAATTTGAATAAATCAGCCAGTGAAATTGTTAGATATTAAAGGAGAACCACTAATTTTAGAGATATCAGTAAATTTATATCATACATTATATAAAGTGCTATCATAAAGTTGCTTGTCTGCTCTTAAAAGCAAAAAAGAACACAAAAAATAAAACATAATTTTGCTGATTGACCCTTTAGGATCAACTTCTCTCAGATCTGTTTACCACATCCATTCCTGCGTCACACTTTTTCATCACACGTTTATATCAAGTTCTGTTCTGATCACTTGAACTAATATGAAAAGTAAGCATCAACTTCTGTGTCAAAACAATCAAACTTTCATGCTAATGATTCTTACTGTTGATGAGTTGGGTTTCAAACTATACACGAAAGATCAAACAGCAGTTTCAGATGATCATGAGATACATCAGATTCTCGCTTGAAGAAAAAACTGGACAGACTATCCAGGGACTATCAACTGTACCACTACTGTAACATGATAGCACATAGTAGACTGAAATCAGGGACTTTTTGGCCACAGCAACACAATGCTCACCTACCACCAGGCTTACCTACTACTGCTACTAACTACTGTGATTTTTTTCTCTTTTACAAAATATAATTCAGAAGGAAGATTGGCCCCTTTGCCACACTGGAACAGTTCCAGTGCTCATTTCATGGGCCCATGGGGACAGAAAATGGGCTTCCACAGAATAATCTTACAATAGCTGCTGCCATCTCGAGGTGTGCTAAAAGGTGACCTTGAAGAGGAGATCAGGATTTTTTATTTTGATGTGAGAAGTATCAAAACCTTGATTGCAATTTGTATGCTATACAACATTTTTTAGCGGCTCTGGACATGGTTATTTGAGTTTTGATGATATATTAATGTCTTCGAGGGAATTCCATCTACTAAGCAATCTAACATGATTAGAAACAAAAAGAAGCGCTCGATAGCAAATAAAAAAACAGATGCCATAAATCATTGTTCTGACAGCTTTCATTAATGACACTGTGTTAAAAAATGGAGAGACTTCTTGAGCAAGGCAAATATGTTCCTTGAAAAAAAAAAATAATCAAACCAACAGGTGCCCCTATCAAAGAAGCCAGTATACAGAACTATAATTGTTCATGTTTTTATAGAGGATTGAACTGCTCTTACTCATTTAGTCAGCGTGGGACAGCTGTGCTCTAAATTCTTCATCAGTTCAGTTTTTCATCATTGTATAAAATCAAAAAACAGCTTGTTGTAAAGTAGATATAGAAGCAAGCCACTGCTTGTTTCATATACACTGGATTTTGTAAGTCGTATAAAAACAAACAAAATTATATTGCCTGCTTCGAAATGCATGTAAGATTTATGTCAGATCAGGACCTAAATAAAGGTTTAAACCTGCAGAAGACTTAAGTCAAAAACAATGCTTGATCCTTTAAGGACAGTACTCAGTTGTTTGAGTACAAGGTACTGTAGCAGGTAAAGCTTGTCATGGTGTATTAATGCAGTGTAGTTACATGTCACCAAGGCCAACACAGAGGGACGGATAACCATTCACTCTCACATGCACACCTATGGGCAGCTTAGAAACACCAACAAGCATTTCTTTGGACTGTTGGAGGACACGAGGAGAACATACAAGCTCCACACATCTTCTTGCTTTGATGTGCAATCTTACCTTTGATGTTTTCTACAATGCAAAGAACTTTGAGAGGATTTTGAATTCAGTTTTCAATTTCTAGACAGTTTACAACTTGACTGTGAAAGCAAATTAGCAAATCTGCATCAGATATTCTGTATATAGCACTGAGCTGCAATTTTGGAAGTGCTCAGAGCCCAAAACAGTTTAATTGTGGTGCGACATGCACAACAGCAGAAAGCAAAAACGTAATTAAACTTGAGGAACAGTCCTGGCGACTGCATGTACTACTGCTTATGAGCACTAATTTACTGTATAGTTAAAATTCTTCTGGACTATTACAATAAAGACACTGTGAATTGCTGCACATGACCTATCGACAGTCATTCTACGTAGACAGAGACAATGAATTTGCAAATACAGTTTTTCTATATACATAAAACTAAAGACAACTTTCCCCCCAATAGGCATTCGGCATAATAGAATGACTGGCCAATGTCCAGACAGCACTGTTTGTTGATGTATGAACAGATACTGGTGTTGACAAAGTTTCACAATGACTGAAACAAACTGCTGCTGCTGTAGGGAACATTATTATATGTATCATACACACACACACACACACACATATATATGGAATATATTATGAAATATCATTTAGAAAAATGCTGCATATATATTGCAATAAAAGTAATTATATTGATTGAAGTTTCATTCAGTATATTATATATACAAGTTTCATTTTATATATATTCAAGTTCTAATAAATATATTCAAGTTCTGAGTTTCATTCATTCATTAGAATGTGTGCATCAATGTATGAGGTACCATGAAGACGTTACAAAATAACAATGGCACAACAGCAGAATGTGTGAGTACAAACGTTTTCATGCAAATACCAAAAAGTTATGATTTAACTAATCTAACAGATGCTAACAGGTGAATGTATCTGAGCAGAGAGGAAACTTCATCCTTCACCTGCTGGGACTGAAGTGTGATCCTGTGAAAGATGAGGTAACACAGAAGAACAGAAATATTCTCAGATGATAAGGTGTGTGTGTGTGCGTGTGCGTGTGTGTGTGTGTGTGTGTGTGTGTGTGTGTGTGTGTACATACCTCTGCATGCTTCCAGCTGGCCTGTAAGAACTTTCCGAATCTCTGACACCCACATATTTTTCACATCCATGGAGGGAGCCTAGGGAGGAATAAATACATACATATACACACACAAATACACAATCACGCACAAACATAAATCAAGCACATATACACAACAAAAGCATCTTAACGTTAATGCTGTTTATCTGAGTGAGAAACTGATTGGAGAGTTGTGTGGTGCAACACTGCCCCCAAGAGCACACCTTGTGTATCATGGATTTCTTCCAGGAAGAATATTTCACTGAAATTACATCAGGGGGTCAAATTAAGTAATAAAATAGACACATTATGCTTTATATGAATTCATTGCCATAAGGATATCATTTTCCAGTTCTTATATGGATGAATGTACACACATCTAAAAAGCAGTCGCAAGCATATTTAGCAGTTTCATAAATACCATATCCTCCGTCATTATTATCTACAAAATACCACCTGTTATTAAATTATTTGCTCATTTTTGCACATTACTGTGTTATTGCTGGTTTTTAAATGTATAATGCTGGTGTTGCAGCTGTTGAGCTACAGCCGGTACATGAAAGTAACTCCCAAGCTTAGAAATAAGTCCTGCAACCAGCTGCCAAGAAACTGTTTAGGTTGTGACATGATTAATGTTTTTTTAATAAAAGAATGGCCTAATACAGTTTAAGAGGACTGAATTTTGAAGGCTCCTGTTGACCGAATAGCTAATAAACTAAAGAAACCTAACAAGAGACCAGAACTAGATGTTTTAGTAAAATCAGAAATAAAAAGGTAGAAATGTAGTACTGCCCCAAATAAATAAAGTGAACTAGGTTCCATCACAGTTTCAGAGGAAAGCGTAAGCTGAATGAATCTGAACATAAAGCAGAAAGGAAAGGTTGCATCAACATACCTGGATGATGTAAACTTCCTCTCTGCCGTTGTACCAAACCTCAAACTTTTTGCTGTCGCCTTTGACATTCTCTGTGATCCCCACAGAACTCATCTGAACAGAAGCAGGACACAGACACTGAGATTCAGTATGTTAGAGATGAACTCTGTCAAGTGATGCACCGAAAAAACTCTTTCATTAGCAGTCACACAATAAATACACATTTTATATGTTATTTGGCACAACGTTCCCAAAGTATAACAGTCAGTTAAGGTGATAATTAATTTCCAGGACATTAACAAACCAGAGTCATAAACTAAAGCCATTAAACGTCTCAGGCTAGCAGTATTCCCAAAATATTGGCATGCCATAAAGTAATGCGAATAAGGTTTGAGATTTCTATTTAAATACCAACTGTAAATTTATCATAATAACAAGTAGGTGTATACTAATAATAGTGGTAATCACGAGCTCAACTGCTGACCCTTCTTCACCCACAATAAGACAAATGCATTTAGCTGAATTAATCTTATATCTTTAGATAAATTAAACTATTACAGACCTTGAGGCTTAGACGTCCTTTCTACTATCTACAGGACTTAACAGGCAACAAGTCTGTACAACAACTAGTGGATGCCACTGGCTATTTAGCAATATTCAGTTAAAAGGTTTGCTCCCTTACAAACAGTAGAATAGCTTCAAATAACCATTATAAGTCCAAAATGATGTATTCTAATGGTATTAATGGTAGCTCTGAATCGTTCTCATTAATGTACTCTGTTTGGTTTTTATTTTCTTTCCCCCAGCCATGTGTTTCCAACTTGAACTATATATTTTTGGCAGGAAAAATGTTTAGTTCAATTTTGTCTGTTTTATAAAACAGCTTTTAATTATTATTTGGCTTATTTGTATAATTATGTACATTATCTGGTACTTTTTAAAATTAAGCGCCATCTTTAGCTGCAATACTTAAAAGGAACTCTAGGGGTACTCATACTACTATTTAAGACAAATTAGATGACGTTCTTCAATAAATAAATAAATAAATAAGTCCCAGTAGTGGATAAATAACAACTATTGGGACCTATTGAACTCTATTCTAGTAGAGTTCGATAGGTCCCAATAGGTCGTTTTAACCAGCTTTAAATGAGAAGGTGTTTGATATGTCCAATTTTGCTGCAGGCAACTGCAAGTGACAAATAAAGGGTTATTCATTCAAAAAAAAAGTGCAGGCTATGCACACTTAACCCACACACATCCCCATCTTTATCTGACCTTGAGTGAGTGTTTGAAGCTGTAGGACGGGGTCTTTTCATGTCCATCAGTGGTCTCCTCTCGTTTCTTACAGAACAGCAGCATCTTGTCATACAGAAAGAGATGCCTCTGCATAGGCTTAAACCTCGCCAGGTCCTTCACCTAAGAGCAGGTAATCGGTCACTTATCACATGCGTAAATAACTCTATAGCATTTAGAAATTAAATGTCAACCAAGGCCCATGACAGATGACCTTCTAGCATGACTCATATTGTTATGATTTAAGCAAACAAAAATTTTTTCAAACAAACCTGAATACATGAAGGGCACATGGGATGGTTTTGTATTTAGCTATACATATAAATATTAATGACTGCATCACTCTAAGCTGTTTAAGTTTTGTTTCCATTATGTCTCAGTTATTAATCAACTGATAACATAAACAGCAGAACAGCATTGCGCTATAATGCCTTCCAAGGACAAACCTGAATGCTATGCTGCCTGTTTAGGTTGAAAAAGAGGCAATGAAATGCATGTCCTTCAGTTTAAATATGCTCCTCTTTACCACATACCCTTTCTTTCATTCTTTTGCTATGAAATGCTGGCATGTTCTATATCAATAGAGTTTCCCTGCTATCTCTCATCAACAAAGCTTGATCATATATCTAGTGCTTGTGTGCTTGCATATGGTTTGATGTTGTTGGTGAAAATGTGTATAATAAACTACTGAAACGTATGCCTGTCTTTTCTGGTACTCTTCCCTTCAGACCTCTGGCAGTTGAAGCAAATGGCCGCCCCCTTGCTGAGCTTGGTTCTGCCAGAGGGCACTTCCTGTTGAAAGGTAGTTCCTCGAACCCTCAATCATGCTTGATCACAGGGGATCATCTGATTGTTTGGATTCCATCTGCTGTACTATTGTAGGGTCTTTACTCCGCAATATAAAGTGCTTTGAGATGGCTGTTTTGTGAACTGGTGCTACATAAATAAAACTGAATAGCCGGTCACAACAGATTTGGCAACCACAGCAGAGCTAAAAAAAATGGAAATGAGACTTTACCAGGAATTGACTGAATGGAGCAGAACAATATGACCTGAACACACAAAGCATCAAAGGCACTTGGGATGGGTTTGTATTTAACTATAGATATAAATATTAATGACTGCATCACTCCAAGCCACTTTAGTTTTGTTTCCATTGTGTCTCGGTTATTAATCATCAACTGATAACATAAACTGCAACACGGTATTGCATCATAATGCTTCCAAGGACAAACTTGAATGCTGTGATGGTTGTTTATGTTGAAAAAGAGGAAATGAAATACACGTTCTCCATCTTAAATACGCTCGTCATTTTTTCCAATGATTCGCTATGAAATGCTGGCATGGTTTAGCCCACCCTGAGTTTTGGCCTCCTTTCCTCTCCAAGGCTTTTGCTGGCTGTGCTCTTGCATTCCTTATTTAGCAATTTCTGTATCAATAATAGAGGTGCCTTGCTATTTCTCATCAAGAAAGCGTGATGATCTTCTCGCGTATGGTTTGGTCGTGCTTTGGACACAACTGATCCGGTTTCCACAAAGTGTTTTAGAGTGATTGGCATAATTAGACACAGAAGGAGCTCCTGTTTCCTCAGAAAAGAAAAAAAAAAGATCTTTTGAGTTTCAGTTTATTCTGATGTCGTGTTTTTTCCAGTTACAGTGCTGCTTAGTGATCGAGGTTCTGCAGTAAACGCCAAACACAGCCTTGTTTATGAAAAGTAAACCGTAGCTGCAGATTAATTAAGGCCATGGTTGCACAGACCTAGAGACCTGTCAGCAATCATCTGTCAACCACTGCTTGTGATGGAAAAATGTGTTCCATAAGTGATTGGTGGTTGCTTTAGGTTGCTGGCAGTTGCTGGCAGCATAAAATTGTTCACAGCGGCACCCTCTTTGCAACTGATTTCCACTGGCAACAGTCAGCAATCTCCAGCAACCACTCGACAACCAGTCAGGTAATCTCTGACTGGTCTCTAATTTGATTTTATCGCTCTCTGAATTATGTAAAGCTGAGAATGATTTATTTATTTTTCTTGCATCTTAATGAATGTAAAGTATCCAGAATTGTTCATTGCTACTAACTAATGTTAAGGTAAACGACAGGACATCCATAGGGCAATATTCAACACTAAGTCTACTGTAAAACAGGAGTGTGGGAATTTACTTTGCTGTGGCCTTTCTTGTGGTCAGTCCACACACTGAAGGATCCCTGCATCAGCAGCTTCCCCAGTTCACTCAGATTTCCCTGCAAACATTAAAAAAAAAACAGTCAGATCTGAGAAACACATTTTCTTTTTCTGTCATAACTATTTGCAGTAGTAAATGTTTTAATACAGCTTCAGTTCGGTTATGGCCCAAAAAGTTGGCAACAAAAGCTCAGTATCTAAACATACTTTTTGTATGAACAGTACAACACTTCCATGTGTTAACAATGATCTGAATGCACATGCTGGCACTGGTAAGATACCCCCAGTGATATGTAACCCCACCCACACCCAGTCAATCACCACTCATTTATGGGAAGAAGGAATTTGGATGTTTGCCAAAGCAAACATCTTTGCCCAGATATTTTGCTCAGATATCATCTATGAGAACATCTGAATATGGCAGGTCATGAAAGGTTCACATTAAATCTGCTAAAACTTGAAGAGTTTTTCTAAAGTAGGGGATAAATTATGCAAACCTGATGTGCAAAGGCTGTCGAGACTTGCCCAAGAAATCTGGTTTTACTTTATCCCTAGTTAGGTACATTCAGAAACTAAACTTTGATTTTTTTTTAGAGAGAAATAGCATAAGTAGCGTGACAAGAACCAAAAGAAAAAAAAAAATCTGCTGATTAAACATATTTGATTCAGGTTTTAACACTGAATTTATGGTGTGACCAGTGACTTTTAAGATATAAGCAAAAGACATTGTTTGTTGTTCTTTTGATGGGAATAAATGGTTTACATGATACTGGCTTTAATCACAAAAACATGTAGTACTGCATAACTAAATAGATCCATCTTATGATTTACATGTTTTTCCAGGTTTCTTGAACTACGCTCTTGGTGAGGATGAAAAGTCTTCTAAATGGCATAGCAAGCCAAAAACATAGGAAAGAACTTTTAGAAAAAGTCCACCATCCAGATTCTGCAACACTTGTTTCAGTGTTTCATGTTTATCAATAGGCTCTATGTCAAAGAGGATTCACTTTTTGCTCATTAAAATAAGCAAACACTTTCCATTAGATTACTTTTTCACATGACTGTACCACAAGGGGAAGGTGACAAGTTATAGTAATCTGATTGCTCTAAACTGAAGAAAGTCAAGTCAGTTGACACCACTAGATGAATTTCAAGCTGAGTAACGAGAGTGGAATAACAGCCTTCTAACTCAAGTTCATTTTCACAGTGTAAATCATTCAGAACTTTAATGATGATGATGATGATGAGTATGATGCATACTGTACACTGACCTCAAAGCCAGTGATTGCTATCTGGTGCATGGAGTCATTGACAGACTTAATGATGTCCAGCATGGTGGCTAAAGCCTCCTCCAACTCAGCCATCCCCTCACCGTTACTGCATTTTAACATCTCCTGTTAGACGGGAAAGTGGTTTAGAAAGATCAAAGGCACAAAATACAAACAAAGACCAAAGAAAGAAGAACAGAGGAGCAAATAAACCTTGTGTCAATCCTGAATTAGGATCTTAGTTAATGACAATTTCCCTATCTTTAGGACCGCCTTCTTTTGTCAGTCCATATCAGAAATATAACCCTACTGTCTAACAGTGACGTGGAAAAAAATCACATGCATTTATTATTGTTATCATTATTATCATTATTATTATTATTATTGTTGTTGTTGTTGTTGTTGTTGTTGTTGTTGTTGTTGTTGTTGTTTATAGGGTCGATTCTTGTATCTCCCTATTATCAGGATATCCCAATGGCCTGTGAAAAAGCCATCAGATTACTTGAAATGCTGCAACAGTACCACATTGCTTACGTTAAACATGGCTAATATTTCACTCAACTTTTGTTTGAGAAAATGGTAAACTTCTTGCCATAACAATAAAAGTTCATATCCATACTATACAAGCCAATCTGAAATTATGTGCATTATGATTTGGGTTATGTGAATAGTATAATTATTTGGACTGAATTGACTGGATATCAATATTTCTAAAGTCCCAAAGAGGAGGAGAGGAGAAAGGGAGGAGAGAAGATACAGGTGAAAGGCAGAATTAATAATAAACACAGACCGAGATAACAGGGCTATCACGTTGTGGATATCAGCTCATTTTCCAGGAGCAGTTTCTCTAGTATTGAATAAACCATCACTCTGGTTGTGTTACAGGTTTCTTTTTCTTTATTTATTTCCTATTCTCACCAAGAATTGACTCAATGGGAAATTGTTTTATTTCCTTACTTAAAATACATGAAATCAATGACTTAGCAAGCTTCAGTGGTGATGAAGGTTTTTCTTTGGTTTGGGCTAAAATGTAAAAGTGACTGATAAAAGGTTTTTCATATTCTTGCTTCAAATACTTGGTAGTTTCATTATGTTTAAATTAAATTATTCATGGTAAATAGAGACTGGATATCCACTAGAAGCATGATAACTAGCCTAATAAATACAAAGAATAACACACCTTCAGCATGAGTTGGTATTTGGTGATCCTCTGGACAGGCTTCAGCAGGTAGGCATCCAGAGACAGTTTGTGATCCAGCTTCTTCTGGCATTCCTGTTCTCACAAACCAAATTTTGTTGATCAAGAAGTGGCACATGAAGCCTCATCGAACTCTAACCTGTTACAGCTGCATTGTGAGGTCACCAAACAGAACAGCAACATTGTAGGTGCTGTGTTTTAAAGTCTTTCTCAGAGGCCAATAGCATGAAGCAGTACTTGGGATTCAGTGAGACAACTTCAGGGTTAAGCCTGGTTTTTTAACAGAGTTCTAAAGTTAGCTACCATCTCAGCTTAGGTTAAGAAGAAGTTGTAGAAATCAGCTAACAGTTGTAGTCAACGGAAATTGTGTGTGTGTGTGTGTGTGTGTGTGTGTGTGTGTGTGTGTGTGTGTGTGTGTGTGTGTGTGTGTGTGAGTGGGTGGGTGTGTGTACCTGTTTAGACATCTCTGTGGGGACCAAAAATTTGAAGTTTACTATACTAATGGGGACCAAAATCCCAGTTCCCAAAAGTTTGAAGACATTTTTCAGACTCAAAATGTGGTTTTAGTGTCAGGGTTACAATTAGGTTATGATTAGGTTTAGGGTAAGGATTAGGGTTAGGCATTCATTTTTGATGGTTAGGGTTAGGATAAGCCGCTAGGGAAAACATTATGTCAATGAGATGTCCCCACAAGGACATGAATACACACACGTGTGTGTGTGTGTGTGTGTGTGTGTGTGTGTGTGTGTTACCTGAAAAAACAGGCTGTCTCCACACTGCCTCCAGAGGATTTCAGAGCGTGGTTTATTCTGACAATACTTTTCATACACCTGAAGCTCTTCTTTCTGAGAACACAAAGACATGTTTAAGTGAAAAGAGGGAAGGCTATCTGGTTTCTCAGTTTCTGTTCAGTTCAATCTTTAGTTTCAAAAGTTTGCCACCTTTCTATGAATACATATGTATATTAAAGGAACCCTCTAAGATGTGAATCGAGGTTACAAATTTGTTGTGCAAAAATAGAGTAAACATCTTTGTAATTTCCCATGTTATCTGAATAAAAACAACCATACAACAATACAAAGTATTGGACTTTAAAACCTGCAGAAAAAGGTTCCAACTAAAAAACTAGACTTGATCAAGAGATCTATGATAAATGGCTCACCTGAAGTCTCTGTGTATTCATACTTTTAGAACTTCAAATCTGTAAGTTAAAGACTTGGTTCTTCCCCGACTTGGGAAATTAGATTATGTGTGCAGTAACATCTCACTATTATGTAAATAGCTTTTTAACATAAAAACTTACAGCTTTGTGTGTTTTCTGAAGTCTCTGTTAATGGATTTCACACAAACCGAAGACAATACAATGAGTATGTCAATGCTACGCCTTAACAAATTCTATTCATAGTATCAGATCTCCCTGTTTCAAAGAATGGAAGGTCAGGTTTTACCTGTCTAACAGTAACTAGATGACAAAAGATTATGGCTGTTGATTAACTATCGTTGCTCTATATTGTTGTTGACAGTCCATGAGTAGATGCCAATCATCTGTGACAAAAATCTGCTTCTCCTTACGTTCTCATGCCCAGTGAAGTGTGAATTTGCACCAGTAAACAGACTGCTTGTTTGCCTGTTAGCCCGCAGACCTTTAATGAAGATCTCATTACTCTTTTTCTGCCTATTTTTGAAGAATTCTCAAGTCTTGACCTTTCACTTCTTTTTAAAAAAAATGGCAACTCCATGTCATGTCTCAGCCTTAAAGACAGGGTAAATGTGAGTAAACTCCAAGTTTTCAACCTGAGGTCCTGGCAAGGAATTTAGTTTCCAGACACCTGATTCTGGAGGGTGTCGATTCTCAGTTTCACCTGCAAAACCTGAAAGGTTTCATTAGTTCCTGTTCTCAGACCCTATGTGTACCTTTTCTCATATTTCAAAGCAGGATTTGGTTCACTGGGCCGAGGAGCTGATACTTGGAAACTGGAACAAATGTTTGCTCTGTCAATGTGCGAATCGTCACACATTAACAGTTCCTAAAGACAAATCAATGCAATGCCAAAAAAGTAACAGGGATTGATTTTAACTTTAAAAAGAGCTCATTTTTTTGGGTGGGTTGGCTGGACATTTTTTTTTTCATGTTAAAGAACAACAATATATGTAATTTGCGAAGGACTTTCCAAATGTTGCCAGTGAGAGACATATTTATTCAATTATATTATTAGTTTCTCAGATATGGCAGGAAAAGTATTCAAGTGTCCCTGGTGTGGGTTCATTTAAAGTAAGAGCAAAATGTATCATGTTATTCCTTGTACTGTTAAAAATACACTGTTATATGCCATGGAGAAAAAAGTAACCACTAACATAAAGGAAGTACTAATATAAACCCTTTCACCAGTACTTGCGGGTATTTCCAAATACCCACTCTTTTCAGAAAACAGGTTCCGACCAGCTCTGGTTTCTCTGCACAGTTCTCCAGCTCCATGAGAAATGTCCTGCAGAAAATACATGAAAACAAAGTAAGAAAACAATACACATTGCAGCCCAATTACTTAAAACTAATTAGGTGTATGCAAATTACATAATCTTTAGGTCTAGTTACTTTAGCCATTTAATTAGATCTGTTGTGATCTGTTAAGAGATGTCTTACTGCCATTGAATTCATGAAATAGCAAAATCTCTCAGCATTTGATATGTTTTCTGTTTTCTACTGTCAGTAAAAAACGTTTATGAGATTTGCAAATCATTGCATTCTGTTTTTAAATACATTTTACACAGCTTCCAAGGTTTTGATAGTTAAATAAATACACAGAGATACATATAATGATATGAACCAAACATGATTGGCCTAACACGAAGCTATGGGGAGATTCAGAAATATCTGTTGTATTCAGTCCACACATCTACTGGACAGGAAAAGGGATTTTCGTGTGTGTGTGTGTGTGTGTGTGTGTGTGTGTGTGTGTGTGTGTGTGTGTGTGTGTGTGTGTGTATATATATATAACTCAAACTTGAAATATAAATACTTAAAATATCAATGTGAACTGTGAACTCAAACAGCTGTAGAATGTGAAAGGAAGAACACTTATAGAGATTTATCACCTTACTGTGTAGTTTGTGTGCAGTGCATGCTTTGACTTTCTTGACAAACTTCCTGTTAGTCCAGGTTTTTAGAAATTCATTAGGGAGAGCTTCCAGTTTAAAATTACTGGATTACATGAGTGCAACTGGTATATCATTAAGTAGAACAAACTGACAGCTATTTGAATGATGCACATTTGGCATCATCAAGTGAAAATATGTTTCTCCAGGTAAAACCTACTTTAAAAGAATGCACATTACCAGTCACCTGGTTATCCTGTAAAAAGAGGAGTTGTTCATATATCACAGTTTTCTGTGATATATCTTTGCTGACATCAGTGTTTCCAAGATATAGTCGTGTATATGTCAAGGCCAATGGCAAAATAAAGTATATTCCACCTACTTGTTGTGAAATTCATATATCTCCGGCAGGTTTCCAAACAGCACATCTCTTTTGTTCTCCAGTGATGGTGGGATGAGGTGGCTAAGCTCTGAGTTATTCAGCTCTGCAAAATAGCCCTGGGAATCAGGGTGAGAGGGAGGGTCAAAAAATCAAAGAATAAAAAAACAACAGCAAAATGTAAAAATCAGTCAGTCTGACTTCAGAGACATTAGCATAAAAAGAACAAATACACTAAAAAAATACTGTTCTTTTTTTTTACCACAGCATTGTACAGGGGTGTAGTCACTTCTGCTTGCTTTGCTTACATTTTCTTTGCGCTACTTTTGCACAGTGGCAGGAAACTGAGAGAATGCCAGTCTAGATCCAATGTGCATGAAAACAGTAGGTAAACTGGGTCTACCTGGAATGATCCTTTAACAGTTAAAGAACTTTTTAAAATTCTATAACAATTCTGAGAGATGATAAGAAGATTTTAAGGACTCTTTACTGTAGTAGCTTTGTTCTCAAGATGTAAAACAGGTGCAATTCCCAGTAAGCAGTTCAGGACGGCAGCTTTTTGGATGCAAATAAGCCACAACCATGTAAAACAGATACAAAACTCTTAGTCACTTGACATACTATACCTCCATGATGCTTTGCAGCTCCTCAACATACAGCCTTTCTGTTTCAATTAGTTCAGTCATGATATGCCTGCAGGCAGAAAAAAAACATTTTTTTCTTATCACACCTGACTAAACTAAAAAATAAGCACAGGGAGTCACTTGTGTTCACCATTCTTCACATGTATTGTATGTATTTGCTTCCTGCTATCGAATCCTTGTGTTTTGTGGAAATACGAATTGCAGTCTGATGTTGATGCACTGAGTGAATTGCTATAAAATTAGTTATAGGTAGCCATTGTGGGCAGAGGGTAGATTTTTATTTAACTACATGATTTCTTGACAGTCCTTGGAATGTTTATGTCTACTCTCCTACATGTCCATGTGTGTTGCATTTTAAAGATTGATCTGAAGTAAGTATTACTAACAAGAGACACTGAGGAATCCATGATAGTTGCCCATCCAAAACATGTCCACTCTATGCCAAGTGGTATGAAGAAACTCACAGACTTATCTGTCCTGTCATTGGTCTCGATTTATAGATGTGTCCTGCAACAGCACAGGCCTCAGCAAAAGCCCTCAGACTGTAACTGAAGCACTTTCTATAACTTCGTTATATCTAAGAATGTGTAGGAGCACAATGGGCTAGTCTTGTCTGCTAATTACCTGAATGTGTATGAATCCTATCTTACAACTTGCTCACAAGATAAGTACTGACTCTGCTTTGTGCAATTTTACACATGACTTATCCTCCCCCTGACATGCATAATTAAGTTGTTTACAGCTGAAAGAGCTATGGAAGGACATGCCTGAGGGTCCAAGAAAAAAAATTACATAAACATAAAATTAGTTTGGTTCAATTTGTGTTGTCTATTTGGAAATAATACATTTACAGTCTTTGTGTCATTTAAAACCTACTACTACTACCACCATCTATCCTCCTCCCACTTCAGATCACACACTCCCACCCCTCAGGCTCTCTTTGTCGCACTGAAGCTTCCAGGGCAAACGGTGCACACACGTATAGCCACCGTCTGCTGAACAGTTCAAGAAAATCCGAAAGGAAGAAGACAGCAGAAAAAGCTGATGAAGAGAAATAAATCATTGAAAAACAAGAAACACAAAATCAGTTGGAAAGCGTGAAGAAGATAAAGTTCGTTGGGTATGTGGATTCTTGCCTGAGTGATCTGGTAAGTCAGGAACACGGTGTGTATGTGTGGTTGCTTGCTGATTGGTGTCTAAGTAACTGAAGTGTGCAATAGCATAAAGTTTCAAGGATACAGGTGTCAGGTTGTAAGAGAGGTGGAGAAAGTACAACAAAGCTCAATTTGTAAAGTAAATACAGGCAAATACTACTAGAACTCAAAACACCACGGAAAAAGTGTACAAATTGTGCTGTACTGTACAATTTACAGTAAACATCACCTAGAATACTGATATCTGTAAACATATAATAGCTTTAAATTGGTATCAAAATTAAAATGTAATAAATAAGTAAAGATATTTTTTTTAGATTTCTCATGACACCAGTCACAGAAGCATCTACTTCCACAACTTTTGGGATTTGGCTTTGCTATATGTTCAGCAGGTCAGCTGTGTGAAGTCAAAAATTTATCAAAAGTAAGAATGTGGACTCATTTCCCCCTTCGTTTCTACATAACTGCAAGGATGATGATCCCAGAAGAGGCAGGCAATCATAACTTATCGACACTGTTCTAGCTTTATGCACTTATTTAATTCTGAAAGTAAAAACAAAATTTCAATTTTAGGTGTCATTCCTTTAATGATGGGCCTCAGTTCAAAAAGAAAATCAAAAAAAATTGGACCTGTTATGGTCTACAATATGACACATCCCCTGGATCATATAGGTTTGATGCGGCCCAAACCTATATGAAACAAGGCCAGCCATTTGCTTTATTTTGTTTGTCCTTGTGCACCTTCAAACACAAGCACACCTTCATTCATCTGTAAAACTGCATGTCAGTTGGAGCATTCATGTTTTTATAAAATATGATATACCAGATGTTGGGTGACTTAGGTTTGTACATGCCTTGCAGTCTATAGGGTTTCGTGATCAATTTAATGACATACTAAACTGTGTACCACTGTGCACTGGCCTGTTACAGATGCAGTCTGTACTCCTGTTTCCTCTATTGCTGTAAATCATTTGCTTAAATTCAAAATGCCTCATTTACAAGGCCAGCAGTGTTTGTGAGAAATAGTCAAACACATTTGGTAAATGGACTGATTCTTATATAGCGCTTTTCTACTCTCCCAGAGTACTCAAAGCGCTCTATACAACATATTGCATTCACCCAATCACACCCATTCATACAAGCACTTTATCTGTACTTAGTGCTTTTTCTAACTACATTCACACACATTCATACTCCGATGGATGCATCGGAGAGCAATTTGGGGTTAGTATCTTGCCCAAGGATACTTGACATGCAGACTGGAGGAGCCAAGGATCGAACCACCAACCTTCCGATTAATAGGTGACCTGCTCTACCTCCTGAGCTACAGCCACCCCACCCCATTTATGAACAGTAGTCTACAGACATCTTCACAGAACACAGTGACGCTTGACTTTTGAGAAAAGTTAAAGATGTGACCATCAGTATGTACAAAGATACTGAGTCATTATTAAAATTTGTGCAGTAAAGACTCCAGTTCTTGTTCCTGTAATTCTAGCAGGTTGACAAAATTGCATTCCCCAGCACAAAAAAAGGTAATGGGAGAAAACCCTCTCAATGACTTGGTGTCAAACAGCAACACCAGAGCATTAATATCTACTGATATCTAGAATTATGGCATCTATAAATATCTAAAAACTTTCAGAACGGAAGTTGAGGGAGACTTGCATTACTATTATAGCTGTTATGGTTAAAATCCCTAGCCCTTTTCTTCTTGAAAATGAACATGAAAGATATGCTAGCAATGGAAATAAGATCCAACATGGGCCGCAAACTGTTTTTACTTTTTGAGATAAGATTATCTGTTGATAAAAGTTTGCCTGTTGAACTATTTATTGGAATATTTTAAAGCAGTGAGGACTTCAGTTAGCATTTAATATTATCTGACCTTTTCCAAATTTGAGGGTCATTCTAGAGATATGGTTTCATTTTATATGTTCAGGTTTATCCCGTATTTGAAATTTTTCTGAGTTAACATTTTAAATGTCTAGTTATTTCCTGCAGCGCCATTTTAATTTATGAAAATGCACAAATTACTGCTTGATGAGGCCTCATGTACAAAGGTATTAGATAATATCACGGTACATTGTTGTCACAAGACCATAGGATGTCAACACTTCAGTTTTCTCATCCTGACTGAATAAGGTAAAAATATGTTGCTGTGAAAATATGTGTTTAGACTGTTGTGTAGCAACATTCACAGACGTCAGCAGCTTCACTGCTGAGGGCCCGTGTTGGACTAAACCCCCTTTATTATAGGTCTTTGTGCTGGTTCTGCAATTACATTCACAGTGTTACTTGGAGAGTGAATCAGTTAGGCAGTGTGGTTAACAAGCTATTTATTATATACACTGACAATTCTTGTGTATTTACATGGGAAAATCTGATTGTGCAAAGCCAGATAAAATATAGTGAAAAATATCTCTGACCCTTCACTACCTCTGAAATTTTGACCAGCAATAATAGAAATCACATAAATATAAGAATGAGAGAACGAGAGCAAGGGGGAGGATGCCGTTTATGGTTGCTTTATGAGCAGCCATGTGCAATTGAGGTCATTAATAAACCAGTCAGTTGTGTTCAGTTAATTTGTGATAAGAATCATCTTAACACCAGCTGACTTTGACTATTTAACACTGTAGTTTATTTTACCGAGTTGTACACTAGCTGGTATGCTACAACTAGGGCACTGCATGAAGCTACTGATGTGACGTCTTAGATAGTTATTTCTGAACTTGTGCAATGACAAACATCCTTTTTTAGAACTGCACCGTTGTTACATTTGACAAAAAAATCCAAGTATTACTGAAATACTATTAGCGCAATCAAGTACAATCAATTCAGTCAAATCAGTTGGCAAAAAGCACTTTGTCTCTGAGTGGACAACTTTAACCAAGTTGAATTAAGAAAAAAACTGGAAAGTGCCATTCCTACTGTTTTTACTCCATTTGCCAATAAGTTATCATTCCGGGGGGTTGGCTGAATCCAGTTTTCAGTTATAAACAGTATGTTTGCATAATGACTGAAATGAGTTCCGTTGCCTAACAATGAGCGGTGAGGTCAGTTTCTTGATCATTATCATGCAAATTAACATGATTGATATCCATGAGCGTTATTCACAACGGTTTGCAGAAGCGCTACGAAAGCATCAACCACTGCAGACGTACTCCCATGCAGTCCAACATCCCAATGCATTTCTGGATGTGGCTGTTATATCCGTCTGATTGGTATCCCAATTGGTTGACAAGTGGGCGATAGCCCACCGTGAAAAAAAACATTCACGATTACAAAACACAATTTGAAAACCAAAGATAGTGACTGTAGTGCACACTTCATAGTTTTTAACACTATGTTTCACTTTGTTTCTCATTGTATGTTATAACTTCACATGCCTTACATGCTGGCTTATGGTCCAACAACTGAAAGTAGAGGGGCCAAGAAACTAGTTGTACCAGATACGACGTATGCTGCCTGCATCAACAACACAGCCTTCTTCCCACTGAACCATAAATTCCCATTAAGTGTATGGCAAAACACAGAAGAGCTACCTGGTCAGACCAGAACTCTGACCCACTTCAGTCTTTTACTTTCTCTTTCAGTGATGAGAAAGTGTGCACATTTTGGAAAGGAACCATCATTTAACAGTGGAGTCAACAAGGCCATAGATGTACCCCCTCAGGGGGAGGGGTACATCTATCACAATTTTACAATGCAGTGATTTCAGCTATTCCCCAATTCAGCAAAAAGTTCACATGTGTAAAAGCCATACGCTCACGCCCTCTTCGCAAACAAATCCAAAATAAATATAGAAAACAATAGATGAGTAGCTGTATAAGAACGTGTGCAAAATCCACGTGGTGGTGACGCCTAACCCTTTTCTGAAAGACGCACAACTAAGGAGAAGTAAACCGTGAACATGAGGGAACCACCATTTAGGTCACCGTGAGAGTCAGTTCGAGCCCAAATGTTAAAGCTGGAATCTTTGTAACTCGGTGAGCACTCAATGTCTAAGTGAGAATCTGCTGTTCTGCTCGTGTGTGTGTGTGTGTGTGTGTGTGTGTGTGTGTGTGTGTGTGTGTGTGTGTGTGTGTGTGTGTGTGTGTGTTTTTCTTTCTCACCATCGAGCTGAGTGATCCGGTTCCTAATTGCCAGCTGAGTGATCCGGTTAGGCTGCAAGTTTCCAAGCAGGTGGAGCGGCTGCGTGTACTACAGCTCATGATACTTTACTTTAGAGCTGCGTTTTTACCTGTGTCCGTTAAATAATATTGTCTATGCATAATACTTGAAAAATGTTGTTTTCAGTTTTTCATAAAGTCCAAACATATCCTGAGTTGCAGATCTTCCATATGTGCACATGTTTACATTGCCTTTTATTGGGAATATCGAAACTATGGTATATTTTATGCAAAAAACAATAATGAATACAACTTTACAATTAAACCGATTTTGACTATTGGACTGCCAAGGAACTGCAAGGGTACTCTGCATAATTTTACTATCGAACAGAATATATTCACATATAAAGTTTTATCTTAGTCTTGTTTTTCTCTTTTTTTCAGGTGTCATGTGGCCTGAGGACATTCAGACATTAAAGTAAATGGAGAAGTCGTGGGAGGGCAGTTGAACTAACTGGAAATTTTGAGTAGACAAAAGAGAAGTAGCACGTTAAACTTTTTGGAAGTGATAGTTGACATAGCTTGAACCAATACCGGTTGGTTACAGCTTGCAACCAAAGAAGCAGAACTTTTTCTTTACACAGGAGAGAGATATCAGTAACAGAGCAACCACACTGGACTTTAGATCATGAGGAAAGGAACCAGTTTGAAGGACAAGTGAAAGAAAGAAAGGAAAGAGGATGAAGAGAATATTATTAGATGGGGCATATATTGTTTGTGTTCAGCTGAAATAAGCAGTAGTCAAGATGTTTGTGAACTTCCGTCGAATCCACAAGTGCCAGTGTTTGCAACTGCTGACCACAGGTGTTTTGCTTTGTATGTTGATGGTTTACTGGGAAGAGCTAGACCATCATGTGGTCAGCCACGTGAGATCCTTCACCTACCGGTACATGATCAATAGCTACGATTTTCTCAATTCTTCTTTTGCTATCAACTCCAATCATCATTACAGAAAAGGTGGTTCTAACAGGGTATTTGGAGGATTTGTGAACTATTCATACCTCATCAACCACCCAGAGAAATGCAAAGGTGAAAACGGGAAGAGTTCAAATGATGTTTTTCTGCTGTTATTTGTAAAATCGTCACCAGAGAACTTTGAGCGGCGCCAAGCCATCAGGGACACATGGGGAAACGAGAGCTTTGTTTGGGCAGAACTGGGGGTGAATATGAGGTTGGTGTTCGCCATCGGCACTCATCCGTATGTCGAACAGAGATATAAGGTCCAAACTGCGCTGCTGAAGGAGGACAAGGTCTATGGAGATCTGATCCAGCAGAACTTTGTAGACACATTTTACAACCTGACTACCAAACTGATCCTGCAGTTCCACTGGAGACACATGTATTGCCCTCAGGCACGCTTCGTCATGTCTGGGGATGATGACATCTTTGTCCATATGCCTAATTTGGTAAAGTATTTACAGGATATTCTCAGGAGCCAATCAGGAGCTAAAGACCTATGGGTGGGGCATGTCCACAGGGGATCTCCTCCAGTTCGCTATAAATACAGCAAATACCACATTCCCTATGATCTGTATCCCTGGCCATCCTACCCAGACTACACTGCTGGAGCAGGGTATGTGGTTTCAGGGGATGTAGCTGCTAAAATTTACCAGGCGACTCTGCTGCTGAACTCCTCTATGTACATTGATGATGTCTTTATGGGAATCTGTGCCAAGGCCATGGGGGTCTCTCCCCAGGAGCATGTTTACTTTTCAGGGGAGGGCAAGGCTCCTTACCACACCTGCATTTATGACCACATGATCACATCACACGATCATATCTCTGACGTGCGCTCACTGTGGCGGTCAGCAACAGAATCTAGAGAGAACAGCAGCACCAGAGGAATAATAGGTAACCTTTATTGCACAGCAGTGAGAGTGATGCTGCTATGTCTGCCACATTATCAGAACACTTACTCCTGTAGTGCTGCTTTTACATGAATACTCATTATGGGTCTCAAAGACTGTTATAAACAATATTACCTAACAGCACTAGTCTGACATATTTCACCTTTTGCTGTTGTGTGCTATCTTGTAATGAAATAAAAGCAGATCTATTAAGAAAATAAATGCATTCAAAATTAATGTCCAGATGCATCAGGCTTCACTGATGTGCAGCTTCCATTTACATGCAGGGTTTCTGTCTCTGTATAAAGTGTATAAAGATGAGCGGTTTACAGTAGTCAGCTGCTAAATAGGTTTATATATGTACATATATGAATTATTTAAATAATTAAATTTATTAAGGGAAAAGATGTTTTGTTACTTTTTGAAATCTTTTATCCTACTTTGTTAGATTCCATTTAAGTGATTTCTTGATTCCAGTTGTAATTAGGCCTGGGTGTGATTAGTGCAACTGAGCTCAGCTTTCCAAAACATGTGATTAATTGCAATTCACATAGGGCCGTTAATGTCCCTTAATAAATAAAACCATCATTAAAAAACACACACACATTTTTTATTTACTCAAGGTATCTTTGTCTAATATTAAATATTAAAATGTATTTGATGATGTGAAACATGTAAGTGTGACAAATATGCCAAAAAAGGAATTTGGGAAGGGGCAACATACTTTGACACAGGACTGAATATATACACATATACATATTTCTTTCATTCATATTTTGGATTTATGCGTTCCCTTAATTTTTTTTATGTTACCTTCTCCAGTAGTTTAGTAAAGCACTTATCAACGAAATAACTTTTCCTTTTGTCTACTCCATATATTAGTGGTAGCAAACATCAAAATTGTTGATTCAAGTAGTCTTGGATTATTCTTCTGTGTTGGGGCAATTGCTTGTTTTGCTTTTAAATTATTTATAGATAAGACAAGGGTATCAGGATAACTCTGAAATTTAAAGCCCGACATATTAACGATGCAGCTGCCAAGTGAGAGGAAACTGGACCAACTTGATTTTTGTTGGAAAACATTGTTTTTTTGTGATGCTGTGATTATAACTTTGATGCATATGTATAATTATTCACTGTCATAGAGCCAATCAAATGTTTTACACACTAGGGTCTGCCAGATTGTGCTAAATTATGACTAACTTGTGTAGCCTGCATTTTCAGTGTAAGCCACGTCAGGACTTCTGCTAAGCTATATTTTTGCCTTCTTAACCGCATTCCTTCTTTCACTCTTAATAACTTCATTTCACTCACCTGACCTCCTGCATATTGTTAAACTGTGTATTCTATAAAATATGCTCTAGTGAAACTGTAATGTCTAAAGATTAAGTTAGTTTAATTTATTGATCACTCTGTTTAGTTTAGTCAGCTAAACTCGTGAAGCTTTTCATGTGTAACTGTCAGAAGCCAAAATAAATAGCCAATCCATAATGTGTTTAAATTTTGGACAGATTTATGAGCAAGGCTCTGATTTTTGAATAGCAATTACCTCATTTTCTTTCTGATGTTATTTTCGATTTACAAGTGTGGTTAAAATGATTTACCTGTTGAAATGTTTACTTGTGGTTCAATCTGCAGGTTTCACAATATCTCAAAATCTACAGATTGCATAGTTTTATGGTGTCTTAAAGCTGTTCAGACACGTTTAGATAGTTAAGCAACACCTTAACAAAACATCCATCCAACCATTTTTTAAGCCCTTATGCAATTTATAGTTGCTGTACTTATTCCTGCTATCAATACCATGATCTATCACAGGGCTACCAAAGCCAAACATTTACCTACAATCTCTCAATGCCTTTTTTGTATGTGGAGTAAGTCTATTTGATTACATGCACACTGAAAAATGAAGCTAAGATGGTACATAAATAGAGTGACGTCTAAGTGTCCGCTCCGAGCATTAGTCTTTGACACCTCAGGAGTGAGATTGAAAAACAGTCTGCAGTAAACCTGTTTCCGATATACTGACCCCAAACTGACTTTTCTGTGCAGAGTACATTATTCCAAAGTGCCTAGTCTTTACTTGTGCATTCAATGCCAAACCTTTGACATGAATTTTGGACAACAAAGGGTGTTTTAGTTTAAGTTATTTCTGGTTGGAATTACACATTGATGATTCTAATCCCAGCCAAAAATTATGAAACTTGTCATTATAATTTCATGGATTTCATAGTGTGATAAAAGGAGAGAAGCCATTTTTTCTATGAGACTGTTCTAGCTTATTTATTTAAATTCTGAAAGTGAATGCTGTTGTAATTTTTGTGTGACATTTCTGTGAATGTATCAACTTTGTTAACAGAATTTTTGTTTTAATAAAAAAAAACATTAGTTTAGAATCAGTTTCACATAGGATCTACTTATTGTTTTACTTGAATCTCAATATTGTATCTACTCAAGAAATTAAATAAAATCCAACACCAACAAGACATGAATGTGGACCTTTAACATCCCATTACCTGCTCTTTCTTATTTGACACGTGTTTGTCTTGCTGTATAAAAGTTTAAGTTTACTTATCTATTGCCTAAAGAAGGAAAGTTTAAGCTAAATATTAGTTATACACACAGGGACAACTATTCTTCACATCAGTTAGGGTTATTACCACTAGTTTGTTTACAAGTAAATCGATGTTTCAAGAGGTCAGGACACATATTGGATTCAGAAATGAAATTTTTAAAGATTGAAAGGAGATGTGAAATTGTTTGTTAAGCATTATGAGGACTTATCTGGGCGTTAGCTGTTTTTCTACCATGTCAGAAATACTTGCACTATCCTTGGGAAGAGTGTAGTACACTGCATAAAATTATGCCATGAAATAAACTGCAACTGTAAAAGTTGTGCTTTTGTTATAATCTCAGGAATATGACATTATCCGCCCTTACCTGCGCCTGTTGGATAGACTTTCCTCAGTCTCATTTGTCACAACAACATGTGTGGAGCCTCCTTGGCTTTCTTCATGCATGACCTCAATCTGTAACACACAAATATATGCACAATAAGTTCAGGGTTTCTTTTTTTTTTTTAGCACCGTGTTTTACAAGAAAAAATTGTCATCTCCAAATACCTTACAATATCAGAGAGAACATCTCAATGAGCCTACATACCCTTATGAGCATCAGTGTCAAGGAAAACTCCTTTTAACAGTAAGATATCTTTGCTATAGGAAGGATCAGATATCTGCCAACATTACACAAAAACAGCTTTCGTGTCTGGCATATGATTGATTTTAATTTGTCAGAAGAATATTACATCTACCAGCGTTACTGTTAAAAAGTTTTTCAACTATATATTGTTTTTCTTCTGAAAAAAACAGTGTTTCAAAGAGGGATGAGTGTTTGCTTGACCAAGTATGCTGAAAAATCCATGACTTCATTAAGCATTCAAAGACTACTGACTGTGTGGCGTGTAACATGACCAGAAGAGTTTGTGTTCTTTGGCATCAGGCCTCCAGGAAGCTTGCGTCACAAAATAAAGTATACGAGTGCACAGTCAACCACCAAATTGGCATACACTTTTGGACTGAGTATCAAAATGTGTGACCAGTCAACCCCTCTGCCCTCTACTGGTGGGAATAAAGGAGATGATGAAGTAGATCCGTTCACATCTCTCGTGTTTTCTTTCACTCAAAATACCAAAAGTAATAAAAATAAATAAAAACTATGAAATAGAGGTGTTAATATAGACAATCCAGGGGCCTCTGTGAGGCAGCAGTACTGACTATTGAACAACTGTGCTGTCCTATGTGCATCCATGAATAAGTGGTAAGTTTCTGAAAGTAGAGCCTTTCTTAGCCAATAACAATAGTTTGGGTCCATCAGCTTTGTTGTGCCATGCTGTTACCACCACGTTTCAGAGGAAAAGAGGTCAAAGACAGATGAACAGGACTTTAAACGTGTTTTATTGTTTCAGTGAGATTTAAAAGTGTAGCCCAAGGACATTACCTTGATTCCTCCCTTTGCCTTCCTTATGTTCTTCTTCTTGTTGAGATCAGCTTCAGCCTGCTGTTTGTTAGAATTATCGGAAGCTCTGCGAGCAAGAGCTGAAACAAGATGACAGCACACCGGTAACTTTGATCCTTTCTTTCTTCAAAGTTTGCGTGTGTTTTCTTGTTTGTAGTCTTTGCATTAGTTCAGATTAATCTAACTGTTGTAGAGTCTTGCAAAAGCTTACAGTTAAGACAAAAAACAAAAAAACATATCTTCATTTAAATTAGTTGAAAACACAAAGATGAAACTTACGCTGTTGGCCTCCTGCAGTCCTGGCGGTGTTCTTCACTGAGGGCCGTTTGGGGGAGGATTCAGGCCGTGGAGCAACAGGCTGGATGGGCCTTGTCTGTTTAGCTGACAGTCTCTTCAGACTGAGATGCCGCTTTTCAAACATCTCTTGAACATCTTCCAGTCTCTTTAGCGCCTTCAGCACACTACCCTGCGGGTAAAAAGCTATACATCTACCCTTGTCCTCATCATTTTTGCAACAGAACATCTTTCAAAGTATTATGTTTGTGGACTGTACCTTGATATCCTCTGACAAGACAACCTCATACTGGTTGTGGAGGTTCCTCAGTTCAGTCAGTTGGTTCTTTTCTGCTGACTCCAGAAAGTGTTCGATGTCTGTCAGTGCTGACTCTGCCCCTTCCTGTGACTGACACTTATCCACAGCCTGGGATGCCAGCAAGTAGATCCCAGACTCACACCACTGGTTAACCTGCGCACAACATCTAATGAAGTCAGTAATAGCCAAGAATTCAGTTTTAGAAAACATAATCATCCCTTCACATATGGTGTCACAGTGTAAGAGTCCTGTATTTGGGTGGTAGGAAGAAAATACTGCAAGTAAAATCCCAGTTGGGTCTGTAGAAACTTGTTATGCGGGTAATAAAATCCTCAATTGTTGAGTTATGTCAAGCTTCTGCTTAGATTGTAAGTCTTCTATCTTTATCTTTAAAAAGATTATTTGGTCAAACTGATGGTGAGTACTCTTGTGCGATAAGCATATAACTGTAAAGGTGAATAGATTTTGATTTTCACATTTAAACGCAATGACTGCAATAGTTGGTCTTGTGGCAACCGGGAGAACTGAAGCCACAGTGATGAGTGTGTTACAGACAGTTTATTTGAATATGTCTACAGCAGCAGGGTGAACAGATGGCACAGTCAAAACAATGATCCGTCCACACCTTACTCAAACAGAAAGACAACCATCAGCTCTTTTTTTTGGAAGGTCGAGTCACAGGTGTAACGTGGAACACATATTATGTAATTATAGATTTATCTAATCAAATGGTAGTCCAAGCACTTTTCAACTCATTTTAAAATATCGAAACAGTTTAAACACTGATGAGAATCAACCAAACTTGGAATTAAAGTTGTGCTCAGCAGCACATTTCACTAAGAACATTGAATAAAAAATAATATTTACATTATATTTAAGTGCCAGCGACTCAAGATTATACAACTTTAACTCAATGCTTGCACCATCTGCTGGTTGCAAATAGAGGACATGATATTCTAAGATGTAAATATGTCAGTGTGATTTTACAACATGTCCCACTGTCTGGCCATTTTGGTCCAGAATTATCCAATGAGGAGATTAAAAAAAAACAAACCCCAAAGAACAGATTCATCACATTTCATCTGGCTTGTGTTAAGTCAAACTTTTGGATTTGTGGCCATCTGTAAATGTGCACAACTCATATGGTATCCTTACCTTATCAATGCCCTGGTGTATCTGCAGAGATTTGGACAAAATATCTGTCTTTTTCTTGACCTCATTGCTGAAGTCGTCACAGACACGACGGAGCTCGACACATTTGGGTCTGATGGAGTCCACAGCATAGTGATTGCTCTGAATCAGCTGGTCACCATGCAATGCGTGAAGTTGTGCCTTTTCCAGTGTGGCCTGGAAGAAAATCAAGTAAGTATGACACATTAAGGTGTGCAAACAAAAACTTCAGGGTATCCACACTCAACTGTGTAACTCTACAACTCTACTAAAGTGATTCATGGTGATTGCTTTAACAAGAAAACAAATTACTTGTAATGATTCAATATTATTACATTATTATGTGCCATTGTGTGTGTAACTATGTGATTACAAACCTGAGCTTTCTCCTCCAGTGTTTTTAGCTCCTTGAGCAGTTTTTCAACTCTGGCCACACAGTCCCCAGTGTCTGAAAGGCTGTTTAGACTGTCTATCAAGCTGTCAAGAGACACTTTGACCTGATGACCAATGATTGGAGAGAAACAGAGAAAAAGCAGAGACAATCATTAAGTTATTTCGTTATCTATTCTCCTCGTGTTAAACAAACCAAATGACGAATTACATTTGTTGATTTCGTTTGCGTAAAACTTTTTTTAATGTAAAAACACAGCTTGAACATTAAAACATTAGCAGTGTCTTCGTAGCTCTGTAAGAACTCTGCAGTATGGCTGTGTTCTCAGTATTCATCAGCAGGGGGCGGTGTGGTGCTTTCCTTCTGCCCTGACTGTATTTAAACCATTGCTGCCTGTATTATATATTAATCAGTGTGGAAACTGCATCAGAGTTGTGCTTTGCTTTAAGAAAGTGGCAACAGTACTCGCTATTGTTAACACTGTAGTAACTGTAATTTTATTTTATTCCATTTTGTATGTCAGGTTACTCTTATTTTTTGGTATTAAGGTTTTAGGGCACATGGTGTTAATATTACATTTTATTGTTGTTGTTTTGATGTATTTAATCAATCTAAAACACAAAAATAGAAGACCTTTAGTTTAATCGTGTTGATTGATGGTAGTAAGTGATGCCTGTCTCTGTATTATGAATGTATATGCATAGCCTTCTGAAGGCACTTGGATTTTACCATTATGCAAAAGGTGTCTTTTGGCTTTGCACCAGAAGAAGGAGTGATGACTGCTGACCATAACAGTTCTGTTTTATTAGGAGGTTGGAGTCGTGCCACTAATGTAAGCTTCAAGTTAATGAGCAAAGAAACTGTGGGTTGTGTCCTGTTGTCCCCATAGTTTTTTTAAAAATTATATTTAAATTTTTTGTCTCCGTTCACTCATTCACTGCATTCTTGATTTTTACATTCTGGCTACACAGTGAATAAAAGGAACCAAAAGGTGCTTGGCTAAGGTTTGTGTTATATGCCTCATGACTACGGTAAACCGATGCACCGCTGACAACAGATACCTTGCTCTAGAATGGGACACACCAGTGGCTTTGAATGACAGGAGCGTGACTGGATATAATGTTTTTGTCCAGCTTAATGTTAACCACTCAGGATATACTGGTAAATGTGAGTGTACCGCTGTGTAAAATTAAATACATCCTGTCAAATTTGTTCATGTCTTTGGGAATATTTTAACAGGTACAGAAAATTGGTGTGAAGATGGCGCTGAGTATGGCAGCCTCGTCGCGAGCTCCCCCAAGCAACAGCTGTTTTTGTGTTTAATTTTACTTTTCCTTTATTTCTTCTGGTTCGACTGAGACGGCGCACTATAACAGACCACTGCTCCCCTGTTCATTACTGGCTAATATGCAGTTTCTGGAGAACAAGCTGTGCGAACTTCAGGCACGGATCTCATTCCAGTGAGAGATGCAGGACTGCTACGTGATCTGCCAGAAACCTGGCTATCGGACTCCGCCATACAACTACCGGGGTTCTCCGTGCACCGCACGGACAGGTCACAGGAGCAAACCGGGAAAAGCAGAGGCGGTGGTGTGTGCTTCATGATCAACAACAGCTGGTATGATTATGCCAACGTACACCCGGTTAAATCCTTCTGCTCACTGGACCTGGAGTACCTGATGATTAAGTGCTGTTCATTCTGGCTATGGAGGGAATATACAGGAGTCATTATTACGGCTGTTTACATTCCCCCACAAGCCGACACTGACCGAGCACTCAGGGAACTGTACAGCGCGATCAGCAGTCAGGAAACCGCGCACCCAGAGGCGGCGTTTATCACAACCGGAGACTTTAAAAAAGGAAACCTGAAGAAAGTTTTACCAAAACTCCACCAACACATTCACTTCGACACACGAGGAGGAGAGTGGCTGCTCGACCACTGTTACACCTCCTTCCGGGATGCGTACAAAGCCCTCCTCCGCTCCCCATTCGGCCAATCAGATCATCGCTCCATCCTGCTCCTGCTCGCCTACAGGCAGAAGCGAAAACACGAAGCTCCAACCCTGAGGGCGGTGCGCCGTTGATCGGACCAATCAGAGTCCATGTTGCGGGACTGTTTTGATAACGCGGACTGGGCAATGTTTCGCATGGCTGCTGACGACATCGATGAGTACACACACTCAGTCTGCAGATTTATCAGAAAATACGTGGAAGATGTCGTCCCATCCAGAACAGTCCACCCAAATCAAAAACCGTGGATTAACAGTGATGTGTGCACGGCACTGGCGGCACGGAGCACTGCTTTTACCTCCGCGAACACATCGGACTGCAAACACGCATATTACCAACTCCGGAAGACAATTAAAGCAGCCAAATGTGAATACATCGACAAAGTGGAACAGCAATTTGACAATCCTCGGAGAATGTGGCACGGACTAAACACATTCACAGACTAAAGAGGGAAAAATCAGCACACCGCAGACCACGGCCTCTCTGTGTGAGGATCTAAACGTATTCTACGCTAGATGCGACACAGCGAACACCACGAGACCGGACAGTATAGGCGTTGGCGGGGAGAGAGCGGAGGGAAGACACACAACAAGGGGCCACCTAAAAAATTATTTTCACACATAACATCTGTAAAAATAAAAGATTCATTCATCCCGGTTCTCTCCAAATTAAATTATCCCAAGTTAGAGTTATTTCATAAATATGTGATATAAAAAAAAACATTGTTAGAAATGTGGAGGACATATACTCATTGTAATGTGTGAAGATAGGAAACATCACCCTTCCTACTGGTCTACTTGCAGTAGCACACATGACAAACCAAAGGCTGCATGGCAATGACAGCCAAGCAGACAGCAGGACATACTTTACCTCTCTGAAGTCCTGTTCAAAGTGACGCAACTGCAGGCACTGCTCCAGTTTCAGATGGTGTTTGCTCCAGAACTGTTCAAAGGCATTTTCTGTCTCATCTAGCTGGGCCAAAAGCCTAAAACATAGGTTACAAATGTAATGAGAATTGCTACATAACTGCTCAAAATGCATAGCAATATACATACATGCATAACATCTATAAAGGAGTCTTTGTTGCTTGTTACCTTTCCACAGTAGTTTGGTTTTCCATCTCATCAGGGTTGAGTTCATGATCCTCTGACTTGGCTGACTGATCTTTTATACAACTATACAAGGTGGTACCTTGCTTCACAGCTAGCCTCAGTTCATCCTGATTCACAGAAACAGAAGCATTATTATAACAGAACATTAAAATCATAGAGAAACATTTGTAAATCTGTGTAAGTTCCTATTTCAGCAGAAATATCCAATCTGATTAAAGTACATGTAGTAGATCATTAAAGACATCTGCACTTTTGCATTTAAAACTGATATTTGAAAATGCAGGCTCTGCTGGGAGGATAGTAGATAAAGTCAGTCATGTAGAATATTCCAAGGCTGGAGCCTATCCCAGCTGTCTTAGGGTGAGAGGCAGGGTACAGCCTAGACAGGTTGCAAGTCTGTCGCAGGGCTAACAGCAAATCACACTCACATTCACTCCTGCATTCACACCTATGGGCAATTCAGTGTTTCCATTTAACCTGACCCCACTAACTGCATGTCTTTTGACTGTGAGAGGAAGCTGGAGAACCCACGCAAACACGGGAAGAACATGCAAACTCCACACAGAAAGACCCCGGCGTGATGGCGGAATTGAACTCAAGACTTTCTTGCTGTGAGGCAACAGTGCTAACCGGATATACTAGTGTAAAAATACTTGTTTTATCTCATGTTAATATGTGTGTGTGTCCTAGCGTATTTAATGCACCACATTACCTTGAGGTTATTGTGTTTGTCGGTGTGTGCTGTAAGGAGGTCTTTGGTGCACTGGACGTCATTGGGCAGCTCTGTCTCTGCTAGGTCTGTCCCGAACTTCTGTAACATCTGGGCTGTGGTTTTCACTGTCATGGCAAAATTTTCTATTGCCTATGGAAACAGACTCAAATGTTACTCTGCAATGTCCTCTAATCTAGCTCACCATACACCTGCTATAATGTCAAATCTGTGAAACTTTTACAGTTTTACAGTCTCAAGTTTTAGAGATATGGTATTGAATACTACAGTAAGTCAGTACTCACTGTTCGGTGATGTATCCACTGACTGTGACAGTATTCCAGGTTTCCTCCTAACTCTCGGGTCAGCTGGGTTTTATCCACATAGCCATGTAGGTCAGAGAGCGAGTTCAGCATCACGATCTGCAAACACAGTGCACTGCTTTAAGTGTCCATTATTATTAAGTAAAATTGGTAGTACAATTTCTCATTGTCAATGTTGTTGCAAGATGGGAAATGTAAAATCCTGTGTTACTGGAGAGCAGGCAGTACAACGACCTTGCTAAAGAATGTTGTTACAGGAAAAGAGACGATTTTTAACATTCATTATTCACTCATTCATTATTGCCTGGTAAGTTACTAAATAGCAAATCAAACATTTTGGTTTACAAGACATACACTTTGTACCTTTCAAAACTTTTCTTTGAAAAGCACCATATAACTAAGGGGGTTATAGTTATTATTACTACATTTGCATGCACAATTTTAAAAACTGAGATGCATTTTTAGGTGTTGACTTGAAAACAAGTATAAAAATTTGTATTCATGAATAATTTATTTATCTTTTTTAGCTAAAACCTAAGATCTGTGATGCAATGATTTCTCTCACAAAAAATAAATGCAACTTTCCTGTCGTGTGACTCTCCTGTCAAAGCAGCCATTCTTTCTTTCCCACCAAACCTCTTTGCTCACTGTTGCTCAGTCCCTCAAAAATGTGACACAATGTTTATCTTAACTAAAAGGGTGGATTGAGGAAGACCTGGTTATGTTACACAACTCTGACAACTGATCCACTGTGTCTGTCTTTGTCAATATTTGATATCTTTGATACCACTGACATGTTTATCAAAGGAAAGAAAAGCTATGGTTATGTTTAACACCTACAAAAGAGACATAACATCTCTCGACAAGCTTGGAGTCCTCCAGGAAACACTGGAGAAAGTGGCCAGGGAGAGGAAAGTGTAGTTTGCCTGATAGATGGATGGAATTATGGGTGGATGGATGGATGGGTGGAGCATGCTTGATGCTTTTCATACTTTGCTATTGAAATGTTAGATTTAATTGTGCTGTGATAAAAAAAAAAATCACACCTTATGCAATTTAAGGAATTGTTCTATGAAAAAAAAAATCCCTCATGGTGTTAAAGCATAGCATCTCTGTGTGTTTGGATTACATGTTTTCTCTTTCAGGATATCAAAAAAACTAACAATTATCATGGGAAATACTTTTTGTCTCTCTGTTAGGTGTCTGTTTCAGAACCATGCCCTGGCTCAGAATAAAACACCGGCATGCTTACCGGTACCTTCATTTTGAAGTCATCCTTATGTAGTTTGATCCCAATATCTGCTATATGCTTCTGGAAGAACCTGGATGGCCTCAGCACCAACACCAATTGAAGATTTCCTGGGAATGCCCCCTGGAAAATATAACAAATGAACTTGAAATAAGATATTGCATCTTTTCATTCTCATGGTTATCTGTAAGTTACTTGAAACAGGCTAAAACTATATTCTTCTGGTATAAAACTATTGCAGGTCTTATTTAGTTTGTTACAGAAGCATGTTATAAAAGATCTGCCCATTTTAGTTGAAGCTCACTGAGGCTGATAGGTAAAAATGGTGCTTAAAACAGGAAGGAGTGAAGAGATTTGTGTCTTTTGAAACATTATTACCACCTACCCTGTTCTAAAGAGGCACTCTTGCTGTGATATAGGTGTGTGCTACAAGCCGTTGCATTGAAAGTGATTGTTAAATGAGGAATTCTATAATGAATGTGTTTGTGATCCATCCACTTAGGATGGATCTGTTTGCTCTGGTACAATGTGGCTGCAAGGGCCCAAAAGAAAATGAAGTTATCACAGGGTTGTTACGCCTGTGTAGGAAACATAAGGACTTTAAAAAACATCGAAAAAAGTCCTTGTATATATTTCTATGATGATTTAAGTATCTCACTGAACTTACAGCGATCCTGGATAGAGAGGCCTTTACTGAGCTCCATTTGTCCTTCCGCCGGTCGATGATGATAATGAAGCCAATGCTTGCAGCATCCAGGCTGGAGAGAGGAGGAAAACAATTTAAAGTTATAGGCCATGCTAATCAAATTCCCAAAGGTTTCGGGCTCCCGAAAATACAGAACTCAAGAATTTTCCACATTTCAAGGAATACACAATTAGTACACCACTAAGCATAATTTCCAGAAAGCCTTATGGTATTACTGGTGAGATGACGCAGTGAAGAAGTTTAACCACCCAGGATCAAATGTGATCCTGCAGGATGGTTTTGAATCAAATGGAATTTTATCTTTATGATCTTTCTCGTTATTAGTTATAATTGTGTGTGAGTATACATACCTGGGGATGCTGGTCAGGTAAGTAACTACATTGAGGAAATCTTCCTCTGGCACTTCACTAAAGCCTGAGTACTCTGGGAAAGTGATGATGGGGGCACCGTCTTTCCCTCGCCCTCCTATAGCACAAAAAAACCAAACAAATCAATAACTGCAATAACTGTATTGCAAGACATTTTATCATTTAATAACTCAAAGGGAATATGAAATGCAGACATCTGTAAAACCTCCATTACAGCTATATGAAATTGTGTTTCATTTAAGAAATCTGAAATGAAAGTTAAGACACCATTTAATTCAGAATATATGAAATTGTTTTGTTTTCCCAGTAGGAATTGTATTACAGGCATCCAGATGAGATTAGGGACATGGTGAATGGGAAATGACCTTTGGGAATGTGGTTCTACTAAATGTAAAATGGTATATCAGAGGAACACCCCAATCCTAACACATCAGTACTGTTTGTTTCTTTAGGCTTTCAATTAAAGTTAAATTACATTGTGTTCTTAGTATATGTCCAACCATAACATTTTATTTACACTTCTCACAGATTTGGATTTACTGTTTTCACTCTTTTTGTCTTCATTGCCAACTGTAAGAAGACCAAACTGTTCAATGAGTCAAGTATCAGACCTCAGGGTAGTCTTATACTTGACTCATTAATTACTGGTCCTTGGTCAGGCCCACTTTTGGTTGGCTGTAGATGAGTAGGTAGAGGCTGTGTGCTTCAGTCTTCTTGAGATTTGAATGTGGCTTGTATTGTGAAAAAAGTGCTTTGAGTAGTCAGTAAGACTAGAAAGCACTATATAACTAGCAATTAATGTCCTTGATGTCACATTTCACTACAGCGGATAACCCTCTAGTGTCATTTTTCAATGTCTGCAACACTTTGTAGATGTACCTGAAATAAACACCATTAAACCATAATCTAACTAAAGTTTCAGGCTTCTAAACATTGTGTTCTAAGATTTGAAAGACATTTTTAAACTTAAACCATGATTATTTCATAAACTTAAACCAAATGGCTAATGTAAATGATAAGCAAAACACAAGTCTAAAAATACTAGTCATATACTATTTTCAGACTTGTGTGTTCTCATTGTTAATTCTGTCTCTTAATCCAGGCTTTTGTGGCTTACTATATTTGATTATCAGTATGCTTTACCTTGCACATCTATTAAAGGTCCCTACAAGGAGCCAGTATGCAACCAGAAGTAGTCTTGACACTTCTGGTTGCAGGTACAGACTTTGTCACTGGGAAAATCCAATACTTGCACATCTCTAGAAAGGTCACTAGATGGTGAGCATGAGCCATAAATCTGCTGGCTCCACAAGTAAAACATTGCTACATCATGCTACTTGAGAAAAAAACTAATAGCATTTGTAATGCTAAAAGTTACAGAGATTCATACAGACATTAAAGGGGTGTGCACAACCTTGAATGAGCACATCTGAGGATATTTTTGTTGGTTTTGAATTTTGTCTGACCAGCATCTCTCAACCACAAACATGTGACTAACTTGCTGAGAATGGAAAGTTTATACTCAACACATTGCAGGAGGGGAAGAAAGTGGGAGTCATGGTCTGACATCTGTGATACTGGCATTAAAAAAAACATCTGTTAGGCAAGGCAGGTAAGTGCTGCAGTGTTATTAGTCAAATCCCAAAACATTATGAGATGTTATAGAACCCATATTTCCCACAAAGAAGAACCAACCAAAACAGAGCTCCAGTAGTGTAAATTAAATTAAAATGACTCAAATAATGCTTTATGTCTCCTGGATATAGTCATATCAACTTTCTGAAACTTGTAGAAAGAAGGCAACACTATTTTGAAAACTTACACTCCACAAAAATATACATTTTCCTCTCTAAGAACATAAAAGACTTAATTCTCCCTAATAAAGTTACTGTTGTAAAAGTATGTGAAATGTGCATGTTTCCAATTTCCTGCTTGCAACTCCTTGCCTGCTGCTAGTAGTGCAAAGGTAGTCCAACCCAGAAAAAGTGACAGGTTTTACACTGACCACTCAGTGATGTGTTTCTCCTTTACTTTTTAAGGAGAATCAAAAGAAAGCAACAAATCCTGCAGCTGTCCATGAGGGAAAACAAAATCATAAAAACTCTAAGAAAAGAGACATGAAATTGGTTGGTATACTTCCTAACTGGTCTCTGGCAAAAGGAAACCCTCACTGGTTCCTGTTCATGTATATATAAAATGTGTATACAGAAAGACAAAAATAGCGAACCAAATGATCATAGCATTTAAACCTGGATCCTACTGAGAAGGCACACACACTCACAGTAGGCACACACATGTGGTGAAGACTATGAACCAGACTTGTGTTAACCTTATGTAATTCTAGAGGCAAGTAATGCTGAGAGAGGAACTTTTGGAAACAGTTATTTTGGCTGTTTGGTGAGACGACTGAGAGAAGGAATGAGAGGCATCCCTGGAGAACCACACAGACTGCTGTGTCACCACTAACAGCACATCTGGAAAAGTCTGAGGGCACCCAGTGTGAATGCGGGGATGGTAAAAGCAATGTTCCTGTCTAAACGTTTAAACTTAAAATTTTGTGACTTTCCACCAGCTCCATACTAGTTAATAACTGGTCGCATTTGCTTATCATTGGGAGCTATGATGTGCAAATATATGTAGTGAGCCACCTACGCATTACACCTACAGACGCTGACTGGCCATGCAAACCCATGCCAAGAAGCTTCTGGTGGCAGTTTTTGTGCTGATGTTAATACCAGAGGAGGTTTGAATCTTTGCATTTACTGAATTTATGATGTCTGTGACTTTTACATGCTATGTATCTCTGTAACCCTTCTCTATAGATTTATTTGGTCCGCCACTTCATAGGTGAGTTAATAAGGCTTCTAAAGACTTTCGGTGAGCTCTTTAGAACGACTCTTGTTAATTATTTCATAAGAGTTTGTAACAGCAGACTGCACGGCTAGGTGTTCGTGCCAATTAGAGTAAAAAAACAAACAAAAAAAGAATTGAATTCAATATTTTAAAGAGTTGCTCATCCACTAATGTTCTCCTCATCAATAGTCTCAGCAACAAAGTGCAAATATATACTTCCTCAAATGAAAAGCTTTTCAATAACACAAAGAAACATATACCACTTAAATGTTTTTTGATGCTTCAAATTGAACTTTTAGTTGCTGTAAAAAATTTTCAAATAATTTTTTAAGAAATAAAAAGCAAACAAAATGCTAATGTTTTCTCATGTTTCTTCTGTCACTTATGGAGCTCTCAATTTAAAAGGTGATACAACATTAATGTGTATATTACATTTTAGAATTTGAAAGTGTCTGGTGGTCTACTCAGTCTATATGCTTTGTTTTTTATTGGCTCATGTTTTTACACAATTCTTTGTGCTATGACTTTATCTGTATTGCAGCCAATTTCCCTGAGATGTTATTATCTGAAAGCTATAAAGAACTGGAGGAAGCAGTTCCCTGGAAGATACCTGCATGTGTTGGATGAAATCTGGCCTTAATAAATCAGTATTACACAACATGGTATGTGCAGCTCAGTTTTAGCATTGCTAGCACAATTTTAATTACGTAAAATTAATTTTATATCAAATTAATTAATATTTATTAAAATGGATCCTAAGAAAAACAGACAAAAAAGACTATTCTATTGTAGCAGATGACTCTGGAATAAAGATTTCCAGTCATGTCATAAATTGCAAGATGAGGAGCTAAACATAGACTTCCGTACAAATTGAATAACAAAAGGCAAGCCTTTAGTTTGGCTGATCATAAGCTTAACAACAAAATAGACAGGCAACAGGCAGAAAGAGACTAAAGAGACTGGTAGGTCAGCTGGTAGAGAAAAGAGTGCTGCAAAGTCAGGACAAAAGGGAAATCGAGCTGGATACAGAAGAGTCAGGAGGTGCAGGTGAAAGTAATCAAGGACAATGAGACGGGTAGTGGGGCAGTAAAACTGGAGACAAATAACTACCATAATAAAAACAGGAAGTAAGAACAATAACGAAACAGTGAAATGGACAAACACAGCAAAACATAGGCAAAATTAACTCTATTTAAAGCTCAGGATGCCTAAAAACAAACAGAGAATATCTAAATAAGGAATTTAAATGCCAACAAACTTAAGCACAACATAAAAAACCCAGAGACCATAGCATCCACTATATTTGACCAAGCTCCATTTTGGGTGTTTGCAAGAAAGCAAATACTTGCACCTAGATGCCAGGACAGAAAGACAATACTGTTAAATAAGAGAATGAGGTTTCAGTGCCATAGCAAACTTGAAAATGCCAAATGAACTTTCAAAAGCCTCCAATCCCCAGTGGGAATTAAAAGAAAAACCCCAAAACATGTGGACAGGAAGATCTGTGTGTGTATAAACCTCCAGTGAACTGCTGTGTTTTGTGGAATTAAATGAATCATGATTACATATCGCTCCAGCAGATTTCCTCTTTTTTTAAACATCAACAAATAGAATCAGTGAGCTAGTTAGCTGAAGGGATTTCAGTGGTTTCCTCATATTATCCGTTTGCTTGTGATTTCCTCCGTGAAGAATAAAAAGTCATGAGAGAGTGAAGCAGCTGAGTTACACATGAAATCCTTTCTTCTGGCACTTGCATAACTTGTGATACAAAACAGAAAAATAGAACATCAGCTAAAAAACTGCTGAGAATCATTAAAAGCAACTTGGGTTCAAAGCTTTAGTTACAGTAAGCATGAAGGCACAGATAGAAGTGGTACTGTAACAGGATGTCAGGGGTAAAACATGAAAAAGGCTTTAATTGGTGCTCCATGTTACATACTGGCCATAAAAGACTAAATACGTGCAATATTTTTCTCTTAAATTTACAGAACTGTGGCATGATTATTAATGTTTCTGTCATGGTACTATAGCAGTATAGCAGATACTCTGTCCTGTGTTTTTTACTTTTGTTGTGTCTCCTGTTTTTCTTTGTTTGTCTCCTTTTAACTGCTCATTTGTTGTCCAGAGTTTTGTTTCAATACCTCCACCTACCATGAACTTCAGGTATGGAATGGTAAGTAACAGTGCAGGTTACTTACCAGATAGCAAGGCAAACTGGCGATGAAGCTGCTCTATGATGTCTACGGCCAGCAGGGGCCTGATGTCCTGCTGCATGATCTCATCTGAAAGGAGGCAAAAAACTGATCAGATGTTCAGATTCACAGTAAATTATCCATGGATCTATTTTGAAAAGACATTAGAGTTCAGCTGCATATGATATAAAAGTATATTATACTACAATATAAAATCAAAAAGGCCACACATAAGACCAGCTGATCATTTAATGGGAGATCAAAGAAAACATGCTAGAGTGCAGCACACAAAATCACATTAGAGTATCAAAGTAAAACTGCCATGCTATAAAGTAGCTATTTCATGGAGCACTGCTGCAAACCACAGTAAGATCTGGATGAATGTCTGGTAGCCGTTGCTACTACCAACTGTGACATGAGTTTGACAATAGCAAGGGATAACATAAGTGCTCTGCTATTAGAGAATCACAATGGTGAGACCTGACAGGCAGGGCTACCAGCAGTTCTTTACCACTCTTGAGCACCTGAAGCTTCTCCCTAATCCTCTGAATAGGCAGGCACCTAGCTCCATTTGTAATTCCTTTGGTGATGTGGAATGGAAGCAGGCAACTAAAAACAATACAAGGAAAATACATCTATGCCATGCAGATTCTGATTAACCAGGTTTTCATGATGCATTATGAATACTTCAGGAGTCTCCAGTGTAAGTCGCAGAACAATTTAATGGGTATTTGTACCAATCACTCCAGTCCTGAATCTGTCATCTTACTGAAAGAAGTTTCATCTTCAAACACACTGTGAGCCATGTTCAACCATTTCATCCAGACAAGTTGCTTTCTGAGCTTAACTGCAGATACAAGTAGGCATAATAAGGAAGTAAAAAGTACACAAAACAGATACCACAGAAAGGCTTTGAGGCCAACAACAGATTTCACTCATTAATATAAAAAGTACAGTCCCTAGGCTGGACACTTTGTGACCTTACCTATAGAAGAGAAGTAAGCACGTATCAATATACGCACACATTTTTTCATAAAACATCAGTATATACCTCTGAACTTGAAGCACAAAAATCCTCTGATATGTTTTAAAGTTGAAAAATCTAAAGACATTCTTTTATAGAGAAAATTGATTGCAGGTAGCATAAACATTATTGGCTATTTCAAAGGTCAGCAGAATCAATCAGGGGTTCAGAGACTAATAAGAAAGTATCTGTCTGCATTCAGTTAGGAAAAAACAGACAAAAACGGGGGCAGGAAGGTGATGATATAATTTGACACTGTTTTGTTTATGTTTTTTGTAATTTGGTTTTTCCGTATCTTTGACAATCTTCTCTAACTGTTGGACTTGTTAGGACGTGTAAGTGGAAAGGGGCATTGCTGCTGTACTCCAAATTCAATTTACAACCAAACTGAATCAAAGCAGTTTACCATTTAAGCTGACCGCCCTGAACTGGTGCTATTATAAAAGGGCTGAATGCTGAAACATGGGCCTTAGGATATTGAGCTATTTTCCCATACATTTCTGTTAGTACACCAGTATTATTGCTGATGTGAACCTAAAAACATTTCACATAAAATATGCAAACTCAAAGGGAGCTTGAATGTTTTTTTTTACCAACAACTCAAGAAAAGAAAAGTGGATCTTGAGTTGAAAAAGTAGAACTTTTCTCACAAATTACGCATCAAGTGACTTTTCACCAACAAAGGTTTCCAGTAGCTAAAATCTACCAGCCAAATATATATTTACCAGTGATGTAAAATTGTCCCTTTGCGTAACATTTTATTGTATTTAGCATTAAGATAATATGTGTTGTGCTGAATCAAAAAGAGCCAAAATAGAGAATGCAACTCTACTGAACATCTTTGCTATGAAGTAGACTTAAAAGCTCCATATTTTTGTGGTCTCTATAGGAGCTTTGTGTGATCTGCAGTTCAAAGCAATTGTTATTTATCTTATTTTGGGCTTTGGTTGAGTTCCTCAGTCTGAAACAAGCTATTTTAACATTTCATACCTTAACCCAACTGTCTTTTAATTAGCAGCCCCTCACAAAGGCTTAAAGAGTATGTGGGTGGGTCTTTTGTTCTCTCAGCCAGAGCTATGTGTTTGAAATGACCATATTAGGGATTCGTCATACAAATGTGATCCATATGCTTTGTGTTATTATACAGTTTTTACTTTACAATATAAGGTACTTTGAGGCAGCTGCTGTTGTGATTTTGCACTATATAAATAAAACTGAATTGAATTCAGTTGAATAAAGATTCAAATATAGAAGCAAAGCATTTAAAGCAATCTGAAGCCTTATGATTTAGACCAATATTAATATGATCAGACAGCAGTGGAACAGTAATTATATGGCAGATGAAAGAATAATAGGCTGACTTTAGGGAGCTTTATCTACCTTGTTCTTTGCACATCACATGTTCATCCTAAGCAGCCAGTTCTGAAGCTATCTATTTCTGACTGGTGTTCATATGACATTTATAAGGAATTGTAACAAAGCATTCTTAGACGAAGTTTTAAGGATATGTATTCCTGCTCTGGTTTAATGTTTATTATGGTTCTCCTGCAGGGTAAAGCTCTAAGTGCACTGTGCAGTGAACAAACCTTTCTCTGTTACAGAGAATAAAGACATGCATTTACACTGACTGCACTTTATTACTCTGAAACATGCTTGGGTAGGTCTTGTGCTAGTGGGAGTGGGGACAGAAGCAGAAGAGCATAACAGCTGGTAGTGGTCGCTAATGGAGGCATCATCAATGTACCTCCGTTGTTGATTTCTGATTCTGCTGACACACCAAGGATATTAAAAATTCAGCTTGTATTACAGACGAGTGCATTCTGAAATGTTTTATAAGATTTTGCTGATTCAAAATTTGATAAGAACACACAACAGTGCCTACTTAAAACAAAATCTTGTCTTCTGAGTATCTAATATTTGCTACACTGTAATCATAAGCTGAAAACTAAAACAATGCAAATTAAAAAGTTTAAAGTTCAAATAAGAAAATCCAGGCTGAAATCATGTGACTCACTTTTAAAATACCAGTTCTGCCATAAGCACTTATACTGCTTTTTCATCAGAGAGTTTTTTTCCTTTTCAAAAAAGTTCCCTGAAGAAACATGTTACCAAACCTGTGGAATTCATAATTGATATTTCAGCTTGCTCTGCCTTGAACTTGTGCAAACTGCTCTGGCTACATAAAACTAAACACTGTGTACTATCAATCCATCACCGTGACAAGTGTCTATTCTAAAACATTTTATAAAACAAACATCCAATGCAAACTTTTGCCCAGTGGTAAATTTAATATAGTGGTGGCACTATTTGATATCATTTTAAATAAAGAAACAAAGTTTTCAAGATCAGGTTAATTTAAAAAAAAAGTATAGGAAATGTTGTCCAGGAACATTCAGAACAGTAGTGTTATACAACCAGAGCCGGGTCAGGCACCCGACGAGGGAGACTGTTCTGTATTGTTGGAACATCAAAGTAGAAAGGAGCGGTGAAGACAGATGTGATGCATGACCACTTCAAGGCTTGACGGAAAAGTGCTGTTTTTAGAAACTGAAGCAGTCCTGAGGAGACAAAGGGTACGTGCAGGAGGAACTCCTATAAGGATGCAATGAACTCTATAATGGCACCAGTGGAATTCTTAATTTGGGAGATTAAGCTTGGACAACAACACGCAGGAACTAACAAAGTTTTCTGCTGATATATTGAACTACTACAATTAAATGGTTCACTAGCATCTGTTTCTATGTTGGGCAGCAGCTCCTGTTCAATCTGGCCACAATTATAGCCCCATGAGGAAAGCTGCAAACCTTACAGCCCTACTTCAAAGGGTGGGACATTTTTTCAGTTTGACAACGTCCTCATTGCACCAGCAGCAAGTTAACAAAATATATCGTCAGTGCTCTGATGGAGATCAGATGGTGTTAGCAGTGTGTAAACAACAAGACATATTCCAAGCAATCTTGATTTTTGGTTATATCTACACTCCACTTTTACATCTAGTCCCACTGGTGCATGTAATAGATGTAGTATTCATTGTACTTTTTTCTTCTGTGTAGGTAAGAACACAGTAAAGGTACAGTGACATCAGGGTCTTGTTCAACAAAACCAGGATAAAGGATATGATACCAAAGTCCTGAGGTTGGCAGACTGAACATGAATCATAATCAATGTCAGAATGTGCTGGAGTTATAATTTCAGCTGGCACAATGATCAAACCAAAAACTGTGTTTAAAGGATGGATGTTGCCTATTCATTTGCAAAGTTAGCTTTTTAAATTGTAACTACTACCAACTATTGTTGTTTTGGAGCTTAATGGGGACTATAATGTAGAAAATGAGCATAATGTTTTGTTCTCTATGAAGTGAAACTAGGGACTGATCTCATAACTCACTGGGAAAGCATTTACTGAGGGCATGGATCACAGGACCTGATTTTTCCATAGACTTTCTTTTGCAAACAAACTGAGTCGCCCCCTGCTGGCCTGTAGAAAGAATGCAGCTCCAAAGCACTTCTGTATTGAACTCACTGTTTTTCTCCACCTTTCATATACAGTCTATGGATAAAACATCCATTTATTTTCCTAACCCGTCATCCAGTTAAAGGTCATTGTGAGCACTGCACATGTCACTTGTAAATCCGACTGCTAGCTAAAATGTTTTAGAAATATTTTCCCATTCCAAGCGTTAGTTTTATGTAAAATCCACTGACTATGCACTTTTGTTAGGTCAGCTATGGTCACACAGACCCAGAGGTCTTACCAAAGCAGGAAAAGACAAGCTTGACTTTGTCTGGAAAGGACGTGTTTAGTGTAATTCATGTCATTAAACCCTTGATTACAGACAAAATGGCTTCTGTACACTAACATATATCAGCATAATATATATGAACTATGTTAAATGTTAAAAATCTTGTTAAAATACAGGCAGTATTCCCAAAAAGACATGAAAGTGATCACAGTACTGAGTGAATGAGTTTCAGTGTGCCCACAAAAGTATGGAGCCAACACTATCACACACTGCTGGAACATACACACCCAGGCTGTGACCCTAATCCATCTGCTCTGAAAGGGATTAAACAGCATGCTCTCACACATTGTCACCACAGTCATGTGTGTTTTGTTTTGCACACTCCATGTTGTGTGCTGTTATGTTTGGCTTTTTTATGATTAATGTGTTATGTTGGGCTGCCTAATAATAATGAAACACCTCTTTGCTAGATTCCCAGGAGGAATCTATGAGGATACTCACATTTCTTCTTTCTGTATCAATAACAGATCTTAAAGATCAGTACAGCTTAGCACAGCTGTTTAGCGACTCTGCTCCTATCTTTCAGAAACAAAGTACTAGAGTACCTATGGATAGCCAGATATAGTCATACTGGCCTGAGACTTGGGAATCAAACCCACCTTTTAGCACCTGTTTCATAAATGTATGTTGTAATGGTCAAACTGAATACAGTAACTTTCCCAAATGTCTTTTGAATTACTACACCACCTTTTAATAACTATTAGTTAAAAAGAATCAGACTGAGGAGATTCTAATTCTTCAGGCTTTGTTTTTTAATAATGTCTACATTACTGTAGAATACTGTTGTTTTAGGAACTTTTCCATTGTGCATTTACCAGGAAGGTGTCTGAAAAGTAACACCAAACTATCAGAGTCACAAAAACTATTTTCTTCAATAAGAAAAAGCAGTTCTGCTCCGACCTCCATCGAGTCCTGACCTCAAGATCACTGAGTGTCCAGAGTCAACATTAAGAGAGACGAGATGCATAAAAGCATTAAATTTATCTTGGAATAAGCTGCATGTCAAACTAGTAAGGAGAAGTGGTGTTTTAAAGGCTTTAATGTGGATTTAATTGTATATTTCCCTTTATTCTTTCAAATTGATTAAGTCTTGTGTTTCGCTTGTGTTTAGCCTTCCTGCATGTGCTTTCTTAAGTTGCAGTGTGTAGTGCCAGCCTGGCCACAGTCAGTTTATGAAATAAAGTGATAGTGTGTGTGCAGCTTGTTTTTGGTATTTCTTAGAACTCACCAGGAATTTTTTGTTTTTTTCTGTTATGTTCCTCCACTCTCTTTGATTTTGCTGTGAGCTTACAGCGCCATGGAGCCCTGGAATTGCAGCTGTCAGTGTTCCAGGTAAAACCACTTCGTAGCTCCTCTAATCTTAAAAAAATGCCTCAAGCATTAGCACTTTTTTGGCAAAACTGAACCTATGATTTACAGAAAAGAATGATTTTGCTGAAAAGCTACAGGGTTTATTCTCCAAAAGTTTTGAATACTGAAGAAGAGATTCCAATGCCTGATTCTGACAGGAGTAAAGTGGCAAACTGCAGACAAATAAGGCGACCAGTGTGTGTGAAAATTACCTATTATGTTTTTGATGCTTTTCATCTCAAGACCTTCCTGGCAGAAGCACACACGCAGGAGAAAAAGTAAATCCTCCAAGAAAGACCAGCAATCCCATCAAATGACAATAAACTCATAGTATCCAAACCCAGTCAGACCAAGACAACATCCAGTAACAAAACCCCGGTCTGTCAACAGCAGCTGCTTCTTCTTCATTATCCTCATCATCATCATCTCAGGCTGTTCCAGACATCCAGACGAACAAATCTCCGTCTCTCGCTCTCTTCTTGCATTTCAGTCACACGCACTCACTGACACTCACACAGTCCCGGAACTGTTTGTGTGTTACTGTTGTTAGGTTTGCCTGTGGTCAGTTTTTCCAGCTCCAGCTGTAGTAAAACAGCTCAGCTATGAGCAGTGAGCAGCCTATAAGAAGTCATAGAGGGAGGACTGGGTGGGAGCGTACGTCAGAAGAAAGAGACACAAGGAGGAACACAGAGGAAAATATAGAGTGGAGCTGAGCTGCAGCTGTGTGTGTGTGTGCGTGTGTGTGTGTCAGAGAGACAGTGTGTGTGTGTGTGTGTGTGTGTGTGTGTCAGAGAGACAGAGTGTGTGTATGCATGTTGCCCTGATCATGTGTGCTTCATTTTTGCAGGCTCCATGTTCCTGCCACAGAATCTGTGTGCTGTTATGTCTGTGTCTCTTTTATGAGTCCTGAGTTATGTTGGGCTGCCAAATGTGGACAACATGTGGAAGTAAACATTGTTACTGAAATACCTCCTTTGCTTGATTCAACTCAAGAGTAATCTGATGCTAAAAAAGATTTTTTTGAGCCTGATCTTGGTTGTATTTATACACTTAGCATTTCGGACAGTTGTTTTTGTTGCCTTCCTAGAAACATGAATGTCTGGTTTGCCATATCTATTCACAACGAAATTAGGTGTTCAATTCATTGTAGTGTATGTTCACTGTTAAATTCTAGATATAGTTTTATATGAGTAAAGCAATAACTTTTGCTTGTTTTGAGTTGGTAGCTGTTACACTCAAGCTTCTAAACATATGGCTGAAATTATTTTTGATGTTTCTATAATCCATTTTGGGAGCTATATTTTTAATTCATTCTATGAAAATGAATGAAAATGGCCTTAGTCTTCACCTACTGAGTGATTCACTAAACACTTTAACATGAGAAGCGGCAAGGGGGGTCATTTTGAGCCTTTGGTGTTTTAAAAATCTCATAAATGAATAAAATGAAATCCCTGTTTTCTCATATGTCATAAAATTTCCTAAAATTGGGGAGTGGGAATTCGGGGTTGTGTTGAATTAAAATAAAAAAACCCTTTACTTTACCACTTTTATCAAGAATCCCATGAAGGCATTTTGACCTCATAGTAATTCATGTAAAACCACTACTGTAGCATGCCACCTTGTTGAGCAACACAATTGTTTATATACATTTTGACATGAATACTGCTGTAACACAAGCCAGAGCTAACTAGATTTGTTTGTTAAATAAACACTTATGGGACTGTATTAGATGAAAAATGAATAACTACTGATGGAATGAGGCTGGGATTTTGAGCTGGAGCACAGCGGGGCAGAGCTGGGAGTGTTTGACCAAACGTGTGGAGAACCTCAAGGGTTGCTGGCTGTTCTAAGCAGCGGGGAACTTACTAGAGAGTCCAGAGTAGAGAACTAATCTGAGGAAATGTGAGGTGAAGGAATGCGGACTGAGATGGAGCAGAGAGGACACTTGATGAAAGACTGCAGGTTTGGTGATCAGGGGCAGATGTGGACAAGATGATGTGTTTTAGTTATTCTAATGTGCATTTTAACTCAACAATCTGTAATGAAGTAAACTAAATCTTGGTATCAATCCTGAAACAATGCACTGGATAAGCAGATGAGTAGTAGAAGACAATGGATGGATCGATAGATGCAAGTACACAGAGATTGATGTGGCACACACAAAGAGAAAACACGGAAGTGAGATACTGACATTCACATACAGCAGGAACATAAAAAAACTGCACGTGCACACATAAACAAATGCACATGCGAACTTGTACACATTGTTTTCAGCACAATGCCTGTTCAGTTGTTACACGTATTTTGTGACCTACTTCCTACAAGTGGATAAACATTACTGCATTCCCAGGCATGTCATTTGTGTGTGTGCGTTCATGATTCTTTCACATTGTACAAAGGTTCTCAAAAACAAGAAGTCTGAGCACAGGAAGTGAAAAAGCAGTCAGATTCAGATTCATTCAGATTGTGATACATGCTAACCTCGGCTTTATGTTGATTCTAAAAAAAAAGAAGGGAAAAAAGGAAAGTGTTCAAATGAAGCAGGTTAGAAAGGAAATAAGTAATCAGTGTTGGGGAGTAACGGACTAAATGTAACGCCGTTACTTATTTAAAATACAAAATGTGAGTAACTGTACTAAAAAAAAAAAGTATTGCGTTACAGTTACCGTTTAAAAGCGTGGTAATCAGAATACAGTTACTTTGTTGAAATAAAGGGATTGCACGGCGGTCTTTTCCTGTGGCGGTCATGTTAGGCTATGCCCTCTCTATCTTTAATTCCACGCCGGCTGAAACCCAAACTAAACACACATTAAGAGGCTGTAATGCCTGTGTCTCAATCTTGCGGCCCATGTCCTCCCTACTTGCGGCCCACATAATGACGTGAAGAAACATTTTAAAAAATTATTCACAAAAATTATTTAATATGAAGTCAATAGGCAGAGTGTTACAGACATAGCCCTAAAGAATGTAGCCTCATGGGCAGTGTAGTCCGTGCTGCAGGGAGAATGGACTGTCACACCCAATATGTGTCTGTGAGTGAGGGAGGGAGAAAAAGAGTTGAAAAGCACGAGTTCTCACTGAGCAGAAACGGGAGCTGGAAGCATGTAAATATAATAATAACCACTGCAGCCAAAAAGAGTGCCTGACGAGCCCAGTTATAATTAAGCTATTAAGACTTGACTGTACACTGTGTTTGTGTTTTCCTCCAAAACAATAAGTTCTGTTGAAGCAGCCTTTCAACGCCTCTCTCTGTCTCTCACTAGCAAAGTTGACCCAGACAACAAAGTAAAGCTATTTTTCGGCTACCAGCCCGACACGAACCTGACGTATTAGCCAGAGGTCCCTTTACTACGGTTCGAAGCCGCGGACCTGTTTAGTTAGTTTTCTATACGAGATCGCTGCAAAAAGTGCAGCCTTACCTAATGTCCACCCTACTGTTACTCATTTTATATTAAGAATTAAAAATCTAGTTGGTATTGGTATGGCGAGTAGCCTTCAGTAATAGTAATAAATCACACAGCAATAGTACATTCATGTAGTTGTAAAAAGCACGATAATATATTAAGCAATCCAAAGCATTCAGAAAGTATTCAGAATACGTTACTCTCATTGAGTAACGTAATGGAATACCTTACAAAATACATTTTGGGGCATGTATTCTGTAATCTGTGGAATACATTTTAAACGTAACCTTCCCAACACTGTAAGTAATGAAGTGGCAAACACGGCAGTTTTGGAAATGGGCACTTGGGGTTGATTCCAAATGTGAGTCAGTCCCCAAAGATCACAATATTTAAATCCCTTATGTTGCATGCATTTAAATATATACTGTACACATGAAAGTATCAAAGTTGAAAAATTGACACTCCACAAACCAATCAGTGACTGAATTGTTATAGTCATCTTTTATATATAGTTTATGATTAAAGTACAGTTCATTTGCTCAAAAAGGGGAAGAAATTGCATAAAAATTGCTTTGCAACAGTGAATATATCAGAATAAACATAAGCAAAGGGAAACATTTCTTTCCAGCCAAGTAGAATATTTACTGTACTGTTATTATGTGCCCCAGGACTTTAATTTTAATTTACTGATGCAATGTTTAAATGTTTTCTAGGCAACAGGACAAAAAAAGCATCTGTGAAGGGACAAGCAGAGAAAAATGATGCACACATGGTGATCAAGAGAATGGAAAGACAGAAAGGTGAAGATGAAACCTGGATTTTATCTGGTAAGTGCATGATGTTAAATTATGTAATTCTTAGCAGTGATGTGAACTGGGAATGTTATATAGACTAGAGTCTCTATTAACAGCATGAAGCAGGATAACAGCGGTCTCATGAATGAGTTCAGTGTGTTTCGAGTAGACCCACATTATACTCGCAGCTACAGTTTTTAAGTGGAAGTAGTGGGGTGCCCCTGCTTTTTTAAGTTCATGCTGTAACCACATTAATTTGTGAAGATCTGCTCATTACAGACTTTATAGTGGTTTCCAATTTAAAATGTTTGCCAAGCAGTGAATATGCAACAAACTAATTTTAATATACCTGCACTTCTTCGATGAAAAACATATGATTTGTGAGAATTTGTTTCCATTAATAAAAGGTTTTATATCGCATGTGAAAACATGCAGAAGTTTATCAAACACTGTCTTAAGACAGCTTCCTATCTCTCACTGATCTCTGTCAATCTCAGATACAGGCAGCACACAAAACAGATGCTTTTTTCATACACAAACACAAATACACAATTATGATGTAGAGCCTGTGTTATTTTGGGGTTGTTGTTCCTCAAGGTCTAGGTGAGGGGGGGGCTTCCTATTGGTTCTCAGGAAGAAGGCGTCAACGCAAGAAAACAATCAGAGGATGTCCAGTGACAGATCCGCTGATAACACTTCTCTGTTTCTCATTCCCCGACACACACATACATTATCCCAATGAATATCATTATCACCTCATGAAATGTGGACTGCTAATAATGAGTCACAAGCCTGATCCTGTTTTTAACCCTGAACACTGGGGCGTCTTGCAACGTGTGCACTTCTATACGTATGTGGTATGTAGTCGTCTTTGTTGTTGTTGCCATAAATATGAGCATGCTTGGTCTTGATCTTGGACTTGACAGCGACTGACAAAACAAAATACTCTGATGTTTGTCCATCAGTCAGCACATATGTTGAGTAATGGGAGCACAGAAACATCTCTGTTGCTACTGTAAATCACAGGTTTCAACCAATGACACTAAAACCTTATGCCACATAAAGACCTCTGGTTACTATTACACAACAAATAGGATGTTAAAGCTGCATGAACAAACATGCTTCTTATCATTCAAAAATCAATTTGAATGACCAGCTTGAAAATGTAAAGACCCCATATTGGTTGCCTTGGCAGCAAGCAAAGAAAAAAAAAACCTACTAAACTGGAAAGGAAGAAACTGTTTCTTAATATCTCCGTGATAAGGCCCAAAAAATCTGCATAGGAAGACTAATGGCAATAAAAAACAATAGATACTGGAGCTCATTTCTTTCTTTCTGTGCCATATAAGCAAGGATATTACACACAGATAGAAGAACCTGCACGTATTCTAACAACAGAGCGATGCACTCGTCAGCCAGAACACTTCATCCAAACTTTTTTCTTGATTTGTGCATTCATCGGCATATTTTTTTCAATTAGGGAACTCGTATTAGCTGAAAATGATGTACTGGATTTTTCTTTGTAACTGTTATTATTTTCATTGCTATTAGGATTACGACGATAATGGTTATTTACATATTAAAGTTTAAGTTTTACTTGTGGTTCTCACTCTTTGTTGAATTTTAACAGCAAAGAGTTGTTCACTTTTTGTTCACTTTTTGCTTGTGTCTTATATTTATCATCACCTTTTATATATTTTGCATGATAATTTCAGTTAAAAATCCTCAATCGAAGTTCATTTGGTGCTGCTTTAATCGATGTCAAATTTTTAAATCAGAAAAGTAAAATTTTCACTAACTCCTTAGATACATCTTTTTTACCTGCTGTTCTCGAAGTGGGTGTTAAAACTGTGAACACTACTGCACACTGTCACGTATGAATAGGTTATAAGGCCCCAGGCATTAGAGTCTGGTGAAACGCAATCTGGTGAAAATATGAGACCCAATATTTCACAAAGATCCACTTTTAGAAGCAATTGTCTTCTTTATGATTTACATCATTTTAAATGAATTTTGACCCACTCTGCTTTATACTGTTGCTTCAGTTCTTTGATGTTTGCAGGTATTCATTTAAACACAGCTCTCTTAAGGGCCAGTCTGAATGAAGTCTCAACTTTAACAAGACCATTATAAAACCTTGATTGATTTTTCTCTTTGTGCTTGAAATCACTGTCCTGACGCATGGCCCAATTTCAGCCAAGCTTATATTGTCAGACAAATGGCCTCATATTTGACTCTAGGATACTTTATAGTTTATACAGAGGAGTTCATGGTCAACACAATCATTGCAAGGTAGCCAGTTCCTGCATATGCAACCAAGCTCAAATTATCACCCCTCCGCCACCATGCTTGACAGCTGATATGGAAAGTGCCATTGTTTAAACACACATAAATGCTACAGACCAGCAAACTGCAAAGACCTCTGCTTTTAAAGTGAGGTCCACCATTAATGATTCTAGTCTTACTTAGTACATCAGTCAGGGTAAGCAGGGATGCAGATCATTGTCTTGTGCCTGAAGTGTTATAGAAATTATTATCATGGTAAAACCTTAGGAACATATCCTTAAGTCATAAGGAGAGGACTGAAAATGTTGTGGTTACTGTAGTTATGTGACAATGAGAATGTGAGTTGAAGTTACAGTAAACCACCAGTAAGATCAAATAACTTCAACAAAGTATCTGTTCTTCTACTAGAACTGTGATTTGTACAAAGTTTATTAAGAAAAATGCAGCAAAGCTTACGCACTCCAATCAGCCATATTTTCAGTACAGTTCTCTTTTTTTGTACAAACTTACTAAAGATTATAAATGAAACTAATTACCAACATGCTAGTATGCTAACATTAGCCGTTCTATAGGAAGGTTCCTAAAACCGCTGACGCCAACAAACAAGCTTCATTTCCTCTTCTTTCAATGGGATCTGAAGCTTTTGTTGCTTCTGCAACAAAACATCTGTTTGCAGGTTTCATCATCATCTAGAGTTGAATAAATAGGCTGTAGCAGCAGGATTGATATGAGCAACTACAACATGAGTCAGCAACAATAACAGTGTAAAATTATTTTTTGTTATTAATAAAGACATTAAGATTTTATTGACTAGGACCTAACAGCAACTGAATGTCCGTGCTTTAGCAGGGCAGCTGTCTCATAGACACAGATTCATACTTTATAAGCTGCAGTCAAAACATCTTTTAAATTGTTGCTTGTTTTATTTTGAAGTCTTTGAACACATAATAAAAGTAATTTTGCTTCTTCCAAGCCAAATTTTTAGTGCTATAGTGCCCAAATTTCTAATCACTCCCAAAGCTTGTATTGAACCAAAATTGTATAGTAGTGTAAAGGTAACATATTAAAAGGGTTGAGAGAAGAAGGTAATGGAGCATAGAGGATTTACATACTTCCTAGTATGGCTGATTCAGTCTCCTGACACACCTCCAGGAAGTTGTTGTAAGATTCCATCTCAGCAATGGAGATCCGTACAGTGGAATAAGGTCCATAAACATCCATATTTACCACAACTTGTAAAGCAAGATCCAAAGGTCTGATGTAGCAGCCTTCCTCAAGATACTGTTTGTAGTCAGAATAAACTGAATCTCACATGGCTGTACTGCATGTATATTCTTTTCTATGGTATCTACCTGTCCTGCCTCCCCACTGACTCTGTAAGAGAAGCAGGGGGGTGATCCATGTTTGTCTAATGCTTCTCCTGTCTGTTACACACACAAATACACACTTTTTTTTGTTTTCTATGCCGCAGTTCTGCTGGACCTGTTTGTTGCATGTCCCTGTACAGCCCACAAGATACCTCTAACCTCTCTACTTCTGTCTGTGTCTGTTTCTGTCTCTCTGTCATAATCTCTGCTACAGGGTAAAGCCTATTACAGGTCATTTGCATACACCCACACCTGTTACAATCACAGACCTGCTGTGAAGGAGGGAGTCTACACTCTATGTAGACTCTATTAGAGGTTATTTTATACTCTGTACACTTTTTTTCAATTGTAAATTTTTTGAAATAATTAAAAAACAAAAAAAAATAAATTTAAAAAGGATATCATGGAGAAATACAGTGTCGTTTCTAGTGAGCCAGTATGCAAAACATCAGCATCCTGGCTGCCTACCCACATGAAGTGTAAGTGTAATATTTTCGGTCACACCTGTGCTCTTGCTCTGATGTGACAATGCTGCAAACCTTTTAAACACAATCACAACCTATGATAAAGTCAAGAGAATCAGTTTGATGGCACCAGGAAGAGTGAAGATATTCTCTAGCTCAGAATGACCTGATCTATTCTTGCATAGACGCCGTCTGACACTACACAGACTTTTTTATAATAGGGTGCTAATTTGGTAAAAACCATGTAATGCCTGATAGGACTTATTCTGAGACTTAGAGCACTGCCTTGAAATGTCTAAAATATTTCTGAACTGAAATGCATGTGAGAAAACAGCTTATTTATATGGCGAAAACAGCTCTACCTGCTGGAGTCTTATTTTAAGCTGTCGTAGTGGATTACAGCAGTGAACTCTATTCAGGCACACACTGTACTTAATCTTTTACAGTTTTTAACCCAGACAAAAATCAGCTCATGTAACCTTTCAAGCCACTAAACAAAAATAAAAGTTTTTTGGATGTGTCTAAAATCATGTAAGCATCTCATTTGAAGGTTTGCTGTATGGTGCTTTATTTTTGGCAAGTAAATTACCTAAACTTAGAGTAATTTCAGGTAAAACAGAGGGTTTTTTAAAATATTGGCATTTTTGTTTGTTTGTTTGTTTTGTTTGAGGATTCATAATAATGACAGGCATTCAAAATACCTGATCTCAGTTCATTACCAAATGAAATGATTGAAATGAAATCAATTCTCAGCTCAGTTTTTTCAGATTTTTCACATGCAAACAAACAGATTTAACCAGTTGGAGCATCATCTAGTGGTGATGCAAATTCAAATATGCAAAATGTAAATGGTAAAATAATTATTTTTTTTATCTCACACATACAGCTAGACGCTGCTCCGGATCTATCTGTAAAATTATTTCTCTGCCTCTTCAGAATCGATCCCAACTCTGCCAACAATCGATCAAACTGCCCGACTAACATCCTGCAAATGCATGAAAGCAGCTGTGATTCAACTTCAACTCCTGGATTAAACCAATAAATTCTCCCTGCTGTTGCCTTCTGTTGAGAACTGGATGAACCCAGAATCTCTGTTTCTTCCTTTTCTTGTGTAGAAACACCAGGACCAGCACATCATTGCTTGACGTGTACTGCGTTTCTTTTTTTATTTTTTGTAGTGTGTTTTTGAGGACAAATTCTTTTGCAAAACTGCGATGCTTTTGGTGCGTATTTAGATTACATGACAAATTTGCATCTCAAATAATTTGAATTTCGGATTGTTTTTTAAGGTCCAATGGTCAATTCAAATTTTAATTACATATGACTGAGCCTGTCACACCTGCCTGTGAGGATTTTAGCTTTCACTAAGGTTATCCTTTCCTCTGACTGTCATAACTGGTCTCTGCTGTCCTTTGTCAGTCAGCTGTATCTGGAACTCTTTCTTTTCAGCCTAAAAACTGAAGTTCTACAGGACCTTAACCTTAATATCTTTTTCATGTGCAGTTATGAGTCAAGTATATCTGGCCTTTTTGAAAAATTGATGTTGGTTCTCTTGATGTCAGCCAGCTCCTTTAATTCCCCTGGAGAGGCTTGCTGTTCCCTTTATTCTCTCTTTTACTGCCCAAGATACACACTTTCTGTTTGTTCTGTGGGACATCTGCTGTGATATCCATGCATGCTTCCTGTTTCATCCTTAATAGTTGATCTAGCCCTTCTTTGTGGATGCTCTAGGTACTGGACTTAAGGAGGAATCTTCTGCTAACAAATTCTTAAGCTTATAACAGGATTGTTGATTTAGAGAGAATCACAGAAGCACCAGTGACCTCAGATAATCCTTGTAACAAGTAAGAAACATATTTTTCAGCTAATTTTTCAAGTGGAGTTTCTGCACCTTCTGTTAAATGGACTCTTTCAATAACTCCTCACCACTGCATAAGCTACTATTATTCAGGTGCCCATTTAAGTTATTTTGCCCTCTTCCATCTCTATGCAGTCTCACAATCAGTGTTTTACATTAGTTTATCATGTGTTATTGTTATCATGTCACAATAAGCAAAGACTGAGAAATCTGCACTTTGTTAAACTGTGTTCGTGCAGCCACCATGTATAAAAATGTTAGCATGTACAATAATGTAGCTTACCTGCTTGTATTTTATATTTCATAAGATCAAATACATGTCAACCTCTAAGATCATTGTAAATCATTTGTATACTTTTTGATTTGTCAAGAACACTAGAAATGACAATGATAACAATCCCATAGCTGTGACATTGTTGCTGCTTCTTTGTGTTGCACACAAATTCGTGATGCAGCATCTACCATACAGTCTCACAATTCCCAAACCAATCATTCAACAATAATGTAACACATGTGCCAGGCCGGTCTGTCTATCTACTTGACACATACTGGCACCAAAAGTCATGTGAATTTAAACATGGTGTTCAAAAATAACCAGAGACCAACTAAAAACAAAAAGACATGAAAGCAAAACTAAAATCTAGAGCAACATTTTTACATATGAGACAAAGTCCTGTCAGTTATGCTTCCACCACCACCACTCTAACCTTTATTGTAAATTTGCAAACTTCCTCACCAGGTAAGACACTAGGTTTGAGTATTTTTATTAAAAAGTGTTAAGGAGTTCCCAGTTGATTGCAACGTGATGGCAAGAGGTCTTGAATGCATCTAAATATAATAATGCCCATAAATCAATGACAAGAAAAAAAATCACCTTACACACACACAAATTACATATATCACATATTAAAAATAATGATCTATAATGTCAATAAGTTTGCAGTTTCCCATTTTGAAGGACTTGAACAGTCACTAAGTGTAATTTCAAACTAACCTAGATTGGAATAGACTAACACTTTACCACACAAAACAGTATTAATAAGCTGCAGGTCCATGTCACTCCCACTCCTGACAAACCGCTACAGACTCGTATGTATCTCCATCACTACCACTGACAAGGTGGTACTAAGGAAGCAGCATTATTATAGGCTTTGACCCTTTAAAGCTCTTTTACTGAGTACAGATTAAGTCAAAGCTATATAGCACACACACCTTTAACACAGTCACTACAGTCAATATGACAGTCACTTACATATTACTGATCCCATGTTGCTGCTGATCTTTCTGTGACACAGTGTACAGGAGGGGCTGAGCCACACCGCTAAACCAACATCCAGTCCAATGTCCACAGCAACACACACATACAAAGATCTGGTGATACTACAGTCCACTCCTCAGGGCTGTCTGGTTTTCCTCAGTACTTCAGGACCAGTCCTTGTCATTTTGTGTGTAAGAGTAGCGAGAGACGGCAGAGAGGTATGGATATGTGTGTGCTGATGTTCGTGTTTTCGTCAAAGAGGGGGGTTGAGCCTCTCCTGGCAGCCTTGTGACCGGCTTAGCTGCTCAGTTCTTACCACAGTTTACACAAATATCCTCAACAATACTCTCATCAGGCAGTGGGGACTTCCCTTCCCCTCTGCATCCTTCCATGTTAGCTCCCAGCTTTCCTTTCCCCCCGTCCTGCTTCTTTTATGCCCCCTCCTCTCAAATGATTTATAAGGCTTCTCCACATTGTTTCCTCACTAGATCTGGCTATGGATGCGTGCGAGACGGCTGACACGCCTTATCTACAGACAAAGCTTTAGACTTTGAATTGATCATGTATATAAAACAGCATAATTAGACAGGTTTTGGTCACACTCAGAGTCAAAGATCATTTATTCTAGTTGCATCGACTACATTATTCAGAACAGAAAAAATTGTATGATGTTGGTTATCCATCAATAAGTGTTTTCCCTCCATCTCTTCTTGGATACTTTTAATTTCTTAGTTAAAAATGTAAAATATTAAGAAGATATAAAATAGTAAGATAGCGAATATTTACATGCACATCTGTTGGGTTATGTCCAAAAAGAGGGTCAGGGCTGTGGTGCGTGTGTCCAAATAGTTTAATAAGTGTGTTACAGAATGTATGTGATCTATAATAAATGTTCGTTGCAGACAATAGTCTTGGCAGTTTGTCAGACTTCTTCTTTTAGGTTAAATGTTGATGTTTTCTGATTGTTAAAACTTTTCATTCCATATAAAAATACATGAAAATATAATATTTAAGGTGACTAAGGAGGATGCATTACTGCAATTTGGAATGACACATTACTTGTATTTGAGGTTTTATCGTACTAATTTGTATCTGTTTAATTCCATTGGGTGTCTCTTTTCACACATGAAGATGAGAAAAACCACTGAGTGCTAATCAGCAGCAACCAAGACAACTACAGTCATCAGCAACAGCCAATATCTGTCAGTGACCTCAGCCTCTCAGAAATGTTTGTCCTTTCCACACGACTACAGGACTCCTCATTAAAGGACACGCAACAAAAAAGTTCTGGGGTATTGCAAATCAGTTGTCTTGGTTCTTTTTGTGTTGTGTGACTGGATAGTTTGTGGAGGATAAATATTTTCACTAAAATGTACCCGAGTTTCTTACTTACTGTGTTATTTAACATCTAGTTCACACAAGTTACTCTTAAAATGACTTTTCTCAGAAACCTCTGGTGTTATAGCCTTATACAGTATTTCCATTCAGACAGTTCACCCATCAGCCTGAATCTTTCTCCACTCGAGTTTGAAAGTTGGTAATGTTGAGCTGCATGTATATCAGTTAGAGCAGCCTGTAGGAATTGAATTTTTCAAAACTATTTCAACAAAAAGAATAGAGCTTTTATGCTGCTGGTCCATTTAAAAAAAGTCTCTTTTTTGGTCAACTACTGTTCTAACCGCTGACATCATGGATTATGTCACTGCAGGCCTTGGCTAGCTCACTGACAATGACCTTCTCCTGCTGGAACCAGAAAATCACCATAAACTTGAAATGACGCAAGCCAGCTATCTTAAAGTGACAGTCCAGGATGCACAAAACGTGCATTTCCACACATTACTGAGTACTGACGTTTCAGACCAGGCACTAGAACAATCTGAATAATTGATGAACATGGCATTCCCACCAGTCCCAGATCGAAAAGGAACAGATGTTGTTTTTTGTTCTCTTTAGCACTTTATTGTTAGCATAAAAAACTAGCTTTCACTCAGTGTGTTTAGCTGTTAAGTTATAGATGAAATGATTTCAGAACTTTCAAGGAAAGCAAAACAGTTTGCGTTTCTGATAAAATGCAAAAAACTGAAAGTGAAACCTGATGAGCGTTTCCAAGGAACACTGTGATTACAGGAATACCTTTCAAAATTTATCAAGTACTTTTACAGCCAACTGAAGTTTTCAAAATGACAAACTAAAAGGAAAACAGTAGTTGTTTCAACGAGTCTGCCCTGTAGTCAACACTGAAACTGTGACCAGACCACTTGACCTTGGCTCATTTGACCTGCTCAGCATTTATCCTCTTAAAAATTGGTCTGTAAAAAAATGAGGCCAAACTGTGAAAGTTCTCCTGTGCTATTGTTCAGCTCTATTGTTGTGAGCAGGACCGTTCAGCTGGCCTCTGTAGAGCAGACAGAAAGAAAGACACTTTCCAAAGGATATGGTGTGCCTCCCCTCTCCACCTCCACTCCTGTATCATATACAGGAAGAGGAAGCAGACAGAATACAGTGCTAACGTCATCACTACAAAGATTGGCGCTGTTTGGAAGCTTGGGTGGGTGACAGGGGTTTCAGGCAGGAGGCCTCTGAATAATATTACAAATCCTGAGCTGCTATCAATAGGCTGCAATTGAGATTTCAGTAGCAGACCTCTGAAGACATGTAAGATGAGAACGCTGTCAAACACAGAAAACTGGTAGTGTAATGTTAGATGAATCTCCAGAAAGATACAATGCAGCAAGCAAAAAGCCAGGCAACAATACTGCTAATACTGCCCTGTTGTATCTTATACCAAACGACATATATGACCACATTATGATTTGAGTTCCAAGCTGTAAGGATAAGCATCTAACCTAGCACCATAAACTCAATACAATATCATAAATGATATATAGCGATTTTCATACATGCACTACAAACCACCTTGCTTTTTTAAGGGGGCATAGCAAAGCATTAAGAAGCTACTCAGAAGACATAATCTGTTCAGCATGTCCTGAGTCTGCTCCATAGTCTCTTCAAGGTCAATCAAGCCCAAAACACCTGGAGGTAGACCTGTGCCCAAATGACTTTACCTAACTCTATTTAATCCTTTCCGATTACATAAATGTTTTTAATTTATTTATTTGACATGTGACAGATAGCTGTGTACAACAGTCAGCCAATAAGATTGACAGTTTCTGAGTTATGTAGAAAAGACTTCAACCGAGAAGAGGAATCACAGATCCATAACAGGTCGGCATTTTGTTGGCGAGATAACTCATAATTAAAACAACTGGGAATTGTGTAGGGGAGACCGGGGATAGTTGTAACATAACATTTGACATTTCTGTCTGTAAATTGGAGCTCTTTTAAGGTAGTGGATTCGAAATGTAATGCAAAGTATTTACATGTCTCTGCTATTAAATAGTGCAGCTATTTTCTCTGCAGCACAATTACTCATTACATGGTATGGTCTCAAACACAAAGAGTGAAATGTTACAATTAACCCCATAGTCTGGGTTAGTTGTAACATATCCTGGGGTGAAATGTAACACAATGAAATAAGGGTACTGACAGAATCTTAGCATGTAATAAAATTACTTTTTTTCATTCTTACCTTGGTGTGGTTTGCAAAGTGCTTCAGAAAGATGAGGAAATCTGTTTCTTGCACCCATCCTGATTTATTTCCACTACCAATACTTCCTACTGGCCCATCTCTGACACAGTGGTCTGCATCATGTATGTGTGGGAACACAAACAGTGGAGGAATTGTGTTGCCAATGGCATTAACCGCATATACAAAGGTGACCAGTGAACCTCTCTCTGCTGATGTCATTACCCCAACTTGTTTAATATAAGTTAAAGTAATTGGGTGGTAAGTTGTAACATTTGCATTATTGTTACAACTAACTCAGACTGTTGCTGTTACAACTGACCCAGACTCCTATAGCCATGAACTAGCTAACATTACAGCCAACGGCTAAAACATTAGCACTAATGACCTACACAGAATATATCCCCATAGACATCCAAATAACATAATTTAAGTTTGATGAGTTTAACTGCAAAGCACATAATGCTATTAGAAATTGACATAAAGTTAAAAAAAAAAAAACCCAACCTTTTTTCTTCTTAAATTGTCTGTGTTTGCCAAAATGTGCTAATTTTTCACATGTGATAGAAGAACTGAATTGGGTATGTACAGAATGAATCACATCATTTGAAACTTATCTCTGATTGGAGAAATTGGAAGTGCTACAACTGACCCACATTACAACTATCCCCGGTCTCCCCTACAAGCTAATATGCAACGTGACTAACATAACATTAGTCACCTATATGTGATCATAATGACATCACCAGTTCAGATAACAGTTTAGAAATAAGGTTTGAAAGTGTTGCCTGAAACTGTTTGGCTCTTCCTCTGCTTCTGCATACTCTGAAACCCAATTCATGTCAAACAGTATCATCTTATAACAGAGGTACAGTACATTCTCATGATCTGTCTCTACTGATCTAACACACACACCAAGGAAAATTGATTCCATCTTTGATCAATTACATTCCACCATTCGAGGCTTCACGTCCTCCTGCTGCCTGCACAATATCAAAGGTGAAAAGCCAACAAGCTCTTTTCAAAATGACTGTACAGAAAATTAGAGCAAGTGATCTGTCATTCCTTTAATAGCAATAAGCAGAGGTGAAATTATATCACCAAAAGCCCTTATAGTTTGTTTTGTTTATACTCATAAAGGATGCAAGTTTATGATCAAGTGCAAAGGTATATAAATAGCAAACATTTACAGTGTAAGTCAACATTTATTTAAAATAGTAATTTAATCAGTGTCTGAAGCTGTGGGCTGGGTCTGGTCTAAGAAGGAACAAAAATGAGCTCCCCGCTGCTGAATGAGCAATGTGTTGTTGTGTTTAACTAATTAAGAGAGAATGCTTGAAGTACTGCAACAACATTAATGTGTAGGTTCCTATAAAGTGGGCTTCTCTTTAAATGCTGTTCCTATAAAACTACTCGTTAGCACATTGTGTTTAATAGACTGTGAAATGAAGTACAATTATAGATTAAGTTGTCATCCATTCAGTTTCTGATTCTCTGCATTAGTATGCTTTTGGTTGTGGTTGAATAGTGGAAAAAAAATGACCACCAACATTTTTTGGTAATCACTTTCACTTGACCCTGATGAGAAATATTATAAAGTCATAGAAATGATGGCGATTTCATAGTAACTTTGAAATCCAGTGCTCAGGAAATTCAACTGCACTTATGCTTAAAAAGTGCATTCTGTTAACATGGGTCTGCTGTGGTGAAAGTACAAAGTCCTGTAGATGAATTCCAAATAGGTGCATCTTAGATAACATGCTTTTTATGCAACACTGGAATATAGCAGCCTACCAGTCGTAACAGTGAAAAGCTGTACTAGGAAAAATTGCCTCACCTAGCCATCGACTCATACTTTACCTTCCCGCTGAAGAGGTGATTCACTTTAAGTCTTGCCTTTATTAAAGCTTCAGCATCTCCCAAGTAATTTTGTTAAGTAGCACAATGCTCATTTAGCTGTCAGTTAAACAAATTATTGAAAGAAGTATAAATGCATATTAGGCCGTTGCAGTATGGAAAAGAAAAACCTGCAGTAATTTACATGATAATCTGTGTCGCTTGAGTGTAATGTTAAAAGTTTGTTTTCATGAGCTCTTAATGCATATTTGAACTGTGGGAGAGCAATATTTTCTCACCTTTCATAAAGGATGGTTCAATGTATCCAGTGCTAAAGGGGACCATACATGAAGCAATGCAGCACGTTTACTTAATTAGAGAATTCATCCAGCTCTTATTATTGTTCCCACACAGTTGCTTCCAGCTTCATGTCACTCACTTAGGAACCTTCTCAAGTAAACTGACTGTTAAACTGCAGCCTTTGAGCCCATCCGAGCTGTCACTGGACACACACTGATACTGGTCATCCATCGCAAAGCTAACATTGATAGACAGGCAATTATTCACACATTCACACTTTTGTCAGTTTAGGATCACTGATTAACCGACACGCATAGGAGGAAACTGGAGTACTTGGAGAGAATCCATGCAGTTTTTGTTCTTTTTTAAAATATATATTCCTTTTATTTGCCTCTAAAAAGTGGGGTTAGGGTTACTTGTAATCATCAATCACAGAGAGAAAAGCCCTTTAACTGGACATCCAATATTTGTTATGAAAATTCTGTATTGTATAACTTTAAGACTGAACTGAAAGGACTGAAGTATTAGAAAGAAATATAATAATGCACAAATTTTATTCATAACAAATTGACCTGCGGGATTTTAATTTTTTAAGTAGCTGCATAGACATACATAGATCATTGATGGTTGGGTCTGTGTATTCATGATGTGCAGACATAAATCAGTTCACAGAGTCATATTGTAGTTTCATGTCATTCTTTTTTGGACTGAAACAAGTCACACTACTGTAAATCAAGTAACTTCAGAGTGCAGACTTAAAATGAAGTTACAATCAAGTTAGCATGAGACCAATATCAATAGTTTCTTAATTATATAATGTGTATAACAGGTTCTTTTAAAAACAGGTGAAGAATATAACAATATCCAGTTAAATTAACACCTTTACAGAATCATCTGTGCTGCAAACACTGGTGGCAGCATACTGAGCGAGCATGATTTCCAGTAAATTAATTCAGAGCCAGTTTCCATAGTAACACTCTTCACAGGCTGCCCTCCGCCCCCCTACCCATCATTCTCTTAGCTACTGTGCAGTGCAGGCAGTGCAGCAATGGAGAATACTGTGCAATGCAACCATCTCCAGCGTGGCACATTAACCTACTTCCACACCAGAAACAACCCGGATGCGGAATTAGAGAGCAGGAGGTTGAAAAATGATTGATGAATGAGGAGAGGAAAGCAAAGAGAAAAGACGTCTGGAAAAAAGGGCTTGAGAGGACCGAACAGCATGGAAAGCAGAATGAAGGACACACAGAGGAGAGAGAAAGGACGAACTCGGGATGGAAAAGCAGTGATTACTATGAGAGAAGGGCAAAGAGGAAAGATGGAAATAAAAGGCACAAAGAAAAAGCAGATAGAGTAAAGGTAACAAGACAGAAACTTAAATGGACAATATCAATGGAAGACTGAATATGTATCATCATTATTCATATTAAAACAAGAAAATAAGATCCTGGTCTCAGTAATATTTACTCACATCAAAGGAAACAGTTAATGTATGCCAGTGAAATTGAGAATGAATTGAAAGATCAATTTAAAAAATGTTGATTGCTGCTGAAAATCACAACTGAACCCAATGACTTCTCTGCTACACTCTTTGGCCCATGTTCCTTCTTGCTCATCGCATCCCTCTTCACTCAGTGGTCCTGATGAGAGGATGGAAATTCCCTGCCTCCATTTCATTTGCCCTGCTTCCTAATCACAAGTCAAAGATTTATAGATAAAGATCTTTCAGCACAATGAGGGTATATTCCAAGAGGCGGGCTCTCCTCAGAATTTCCCGTGAGAGGATACCGTTTAAAACATCTGCTCCTCTTATTCTAATTAATCCACCTGAGAGTGAAACATGAACAGACAGACAAGGGGGGAAACTGAGAAGATATACGATGACTTACCGACATGAGTGATGACACACTCGACCCTCTGTAGCAGCTCCTGAACCGACATCTCGTCCTCTCTCAGCCAGCACAGCATCTCAGGGTGTGGGTTGCATCCACTCTTCCCTTGATCTCTCTTCGTCTCACTCTCTCTCTCTGCTGCCACGCCTCCTCTTGTCACCCTTCCACCCCAGACAGTCTCCCCTGCTTTTGCTCCCTAATCCAATTTTCTCCCCTGAGATTTGTGTCTCCCTTTTTTCCCTCGTATATGTTGATTCTTATTTATATTCCAAGTCCTTCCTCACATTTATCACCATCACAGACAGCCACAAAGCCTGGGGATAATGATAATGTTGATGCCACTCCCAGCCACTTAGCTAAATAGTAAGTCTACATATAAAATAACCACGCTGCTAGTAAGGCACATATAAAATAACAAAAAAAAAAAAATACCCAGTTAGGGTTGATAAAATAGAAAATACAATAGCTTAGTCAACTGAACAATGAGCAAGATAATCTGTCAGTCAGTGTTCAGTGAAAAACAATGGCAAGGTAACTCTTAAGCAATTAAACAATAAAAGCCAGAGCAAGTCAAGCAGAAAGACAACAAAATAGACAATTTGTTTGTCACCCTATCAGTCAGAAAACTGTGCCAATAGTAAAAAATAAAACTGCATTTTCAGAAAATTTGCAAGTAAAAACATCCAATTATTAATCAGCCATCCAGACAGTGATAGAGCCAACCGTTCCTTGTCATGATGCTCCAAGCCCCAACTGAAAACCAGAAAAATCCTCATAGAACAAAGTAAATATTTACAGCGCACCTAAACTAGGAAAAGACAGAATGCTCCTCAGCCAGGGGAGATAGTTGAGTCCACTCCATTGATAGGGAAACTCCTCAAGCTTGATGGGCAGGAAATCAGTGGTGCTGCTGCTTTGATGATGCTCTATTTGCTCTCATAAAGAAGCTGAGTCACACAGAGGGAAAACGAATCAGAAGGCTGCTTCACCTGCCTGCAGGGCGGAGGGAGAGAGACAGAGCTGGCTGAGGGTGGGGTGGGGGTTAATAGGTCCAAGAGAGAAATCCTGGTGCCTGGAGCTGGACTGTAGGAGTGGAGCCTCAGGAACACACAATGATTATCAAATTAAACATAAAAAAAAAAAAATTATATATATTCTTTTTTTGTTGAATATGTGGGAAAATAACATAAAATAACATAAAACATTTTTAAAACCCTACATATTTAGCCATCTGATTTAATCATCATCACGCAAGAGCACAAACAAAACAAATCATTCATGCTTTCACTTCATTTGGTGCTACTAAAGCCACTCTGCTAATCCAGCTCCACATTTTGCCTGAACCAAACAATGTAAGGGGCTCTAGCATCTCTCCATGGCCCTGTATGCTCCTGGGACTGTCTATTAGCCGGAGACATCTGTGCTCTTGCTACTCATTCATCTTCTCTCTGCAGGCAATCACAGGCCGTACAACAGAAACAGCCAAGATCAATGGCCCATCAACTGGCAGACAAAACAAAGCACATAATCCTGTATTTCTTAGGAACATGACTACACAGTGTTTGTTTTTGTCAGATGAAATCATTAAATATAAACTATCGGATTATTTATTTGTTTATTTGTCTAAAATTTAACAGTTTAGAATATAAGCGGAAATATTGCGTATGAACAAACCAAACGAAAATAACAGGAAATTATGAAGGCTACAGAATGAAGAGGAGACAAAAAAGCCCCTCTCCCCCAAAAGGAGAAAGGGCTGGGAGGAGACGTGACTAAGGAAACAAGCGGCGTCCGCACCATATGATTGGAAATTACACAATGACGTCGACGGAAGTGTCTTCGGCTGCTAGCGCGGGAATACTCACTGACGCTGTTGAAGACACGGAGTTAAGCAGACAGGGGTCGAGTCAGCTGCCAGAATTATTATTACTAGAACTGCAGTTTTAGATATTCATTCACTCCGACCTTGGAATTGTTAGGTAAGACTTCTAAAGCGGTTCATGTTTATGAAAAAAGACACAAGGTGGCCCTTTGGAGTTAACAACGGGGCTAATGTTATTAGCTCATAGTAAGCACAGTGGCTAACTCACCTAGCCTCGTTAGCTGCCATGATAAGTTGTGCTATAATGCTAAAAACAGTGCCAAAGAGGACCGCATGTACCATTAGCATTTAATGTTCAGGGAGACAGTGTGGAAAACTTTCTTTAAGTGTTTACTAACCGCAGCTAACATGGGCTACACACTAGTGATGTCTGGGTCAAGCTATCTCTGCTGTTCAAAGTAAACTCCTACCATTACTTTCTCATTATCGAGCTACATAACGAACACAGTTCTGTCTGTTGTGATGTTAAATTTCTTAAGTGCCGCTCTTGCATCCCAACGTTTCGATGTCAAATTTTAACTTTTACTGTCCAACGAATGAAATAAGGCTGGACGTTAACGTTGAAAATGATCGTTATGTCTTTTTCCTCCAGTCGTTCAACCATTCTTTAAATGATCTATTAACTGATGCTTGTGCATATCAGGTCTAAAATGTATGGAATGTTCAGTACAATAGAGCGATCTTTCTGAGGCGTGCCTCTTCTTCTTTTGGCTGCACTCTTTAGGGGTCGCCACAGTGGATAATGTGCCTCCATCTCGCCCTACTCCTAGCATCCTTCTCTGTCACTTCAACTCTGCATGTCCTCCCACACTACATCAATGAACCTTCTCTATGTTCTTCCTTGTTTCCTCCTTTCTGCCAGCTCCATTTTCAGCATCCTTTGTCCTAGATATCCACTGTCTCTGCACTTGTCCAAACTGTTGTCAGCCTTGGCCCTCTCTCTAACTTTGGCTCCAACACTACTCCGTAATCAGTGGTTAGGAGATGGTGACACTAACAAAAGACAGCAGGCTAAGCTGGAGGTGGAGCTAAAGATGCTTTGATTTTCTTGAAAGTTACCTTAGAAGTTTAAGGTATATGCACCCCTTATTTATAATAAGGGGTGCATATATGATGTAGATCATAATTGGTTTGATAATTTGGATTTCAATTATTCTGGCGTGTTATGGTTTACTTGTTAGGTGACTTATCTTTGAATATTGCAACTTTCATGAGACTAGCTTGATTAAACAAGGCATTAACAGCTACATATGGATATCATGGTACAGGAAGATGGAATTCAGCACAGTACTGGACATTTGTTTGATCTTTGTTTCCAAAATATTGTTACAACCTACCTCTGTATAATTATGATATAATAATTATAGTGTGTGCATTTTGTATGTTCATTTTAGTAGTCATGCAAGCCTTTTTGAAAGGAGCAACAGTTCAGGCAGCCAGGCCTCAGAAAGACAAGGCAGTGGTTGGACCCAGTGCAGAGAAGAAAGCAAAGGCTGTTCCTTGGGTAGAAAAATAGTAAGTATGACCCACAAAGGTGTACTGTACACTACATCTGATTAACTATACAGATTTACAGCAACCTCAAGAATCCTTCGGGACAAAACTTTTAACCGCCTTTTAACCGGGGGGCTGTTCAGTATTGCCATAAAAATACAATATATATGTATATATTTTTTTTAGTCTTGGGGTTGATTTACAGAAATGTTTAATCTGTAAAATGCATAATGAATAATAGCATCATGTGTCTCATTTTTACATTTTGATCATCTTTTGATGTCACAGTGAAATTCAGGATTGTTTCTTGACTCAAGATGATTATTAAATCCCCCAAAAATGGAACACATATTTTGCATGTAAGTGCATTGGAGGGTGACCACAGAGCTACAAATACAACAGTTGGACGTGCCTTTTTTTCCTTCCCTATTTTTACATGAATTTCTGGTCCTCATATATAATTTTGTGAAAATTTCTGTAGCAGCTTTTAACTGACTGCCATTACATCACAAATTTATTATTTATATATTTATTTAATGTTCTGATGCAGTGCACTATCATCCTAATATATTTTATTCTATCAGTTATTGTGTAATAGATAGTTACACTACAGTATTTTAACCTGGTTCTGTCTTTGTGATCTTTTTTTATTTGTGTTCTTCTCTCCTTGTAATTTCGTTCAGCAATGCTTCTGTGATATGTTGACTAAGGACAATAAAAGAATCTAAAGTCATATTTTTGTAAAACTTTTGTAAAACACACAATTATCACCTAATAGATTTTCAAATTATGATATAAGGTCATATTTTTTATTTTAGAGGAAAGACGATGTGAAATGTAATGGATTGTGAGTCATGTTATTGACTTTCAGATTTTTTTTTAATTTAACAAATATTTCACGGTGATGCGGTTAAAAGTGCTTCTGTTTTGTTGTTGCACAGTTCTCTGGAGTCTATATATAATCTGTATCCTGTGCTGATATTGAAGCTTGCAAGGTACTCAAACCAGATTTTTTTTTTTTTTCTCTTTCTTCAATGAACTCCAGCAGGCCAAAGTGTGTTGATGAGGTGGCCTTTCAGGAGGAGGTTGTAGCGGTGTTGAAGAAGTCTCTGGAAGGAGCAGATGTAAGTAACATTTGGTTGTTCTTTTTTTATAGCCTCGGCTGCATTACTGCATTTGGTTTGATAACAATGAAAATGCCGTACACTCTGGTTTTTGGTCCCTTTAATCTTTTGATTCAGAACACAGCCTTTCAAGATCATAATGTGGAGGGTTGTTTTGGGTGGAAGTGGACAGTAAACATTTCCCTTATCTGACAGAAAACTTTAGTCAGCAGACTTCCGTCACCTGATGGGAGATGAGTGTGTTTTTGTTCTCGTGCATGTACCACGTATACCGTAAGAATGTTTTCAAACTTGTGTCAGATTGCTTTGTCACAATGTAGCAGTGTATTGTCAGATATACAGTATAAACATGGTTATTTCCAATATTTTTGTATTCAGGTTGTACTTGTGCTCATTCTGCAAGGCCATAAAGCCACAGTATCATTGGATCTGTGTTTAAATTGCAGCTTCCCAACTTGCTCTTCTATGGCCCTCCTGGAACAGGAAAGACCTCTACCATCTTAGCTGCTGCCAGAGAACTTTATGGGTGGGTAAACTCTATGTGTGGTATTTGATAAGAGATTTCACATCAGTCATTTCTTCATCATAGTTTTTAAACCTTTGTTGATCTCTCTCCTTTTTTCTTTGCACTGATGTTGCTCATATTTGACTTGTGTCTCTGTTTTCAGTCCAGAACTGTACAGGCAGAGGGTGCTGGAGCTCAATGCCTCAGATGAAAGAGGCATCCAGGTCGTCAGAGATAAAGTCAAAAACTTTGCTCAGCTCACTGTTGCCGGGACACGCCCAGAGTGAGTCAGCATTTTACAGTTTGTGATAATAACAAAAACAGCTAGACTAATTTTTTGTTTTTGTTTTTTTTGTATGCGGTTGAGGTTACTCACAGTGATAAATTGGTAAATGTGAATTAAAAAGCAAACTGGGATTGTTTTCACCTCTGCATACATCAGACGTCATCCTCTAATTGTAGAGCCAATCACAAACTGAAGAAATAAGTTCCTGTATGTACAGTTTTCCTTTAAAACATGCAAATATTTTTGGCTATAAAGGTAAAGTGACTGTGCGTCATAAAGGACATTTCAGTGGTGCTAGCAGTGCTCTGATGATAACTCAGTTTACAGACAGAACAGCTTTTGGAATAATTATTGAAATAAAGTGCCAAAGCTGAAACTTTCACTATTTTGCTACATTTGCAGCGGGAAGTCGTGTCCTCCTTTTAAGATCATCATACTGGATGAGGCCGATTCCATGACTGCACCAGCTCAAGCTGCTCTCAGACGGACAATGGAGAAGGAGTCTCGCACAACTCGGTTTTGTCTCATCTGTAACTATATAAGCAGGTCCGCTGTGGGTTGTTACTCAGAAACAATTAAACACACAGATTACACAGTTAACACACAGTTATTGTAATCCTGCTTGTATGTCTGTGTGTTTTCTAGGATTATTGAGCCTCTGACTTCTCGGTGTTCCAAGTTTCGCTTCAAACCTCTAGCCAATCAGATCCAGGAAGAACGTCTACTAGAGATATGTGAAAAGGAGAACCTCAAGTACACCAAAGAGGTAGGAAAAAAGAAAATGATTGTGCTGCTATCCGGTCTTTAAGTGATGACTTGATGAATCCTGCTTCTGGGCCCAAACGACTCAGCGTTTAATAAGGCTGTTGTGTTTTTAGCATGTTTTAATGCTTTGTATCTTGTTCTATTTAATCTCAACAAGCCCCTAAAAACAGTCACTGATCACTGTCGTCCTCATCTCTCTTGGAGATTCATGTAGCAAATAAAAGAAAAAAATAAAAATAAAAGTCTGCCCTTTCCTTTTGTTACTAATATAGCTGTAATCTTCAGCAGTGACAGTATCTGCAGGTTTAAAGATGATCAGCTGCACACTTTTTAGGTCCTTTTTGAGACTGCCGTAAGGATGTGTGACATTTTAGTCCTTCTACAAAATGTCAGAAATAATTAAATAGTTGACCAGTACAAGTATATTTTCAACACATTTATTTTACTCATCCACAAATACATATTGAATGTTTTTTGGTTTTCGTTTTTTTTACACAGAAGTAAAGTCTTAGGTATTAAAGTATTAAGTCTGACCCTGGCACCACCAGTATTTTAAGACTAGATTAATCTGCACACATCCTCCCCATAACAGACTTAACAGAAAATCAAGGTTTTAAATACCTGAGTAATTTGTGTCGTGCTCACTGTATTAAACTCACTTCCAGCTCTGTATTTTTGTTCTTGGACATTACTGAAGTAACTTTGCATGATTCACCATTCAAATCAATCCTTATTTGTCCTGTTTTTGTCCTTGCTGCAGACTCCCAGTTCAGTCCAGCCAGCTTTCTTGTGATTTGATTGCAGAGGCAAAAAAAGAAAAACATAACAACTCCCATTTTCCTGTTTGTTCACCTGCGCGGCTGTTAAGCCTGTCCACAAATGTATATGAGTAAACAGCTGTTTATTTTTTAATATTTAATGTTTAAAACAGGGGATTGTTGCAGTTGCCTTTTTTAGGTGTAGCAGACATCAGCCCCTGTACAACTAACTGGGGTTTAAGTCTGCAGTGTTCAGTAGCATGAGCAGAAAGTGATATGTACATCAGTCAATTTACGATTCAATGCACTGTCACTCAATTTCATTAAGCAATAAGAGGCTCCACCTACTGGTCAAAGCACATACTACAGTCATTCTACATGATCCATTTCTATACATTTGATTTAATTGTATTAGTAGATGATTATTAACATCCTTTGCTGGTGCTGCATTTTCAAATAAAAAAAAGAACGCAAAGTGTGTGAAGAGATGATTTTTGCAAGTATAAACATTTTTGCTTACCTGTAAAATATTTTAGACAAAGGGAATTTTAGGCAGGAATGTTCCTGCCTAAAATTTTGATTGTAACATAAATAGATGGATTATCATGACTGCAGACTTCTCTACATTTGTGAAGAGTACGTGTGGCCTGCTCCCGTCATAAGAACAATAGCACAAGGCAGAAGAGTTCTCAGTGACAGGCAGGAAGTGTTGAATATTCTTAACTGTATGATATGTTAAAAAAATGGCTAATGTAATTCAGATGCCAGAGGGCACAGCCAGTTTCCATTTTACTGTGTTTGGTCTGGTAATACTGGTGGTGTTCCTCCACCACTGTCACTATCCCTGGTCCTGTGCCCACCTTTCCCAGGTGGTAATCCATTCATGGTCAGAAATGTATTCGCTGTTGAAAAGAAAATCTAATTTGAGTGACATCTATGTGCTGTATAACATTTAATGTATAATCAGTTTAAATGTGAGTGGAGGTATAGCAGAACTGCAACTGCTTTCTTTGCACAGCTGGTGGAGTCTGATAACTGTCTTTCCTAATCCAGAGTATAGCAGCATTGGTGCGGGTGTCTGAAGGCGACCTGCGGAAAGCCATCACATTTTTGCAAAGTGCTGCACGCCTCAATGTCGACAAGGAAATCACTGATTGTGCTGTTATTGAAATAGCAGGGGTGAGCTGGACTTCATTTGTATCACAGTAGACTGCAAGAGATGATTATTAACTGTAGTTAGAATGTCTTTCTCATCTGAGATCTTGCCTCTGCTCTCTGTTAGGTTGTTCCTGACAAGATGATTGACAACCTGCTCCAGATCTGCTTCAGAGGAACATTTGAGAAACTGGAGGTAGCAGTCAGGGTAAGTGTTCTTCTAATAGCCTGAAATAGATAGTTAAGCACAAAATCAAAGGTATGGCAATCAATCTTTAATCATCTTCTCTGTCAGAACATGGTGGATGAAGGCTACGCAGCCACACAGATCTTGACACAGCTTCATGAGTGTGTCATAGAGCAGGACCTGAGTGACAAGCAGAAGTCGACTATCACAGAGAAGATGGCAGTAAGTCATATAATACGGTGCTGTTTTTTTGCAGCTACAATAGTAAGTTGGAATAAATGTAGAAGTTAAATCCTTTTTTAATGACTCGGTCTGTTTGTTTTTCTCTGGTTCAGGTTGTGTGTAAGTGTCTGTCAGATGGTGCAGACGAGTACCTGCAGCTGTTGAGTCTGTGTTCAGTCATCATGCAGGAGGCTTCCCACAACTAAATCCCCTTCCATAAACGACATGATCATCTGCTCCCATTGGGACCAAAGGCTTTACAGAGACACTTAACTCAGATTTATCTGCATTTGTTTGTAGTTTGGGATGCTTAACCATGGACACCAGGCGACAGTGATTATTCATAAACAACCTCAGAGCACTTCATTAAAAAAAAAAAAAAGGACATGTTAGTACTTATCCAACATACTTTTGTACACTTTTTGAATTCTGGAAAATAATAAATAGTTCTTTCTTGTTTTCAGGGGTTCACTGTTTTTATTCTTCAAGGAAAGTGTTGAGTTAACAAGCAAAGGCTAAAACTGTGAAGTGTGCTCTTGGTGCTTTCTTAACTGAATTGTAAGACATCTAATACAGTACAGTGCAGGTTTGATCCACCTCTCGTTTAAACATAGTTTTGCTTTAAAGGAGCCGGACTTTTATTTTGTTGCCAGTGTCGTCTTTTTTTTGTTTTGTTTTTTAAGCATGACAATCACCCCAAACGCAGTACCAGTGCAGTTAAAAACATCATCAGTCATGAAATTGGCCTCCTTAGAGCCCGGACCTCAACATTATTGAAGTTGTGTGGGATCATCTCGACTGAGAATGAAACAAAAGGCATCCATCCAAAGAAAAGCTTTGGATATCTATGAGGACGCCTGGAGAACACTTTGTGAAGTTCAAGTTCAAATTTATTTATATAGCACTTAAAACAACAAGTGTTGACCAAAGTACTGTACAATACAATGGGCAAGGCAATAAACAACAACAAAAAAAAAACAATAGTGTTTTAGAAGAGAATAAAATCATAAAAAGGAATAATAGTAACAAACTCATGATGAATCAAAAGCCAGAGAATAAAAATGGGTCTTTAGATGACTTAAAAGTATCCAGTGTTGGGGAGGATCTGATATGCAAAGGCAATGTATTCCAAAGTTCGGAGGAAGCCACAGCAAATGCCCGGTCTCCTCTGTGTTTTAATCTGGACCTAGGGATAACCACATGAAGAAATTACAAAAAAAGAGTTCAGTCTGTGTAGAAGAGTAACTGGTCACACAAATTGTTCAGTTTTTGCCATATTTACTTTGATTTCATATGTATTTGCGGATGTTTCAATAAATCGCTCCACCAACTTCCCATTTCCCTAGCAAAATATGAAGAAATAATTAATGGCTCAAGACTTTTGCACAGTACTATAAGGATTAGTGTGTGGTATGGAGCTATGGAGGACCACAAGAGCCACGCGCATCGAAATAAAAATTTCTGTGCTTTAATAATGAATTGTAGAATAAATTCTGCAATTGTAAATTCATTTTTGAATTCCAATTTAATAAACTGCATTTCAAAATCCTTTTTCCAATTGCATTTCAAAATCCTTTTTCCAATTGCACTTTAATAAACTGCATTTTAAAATCCTTTTTTCAGTTGCAATTTAATAAACTGCAGTTCAAAATCCTTTTTCCACTTGCAATTTAATAAACTGCAGTTCAAAATCCTTTTTCCACCTGCAATTTAATAAACTGCAGTTCAAAATCCTTTTTCCACCTGCAATTTAATAAACTGCAGTTCAAAATCCCTTTTCCACTTGCAATTTAATAAACTGCATTTTAAAATCCTTTTTTCAGTTGCAATTTAATAAACTGCAGTTCAAAATCCTTTTTCCACTTGCAATTTAATAAACTGCAGTTCAAAATCCTTTTTCCACTTGCAATTTAATAAACTGCAGTTCAAAATCCTTTTTCCACCTGCAATTTAATAAACTGCAGTTCAAAATCCCTTTTCCACTTGCAATTTAATAAACTGCAGTTCAAAATCCATTTCCCTTTCCTGTTCGCTCCTGGATTAGTTGCTGGATTAGCTCTTCGATTAACAATTTGCTGGAGGCTATTCAAATTAGCCACACCGTGGGATGTAAGGAGCTCTCTGATTGGTTGGTCGGACACAGGCTGTCTGCCAGCCTGGATTTTTCTAGCTCATAGCTTCTCCCTGCTAGGAAGCGTGTGTGCTTGTACAAAGGCCGTTCAGCGTCGGGATTTACACTCGGCTCGACAAGGATAAGTGAAGAATGAAGGGACCCTGCAGCGAAACGGAGAGCCAACCTCTGACTGAGTGCCTGTTTACACATTCTGACCACCTGTTGAAGGTAAGGTGCTAACGTGGCTAACGCTAGCATCACCGCACGTAGCCCCGTTATTTTAAGATCATCTTAGCTAATGAAAGTTTTACGTCGCAGCTGTAACGAGCTCGCTACGTGTTTTGTAAGCTGCTGTGCTCTTCACAAATAAAGCTGGAAGCAGCTCAGACTGTTAGAACCAGCACTGAGCCCTGTTACATTTATACGGTGTTAGAGCAATGGCTGCAACCTACAGCCTTTAAACTAGCGATTACAATGCTGACAGTAAACTCGTCAGTCCAGATGTTACCACATTACTCTATGGTACTTAGAGTTAAAACAACTGAGACAGGCTGATTAAAATAACAGCTGTCAGTTCTCTCATTCAACATATAAAGACTGGAGATCACACTACTGATTTCAGTTCATTTAATATGTGAGTGCACAGATTCATTCTCAACTGGACATAAATGATGATCAAAGGTTGTTTAAATGATGAATTCATCAAATCCCAGCCTCTAACACAGTGCGCTGAATCTTAGCTTTGAATGTCCAGTATATTCTAATCAGTGCAATGTAAGCATTCACCGAACCTATAGTATCTACACCTGTGTGGCAAATGTGTGGTAAAGATACAGATAATGAAATTTAATTATTAATACAATATACATCATGAAAATGAAAGCTGAAATTGATTCAGTTTAGTACTTTTTCTGTATGCTCTGTGATTATAAAGGCCTTAAATTCTGTGATATATATACTGTAAATGATTTTCACAGAGGTCTTAAAGTACTTAAATCACTGCTGATAGTCTGGTTGTTTATATTTTCACATGTTTTTGTGTCTGTAGGGCTGTTTGATGACGATTTGGACTCCTCTGGGAGATGAGGACACACCCACATCTGTTCCATACTGCAGCCATTGATGGTGTTACAGCTCTGAGTCAGCTTTGGGCCATCAGACGCACACACTGGAAAACCAGCACCTGGACTTCATGCAGGAGAGATGACCTCAGTGATGATTGACTCTGCATCCTCTACTTTACCTCTAATCTCTTTCTTCTTTAACACACAATTAAAATCACTCCAAAAGAGTGTAAACTTACTGAGGAAGTCTCTAACTTGTACACATTTGTACTTTTACTTGTTTTATGAGTTATTTTTAAGAAGAGTAAAGTTATTCACATAAAGTTGTTATTCTTCTGTATTTATTCTTTTGTATCATGTACCACAGTCATACTGAACTTTACAGACCTGGTGAATTGGAGAAAACAAAGATCACACACACATATCATTCAGCTTCAGCAGTATTTCTATTCATCTTATGAATTCCAGTCTAATGTCAATTCACTGAGTTCAGTTTTGGTCTTAAACTCCAGAGAATACCACCTGGTTCAACAATCTTTTTATCTGATTATTGGCAAAATGTTTTCTTCTGAAAGAAGAAAACATTCTGAAAGAAGAAAACATTTTGGGCTCAATTTCAGCCTCAGGCAAAATTGAGCCCAAAGAAACAACAAAGTTTAGTTCCTCTGGATTTTCCATGGAAAATTGTTTTATCACTCATCCAGGTGACTTCTCCAGTGTCACGGATGAGTGATGAATGTTTCTCCCACTGGAAACCATTGTGTCCAGTTAAAGTCAATCGACTTTTTTTAAGGAGAGTTGTTAGATGCTGTGCTCATGAGGACAATGGGTTTTAACTTGCAGCACAACACAAAGCTGCCATACTGGATCAACGATCAAAACACTTAATTGAGCAGAATTAAGGCAAAATGTAATATCCTCATATGATGACACATCACACATGACCCAGCATTGTTCTAAGAATGCAAACTTTCTTATTGGAAGTTTCCACAGCTGCCAGAAAGGGACAGATTTCTGGCTGGTCTTAATGAGTGGTCGTTGCTCTCTCGTTTTCTCTGGAATTGCTGCGCAGAGGATGTAACACCCATGATAAGCGCTGAGGTGTGTCCTTGTCAGAAATCAGCAATACTCAGCTTCCAGGTAAGGAAAAGTGGAACCAGAAGATATTCAAATGCATCTCTCCACAGCTGCTGATGAATTCTACAAAAACAAAGTTTGTTAAAAACATTTGCAGGTGAATCACCACTGATTTATCAGTGACATCCATTTACTCAAAAATACTGACAAGTGGATAACTAGGATTATATATATATATATATATATATATATATATATATATATATATATATATATATATATATATATATATATATATATATATAGCCGAGACTGCAAGACCAGACTGACCAACCTGTGCACAGCCTGGATTGATTACAAGAAGGCCTATGACTCAATGCCCCACAGCTGGATACTGGAATGCCTAGAATTGTACAAGATCAACAGGACCCTAAGAGCCTTCATCAGGAACTCAATGGGGATGTGGCACACAACACTAGAGGCCAACCCAAGCCCATAGCACAAGTCACCATCAAGTGCGGGATCTACCAAGGAGATGCTCTGTCCCCACTGCTGTTCTGCATAGGCCTGAACCCCTCAGTGAGATCATTAACAAGACTGGCTATGGATACCGACTACGGAACGGAGCGGTTGTCAGCCACCTCCTGTACATGGATGACATCAAGCTGTATGCCAAGAGTGAACGAGACATCGATTCACTGATACACACTACCAGGCTATACAGCAATGACATTGGAATGTCATTCGGGCTGGAGAAGTGTAGTCGGATGGTAACAAAGAGAGGGAAGGTAGTCAGAACTGAAGGGATTGAACTACCAGAAGGCAACATTGCAGACATAGAGGACAGTTACAAGTACCTGGGGATCCCACAGGCGAATGGGAACCATGAAGAGGCCGCTAGGAAAGCTGCAACCACCAAGTACCTGCAGAGGGTCAGGCAAGTCCTGAGGAGTCAGCTGAATGGTAAGAACAAGATCCGGGCCATCAACACCCCACGCCCTGCCCGTGATCAGGTACCCTGCTGGGGTAATAGGCTGGCCAAAGGAGGAGATAGAAGCCACTGACATCAAGACAAGAAAGCTCCTTACCATGCATGGAGGGTTTCACCCCAAGTCTAGCACCCTGAGGTTGTACGCTAAGCGGAAGGAAGGGGCCGAGGACTGGTGAGTGTCAGCACCACAGTCCAGGATGAGACAAGAAACATCCACGAATACATCACGAAGATGGCCCCAACTGACAGTGTGCTCAGTGAATACCTCAGGCAGCAGAAACCCAAGAAAGAGGAGGAAGGCGAGGAACCATCATGGAAGGACAGGCCCCTGCATGGTATGTACCACCGGCAGATAGAGGAGGTGGCTGATATCCAGAAATCCTACCAGTGGCTGGACAAAGCTGGACTGAAAGACAGCACAGAGGCACTAATCATGGCAGCACAAGAACAAGCTCTGAGTACAAGATCCATAGAGGCTGGGGTCTATCACACCAGGCAAGACCCCAGGTGCAGGCTGTGTAAAGATGCCCCAGAGACAATCCAGCACATAACAGCAGGGTGCAAGATGCTAGCAGGCAAGGCATACATGGAACGCCATAACCAAGTGGCCGGCATAGTGTACAGGAACATCTGTGCCGAGTATAACCTGGAAGTCCCAAGGTCAAAATGGGAGATGCCCCCAAGGGTGATGGAGAATGACCGAGCTAAGATCCTGTGGGACTTCCAGATGCAGACGGACAAAATGGTGGTGGCTAACCAACCGGACATAGTGGTGGTAGACAAACAGAAGAAGACGGCTGTAGTGATCGATGTAGCGGTTCCAAATGACAGCAATATCAGGAAGAAGGAACACGAGAAGCTGGAGAAATACCAAGGGCTCAGAGAAGAGCTCGAGAGGATGTGGAGGGTGAAGGTAACGGTGGTCCCCGTGGTAATCGGAGCACTAGGTGCGGTGACTCCCAAGCTAGGCGAGTGGCTCCAGCAGATCCCGGGAACAACATCGGAGATCTCTGTCCAGAAGAGCGCAGTCCTGGGAACAGCTAAGATACTGCGCAGGACCCTCAAGCTCCCAGGCCTCTGGTAGAGGACCCGAGCTTGAAGGATAAACCGCCCGTAGGGGCGTGCTGGGTGTTATATATATATAATTTCAAAAATGTCCTGTACAAAATGGAACTGTATATGACAAATGTGGTGTGGTGCTTGTGGAATTTTTAACAAGGACCCTACAAAACTTTACAGTACTCATGCTGCCAAACTTTTGACAGCTAGGTGTGCAGTAGGGCTGGGTATCGTCACTGATTTCTAGAATCGATTCATTTCCGATTCACAAGGTCCCGAATCGATTCGATCCACAATTCGATTAAATTCGATTCGAATCTGGGACATTTTGACAGTCAGAAATATTATAATTCAGATTTCATTGACATATTTTTGTATCTATAAAAAGGAAGCTGACACACGCAAGACTTTATCAAAGGTGTGAGCGTCACAGCAGATGCCTTTGTGTCAAAGTAGCTGAAGATAAAACAGAAAAACATGAAGGTGGTTTTCCTGGCCTGGGATTTTATAAAAATATGTATCTGCAGTACATCAAAAACGAAAGAAAACCATTAATCAACATATGAACGTTACCTCTGACGTTACAGCGGTTTTATTAGAGACACAGCTAAGCGTTTTGCATTTTGCATAATTTTAAAAAGTTTAAATTTGTTCAGTATTGAACGGCAGAAATTAGGTTTTCTTTTTCGAAGTATGTAAAAGCGAAAAAAAAAAAAAAAAAAAAAAAAACAGCGGCCGACAACGCTGTAAACAACAGTAGAGTTGCGCGTAACAAGCAAGCGAATAATGCAGAAAACAGTACAGAGAGAGAGAGAGAGAGAGCTGTGCATGAAGTGTGATTTTATCGTGGGTGAAGCAAAACAGTAAAAGTCAGAGGGAATTCATGACGATGTTTATGTGAAGCGTAGTTTGGATCTTCTTTTGCTGCTGGTTCAGTCAATATTGTTTGGAGAGAGATAAAACTAACAGCTTTAGAATCAGCGCAAAAGGGCGTGAACACAAAGCGCGGACCATGAAACATCAGAATCAGCGTGCTGTCGGCTTTCAGCACCGACCGTGTCCGTGCAGTTGTTGTGCCAGAAAGTGATTGCTGTCCGCGGGAACGCGCGCAGACGCTTAAAGCTGCAGCGCCCGTCGGGTGAGAAAGGCGACATCTCACTGATTCTGATCCGCGGGTCCGCGCTGTGTGTTTACGTCCTTGTGCAGAATCCGTGTACCTGCTCTCATTTACTGTCTTTGCTGTTTGGTGGTTGTTGAAATTTTGTGAGGTTTCACCTGAGATTCTGGCGTTTCGGGCAAAATAAATTTATATTAAAAAATCGATTCAGGATTTTAATGAATTGATTTCACGTTATCCAAGCCAGGCGATTTTAATCGATGAATCGATTATTAAAACCCACCCCTAATGTGCAGTTCCTGCTTTAAATGCATTCAAAATCTAAGTGATAAGAGGCCAGAAATGTTTGAAATCGCTTATGAACCTATATCACTGAGGCCGTCTCTCCTGCATGAAGTCCAGGTGCTGGTTTTCCAGTGTGTGCGTCTGATGGCCCAAAGCTGACTCAGAGCTGTAACACCATCAATGGCTGCAGTATGGAACAGATGTGGGTGTGTCCTCATCTCCCAGAGGAGTCCAAATCGTCATCAAACAGCCCTACAGACACAAAAACATGTGAAAATATAAACAACCAGACTATCAGCAGTGATTTAAGTACTTTAAGACCTCTGTGAAAATCATTTACAGTATATATATCACAGAATTTAAGGCCTTTATAATCACAGAGCATACAGAGAAAAGTACTAAACTGAATCAATTTCAGCTTTCATTTTTCATGATGTATATTGTATTAATAATTAAATTTCATTATCTGTATCTTTACCACACATTTGCCACACAGGTGTAGATACTATAGGTTCGGTGAATGCTTACATTGCACTGATTAGAATATACTGGACATTCAAAGCTAAGATTCAGCGCACTGTGTTAGAGGCTGGGATTTGATGAATTCATCATTTAAACAACCTTTGATCATCATTTATGTCCAGTTGAGAATGAATCTGTGCACTCACATATTAAATGAACTGAAATCAGTAGTGTGATCTCCAGTCTTTATATGTTGAATGAGAGAACTGACAGCTGTTATTTTAATCAGCCTGTCTCAGTTGTTTTAACTCTAAGTACCATAGAGTAATGTGGTAACATCTGGACTGACGAGTTTACTGTCAGCATTGTAATCGCTAGTTTAAAGGCTGTAGGTTGCAGCCATTGCTCTAACACCGTATAAATGTAACAGGGCTCAGTGCTGGTTCTAACAGTCTGAGCTGCTTCCAGCTTTATTTGTGAAGAGCACAGCAGCTTACAAAACACGTAGCGAGCTCGTACAGCTGCGACGTAAAACTTTCATTAGCTAAGATGATCTTAAAATAACGGGGCTACGTGCGGTGATGCTAGCGTTAGCCACGTTAGCACCTTACCTTCAACAGGTGGTCAGAATGTGTAGACAGGCATTCAGTCAGAGGTTGGCTCTCCGTTTCGCTGCAGGGTCCCTTCATTCTTCACTTATCCGTGTCGAGCCGAGTGTAAATCCCGACGCTGAACGGCCTTTGTACAAGCACACACGCTTCCTAGCAGGGAGAAGCTATGAGCTAGAAAAATCCAGGCTGGCAGACAGCCTGTGTCCGACCAACCAATCAGAGAGCTCCTTACATCCCACGGTGTGGCTAATTTGAATAGCCTCCAGCAAATTGTTAATCGAAGAGCTAATCCAGCAGCTAATCCAGGAGCGAACAGGAAAGGGAAATGGATTTTGAACTGCAGTTTATTAAATTGCAAGTGGAAAGGGGATTTTGAACTGCAGTTTATTAAATTGCAGGTGGAAAAAGGATTTTGAACTGCAGTTTATTAAATTGCAAGTGGAAAAAGGATTTTGAACTGCAGTTTATTAAATTGCAGGTGGAAAAAGGATTTTGAACTGCAGTTTATTAAATTGCAAGTGGAAAAAGGATTTTGAACTGCAGTTTATTAAATTGCAGGTGGAAAAGGGATTTTGAACTGCAGTTTATTAAATTGCAAGTGGAAAAAGGATTTTGAACTGCAGTTTATTAAAGTGCAACTGAAAAAAGGATTTTAAAATGCAGTTTATTAAAGTGCAATTGGAAAAAGGATTTTGAAATGCAATTGGAAAAAGGATTTTGAAATGCAGTTTATTAAATTGGAATTCAAAAATGAATTTACAATTGCAGAATTTATTCTACAATTCATTATTAAAGCACAGAAATTTTTATTTCGATGCGCGTGGCTCTTGTGGTCCTCCATATGGAGCAGCCAGTAAGTTTGTGCTTCAGCCTGTTTGCACTAAACACATTAAATGTGTCTGTATGGTTTATCTTGCTCACCAAGTTTGCTGTATTTTACAGCCACTCACATGAGTTAAACAAAACAAAAATCAGCTGTTTTGTTTAACTCATCCCCATCTCATGTTCTGTGTTTTCAGCACGTGCAGTTCATACTTCCAGCCACAAGATGCCACTAGAGTCCTTCAGAGCTGCATCTATGCTTGCTGGGGGGGTTGTTTTTTGTACATCTCAGGTCCTTGTTGGGAGCTTGCTCAGCAACAACGGGAGCACATAACACCACAGAGGGCGGTGCTGGTTTATTATGAGGTGTGGCTATGGTGCGCTAAAATGGAAATCTTTCTGGTTGTGGTGTCAGTGTGTCTCCTTCTGTAAATAGAGCCGTAAATGCAGGTTCACTTATATTTGTGCTCCCTCCTAAACCTTTTACCAGATTGTGATTTTTAAAATATAGATAAGGAGATACGGTACACCAAACCTTAACTTCAGTTATTATCCTGAAATATCTGTCAACAAGTGATCACTATATAAATTTAAACTAGCTCATGTAATGCCACCTTATGGCCACAGTGAAGGCTCCAAATCACACAGACTACCAGTCAAAAGTTTGGACACACCTGATTTAATGCTTTATTTTTGTGACTATTTACATTGTAGATTCTCACTGAAGGCATCAAAACTATGAATGAACACAAATGAAATTATGTAGTAAACAAAATGTGTGAAATAAGTCAAAAGATACTTTATATTTTAGATTCTTCCAAATAGCCACCCTTTTGCTTTCATTACTGCTTTACACACTGTTGGCATTCTCTTGATGAGCGTTGTGAGTTAGTCACCTGAAATGGTTTTGCGACAGTGGCCCTTTTGCCTTCACTCTGCAGTCCATCTCATCCCAAACCATCTCGACTGGGTTTAGGTCAGGTGACTGTGGAGGCCAGGCCATCTGGCGCTGCACTCCATCACGCTCCTTCTTGGTCAAACAGCCCTCACACAGTCTGGAGGTGTGTTTAGGGTCATTGTCCTGTTAAAAAATAAATGATGGTCCAACTGAACGCAAACCAGATGGGATGGCATGTTGCTGCAGAATGTTGTGGTAGCCATGCTGGTTCAGTGTGCCTTCAATTTTGAATAAATCCCCAACAGTGTCACCAGCAAAGCACCCTCACACCATCACAGCTCCTCCTCCATGCTTCACGGGTTACTCATCAGACCAAAGCACAGATTTCCACTGGTCACTGTACATCCCTTGTGTTTCTTGGTCCAAACAAAGTTCTTCTGTTCTTTTGTAGAGATGTGTCTGCTGCTGGAACTCTGTGTGGCATTTATCTGGGCTCTAATCTGAGGTGCTGTTAACTTGCGATTTCTGAGGCTGGTGACTCAGATGAATTTATCCTCAGCAGCAGAGGTGACTCTTGGTCTTACTTTCCTTGGGCGGTCCTCATGTGAGCCAGTTTCGTTGTAGCTCTTGATGGTTTTTGTGACTGCACTGGAGGACACATTCAAAGTTTTTAATTTTCCAGGCTAACTGACCTTCAGTTCTTAAAGTAATGATGGACTGTCAATTCCCTTTATTAGGTGATTGGTTCTTGCCATCATATGAATTCTAACCATTGTCAAACAGGGCTGTCAGCTGTGTACCAACCCGACTTCTGCACAACACAACTGATGGTCCCAACCCCATTAGGAAGGCAAGAAATTCCACAAATGAACCCTGACAAGGCACACCTGTGAAGTGAAAACCATTTCAGGTGACTACATCATGAAGCTCGTTGAGAGAAGGCCAAGCGTTTGCCGAGCTGTCAACAAAGCAAAGGGTGGCTACTTATAGGATTCTAAAATATAAGACATATTGAGAGTTATTTATCATTTTTTCCTTTGCTACATAGTTCATTATACCTTCATTCATTTATTCATTTATCCAGAGTAGAAGTTTATTCCCACTGCCAGAATAGTCATAAAGCAAGCCAAATTAATTTCATTAATTTCACATTTTCAAATTCTTTTCTATAATTTCTATTATGTTACTGCTTGGTTAATTTTATGTTTTAAATATTAGTAAAATGCCCCACCCAGTGGCTGCTTTAAGTCAATATTTTATGACAGTAGAAGAAGAGCTAGACAGAAAGTTGATGTTGTCTCTATAGTAAGACTCCCCACCCACTTTAATAAGTACACCTGCACATGGCAGCAACTCAATGCATTTAGGCAGACTGACATATCAAGAAGATCCCCTGAAGTTCAAAGTGAGCACCAGAATAGGGGGAAAAAAAAATTTAAATGACTTTGAACGTAGCATGATTGTTGATGCCAGATGGTATTCAGACAGGCTGGTCTGACTCTGAAAAACTCAAAACTGTATTTCTTTTTTCTTTAACAGTGTTGTTTCTATTTTGTTCAAGTGTCTCTTTCTTGTGTAATAAAAGAGGAAAACAAGTTTTCCTTCATCATGCTGCTTTTTTACCGTGTTTTTAGGAATTACTTTTATCTGGCTCTTATGTTTTTAAGTGGTTCTAATCCACTAGGCTTTACAAAAATTGGTGTGAAAAAGAGAAAATATCAAGTGAGCATGTTGATCCCAGAGGTCAGAGGTCATACTGCTTTAAGTTCATAAGAAGGCAAAGTAACTCAAATAACTATTCATTACAGTTGAGGTATGTCGAAGAGCATCTCTGAACACACAGCATGTCGAGCCAGGTACCACTCCTGTCAGCTCAGAACAAGAAACTCAGGCTAAATTTAGATGGCCTCACCAAAGTTGAACATTAGAAAATTGATAAACATTGTCTGATCTGATGAGTCCTGATATCTGTTGTGACATTCTGATGATGTAGTCAGAATTTGATGTAAGGAAAGCATGGCTCCATCCTGCGTTGCATTAAGAGTTGAGGCTGGTGGTGTGGGGGATATTTTAATGACACACTTTGTGTTCCTTAATACAAGCTGAGCATGGTTTAAATACCACAGCCTATCTGAGCATTGCTGCTACTGTATCTATCCCTTAATGACCACAGTGTAGCGATCTTACAGTACAATGGATGCTTCCAGAATGATGTCACAAAAGCTCCAGTCATCTCTAACTGGTTTCTTGAACCTGCAGATTAGTCCACTGTACTCAAAGGGCCTCTACAATCACAGTCGATCTCAATCCAGTGGAGTACTTGTAGGGATGTGTATAGTAAAGTGTACAGGTCATACTCTTATTTGGGCCATTTCCTGCAGTGAGGACTTTGACTTTAAATACTTTACTTGTAACAATTTTAATGTAACATTTTTGTTTTTAGTTTTGTGCTTTTCCTTACATAACACTTAATAATGATAACTTTTTTGATACTGGATGGCATGTATAATCTATTTAAAATTAACTTTATCAGAAGGGCCTCTGGAGATTGCTCCGCCCCCTAACTTATCCAGTACATGATCTATCCTATCTGTGCTGACAGTCATCAGCCCATTACAGGGCTACATAATAATATTGTTGTAAGGCCTAAAATGATATTAAGCAGGCAGAAGCAGAGCAAATCAGGATGAAAGTCTCAGCCACCCTCTCCAGTGCCAAAGTCCCTCCGTCTAACCTTACATTACAAGAAAAGAAGGCCGTCGCTTCCCTGAGCAAAGACCACAACATCACTATATTACCAGCGGATAAGGGAAGGTGCACCGTGGTCCTAAACACAACAGATTACCACAGAAAGATCACTACTCTCCTCAGTGACAACAACACCTACGAAGCTTTAAAGCGAGACCCCACAAGCAGCTACAAGAAGAAAGTTATAGCTTGCCTTCAAAACCTTGAAAAGGACAAAACCATTGACCGCATTACATATCACCGCCTTTATCCAGGGGATGCCATACCCTGCATTTATGGACTTCCTAAAATCCACAAGGAAGGGGTCCCACTCAGACCCATAGTCAGTAGCATAAACTCAGCTACTTACAACATTGCGAAACACCTTGCTACCATCCTTGCACCTCTCGTGGGGAACACCCCACACCACATCAAGAACTCCACCGACTTCACTGACAAGGTCCAGAAACTTACCCTGGATCCAGATGAAACCATGGTGTCCTTTGATGTAGTCTCTCTCTTCACTTGCATACCCACCACGGAAGCAGTGGAGACTGTCAGAAAACGACTACAAGAAGACAGCTCCTTGGAAGACAGGACCAACTTCACACCCGATCAGATCTGCACACTGTTAGACCTCTGCCTCACCACTACATATTTCAAATACAACGAGGGTTTCTACAGACAAAAACATGGCTGTGCCATGGGCTCCCCCGTGTCACCTATTGTAGCCAACCTTTACATGGAGGAAGTGGAAAGAAAGGCTCTTGGTTCTTTCAAAGGAAGAGTACCCAGCCACTGGTACAGATATGTAGATGACACCTGGGCCAAAATCAAGACACAAGAAGTGGAATCCTTCACTGCGCACATTAACGCCGTGGATAAAAACATCAAGTTCACCAGGGAAGACACAAAGGATAACTGTTTGCCTTTCCTGGACTGCGCCGTGCACATTGAAAAGAATGGCAACCTCAACATCGAAGTTTACCGGAAGCCCACACACACGGACCAGTACCTCCTCTTTGACTCCCATCACCCTCTGGAACACAAACTTGGAGTAATTAGGACCCTACACCACCGGGCAGAACTTGTTCCCTCTAAGCCTGAGGGAAAAAAGAAGGAACACACACGTAAAGGAAGCACTCAAAACATGTGGTTATCCTAACTGGGCGTTCATAAAGTCAGCAAAGAGGCACAGAAAAGAAGATCAGACACCAGCGAGGGAGGATAAGAAAGACAGACGCAACAACATTGTCATCCCCTATGTAGCCGGTGTATCAGAGAAACTCAGGAGAGTTTTCTCCAAGCACGACATCCCAGTGTACTTCAGACCCGGCAACACACTCAGACAGAAACTGGTTCACCCGAAAGACAAAACTCCAAAACACAGACTTAACAACGTGGTGTATGCTGTACAGTGCAGCGAGGAATGCCCAGACCTCTACATTGGAGAGACCAAACAGCCACTTCACAAGCGCATGGCACAACATAGAAGAGCCACCTCCACAGGACAAGACTCAGCAGTCCACCTGCATCTTAAGGATAAAGGTCACTCTTTCGAGGATGCCAATGTTCACATTTTGGACAGAGAGGACAGATGGTTTGAAAGAGGAGTGAAAGAGGCCATCTATGTCCACTGTGAGCGACCATCTTTGAACAGAGGTGGCGGTTTACGACACCAACTGTCTGCCATCTATAATCCAGTTTTGAGTTCCCTCCCCAGACGCCTTAACCCCCACTCACATCCTGGGCCATCTGACCTCAGGAATTCACATGACAAGGTGCGGCCAGGTTTCACAATGAGCTCACCCGAAACCCTGGCTGATTAGGTACCACACCCGCTTTCACACCTTGGCGCATGTGATTAGAGGATCACCAGGGGGTCCTTTGTCCCTCTTTGGGGGGATACTCCCACTGGGTTTAAATCTGGGACTCTCAGCCATTTGACCTTAGAACTGAAGAAGCTTCTCGGATGAGAGGTGAAACCTCTTCAAGCAACTCAAAGAAGTCCAGACGCTTTTCTTTGCAAACTCCTTTGACTACGATGACCTGGATGACTGAGAACCTTCACAGAGATATTAATTTACATGTGACTGCAGTCCACCCAACCTGCGTCCATCATGTCAGACAGGACAAGGTTGCATTTGCATTAAAGAACAATATATCAACCCACTGCATCTAGCTAATCCGTGTATTCCCTTCATTGTGTAAGTGCTGGCCTCAGCAGTATGCTACTAGAGCCATATGTCATGCACAGTACTGTGTTCATGAATCTGAAGCCTGTTCTTCAGCCTCTTGCGTCTCCAGGCTTATCAGTCTCAATCAGACACTGTGCACTTTAATAATATGATTACAGACACAGCAAGCAATACTGTGATTACTGCAACTCATGTAAACACCTGGTTATCTTATATGCATTAAGGTAGTAATCAGAGTCAGCATAACTGGATTCCCAGGCCTGGATTACGTATCTTTTCTTTTTCCAAATGACTTTTGGCATGGCGGCAGCTCAGTCTGTTTGAGTTTGGATTCGGAGCACCTGAATTCCTGAATCAAGGTCTACCAAACTAACTCTTCCCTGCTGTGTCAGAGTTCTAATGTGTTTACTTTTTTCTTTAATTGTCTCTTTTCTGTTAAGCACTTACCTATGTTTTTTGTGTTTCCTAGAGTTTCCAGAGCCATTTTCAGACATGTGCTGCACTCCTTTCAACATTAACCTATCTGTGAGAACATTTTTTTGTGTGTCAGATTAGACACTAAAGTGATCTTAACCTGCCTGGGTTCCATACCACATCTTTGTGATGCCCACTTGAGTCAGTTTGCACTGTTGTCAGAGGAGCACAGGTAACTGTCTGATTAATTCATATTCAGCAAGTGGATACCGTGTCCAGCCCAGTCTGCCCAGGCACCACACTCACCAAAATCAAATTGATTATTTCCAGTAGAATAACTATTAGTGTTAATGAGGTATTCCGGATGCCCATACCTAATTCTGCAGATATAATCCTGAGCCTGTTGTAAAAAAAATGAAAAAATGTACAATGGGAGACACAGCCTTCAGCTCCCAGTTTGAGTTCAGGAAGCAGACTTAATCTTTCATTTCTTATAAAATTGATAGATAAGACTGGATTACATGAGTCTGAATCATCCCTTAGTTAGGTAGCTGCTATAGGCCCCGGTTGCTAACAGTCTCCCATGATGCACTTAGCAACTCTTTACCCTGCTGTCTTTCCCCGGGCATTTAGTTATCACTATTTCAAGCAATTATTTTTGTGTATTCTCTGTGCTTTCTCTCCCTGTATCTTTCTGGAGGTTTCTATAGAGGAGACCATAGGGAACACATGTTTTCTATATGTACTTGTCAGTTTTGAACTTCTAATCTACTTTTGCACAGCAGGTCTTATTTCACATTAGTCGAAAGGGAATGTGAAAATACATATTTAGTTTTTTGTTACCACAATACCACATTTTTGAAAACTTATGTCAAAAAGTAACTGGAATTAATGGACTACTGTCATGGTACGAATTATTGTGACATCTATATATATTTTTTACCCAGAAATATCCCCAAAATCAGATCATTTTATTTGTAGTAAATTTTTTACTGCATTTTCAGATTTATGAACTGATAAGAACAAAAGTTTGACTCTAGTCAGCCAGCAAAATGGAAAACATATTTAGAAACAAGCTTTATGCAGCTTTCATATTTCTGTTCCTGTATCCAAAATAACACATATTTAGACATTTGAGGTCTAATTTGCATATCTAATAAAACAATTTCAGAACACTGGTAAAAAAATAATGATGTGAATCACCATGATCCACTATGATCACCATGATGAAGTTTCATAGTAAATGTAAAGCTTCTCTTTACATAATGGCTTGTGATAAACAGGGTCAGTTGTGATTTCCACTGTTTCTTCAGGCGTAAAGAGAGCATGCTAATTGCGTCTGATGAGCCCAATTAAACTTCTTGTCTGTCAGCTGAGGTCTTCTTCTAGATGATAAATATTCTTAAACTCAGAGGGTTGCCGGCCCAAGCTTTGAGAGGCCTTCCTTTGGTTATTTACTTTTCTTTTTTTTGCCAATCTCAATACCACGCAATATTTTGACTAATGTTTACTGTGCAGTAATGCATGAGGACGCAAAATTACCTGTATGTCTCTCTGTTTCTTTCCCTATTTTTGTGCTTTTATGTTTATTTTCTAGGTATTTATTTGTCACCACCCATCACCACTACATCAATATACTATATGCTAATTATTTAATTTAAAAATGATCGCTTTTTCACAAAAAATAAGAAATGCTCTTACCTATACCCTCTTAAAACACGGAGAGTACTCATTCCAGATACACACAAAGATTTTAAATATCTGTAGTTAACACATAAATAAAAAAATAAGGAAGGTCCAGTTACTTTGATCATAATTTAGACTATGTGGAAATGTTTCTAAACTGATTCTAATAAACTGATTCTGAGGTGTGCTATAAACATGGCGTGGACACTTCAACTATTCTTCTAACAAGACTATACCGCAGACCAAAGAAACTACCATGCATCCCTCACTGAGAATGTCCAACAGGTAGCCTGGTGATTTGAACTGAGGCCAGTCAGCATTCATCATAACATAATAATCCATCACAACACAGCTGAAGGAACTTTTTTTTTTTTGACTTGCTATTGTCTCTCTGTATGGGCATCACAATAAAAATGTCACTTAAATGTGCAGTGGCAGAATAAATTAATAATACAGGCTGGGAATCTGAATCCATCCTATAGGCCATGGTCAGACAAAACAATAAATTGCAAATTTTGTGGCCAACAATATGTTTAGATAAGAGCTGTCACAATGTCAAGCTTTTACAGTACCATTTTTGTGACCAGAAGAATGCACATTAATGATACTACTGCCATCTTTAGAACATGTGAACAAAAAACAGAAATTCTTTAATTAACAATGTTGGGTCTGTCTAGCACAGGCCCACCGCTGGAACGAGACAGTTTAACTACACAGCAAAAAGCACTGAACACCAAGTAGGCAAAGTTCTGCCCACTTGACCTCCGTCGTTCTGCCCACTTGACCTCCGTCGGACTCTCAGCCAGGTTCCCCATAGCACTCCTTTTATTGTGGTTACATGAATATGCATAGGGTCATTAACATATGACGTCTACATACACACAAAGAGTACCTTGCCTGTGCGTTGTGTAAGTATGTGTGTGTGTGTGTGTGTGTGTGTGTGTGTGTGTGTGTGTGGTCAGAGTGTGAACCTGTGAAGACTCCCCAAAGCTGGTGCCAGGAGTCTAGCGGTCCATCTAAACAAAAGGCTCTTATACTTAACCAGATACAGAGTAGGTGTCCTCCTATACCATAAATCAGTAAGAGCAGATAAAACCTCTCTCCTGACCTTAAGTTGTGTCCACAGGCTACTAAGGATCAAACCTCTACCAACATGACATTGTTTATAAAACTCTAAGCATATATGAGTAGATATTTCTAAGCATAAATGACAATCAACAATACAAATCTAACAAACAAAAATTAATTAACCTCCTAGGACCTGGTGTCCACATATGTGGACATCACATTTTGGGTTATTTAGACCAAAATACTCAATTTTGCTCTACAAGGGCCTGATATCCACTTATGAGGACATTATACTGCCACTGATCTATTGAAATTTTAAACCAATGTCCTCATATGTGGCTCTTATTTTTCTTAGAAACAAAAATCAGGTTAAAAAAAAATCTGGTAATTCTTTGTTTTTACATTAATCAGGTCCCAATCAGCCCAAATATCAAGGAGAAATTAAAAATGCATGCCGTGGAAAAGTTCGGGTCTTAGGAGGTTAAAGTCCTTCTTCACCTCAAAATTCTACACAAAATATAATAACAAAATGAAAACAAAGTTTGCTTGAGAATCTTGCAATTTTATTACAAATTACAGCCTCAAGTCTTTTAGAGTATGATGCTACAAGTGCTGCACACCTGTTTTTGGGCAGTTTCTCCCGTTCTCATTTGCAGACCCTTTCAAGCTCGGTCAGGTTGAATGGGTTGAATGTGTCAGTGCACAGCCATTTTCTGATTTCACTGGGGTTTAAGTCTGGGCTCTGACTGGGCCACTGAAAGACATTCACACAGTGGTCCTGAAGCAACTTTGTGTTTATTGCTGTGTGCTTAGGTTTATTGTTTTGTTTGAAGATGAACCTTTGCCTCAGTCCAAGGTCCAGGGTGCTCTGGGAAAGGTTATCATCAAGGATGTTTCTACACATTGCTGATTTATATTTTCCTTGACGCTGACTAGTCTCCCAGTCCTGTTGCTCAAAAATATCACTACCTCAAAATGCCATCACCATGTTTCACTGTAGATATTCTGATAGCCAGATGGTGAGCGGTTTTCTCCAGACAGTAGAAAATAATTTCTTCTGAGCTTCTTAGACTCTTATTGATTACTTGTGAGCCATGGTCACAGTGGATACCCCTGGACATTGTTTTCCTGCTTCTGTGGGAGGGGTCATTTTGACCTCTTCTGGTGTTTCAAGTGTTAAAGGACTAAAGAGGAAGAAGTTTATAAGAAATAATTTAGAATAGTTTAAAACAGCAACACTGAGGAACCAGGAAACAAGACCCCAAAACCAGGATAAAGAGGTTCAATGAATGTGGTGTTGAAGGTGTGGAGGTGGATCAGAGTGTCAGAGGAGACTCTGTAGAAGGACAGAGTGCCAGCAGGACAGTCCACATACACTGCTACTCTGTTAGAGATAACTCTGTTAGAGTAAAAAGAGGAGAAGGAGGAGGAGGAGATGGGTGTTTGTTTGTTATTGTGCCAGACACGAAGAGGACCATCATCACAACAGCTCAGACTCCAGGACTGATCATTGTTTCCAAACCCACAGTCATAACTACGTCCTTTCCTTCTGATTCTTCTGTAACTCACTGATATATAAAAGTTTCCTCTCCACTCGACCTCCCAGTAACAGCGACCAGTTAGATTATTTGTACACAGCAACTGGGACCATACATCAAATCTGTCTGGATGATCAGGATATGACTGAACCTCCTCCACATGTGTCACCGTCCTGTTGTTGTCAGACAGTTTGAGGTTTGTGTGTAGTGTGTTTGTGTCGATTGTGAGTTGACAGGAATCTGATGGAGAGAACAAACACAATCCAGCTGCAGTTATTGATCCATCACATGTTCATTGATTGACACTTTGATGATGACTCCTGACATCAGAGATGTGAAGTGATGTGACAGTTTGAAGATGGTTGAACGTGTGCTGCTTTGTTTTCATGAATCACATTAAAAACACACTTACACTTCCTCAGACCTGGTGTCAACCACTGGACTCCAGCAGGCTCCACCCTGAAAGGAGGAGGGGGGTCAGACCAGAACAGTCTCTTTCAGCATGCACACATGGACATTACATCACACTCACACACATACTGTTAGACACTGATAAAGGAACAGTCCAACATTTCATAGTATTTAACAAGCCTTTTAGTTAAACAACAACAGTCACAAAGTGATGAAACAAAATTCATTTCTGTAACTCACACTGCTTATCAACCAATGATTTCATCTAGAAATCAAAAATCAGACTGACTGACTTGATTCTGAATTCAGCTTGATTAACACTTCTGAGGCGTATGTACATCCTAACTTGTGTTGTAACCAGAAAGTCTTTTTAGCCCCTCACCGCAACCTTCCACATCATTCAAGTCACTGTGGTATATATTTACTAGATTTGTAGTTACATTTTTGAGAAGGTCCACATCAGGTTAAAAAAAGGTTGGGGCTTGGGATTAAAAATAGGTTATTGCTTAAGGTATTATGGAAATCTGATGCCAAAGTATAATTCACGTGCAACACTGCAAGGGAGTGTACTGTTCATCAGAAGGGAAAATAGTCGGTGGAAACAGGAGGTTTCTTTGGAATGGATTTAGAAGTGTTTTCAACTTTGATTCTTTAAAAGTTGTTAGTTTTAATTACTAAGACAGCGACAACTAGACATGGTGGATTTATCATCAGCTCAGAATAATATCTATAGTGTCCATTTTCGTAGTGTGCTCTCACCTGTCTCTTGTTTGCAAGTAGCTCCCAGTGTTTCCTGTACCTGCTTTGGATTTCTGTTTTATGGACTTTGTGATTCCTCATTTTGAGTTTTGCATTTGGGCTCAATTTTGTCATTTCCTTTCTGCCTCTGTCTCTTCCACCTGGGTCATCTCTATTTTTATTTATGTATTGCATTGTTTATAGTTTGTATTGGCTTTTCAACATACATTGTGACCTTTGTCTCTAAAAAGCAGTAGAAATACATAAATGTATTACTGCAGTGTTGTTTGCCTTTGAATCTACAGAAAACATCTCAGAGTAGTTGTCAGCTTCTACACACCTCTCACTATAAAACATTAGTCTTTGGTTTTTTTGTGATCAAGGTAGGACAGCATAATCTCCTGTTTGTAGTAAACTTTGAATATGATCCCCTAGGTCACTCTATACTGAAATTAATCTAATCTTAATCAGGGTCAGAGGGATAGATGTATTTAAGTACAGCACTCTTAAATGTACTGAGATATATATTACTTGTTTCTACAACTTAACCCTGAAGATATTGTCCTTGGAAACCGCCGACATTAGGATCCCTCACTGATCATTTTCAAGTGTGTTTTTCTTGTGAGCAAAGGAAAAATGTTCCTGAATATGTGATTGTTTATGTCACATCTTCCTGAAACAAAGAGGAAGTGAGTGCAGATTACAGAATATGTTTCCAGCTCTTCCTTCTCTATCAGACATTCTCGCCAACTCGGCAATGGGGCGATCGTGGCTAACGGGGCGATCGTGGCTCAAGATTTGGGAGTTCACCTTGTAATCGGAAGGTTGCCGGTTCGAGCCCCGGCTTGGACAGTCTTGGTCGTTGTGTCCTTGGGCAAGACACGTCACCTGTTGGTGAAGTGGTGGTCAGAGGGCCCGGTGGCGCCAGTGTTCGGCAGCCTCGCCTCTGTCAGTGCACGCCAGGGTGGCTGTGGCTACAATGTAACTTGCCAATGGGTGGATGACTGAATGTATAAAGCACTTTGGGGTCCTTAGGGACTAGTAAAAGCGCTATACAAATACAGGCCATTTTGCCATACCTGAGAGTGTCCAGTCTCCAGTGTGGATCCTTCAGTCCAGCTGACAGCAGCTTCAATCCTGAGTCTCCTGGATGATTATAGCTCAGGTCCAGCTCTCTCAGATGGGAGGGGTTGGAGCTCAGAGCTGAGGCCAGAGAAGTGCAGCCTTCTTCAGTGATCAGACAGCCTGATAGACTGCAGACACACAAAACAAAATTATGAACAATTCTGTTTGTGAGATACTACCAACAGCAAACAACATTCATCTGAAGTTGTTTATCATTGTAAGATAAGCAAGAGAAGACAAAAGTAAAGGACATGAAGTAGTGGCATAAAAAAGCATCTGGAGTGGAAAGAGGGGAGCGGAGACGGAATGGGAAGTTGACCAACAGCCTTATAGCTGCATTACTTTGTGTTAGACGGTAACCTCTGGTACCAGTGCCGACCTCTCAATTTTAAATATATGTAGACCTTGAGGGTTCTCGGGAGGGGCTGTGCTGACATTGGCAGTTATCTTGCAAAGGGTCATGGGCACCATACCCCTCCCATGTTTAAATACACTTTGGAACAACAGGCATCAACACTACGTATATGAGAAGGCAGAGTGAGGCATGGGGTCTTCTCACACCCCTGTTCTCTGGTCGCCATCTGGTGCGAGGAGCCGGGAGAAGGAGCTGGTCAGGGTCTGGGATGCTGGTCGGGGTCTGGGATGCTGGGCCTCCCAGCTGCTGTGGGACCAGGGGCAGTCTATTTGTCTCCATCCCAGAGCAAAGGGAAAACACAAGCCCTGCCAGTGGCTGGTCCCCCCGCCCACTGGTGCATTAGTGGTGCTTGCAGATATTGGTAGCTGCTTCAAGCTTTATTCACAGTTGTCAGTGTTTAAATGAAGCATGTGGCCAATTTAGAATAATCATTCCCTGGAGCCCCTGGAGCAAATTCACTCAGGTACAGATAAAATATTTAAAGCTATTTTTAGCATAAGTTGAATAGGGCATTGTTTCTCTAAATATTTGAAAAATTCAATTTTTGAGAGCAGAAATTTGATCATTTGGATGAAACAAGAGAAAAAAAGAAATCTAGTTTCTTTTTAAAGACAGATAAATGTGACAACAATGCCAGGAAAAAAATTCTAAAAAGAATTCTTATATATGGAAGTGGATGGAAGTGGTGCTGAAGTGAGACTCAGATCAGATCAAAATCTAATTTCAAGAAATCAGATTGTAGAAAAATGTATTCTAAAACTGCTCTTTTTGCAGGAATATATTTTATATTTTAAATGATCAGTGGAAAAGTTAGAATGCTGACCTGAGAGTTTCCAGTGTGCAATATGGACTCTCCAGTCCATGAGACAGAAGCCCCACTCCTGAATCTTGCAGGTCATTGTTACTCAGGTTCAGCTCTCTCAGACTTGAGAGCTGGGAACCGAGAATTGAGGACAGTGCTCCACAGCTTCTCTGTGACAAGTTAGAGTGACTCAGTCTGAAAAATAAAAGACAAACAATAAAACAAATATGGTACAGTGTGAAGTTTAGCAATATTTAATCCTCTTTCTTTAGAACAGTGTTTACCAACCTTTTGGAGCCATGGCATATATTTCACATTAAAAACATAACACAACACACTACCCAAAAAAAAAAAAAGTCACAAAAAGCATATTTATAATTTTTCCCCATGCACCACGCATAGCGGAATGGGCTCAGTTTGTCCCAAGTATACCTTTTTTGTTTTTTTTCTGACCACTATGCTAGGGCCTTTATCTGGGTTGGAATTTTCTTCAGGACCCAGGTCAGACTGACTACTTTTTCTTTTCAAATATTTATCTATTGCTATGACACGCTGCATTGTCTCACTGACAGCGTGAATATTGTGTAATTTCTTCTTTGTCTTCTTCTGTTTTACTAGCAACCCATTTAATTAGAGCAGGCAGTGGTACTACCCTCTAGTGGAAGAAAATGCAATTGTTCTGCCTGTTACTCATGCCAGTTGCTTAGAGTCCTAATCAGGTGGAACAAAATAATCTTCCACGGCACACCTTTGTGCCATGGCACAGTGGTTTGGAAACACTGCTTTAGAAAACCTTAACACCAAGCTAAGATACAATAGCATGTCGATGACCTTGGTCGAAATATTTAATTGATTAATTCTGACAAACAAAATGTTATTTGATCTGACCTCAAATTACTCAAGTTAGAGTTCCGACTCTGCAGACCAGAAGAAAGAAGTTTCAGTCCTGGAGCATGCAGGTTGCTTATACTCAGGTTCACCTCTCTCAGACTAGAACACTTGTAGCTGAGAAATGAAGACAGAGATTCACAGCTGCTCTCTGAGAGGTTACAGATGCTCAATCTGAAAATGAAGACATGAACAATACAAAAGACTACATTGTTATAATGCAACCAGGATCAATAGTAATAATTAGTCCTTGCATTTTAAAGAATCCTTATTGTCTTGTGCTGTACAGGTTAGACGTGATTTTTTTTTTTTTACTCTAACTTACATTAAAAATGCTCAGAAACAATAACAGATGGATAATGTTGACTTTTGTTGCATGTTTTTTTTAATTGGTTAATTTTGTCAATTGATTAAAAAAAACAGAACGTAATATTATCTGACGTGAGAATATTCAGTTTGCAGTGTGGACTCTGCACCACAGCTAAAAGCTTCTTCACTCCATAATCCCTGAGGCTGTTGGTACTCAGGTCCAGCTCTTTCAGACTACAGGACTGGGAACTGAGAACTGAAAACAGATCTTCACACACCCTCTCTGAGAGGTTACAGCTGTTCAGTCTGAAAAATCAAACAAACACCCAAATATAACAACTTTGACGTAAACAAAAAAGGTTATACATTCTAATCTAATAATGTCTACATATATTACAATTCATGGTCAGGTGAAAAACTTAACTGTAACTCAAAAAAAATAAATAAAAAACTGAAATGTTCTTGGTAGAAACACAATTATATTGATATATCTAGATTGGAATTAGTGAGTTACTGGTAGATTTAGTGAGCTCAGGCTCAAGTGCAGGCTAGTTGGGACCCTCTGGCTCTGGTTCATGTTCAGGTGATATGGGAGCCTTAGGCTTTAGCTCAGGCCAAGGTTCAACTGACACAAGAACCTCATGTTTGGGTTCCAGTTCAGGCAGTGGCATGGTGACCACAGGCGGCAGCGTCGAGTTCAAAGGCAACACAGGATTCTATGGAGACTCCAGAGGCTAGGGTTGCTCAGCAGTGCTTCTGGCTGATACTAAAAGCTGAGGCTGCTGAGCCAAGCAATGAAAACTCAGAACTCTAGATTGAAGACCCAGGACCACTGTGGGTTAAAGACCCGAAAACATGCCACTCTAGTAGCAATTTCTGTTATCAACTACAAATGAAGTTCTTGATTTTGTTCTGATGATCATTAAGTTAGATCCTTTTTTAAAAGGGGGGAGGGGGGGGGGCAACACCATTTACACTGTTCATGTTACAAATACAGGGATTAGTAAATATTTACTTACAGAGCTTTGTTGGAGGCTTTGACCACTGGCAGCAGCCTCAGAAGGGCCTCCTCTGAAGCGGAGTATTTCTTCAGGTCAAACACATCCAGATCTTTTTCTGATGACAGTAAGATGAAGACCAGAGCTGACCACTGAGCAGGAGAAAGTTTATCTATCGGGAGGCATCCTGATCTGAGGGATTTTTGGATCTCCTCCACTAGAGAACGATCATTCAGTTCATTCAGACAGTGGAACAGATTGATGCTTTTCTCTGCAGACAGATTTTGACTGAGCTTCTTCTTGATGTACTGGACTGTTTCCTGATTAGTCTGTGAGCTACTTCCTGTCTGTGTCAGCAGACCTCGTAGGAGAGTCTGATTGGTCTGCAGTGAAAATCCCAGGAAGAAGCGGAGGAACAAGTCCAGGTGTCCATTTGGACTCTGTAAGGCCTTGTCCACAGCACTCTGGTAGATGTATGCCGATTCTACTTCCGTTTTTGATGCTTGTTTTTTTCCAAATAATTTCGACGTCAAGGAGGTAATTTGTTGTTCTTCCAGCAGATTGACTGCAGAGTTGATTAAGGTCAGATGGACATGAAGAGCAGCCAGAAACTCCTGAACACTCAGATGGATGAAACAGTACATCTTGTCCTGGTAGAGTCCACTCTCCTCTTTAAAGATCTGTGTGAACACTCCTGAGTACACTGAGGCTGCTTCGATATCGATGCCACACTCTGTCAGGTCTGATTCATAGAAGATCAGGTTTCCTTTCTGCAGCTGATGAAAAGCCAGTTTTCCCAGAGACTCAATCATCTTCCTGCTCTCTGGACTCCAGTGTGGATCTGTCTCAGCTCCTCCATCATACTTGACCTTCTTCACTTTGGCCAGAACCACCAGGAAGTGGATATACATCTCAGTCAGGGTCTTGGGAAGCTGTCCTCCCTCTCTGCTTTTCAGAATATTCTCCAGAACTGTAGCAGTGATCCAGCAGAAGACTGGGATGTGGCACATTATGTAGAGGCTTCTTGATGTCTTGATGTGGGAGATGATCATGCTAGCCTGCTTTTTTTCTCTGTATCTCTTTCTGAAGTACTCCTCCTTCTGTGGGTCAGTGAACCCTCTGACCTCTGTCACCATGTCAACACAGTCAGGAGGGATTTGATTACCTGCTGCAGGTCGTGTGGTTATCCAGAGGTGAGCAGAGGGAAGCAGGTACCCCCTGATAAGGTTTATCAGCAGCACATCCACTGAGGTGGACTTTCTAGTGTCAGTTAGGATTGTAGTTTTGTGGAAGTCCAGAGGAAGCTGACACTCATCCAGACCATCAAAGATGAACACAACTTGGAAGTCTTCAAAGCTGCAGATTCCTGCTTCTTTGGTTTCAGTAAAGAAGTGATGAACAAGTTCCACCAAGCTGAACTTTTCCTCTTTCAACACATTCAGCTCTCTGAAAGTGAATGGAAATATGAACTGGATGTCCTGGTTGGCTTTGTCTTCAGCCCAGTCGAGGGTGTATTTCTGAGTTAAAACTGTTTTCCCAATGCCAGCCACTCCCTTTGTCAGCACTGTTCTGATTGGTTCATCTCTTCCAGGTGAATCTTTAAACATGTCTTCTTGTCTGATTGTTGTTTCTGGTCTATCTGGCTCCCTGGATGCGGTTTCAATCTGTCTGACCTCATGTTCATCATTGACCTCTGCAGTTCCTCCCTCTATGATGTAGAGCTCTGTGTAGATCTTATTCAGAAGGGTTGGGTTTCCTGCTTTAGCAATCCCCTCAAACACACACTGGAACTTCTTCTTCAGTTTAGATTTAAGTCTTGGCTGACAATTTTGAAGAGCCTCTGAAGTAAAAAATAAATATAATTAACAGCAGATTAAAGTCAGTTCTAAAGTAGTCCAAACAACATCAAAGAAAGTAGCAAGGGCAACTTTTTTTCCTCAAATTTGATTACCAAAGAAGAAATGTTAGAAATGATAACTGCGCAATCCTACTGTTAAGCTTACAAAAATGTATTCAGTCACAATTTCACTAATATGAAAAGATTGGGTATTGGACATTGTGTGCATTTGTATAATTTGTACTCTTATTTCTTATAGGTTTTGGTATTTAGAGGCATTATCCAACAGAAGTGACAGCATCTAGTGCATTACATTGCCAAAAGTATCCACTCACTCTAATCACTCCAATCACTTCCATGTCCGTGTGTATAAAACTAAGCACCTGGACTGCTTCTACAAACACTTGTGAAAGAATAGGTCCAACATGCTACCACAATAGCATATGTCCCATATGTGGAATAAGTCCTGTTATGAAATTTCCTTACTGCCATATATTAAAAAAAGTGGAAGTGATTGGGAATGATAACACTTCAGCCACAAAGTGCTAGTCCAGGTAAAATCACAGAGTGGCATCTGCCGATGGTCAGGCATATAGTGTGTAGAGGTGCCCAACTTTTTGGATAGCTAGTTCGCTCCAAATTTCAAGCGACTTTTAGATTAGCTGAAAAACAGTGCATAGAGAGCTTCGTGTAATGAGTTTCCATGACCAAGCAGCTGCAAGTTGTTCTTCAGGAGTTGGGCTCAGCCCCTTAGTTCCAGTGAAAGGAACTCTTAATGCTTCATGCATGCGCAATCATCCGGGTAAGTTAATCCCCCAAATTTAGTACTGTTCATCTGAATGTAGCGTTTTCAATGGGACTGAAAATGTTGGTTGCTAAATGAAGAGGTTCCTGTCTCTTCACATCCTTTCCTTGTTTGGTTTGTTATATTCTGTACACTTGTTCTACCCTAAGGTCATGAGAAACACATTTGGCTTCATTCAGTAAAGTGATGCTCAGTCTGGAGTGCAACAGATAATCACAAAACTTTTAGGAATCTTTAAGTTTATAAAATTAAATTGGGCTTTGTGGCTTTTCATAGGTAAGCAATGCCCACATGTCCAGGCTAAACAAGTTTTCAGTTCTCTGGGCCACTTCTTCAAATTTTACTCCCAAAATTTATCACATAAAGTGTCATAATGTCCTCCTACTGCTAACTCAGCTGTTTAAAAGAAGCATCTTAAGGAATGCTCAGCAATTCACTTTAAATTCCTACTTTAAATGGGAATAAGGATCTGTCAATTGTTACTTTTAAAATTGAATAATTTTTCTTAAAGGATTTCTGAAACACTCAAGTCACATGAATGACACTTGGATGTTTTTAAGAATCAATTAGCATGGTTTTAACAATTAAATATGACTGCCCTTAAATATAACTAAAGTTTTCAGACAGTGGTCGCAGTATGTATTTAAAAGAGTGATTCTGAGTAGTCTATATTAAGCTAAACAGATATATAAAATAAGTTTGTTAAATATTCTAGTATAATATAATAATTCTAAAGTATAATAATTTTGTTTATCTCTTTAAGTACACAAAACACACAAAACATCCTTGACAAGTACAACATTTATCCTATTCCGCCGTATTATTTTTCAGTTCGTCAGTTTCAACATGTTGCTAAGCAAGTTTGTAGTCAGACTGGCCATAGATTTATGACGGCCTTCAAAATTACTCCACAGCATTTCAAACATGTTTTCTTTGTGAACAACACTTTAACAAATACAAATGTATGACAAAGAATGATGTTCTTGCCCTCTCCTTTTTCTTACATTGTATTCTGAGAGTTAACTCTCTCACAACTCAATAAACCATGTAAAGAGACCATTCTTGCAGAAAAAAAGTGACCTCACCTTGTTGAGCAGATGAATCAGAGTATAAACGCAGCTGAGAGAAAAGAGAAAGATCTATAGTCTGAAGATATCTGATCATTATCCTGCTGGCTTTGTCCCCTTTCTTCCTCACTGTGTCGATGAAGCAGCGTGCCTTATCTGCTCTGACTGGGTTCTTCTCCAGTATTGACTCTTTCTCCAATTCATTTAAAACACCATCACTTACAAGGGCCTCCAGGAGCTGTTTAAGGATTTCTGTTGACACCCTCCAAACAAAGGCTGACCGCACCCTGGCAAGCTCCTCCTCTATGGGAAGAAGAAAGAGACGTAAACATGTCTATCACTCAAATATTTAAGCATGTGCCAAAGAAGGGTTGAGCCAGGTTGCAACACATGTGGATGAGATGTAATGATGACCATAAAAAAAATAACAAAAAAATAAGAAAAGGGATCTACCTTGTGTCTATTAATCAATAGATCTCATCAGAAAAACCACTGATCTCCTACCTGCTAAAGAAGCTGCTTTGATTGGTGGTTCTTTCATCATATTTCTATAAAAACATGAGAAGATGATTTTACCAGAAGAAACAGTGAACACAGTCATGTCTCACATCATATGATTTCATTTATATGAAACGTTTAGTGCATGGACCACATACACCCAAAACCTTGTTCAAATGTGATCACATTTGAACAAGGGCCAGAATCTTTCTCAGCAGATACTTTGAGGGCCAGATGTTCTCATAAAATAAACTTAATATAATATTGTAGGTGATATTTTGTTATTTGATTGCACTCATTTCCCTTCCAAATTCCAAATATCCCTTAGTCTTTGTTATTGTTAACAGACTCACATTACATGTACTGCAGCAATGCAATATTTTAGGCTTTATATTTGTGAGGCTGTCAAGTTATCCATCATGCACACATGTTGTGTTGTAGTTTGTGGAGTTGTCGTAGGTGAAAGCTTTTCTGAATATATAGTATATGGCACTCTTGAAGACCCTTAACCTTTTTAACCCAAAAGGCTTTCTGAAGTTTCTGCTTGAAGATTGTATGCTCAAAATTAATTGATTATTTCTCTACAATTACAAACTGTGTACACCATCTTGCCATCAGAATAAAGTTAACACTTGGTTAAAGTTAACAGACTCAGTCTGTGGATTTATCAGAAAATGCGTGGAAGATGTCGTCCCATCCAGAACAGTTAAATCCTTCCCAAATCAAAAACCCTGGATTAACGGAGATGTTCGCACGGCACTAGCGGCACGGAGCACCGCTTTTGCCTCCGCGAACACATCAGACTACAAACACGCACATTACCAACTCCGGAAGACGATCAAAGCAGCCAAACGTGAGTACAGGGACAGGGTGGAGCAACAGTTTGACAACCCTCGGAGTATGTGGCAGGGACTAAACACAATCACAGACTTTAGAGGGAAAACCAGCACACCGCAGACCACGGCCTCTCTGTATGAGGATCTAAACGTATTCTACGCTAGATTCGACACAGCGAACACCATGAGACCGGACAGTGTGCGCACCGCGGATGACGTCAGTGCGCACACTGTGTCTGAGGAGGATGTGCGGAAGTACTTCAGGAGAGTGAACCCACGCAAAGCTACTGGTCCGGACGGGATTCCCGGCCGCGTCCTCAAGTCATGCGCGCGGCTCAGCTGGCTGGGTGTTTACACACATCTTCAACCTTTCCTCTCTCTGTCTGTAGTCCCAGCCTGCTTCAAAATGGCCACCATCGTCCCTGTACCCAAATCCTCCACCATCTCCTCATTGAACGACTGGCGACCTGTAGCCCTGACCCCTATCGTGAGCAAATGCTTCGAGAAGCTGGTCAGGGACTTCATCTGCTCCGCACTACCCGACTCACTGACCCTCTACAGTTCGCATACCGCCACAACAGGTCCACTGATGATGCCATAGCCCTGACACTCCATGCTGCCCTGTCACACCTGGAGAAGAGAGACACGTATGTGAGAATGCTGTTTGTAGATTACAGCTCAGCATTCAATACCATCGTTCCCTCAAAGCTGGACAGGAAACTGCAGGATCTAGGACTGAGCAGCTCCCTCTGCAGCTGGATCCTTAACTTCCTGTCTGACAGACGCCAAGTGGTCAGACTGGGCAGCACCACCTCATCCCCCATCACACTGAACACTGGTGCTCCACAGGGGTGTGTACTGAGCCCTCTCCTGTACTCACTCTACACCACGACTGCACGGCCACTAACAACTCCAACATCATTGTGAAGTTTGCGGACGACACTACAGTGGTGGGTCTTATCACCAACGGTGATGAGACAGCCTACAGGGAGGAGGTCAGCGCCCTGACCCACTGGTGTCAAGACAACCATCTCACCCTCAACGTCGCAAAGACAAAGGAGCTGATAGTGGACTTCCGGAGGTGCAGAGGAGTACACACCCCATCACCATCAACGGCGCCGCTGTGGAGAGAGTGAGCAGCTTCCGCTTCCTTGGTGTAGATCTGGCTGAGGATCTTACGTGGTCAGTACACATAAACAAGACAGTGAAGAAGGCGCAGCAGCGCCTCTTCTTTCTCAGGAGACTGAAAAGATTCGGCATGAGCCCCGCATCCTCAGGACCTTCTATCGCTGTGCCATTGAGAGCATCCTCACTGGATGCATCACCACCTGGTATGGCAACAGCACCGCTTACAACCGCAAAGCTCTCCAGAGAGTAGTGCGGTGTGCTGAACGGATAATTGAGGTGAGCTTCCCTCCTCCAAGACATCTACAGGAAGCGGTGCCTGAGGAAAGCGGGAGGATCATCAAGGACTCCAGTCACCCCAGCCATAAACTGTTCAGACTACTTCCATCAGGAAGGAGGTTCTGCAGCATCCGGTCCCGAACCAGCAGACTGAGAGACAGCTTTTTCCACCAGGCCATCAGACTGCTGAACACGTCATAGACACCTCACCCTCACTACTGGAACTTCAACATTATGCACTCCATACTGTACATTAATGCCACTGTTTTGCACATACCTACCTCTGTATATTTTATATTTTATATATCTTATTTTATTGTTTACTCTATTTCATTTGTAAAACATGTATATACACACTCACACACACACTCACACACACACACACACACACACACACGTAGAAAAACATATTTAGTACACACATTCAGTAATGTATATACCTTCATATATGGTACATATATTTATTACTTTTTAGATTAACCATTTTTATATTTTGCTTGTTGCACGTTATTGTATTTTGCACAACTCTGTTGCTTGTGAAGCTCAAGACACAAGAATTTCACTCGCATGTACTGTACCAGTGTACCTGCACATGTGACGTGACAATAAAGGTGATTTGATTTGATTTGATTTGATTTGACACTAGTGAGTCTTAATGGGCCAATAAGTCAAGCATAACAGCAGATGGAATGCAGAAAAATGCTCCAAGTATAACAAGCTATTCACCACTAATGTGAGGAAGGTGATGCCGCTGACCCAGGTGGCCATGTTGACAGCTGTTTTTGACACTGCTATGTTGGTGTGCGTGGGATGAGCGGGCATCAGCGCCAGAGATGCCTCCAGGATCAACAAACAATCCACATGGTGGAAGAATCATTGGTCAGAATTTAGAGGCGTTGGTAAGGGAGTCAGTAAGGGTCAGAGGTCACTGAACAAACTGCTCTCCATTATGGACAACCATCACACCCAATGCACTCCACAATGCTGAGGCAGCAGAGCTCCTTCTCCCTTAGACTGATTCAACATCACTGCCATGAAGAACTCTTCAGTAAATCAAACTCCAAATCTCTGATTGTTGTTGAGAAGATCCGGTATTTAAAATGTAATTTATCACTGTATTTTATACACTGACTTTCTGAGCTCTTTATGACATATTTCTCCACAGTGACATCACTTCATCTGTTCTTCCTATATTTTAACTTTTTTTTTTAATTGTTGGGTCATAGTCAGTGAGAGATATGTCAAACCTATCTAATGAATGATGCCTGCAGTCATGATTCAGTACCATGGAAGACCTTGGGCATGCTGTTCTTGCCTGACTGTCCAATTACAGTGACCATTTAGTCTAAACTAGTTAAAATTCAAAGGTCACAGATTCAATAAAGACACAATGATTGTCGGAACTGTCACACTGATACTTAAAGTGTTCACTGAGTAACATGGAGGGAAACCGTCCACCTTAAAGATGCAGGTAGCCGGTGTTTGAATTTTCCTCTTTAATGTGTAAAGTTAATCAGGAGTAGCTAATTTACATGAAATGCTTAATTTGAGGAGACCTCTGACCTTTATTTACCTGCTGAACACACCTGTTTCTTCTTCCTTCGGTTTCACGATCAATGCAAGAATAATCCATTAGCCTGTTTTGTGCTTTTGATCTGCTCTGTTAAATTTACTGCATTACACTGTTTATAGAAACTCTTCGTTTCATGTGTTTCAGATTAAAATTCTCATGACCACATAATTTCACATCAAGGCTTTTATTGTGAAACATTAGTAGCAGGAAGTGTGTTTTTCCTCTTTGAAGACAAACCAAGTGTAAATGTGTGTGCTGGTGAGCTCACAGTCAGTGTTTGTGCTCCTCTTTTCTCTCCGAGGCCTCACAAATGCTCACTCTGTTTGTACAATATATCAATTATTTTCAAATGATAACTGTTGTACACGAATGACTGACCCGACCACATCGTTCGCAACAGCCAGCCACACACACACACAACAACCTCAGGTCCCGGCACGTCTAATGCCGGGGAGACATGATGAACTGATGGAGCTCTGGTGTGTCAGCCTCCCCCGCAGCTGCGCCGCAAACCATGCCCTGCCACAATAAAGCTGCTAAACAGCTATCATTGAAAATATGAGTTCAAATGGAGATAAAATGACATCATGAGGGAATTTTAACCACCCTGTTCATCAAAAAGACGATAAGGAGAAAGTGTGAGACGACCTCTTGGTTTAAGTGAGTGCAGCAGCGAAAATATTCAAATAAAGCTGAATAATTTAAAGAGAGCAGAAGAAGAAAAGTCCTGGAGGAACTTTCAGTCTCTTTAAGTTACAGACAGGGCTGGACTGGGACAAAAAATCGGCCCGGGCATTTTGACTAGAGACCGGCCCACCAGGTATTATAGGAAAAGCCATAAAGCCTTTCAATGAAAACAAACGCTGTTGTGACAGTGATGTACACTGTCTTGTTGGTATATGTATGATTTCTATACATTTTACATCAGATGAAAACTTTGGTTGTAAGATTCAGATAATTATTTATTAAAATCTAGAAATTTTAAATGAGAATAAGAAAGAAAAGTATTTCTTTGTGCCCCCCTTTCCCTGTTAATGCCCTACCTGGCCCCCTGGTAAAACTTTGCTAGACCCGCCCCTGCACAGTTACCAGCTGTCAGCTACATAGCAAAGGATCCTGGTGTTATTTGTGTCTCAGAAACAGTTCATAACTTCCCTTTAAGTCATTCACCTAAAAGGTAAACCTGTTTCTCCATCACCTGTTCAGCTCTGATGATTCAGTAAGAACATCTCCTGGTTTCATCTTCATGTTTCCCTCTCACCACATATCCAAACCGATATCATGACCAGCAGCTTTACAGCTGTGGCTCCAGCAAACATCAACTGATACTAGAAATTAGTATCAAATAAATTCTAACAACAGCTGATCAAGCTTAAACGTGCTGCTGTTGTTTAGCACAACATCCGCTGGTTTCCTCTTTCTGGCGCAAAGTGGGAGATAAACAAACAAGAGAGAAAAGCCGATCAGCTGATCATTGATCAGTTTCATGATTGAAGTAGCAACAGGAGAGGGAGGGGGAGAGAATGAGAGAAGAGGAGGCAGCTGTGCAGCGTAAAGACAGAATAACTCCAGCTTTGTGTCTTTTCCATTCTAGCTGAAGTACGGGACAAGTCAGCTCAATACGAAACGCGTAATATTTTCTCTGAATATGGGACAATTCCGTTTTTTACAGGACGGTTGGCAACTATAATAATTAACCTTATGAACAAAATAAAGTTCACTATTAGTAACATCGTAGCACCCGCCCAGTCATGCTAGCTAGTACACAGTACGAGTTATTGTAACTGACTGTAAAAAGTCAGCACAACGAAGATAAACTCCACCTAAACTTGGTTTATATCTGACCCAGATAGACTGCAGGTCATAACTTCTTACCTGAAGTTCAGTTCACCTGACACTCGGACTGGCGGCCACCTCGAGTCTCTCCTCCTCCTGCCTCTCCTTTCCCTCATCCACCTGCTGGCCTCTGTGGAAGCTCCGCCATTGCCACCACCAAACAACTGAGTTATTTTTACACACTGGCCAGCATCTGGCCAATCCACCACCTTTCATTGTTTATACCGTTACAAAACAAAACAAAACAAAACAAAACCCATCGGCCCATAAAAACAAAGAATCACCATCGGCCCACCGGGCAAATGCCCGGTATGCCCGATGGCCAGTCCAGCTATGGTTACAGAAGCAGGTCAAACTTTTAAAGAACAAACTGCTGTCTGAGAGAAAACATACATTCAAACCTGCTGCTGCTGATTCTCAGATTTTGCTCACAAAAATGATGGAAAAGAAACACTCATTCGTCCAGCTGTGAGTCTATTAAAGTGAACAGAAAATTTGTGCTGTTTATGCTGGAGACGATCATGTGACACAGAGTTTAAGAAAGTAAAGTGTTCCTCTTTGATCAAGTAGGAAACTCCCAGAGAGGCGTCAATGAGGAAGTTGGGATTAAGTAAAAGCAGAAATGGAGTCTGAACTTTAGAAACACGCAGAAATGTTTTTTGGAGGCTTTCTGTCCTGTCACAGCCTTAACACTATGTTTCTATTGTAGTGGCACTTAAATTCAAACTGTTTTCCCTACCTGGAAGAAGTCAGGGCTCTACCTCTGATGGAGAAGGAGCAGATTTTCACAATAAGAGCATGTGTTCCAGGAGGACTTTGATGTATTCTGAGCTGTAGAAGGATGAGATGGACTGATGTTATCTGACACGACTCCAGAAAATGAGCTGATGAACAAACTGCAGCTGATTGTTTCCCACACAGCAGACTGGATTAATTGCAGCTCACAGCTCCAACATTACAGCCATTTTAAATTCAAGCACTTTCATCAGCCTGAATATCAAACATCATCACTTACAAACTGAGTCACAGTCAGCTGACTGCTCCTGTAGATGGAGGACAAATGTTTATTACAGCTACAGCTGTGGAGGAGATGTGAACGTTAGTTTGTCCTCTGAAGAATAAACTCTTCAGCTTCTTAAATTCGCCTTCACATCCTCAGTTTCCTCTTCTAAAGATGAAGATGGTTTGTGAAGAACTTTGATGTTTGCAGGATTTAGTCTTAATGTTGAGGAGAATTCTTGGAAAATGTCACCACTCTAAATGCTGTCACTTAGTCTGAGGAAACTTCTTGAACTGAGGCCCTGATCTAGTCTGAACACATCAGACCAACTTTAACTTTAAAAGTAAAATAACTCTGGTTGATCTTTAAACACATCCACTCTTTTCTTCTTCAGTTGTAGGAGGCCAAACACTGATTCATCGTGGTGGATTTCCACACTTCCATCTTCAGTGTGCTTCTAGTTTGACTGTGAGCCGGTTCAGAATCCACATGAACACTGAGTGTGACTAAACATCACAGCACAGTCACACTTCCTCTGTTAAAGAGGATTAAACAGTGGCAGATGTGTGAGGAACGTTTCATGATGTTGGTACCGACCTGCAGCACAGTCTGATGAAGATGCCCACACAGACTGTTAGTCTGATGTGATGTGAGGAAAACAAATCTCTACCTGCACATTCTGTTTGAAAGGGTCTGAGCTGGATGTTGGAGACTTTGTTTGTTGCTTTGGAGTCTTTATACAACACCAGACGTCAGAGATGAAACGAGTCTTTGTGTGTTCTCCACAGAAACAGGCTAACAAACAAAGAGCAGCTGCTCTATGATGAACAGGAAACCTCATAGACTGGAATTAGTCAAAGTTGCACTTGCTCAGCTTCTTCCCATAAACTTCTTCACTCTGCAGCTTATTTGAATATTACCTAATAAGACTGATTCAGGACAGACAATTAGTTATTTTAAACTTTTCTAGCAGTCCTTCACAAACAGGGAACAGTCTGTCTATTCTCTCCATCTGTCAGCTGCTGCTGGCTCTTCCTCCTCCTCTTCCTCACACACTGCTGAGTTTGTCCTGGTGGATCATCAGGGGTGCAAAGCCTCACAGATGATGTGCAGCAGTGGGTCCCTCACTCTGGACACTTGCAGTTGTCACACATGGAAATCAAATGTGTGATAAGCTGCAGGATTCAAACACAAGTGTAACTTATAAATACATGTTCATACTTTTATTCCACAATCAGAGAGAAAGAAACAGAGAGAGAGTGCAGGACAGACAGACAGGTGACAGTCTCAGGTGTACACACTGCTACAAAACAGCACAAGAGAAGGAGGATTTAGTGTTTGTGTTATTACGAGTGCTAAACAAGAAGAGTTCCCAGATGGTACAGTGGACACATGTGTGACTCCTGTGATTAAAGCATCTTTCTTTCAGCTTAACGAGTGAACCGTCAGCTCGTTCAAACAAACGTTAAAGTCCGTTTGGCTCGACACCACCGAACAGAGGCAGCAATATAACATAGCTAACATTAACAGTGCAGTGAATCCTGCTTGTGCCGTGATATTCAGGACTGCAAACCGAGCAGCATCACTGACTTTCAGCTTGTTGTGTTTGTGGATATATGACTGACTTTAATTATTGGCGTAAACGGGTGAAAACGATGTGGCAGTAGTGTGCTGTTTAGCTATCGAGCTGGTGGGTAACTGACGTCTCCGAAAACATCGGAGCACTGTTGCAAATATGTGATGCCTAAGGTATATATTGATCAGTATTACAGTTATTTCAAACACAGATGCATCAAAGAATACAGCCAAACAAAACAGAATTGCATTTATTGTTCCTGAATTTAAAATCAAAGTAAGGAAATTGATCATTGACAGATTATCCGTATACATAGGAGAAGTTGTTTCAATACTGTTAGGTGCAGTGGATTGAAGATGCAAGAACACTAAGATCTGTGATATGCTCAGACTCGATTTCATCATTGGCTAGTTTGCAAGACAGTCACTCAGATTGCAGACCTGACATTCTGATAGAGATCCAGCAAACATTATACAGAATGACTATGCTGGGGCTTATGGTTACCTTCTTATGGGTACCAGCGCATCATGGAGTTAAGGGAAATGAAATGGCTGAGAGAACAGCAAAGGAAGCTACAAAGAGACCATTGGTGTATATGGATATCAGTGTTAATAGGACAGAGATTAAGAGTAGAATACGGGAGAAAATGAAAGAAACATGGCAAAAGCAATGGGAGTAAGAGAGGAAAGGGCGATGGTTTTACAAAATCCAAAGAAAAATGGAAGAAATGAGAAGGAATAGGAGAGAGGACAGTTATATCTCGACTTAGATTCGGACACACCGGTTTGAATAGCACATTTTTTAATAGGGGAACACCGTACAGGGGAGTGTGACTGCAACAGAAAACACAGGAAACAATAGAACACGTTTAACGCATTGTCAGAAATATGATGCTGAAAAAAGACAATTGATCTAAAAGCTTGGTGATATGAAAGTGAAACTGGAGTTGGTTGTTTTATTTCGTAAGAAACTGAGAGGTAAAATTTATCAGGCCATATTTTGTTTTTTTAAGGCAGACTAATTTGTTTGGGAGGATTTGAATGTTCGTTTGATTTTTTTGACATTTCGGTCCACACCAGTTGGTGGCAGTAATGCACAATTTTGCTGTTTGGCAACCGCCAATAAAAAAATATAAAGAAGAAGAGGAAAGACGATAAGCGGAAGAAGCAGAAGCACGGGGAAAAAAAGAACAAAAAAAAAAAATAGATTAAGTGGCTTAACTTAACTGGTGCTAACGGGGACGCTGAGAGGATTGCGTGGATAAAACCGTCTATCATCCACGGACAGGGAACTGTTCTCGAACAGGTGAGCTAGCACAGCAGCGAGCACATTCCTATGTAAGAGTCAAGGTAGCAGCTATCTAACTACACCACTGCAGCCACAAGAATGCAGCTAGCGCCGTTAGCAGATTGTGCTAACTAGGTGCGGCTCGAGCGGTTATACTTCTCTCTCTGAGAGGACGTTTCTTTCATGTGACACACATACAGGTTTATATTAGATTCGTCTAATTACCAACTCGACTTCTTTACCACCCCTGCTGGGGCTTCAGGACGCTAAGTGTTGGTTGTAGTGGTAAAGTGAACAGAGACCGGTGTCTGTGGAAATAAAGTTAACGTTTTTGAGTTTCATAAAGTATCATAATCCTGATCATAATACACTCATACTGATCATTACAGTCTTGCAGAAGCTGCTGTTCATCTCAGTGGTTATATACTCAACATGAATAGATGCATTAAAATCATTACATCATGATTTGGGATTAATCATCGATGGATTTGTGTTGAAGGTTTAACTCGTACACTTCACCTGTTTGAACGTTGAACTCTAGACTTCTCACATTGTGATAACAGAGCCTGTATAAACCTGTATGCAGTGTGGACTTCGGAAGGTTATGCTCAGAGCTCAGTGTGATCTCCAGTGACACCCGTCTTTGTGTGTCAGACCTATCTGTGTGTCAGTGCTGTCAATATATTTAGACTTGAAGAGGTTAAAATAAAATGAAGATTTATAAAGTGTTAAAGGTTAAACAGTTTATTATGGTAAATGGAATGGTTCATATATAGCACTTTTCTACTCTGATCACTTTACACAACTCATTCATCCATTCACACAAACACTCTTTTCTATGCTTTTTTGTATCTAAGTGCTTCTGTCTACAGTTAGTATCATTTAGTATCTTGTCCAAGGATAGTTGGCATGTAGACTGGAGTAGCCAGGGATCAGCAGGTGACCTGCTCTATCTCCTGAGCTAAGTGACCCCATAAAAATCAAAACGAGAGCAGTTAGTACCTGCCAAAATCCTGCCTCTGTCTGGTTTACGCTCACCTGTCTCACTTTCTCCCTCTCACCCGTGTCACCTGTGTGTGTGTGTGTGAGAAGCCTTGGGTAAACAGTATCAGCTTCGTCATGTCTCAGTAATCCTGATCTAAAGTCACTGGTTCATCATCCTCTGGAACCCTTTAAGGCCTGGTGCTGGCTCATCTGTAACCTGTCATTTCTCTGTGTTTCCAGATGTTGTCCAGCTGTTCTTCCTGTTAGAACTCCATTACAAATCTCCAGTTTCTTCTTTTGGACCAAGGAAACCTTCAGCCTGTCAGATCAGATGTCTTCAAGAAGGAAACCTGTGAATGCTGCAGCATTTCTGGTAAGATATTTACCAGCAGAGTGCCCTCTGCTGGTTCCTCTTCATGTTAATACTCCATGTCTTCTTCTCCTAATGCTGTTTGTTAGTCTGTAAGCAGTGGATGGTCACATTAAAATTTAGAACCTTTTTTTTGTCCTCAGATACTTCTGATGAAAGTCTTCAGTGGTCTTAGCCTCTCGTGTCATCCAGGAGAATATGACTTAGGAAATCTTTGCTGTCTAAAGTGTCGTTCAGGTAAGAGCCACCTGAATGATGAATAGAGATGGGAATCGAGAACCTGTTCCCAGTCTTCAAGTTTCTTGGAATTGTTAGTCTGCCTGCATATCGATTCCACTTAGGGGTTCTTGCACTCTCTAGACAATCAGCTGATTTCAGTTTGTCAGCCCAGCAGCCAGAGCCTGAACTTCAAAGGGTAACAGACTGATGATCAGACAGGCTGCAGCCTCTTTTTCTACCTGTTCTTGTTTCTACAGTAGAATCACCATGGTGACAGCTTTGCACTGTCAACTTTGTATTCATACTACGTACTATAAGAGTGATTCTTTGTGTTCTTATTAGGACAGAAATGTGTGTGTGGCTGTAGCCTAATGTTTATATTGTTAAATTGTGGTTATGAGACTGTTTCAGTTCATTTTAAAGAGAAACGACAAATGTGATTACTTTCTCTGGCAAGTATTTAGGGTACTGCATTACATCTAACAAAAGTAAGGAATAACATGTAATAGATTACTTTCTTGAGTCGCAACACTGATCACACCACAGAGAAAAAGGGAAACCCTCCAGCATGCGCACAGCATGCAATGATGTCTTTGATATCCTGCTTAGTGATATTGGTGACTCTCAAAGAGCAGTCACTGAGGATCAATAATGGAATTGGCATTGCTTGATCCTTATCAATTTCCATCCCGAGTAATGAGTGCACAAAACATAAAGGCACAATATAAAAATGTAAGCTTTGAATGGACATGTTGATTTTGTTTTCATCAGGAAGTAGGGTGCAAAATCACTGCACTGTGGACAGGGATACTTCCTGTCTGCCCTGTGTGGATGGAACCTACACTGCAGAACCCAATAGACTGGATCGATGTACTCCCTGTACAAGCTGTTACTCAGGTACAGTTATGCTAAAGGCTCGTATTTTATCCAGTCACAACAGAATGAGATCATTTTCTGCTAATTTTATATCAGATAAATACATTGAGGCACGTCTTTATGCATTTATCCAGAAATTCAAGATGATGTTTTTTCCCAGCTAAGCTCACAGTGAGCTGCATGCGAGGCTGACATTGTTGGAGCCAGTTAGACTTTGTGGTGATAAGGTAGTGTGTGTATGGTGTTGCATGTCTGTTCCAGGGTTAGGGTTGGCACGTATGTGACATAGATGTTTAATGAACGAGTCAGCAAAGCAATGCTTCCTCCTTCAGACTCGAGGTGGCTCAACTGGTATCAAGTCACTTTAGACATGATGAACTCAGAGCTGCGAAGTGTCTTCGCAAACACATGAAACATTTTTAATTTTTTATTTTTATTTTGGCAGGTTTTGGTCTGAAGGTAAAGAGACCGTGTACAGAAACATCAGATACAGTCTGTGGACCACTGCAGGGATTCTACTGTGTCCACACTACAGGACAAAGTTGTGAGAGAGCACAGGAACACAAACACTGTAAACCAGGACAGTACATCAGCAAATATGGTAGGTCTGCGTTTTTAAATATGGATAGTTCAGGGAGACTGAGCTTATTAAACATTTACAGATCATATTTGTGGTATTCACAGAGGTCAACATGAACATTGATAAACATCAGTGTTTAGCTACATCATGTAGAACTGTCTGATTTGAGCATACAGGCTAATTTTGATCGGGTGAATTATTTTATCCACAGTAAAGGAAACCAAAGATGCTGAAACATCTGAGTGTAGTTCAGAGCCAGGAGCATGGATCAAACTGACTGATCATTAACTCATATTAAACTAGGAAACTAATGAGACTCATGTAGAAAGACAATAAAAACACGGCTTCCTAAAATCTCCAGATTAAATAAAAAAACACGTAAAGACTAACATGGAAAAAAAAGATTTCATTGATCAGTTTATTGTTGATCTATAACATGAACCTTTAATGTTGGAGGTTCAATGAGAGTGAAGACAGATGGATACTGGCAGAGAGGTGGTGTTCAGCATCAGTGAGGGCAGATTAAGTTGAAGGTGTCGGAGTGTCAGTCCACACTGATCCACACATGTTGGATGTGGATTCTTAAATTCTTAAATGATTCTTAAAAAATAAAACAAAAAAATCTTATAGAATAAGAAGATGAGTCCCGAAGTTCTTGATCAAGTCTTTGTGTTGCTGTTAGTTTGCACAGCAAAGCTTCTTGGTGTGTGTGACGGCAGAAGTCCACACTGATCCACACGTGTTGTTGTTGTTGTTGTCATCAGGAACAGCCTCCACAGACACTGAATGCTCTGCCTGCAGCAGTGGAACATTTTCAGATGGAACATTTCACTCCTGTCAGCCACACACACAGTAAGTGAAGCTTCAGAGACACATGTGCAACATCTGTACACTGTCCTTTAACAGTGTCCCTCTGTCCTTCCAGATGTTACTCACTCAACCTTCAGCTGATAACAGCAGGAACATCTGCAGCTGATGCTCAGTGTGGAGAAGGCAGTGTTAATGTCCCAGCAGCTGTTGGTGCAGCTGTGGCTGTTTTAATTGTAATTATTGGAGGAGGAGGATTATTATATTGGCACTTAAAAAAGAGGGCTCCGTCTAACAGGTGAGGATGATAAAACAATGGAAATGTTTAATTTACTGCATCATCATATTTTCTGACACTGACATAATTTTCACTGCTTTGGTTACAGACCACCAATCAAAGAAGAAGGTATGTTTGTTTCTCTTTCTCAGTGTTCACTGCATCACATGATCACATTGATTTATGTAATGAGGTTTTTCTGTTTTTAAATTTCATTTAAAAAGGCCGAGATGAGGAACATTTACCGATGGCATAACCAGGAGGTAGGACAGTGAGCTGTTCACTGACTGAGCTGCACTGATGTCTCTACAGATGTAACAGAGTGTGTTTATTAAACAGAAGCCTTTTCATGTGTCTCCCACAAATGTGCAGGTGATAAAAGAGCAAATGGAGACCATAATGAAGGAATCCCTCAGTGACCCATCTGCTTCTTCCTGTGCTGCTCCAGTTGTTGTGGAGAGCAAAGTGATCCAGTTACCTCATGACACACTGTACCAGACTTGTGTCACATCCTCCCTCCACCACCAGTCCACCAATACCATGATCATCTTTCATGGGGCCATCTTAAAAGATATAAAACACATAAATAATTACCAGAACTCATGTACTGGTCTGGATGTGAGGGATCATGTACAACACTGCAGAGTGCATCAGTTGTACAAATTGGAGACACTACCTGGAAAGTTCCAACAAACTTTGGTCAGCAGGCCTGCAGAGGTCCTGGGAGAAGACCTCATGGGACCCTTTACCTACACTGTCAGTGGAGATCTGGATTTAATATTCTTTGTAGACTGCTGTACAGGCTGGAGAGGACTGTTCTCTCTTTATAAATTGCAATCGGTAGATTGCCGGTTCGAGCCCCGGCTTGGACAGTCTCGGTCGTTGTGTCCTTGGGCAAGACACTTCACCCGTTGCCTACTGGTGGTGGTCAGAGGGCCCGGTGGCGCCAGTGTCTGGCAGCCTCGCCTCTGTCAGTGCGCCCCAGGGTGGCTGTGGCTACAACGTAGCTTGCCATCACCAGTGTGTGAATGTGTGCGTGAATGGGTGGATGACTGGATGTGTAAAGCGCTTTGGGGTCCTTAGGGACTAGTAAAGCGCTATACAAATACAGGCCATTTACCATTTATAAAGCCTCAGCAGAAACCACAGCTCACATCCTAACCAGAGCAATACTCTCCTGCTGGGTTATACCAGCTTACATCCTCTTAGACTGGGACCAACTCTTCATATCGTCGGAGTCTAAAGAATCCTGCAGACGGTGGAATCTCCAGCAGAAAATTACCTCTTTATATCATTCTGAAACCAACCTGACTGAAAGGTTAAACTTCGTATCATATGTGGAAGAAAAACACAAAACTGGATCCACTGATAGCTTCATCATTCCCTGCAGTTCAGATCCTGCACTTCTTACTGACACCTTTACCAAAAAACACTTTTAAACCTGAAAGCCTGACTTCATTACAGAGACTTGATCAGAGTTGAATGTAGCCCCGTACCAACAGGAGTGCTGGGGACTGTGTGAAATATGAAAACATTTATAATTGTAAAACTTTGCTACTTGACAACTTTGTGACTTGTAAATATTTAGGTTTAATAAATATTTCTGTATCTCTTCCTGTATTACTCCTCACTATAAATCCTCCTCCCAGAGATGTGGCTTCCTGTAAATAATTGCTGAACTTTTTTCCAAAATGATAACATTTGACTGTGTGATAATTTCAGGTTATTTTAACATTTATAACTGACAGCAGCAGCAGCTCTGACAGCGGACAGTTGACCACTTTATTAAAATGTTTTAATTTTAAGCAGCATGTGACTAGGGATGGGTATTGATAAGATTTTAACGATTCCGATTCCATTTTCGATTCTGTTTAACGATTCGATTCTTTATCGATTCTCTTATCGATTCTTGTTTTTAAAAAGGAGAACACTAAGGTCGATTAGCTTAGAACTGTTTTATATCTTCTCTTTCAACAAGATAGAAATTTAGGAGTAACATGGCCTTATAAACCCAACAGTGAGATCTTAAGAGATCCACAGCCATTCCCTGTGACACCGTCCCCAGGAAAAAAAATTGTTAATGTAAAATAATAAAATAAATATTCTTCTGTAGCAATAACAAAGTATAACATAAATTATTCTGTAGCAATTACACAAGAATATCCAGTAATGTCCCTGCCTACAATTAAACACATTCACTTACCATCTGCTGTGGCAAATGGCTGCAAGGTTTTGACCACAAACTAGTCACTGCTCGGTGACATTCGGGCCTGAAAAGAGACGCTACCGGTAGACTGCAGCGACAACTGCCAGCGAACGCCAGCCAGACTCTGTCTGTCTGTCTCATCACGGTCACCTAAATGCACAGTAATGGCAGGTTTTGTAATAAAGCAGATCGCGCTAACATAATATGCACTGTTAGTTGATTATTTACCTGCCGCATTAACGGGAGAGGACGTGCAAACGTTACCGCTGCTGCTGCTGGGTTGAGATTCACGAGTCCGGAGCGGTTTTGTGAGCGAATGCTTTTGCATATTCGTAGTGTTTCCTCCCTTAATGAAATATCTACTTTGCAAGTATTGCAAGTTGCCCTGTTGTCATTCGTTCTCGTAAAGTATAAACAAACTTTTAAGCGTTTGAGCTGCTTAGGCGCCGTGTTTCCTGCCAGGTACGCTCCGACGCTCCGCAACGTGGTGACGTCATGCGGGGCGACTGGAATCGATAAGGGAATCGTTTGCAAAAATGGCAAACGATTCCAAGGAAATGAAACAGTGGGAACCGGTTCTCAACAAGAACCGGTTTTCGATACCCATCCCTACATGTGACAGAACCCAGGCAAACAACGGGTCACACCCTCCATCTGATTGTTTCCAGAGGCCTCAGTGTCCCACTTACAAATGTTTTACATGTCTTGCATCATTATTGTGTATTTTCAGAAATGTTTTCTTCTTCTGTCAAAAGAAATAGATTTATCAGTAAGACTCATGTCAATGCCAGCACTACGGACTCAAAATGTGGTCATAAATATTTTGTACTTGTAAATCAGTTTTGTATGTGTAAAAAAGATTTGTGTGTGGACTCAGCCAAAAAAAAACCCTGCAAGTTACAAGTACGAATTTTGACCCTATTTTTCTTCCTTTCATCTGATTGGTCAATGTCATGTCAATCACAAATGTAATAATCCAATCAGAGAACAGATGGGTTTGGCTGTTGGAGGGGCGCTTTTTTTGAACTGCAGATCAAGTTTTGGAAATGACAGTCTTCATTACAAAGCTTTCTTCGTTATGAATTGGCATACATGTTTTTATTGAAAATTTGAAGAACTAGCAAAAAAAACAGAAACTCTTGTAGAGGATATAAAGTCAGACATAGAAACGACAAGGAGCAGGTGCATCTAGTACAGGTAGAGCTCCTGCAAAAACCCACAGAGCCCAGCAGCCAGCGCAACAAATTCTGGATCCTTTGCCTTTAGTTAGCATTAGCAGCACATCCTGCGTCCGATGTGAAAGGACTTTTATGCTGCGCACTGTGACTCACAGCAAAGGTCCCGGGTCAGCCCTGACTTTGTGTTAAACTAATCCTAAAGTAAAAATGGTATTTCTAACCACTGACATACCACAACTTTATCCTTTCAACAGCTGCTGAAAGTTAGGGGACCTAGCTGCTATCGGATATTTATATAGAGATCCTCCAGCTTCAAACTGTATTACCCTTCAAGGACCTGCAGTTCAAAAAAGTGCCAGGTTAGTGTTAGCTTTGACTTCACTTCCATCCTGCGTTTGCTTTGGATGTGTCTGAGCTGACGAAGGTCCAATCTTATATGTCAGGACAGAAAGGATTCATTTGGATTACATACTTGGGTTTATTGAACAGTCACAGTTTGTGCAAGTGTTTCTCTCCTCAGTGTGGAGCAGACACAGTGGACAGGAATGAATCCAGCTGAGTTTCCTGCTTCCTCCAGTCTGGATCGTCCTGCAGTCAGTGAAGGTGTTTAATCCACCGTCTGCAGCACAGAACTGAATGAAGCACAAGCTTGAAGAAATTCAATGAAGAGTTTGTGTTTATAATGCTGTGGGTGTGAATGCTTGTCTGTGTGAGTTAACCCTGTAACAGACTGCCAACCTGTCCATGTGTTACTCCACAGAGTAACTCTGGTGAGCAGAGCAGATTGGATGGGTTAGTTTGTTTTTCATCTTGTCGTGATCAAAATGATGTGTGTTTACTGTGTACTCCTGGTGAGGTCTGAAATATGAAGAAGGGGAGGGACTCTGAGCTTTATTTTTAACTATATTTTAAAACTTTTCACAGTTTTCCTGCTGATCAGGACCTCCCCATGCCCTCCGTGTGTTATTAAGTGATAGTTCAGCTGGTTACTGATGCTTATTTATCACTGTCTGTATAGTTTTTTGTTTATTTTTTACATTGGCTCTGCCCACTAAAGTTCAATTTATGTGAATTAGCATAAACCTCATATTAGAACTGCTCTGGAACAATGTGGAAGCTCGACACAGCGTTCCCATCCCTACGGAAGAGTGTATAACAGTGAAAACCACACCCCTCCTTGTGCTCTTCCTGCTCTGTTTTATAAGCTTGAACGTTTTTCGTGGTTCTTCCCTTTCCGCTGAAGTCCCAGTTCCTCCCCACATATCAACCACTCAGCAGTCACTTCTGATAAGGCTTTAAGGTGACTGCACAGGACCGAGTCTCATTGGGGGAATCTCTACCCCCATCTATCTGACCTGTTGCCTTGCTGTGACATCATAAGTAGGAAAAAATTATTTTCATGTATTACTTTCTTTAATATTTGTTTTTATTTTATATTCTTTCTTTTTTTGTTGCAAATCTAATTTTTGATTTTTAGACTTTTCCCACTGATTTTTTTGTGGGCATGCCTCAAAGCAAGGGGCGGGGCAGAGACTAAAAAATTTGCATTTTTGTTGAAAATGGCCACCTCTTTCATGGGATGGTGCCAGCAGCAGCCAACAGGGAAGAAACACGGTTTTTGATTAACGTATGATGGATATATTGACAGGTGAATGATGCACATTGATATGCACTAGGATCAAAGATGTAGCAAAGTGTAAAGGTGTATTAAGGTGGAGGATTCTATCTTTAATGTAGTATACAGACATGTTAGCAACCTACCAACTCACTGCTCCACCCCTCCCCTGCATCTGAGCCATAAATCACACCCTGCCACACCCCCCCAATGCAGCAACCCAAATACTGTATCTCCGTCCATTGAACTGCATACTTCTTCAGGTTGGCTGTGAGCCCCGCCTGCCTCAGGGATTCCAGGACTGCAACCACCAGTTGCATATGCTCTGCATAGGTGTCACTGTGGATGATGACGTCATTTAAGTAGGTGGCAGCATAGGCAGCACCCATTCCATTAGGCACTGAAAAGTGTCAGGGGCTCTCAGCAAGCCAAATGAAAGTGTGACAAATCGGTACAAACTGTACGGAGTGGAGAAGGCTGTTTTTTCCTTGAACTCCGCAGATAAGAGAATTTGCCAGTAACCCTTGGTTCAATCCAGTGTTGTGTAAAAGCGACCACGGCCGAACCAGTCCAGGAGCTTTTCAAACTGTGACACTTTGATTCCTTAATTATCATCTGTAGCCAGAGAAATATTTAACTGAACAGACACTTACATTATCTATTCACTCAGTGCCTGCATCAATGTAGAACTAAATTCTCCTTGTTATCAGCCAAATATCCTTGGGCAAGATAAGAACCTGTAGTTGCTCTCTGATTCATCCATCAGAGTATGAGTGTATGCTACTGTTAGCTAGAGCACTTATGTAGAAAAAGTGAATGGTTGAATGAGGCAAGTTGTATAAACCGCTTTGAATGCTGAAGCAGGACCAGTGAAAGGGACTGTGTGTGTGTGTGTGTGTGTGTGTGTGTGTGTGTGTGTGTGTGTGTGTATTCATGTTTTGATATATAATGATCAGTCTGTCTGAGGCAGAGTACAGTTCACATGCTGACGTATGCAGACATCCATGTTGTAGCTGCTAGTTTGAACACACTGATCACAGTTCAGCTCTGACACAGTCATACTGTTTACTTTATTTAAAATACGTTTTTATTTAATTAATTAGAAATGTGAATGTGAATGTGTTTTCTTAGAAATATATGAAGGGTTAAATTTATACATTTTTGAATGATTTTAAATACATTTTTTGAAATATATTTCAAAATATATTTCAAAATATAAAAGTTGCCAAAAAATATATGCGTTAAAACTAGGGCTGTCAAATGATTAAAATTTTTAATCAGATTAATCACAGCCTAAAAATTAATTAATCATGATTAATCGCAACTCGAAATATGACCAAAATGTGTGCAAACATACGGACAGATAGCGGATTTTTACACACTTGTTAGTGTTATTTAATGCTAAGACCACGCTGCAGGCCACTCAGCGTGGTCTGACGTAGGCTGGGTGTTGTGCTGGAAGCGAATTAATCACAGCCTAAAAATTGATTAATCGCAACTCGAAATATATGTGTATATGTGTATATATGTGTAAAAATCGGGACAGATAGTGGTTTTTAACACACTTGTTTGTTTTATTTATTATTAATTGTGAGTACAAGCAGTACAAGCAGAACAGGGCTTCAAATAATTGTGAGGGATTTTTACTGAATGTTTTCCACCCGTTTAAATCTAGCACATTGTTTTATCCATATACATCTTCAAGTTCACAGAACATAGGCCTAATTCAACAGGCAAAATAGAAAAATCTCCAATCATCCTTTTGGGTAAGGTAGATTAGTGCAAAAAATATGAACAACAGTGAAAAGTATTGTTTAAATCACATTCAACCATAGAACAAGCTCTAAACACACGGTCCTCTGGTCTACTCATCCTTCAGCCAGTTGCTGAGACAAACCAACTTGTCCACGTTCTCTGAGTGCAGAGCAGACCTCTTCTTGTTCACAATGTGCCCTGCTACAGAGAACAGCCTCTCACAGGGCACTGTGGAGGCAGGAGTGGCCAGGTATCTGCGAGCAAGGCGGGCCAGCTGGCTGTGGGCTCCTGCATGAGCTGCCCACCACTGTAAGGGACAGTCCTCTAAGGCAGTGCAGGGCTCTGCTCTGTAGCGCTGTATGGCTCTGTCCTGCTGTACCTCCTCCTCTGACTCAGAGTCAGAGTCCATCTGCAGCAGGCTCAGCCTCTTCTTGGCTGGACCTTCTTCTGCAGTGTGTGATCTTCTAGGAGAGTCTTCATGCAGCATGCCTGCCAGTGTGGTCCACACTGCTTCTCTGTCAGTCTTGGGCACACTGCGTGAGGTCTTTAAAACGTGGGTCCAGTGCAGTTGCGATCTGGAGCCATGCATAGTTGGTATGTTCCTGGCGGGAAGCAAGGTCTTCCTTAAACTTCTCTTTAAACCTCACCACATATGCAGGGTCCTCATCAGTTACTTCCATGACACGGGCGCAGGTGGCAGAAGGCTGGTAGAACTACAGAGCAGGAGCGTGAGGCCTCTCCTCCCAGCAGTTCAGTCACATATCTGCAGTGGAATACACACACACACACACACACACACAGATAAGACAGCAAATTAAAAAAGCTTTTTAATACTAGGTAATATTAATAAAATATTTGATTTCATTTATTTTTAAATAAGACATTTTCATAATAACAAAACTGATTTAAGATGTATGTTTGATACATTTAATCTAAACCTACAATTATGGTCACAATGACAGGCTCACCTGCAGGGCTCTAGAAGTGTCTCCAGTCTCTGGAGTTTGTCCCACTCTGGAGGGCGTCAGGAGGACAAGTTTATGCTTTTGTTTATCCAGAGTCGCGGTTACTGCAGTTTGGTTGCGGATCAAGCTTCACCATCTCCAGCGTGGAGTTCCAGCGCGTAGGCACGTCCTGGGCCAACGGCTCCTGCTTGCGCCCAGTGACACCTGCTCTGCGTTCAGCTCTGCTGTGTTTGCTGGGCTGTGCTTAAAATGGCCAACAATTTTGCGGCATTTGGCCAGCGCAGTGACAAAGCCACTGTCTGCGAGACTCACTGTGATGCATCTCTGTAGAATGTGCGCGGTACACGGCATGTGATTGAATGGCATGATGCGAGCCGCGGCGATCATATTGCGCGCACTGTCCGTGCCTACTGTTGTCACCTTCTCCTCAATTCTCCACCTGCGAGCAACAGTCTGGAACTGCTCTGCACAAGCCTCCGCAAAGTGCCGCTCTTCCGTTTTCATTATAGTCAGCGCAAAGGATGTCAGACCCCAGGCTTCAGTGATTAAATGCGCAGTAACTCCCAGTTAATTGTCATTACTCAATGATGTCCAGTGGTCTCCTGTCAGAGCCACGCATTCTGTGTGAACTAAAGCCTCTTCTTTTTCTTTTTCTCCGTTTCATACAGTTCGTGGATTCGAATTGTTATTGTGCTTCTCGCTGGGGGCTTGTAGGATGCGTCCTGAGATGCAACCTTTAAAACATCCGCAAAGCCCTTGTCCTCCACAATGCTTAGCGGTCTACAGTCCTTTGCTATCCATTTGGCTATATTGTCGGTCAGTTTGTCCAAAGAAGACTTACCGAGTGGCCTGCGTTCACTAAGAGTGGTCTGACGCAGGCCGGGTGAAGCTGCTGCCCCGACAAACGCGTGTTTGGCATTAAGGTGGTATTTTAAGGTCGAATTTGAACGGTGAAATTGAAACTCTTTACTACAGTGAGTGCAAATTACAACGCGTTTGTTTATTGTCCCATCTATGTTCTTCTTGTATTTAAATTCCCCATCCAGAAAGCCATCCTGTTCCTGCTTCTCCATTTTCAGTGGCGCGGTAAACAAATCAAGTGGAATTATGGGAGCGACTTTTCTGCGTGTTGCGCTAAATAGTTAAATATTCTAACGTAATTAATTCCAAAATTTAATTATCGCAATTAACGCGTTAATTTCGACAGCTATAGTTAAAACATATTTCAAAATATATTATAATATATATTGAAATATATTTCAAAATATACAAAAAATGGCCAAAAAATATATGTGCTAAAATACATTTCAAAATATATAAATATATTTTGATATATGCGCTAAAATACATTTCAAAATATAAATACATTTTATAATGTATTTTAGCACATATATCAAAATATATTTATATATTTTGAAATGTATTTTAGCACATATATTTTTTGGCCATTTTTTGTATATTTTGAAATATATTTCAATATATATTTTAAAATATATTTTTTTACCATATGGGATAGGTTAACCATTTAAAGCTGTTCTACAGCACAGGAGGTTGATCAAGCCTTGGAAGCTAGTGCTACTAATTCCTACAGGTGTTCCAACTTTTCTGCATTATATACAACCTCCTCTGTCTGTATAAAAGCAGTGTTGGAACACACTGTGGTACCATACCCTCCTGAGCAACAGCTGAACAGTATTAGACTGTATTAGTATTTCGACTGAGTAGCAATTAACTATCAAAGACAGACAGACCATCATAACACTTAAAAGTAACACCTACAGAGAAATTGAAAAAGGTGTCAGTGAGTACAGTTTCCCTCACCATCAGAAGGCCTGGAAACTGGGACAAACTCTGACAGGAAGAGGTCTGACAGACCCAAAGCCACAACTGAATCAGACGACAATTGCCGAAAGTTAACAGCTTGCATTAAAGATGGCTGACAGAACAACAGCTTCAAGCACAGTTTAATATTGGTCGTAATTAGCAAGTCTCAACTGTGAAGAGAAGATTTCGAGCTGTAGGTTTGACAGGACAAGTGGCAGCAAGAAAGCCATTGCTAAGACAAAGAGGGTTGCCACCATTGGACGACTGGAATAAGGTATTATGGACTTAGAAATCAAAATTTGAAATTTTCAGTTCATCACGCAGGATCTTTGTGGGCCGTCAAGTAGGCGAAAGGATGGTTCCACAGTGTGTGACATCAGCTGTCAAACATGGAGGAGGAAGTGTCATGCTGTGACAGAAGAGGGCTCTGTCATTAATGCACCAGAGAAATGAACAGTGGTTCCTCAGAGTGACCCAGGGAATGGTTACTTTGTCCCATTTGGATGAAAATGATCTTAAATTATAAAGGAAGATCTGAACAATACTTTTGTCCTCATCAGTTTCCAAATCAATGCTGCACTCCTTCAGAGAGCACCTCAAAGTCTCCTGCGCTTAGAAACCAAATTAAAGGTGCTTGCTTTTTACTTTTCACAACATACAAACAGGTGTTTATAAGTTTCTGTATGAATTTGCTGTTTATTTCCTTATTTATTTTCCTTATCTTCAGCTGCTAACTCACTCTTACCAGTAGATGGCACAATCTCCTCATTCTCCTTTTCCATTAAGTGACTGAAAACAGCACTGATGTGGATTATTTAACTCTTAATTTTTCCTTAGTTTTTTTTTTTATTTTCCAAAAAGTAAAACAATCAGAAATGTTTATTTCTCTAATTTGATTTCATTTTTTCTGTTTATTTTTCTACAGTCAATACAACAGGAGAGATATAAAAATATTAACAAAGAGGTTGATCCTCATCATGCCAACAATCTGATCTGATCCTAAATATTTGTTCATTAGTGTGTCACTTTAATGTTTGAGCAGATATAATTTCTTTATATAGTTTTTTTTCACATACTTCAGCAAGTTTCAATGGTGGTTATTTGCTTATCGAATATCCATTGTTGTCTTACTTACTGTCATACACACAGTCAGGCTGATGTTTCTCTCACCTGTCATGCTGGACTGAATCCAGCAGGTATCTTGGTACAGTCCAGAGTCCGAGTCAGTCAGGTTGTTGAGAGCAAATGAAGGAGAATCATAAAATGTCTCAAGAACTATAGTTGTCTTGTCAGATCTTCATGTATCGAGACATTCGTGTCCCAGGGGTCAGAGATGTTCCACAGGACAAGAGTATCTACACCAACAAATTTGGAGGTTGTGCAGAAGTGGTCCTTACCTGGGAAATCAAATTCCCAAGAATCTCTATCCTCTCTTATGACGATAACTTCGTCTGCATTTTTCTGATGAGAGTGAACAGCAGGGAGAAGCAGAGCAGTGTGACTGCAGCCATCCTGCTCAGAGGTCTCCTCGAGAGTGTTGTACAAACAGTGATACTGCAGCTTCCTATTTGTGGTTGGAGGAGGAATGCCACTTCTTTATCACATCATAAGCAACAAATTAAAGCATTTGGCTTAGTATCAAGCACTCTGTCTGCTTTTAAAATTCACAACACAAAGGGTTGGACATTGACTGGACAAGCTCAGCACACAGGCTCTGTCTCATGTTATCCAACAGTCTTACTGCATATTTTTTCTAATACAGGTAAAACTTGACTGGCTCCGGGAGATTTTCGGGAGGGGCACTGAAATTCGGGATTCTCCCAGAAAAATCGGGGGTTCGCATGTATCATAGCTTGTAACGTTACTAAGACGGACACATTTTATGAGTGAATTTGACTTTGAGTGACATACAGGTTTCTTTGAAAAATACTTTCTTATATCCAGGTTCTTCCTTTTTGCTGCCGTCCTCCTCTCCTCCTTGCAGGTCCTCGCAGCGCAGGATTGCCGCTGTTAAAACTAAACAGAGCTCCCTGAAAGGCTCAGTCAATGACATTGGACATATTTGTCACATGACGTAGGATTCCAGTAGCGAACGTAATTTAACCCTTTCTGCACCGCTGGGTGACTGAGACGTTGACAGATTGTTTTTTTCTTTCTATCGGGTTTGTTTTTCTTTACTCGAAGAGATCAAATTACTGGTGGGGACAATTCAATAACCGCCCTTGCTTTGAAGGTCCGTGTTTTATGTCAATGTATTCTGTTTTGCTTCCTCCTTCTCTCGTTTAATTAGTGTCAGCTGTGTTCCCTGTTTGTCTGCCATTTCCTTGTTTCCTGGTTGTGCATTTATAGCGTGTGCTTTGCTTTACTCCTTGTCAGGTCGTTTGCGTTACTTTGACTTTTCTCCTGTGTGTCATTCCCTCCGTGTCTCAGGTTTTCTAGTTTCAGGTTAGTTTTCCCAGTTTAGGTTTTGTTTGTTCTTTTTTAGTTGCTGGAAAACATCAGCATTATTAATATTATTATCATTCTTTTATTAATGAGCATGCAGAGAGTCAGAATAACACACAAAACATGTTAATGAGAAAAAGAAGGTTATTAAAGTGTAGAAGGAACAAACAACCTGAAGCTGTGACAACATTTAGGATCTTTTACTCAGTTTACACCTCTTAATTGTGTTTGTTTGTGTGTGTCAGTTTTCTCTCTTGTCCTCCAGGACTGCTTTCGTCCTCCAGGTTGCTCCACCTTCCTGTCAAAAATCAGCTGATTGCTCCTCTGTCCTCAGTCAGTCATCACCAGCTTGTCGTATCAGCCAGTTAGGTCAGTCTGGTTGTATTTTCTCAGTCTTTGGTTGGATTGATCAGTTTCTGTGCAGACCTCCATTTTCTTGAAACCACGTGATGCTTTCTGACTGTGTGCCCTCAGACTACCTGGAGTACCTGGACCTCCTCTCCTGGAATCAATCACATCAGTGTGACTGCTTCTTCACAGAATCACACTGTGAAAAGAGCTGTTCTTAGTTCTACTTTCTGATCCTTTATACATGACCAACACGGCGTGACCAGGTTAGTGAGCATCAGTACAAACAGAAAGTATCAGTCTCTCATTCCTGACTTTGAGTATTCTTGGGGATTTCCAGATCATTAGATCATTAGTTGTGTTATGAAATACTTTTGCAATGAATATATATGAATAGGATTGTGTCAACAGTGTCAAATGCTGCACTCAGGTCAAAATAATGAAAACTGTACTTTTGCCAGAGTCAGCAGCTAAAAGCACATTATTGGACACCTTCAGTAGAGCACACTCTGTGCTCTAGAAGGCTCTCAAACCAGACTGATATTGATCCAGAATACTATCTGTAGCTAAGAATGGGAACAATTGGTGGAAGACAACTTTGTCCAGAGCCTTAGACAAAAATGGCAGCTTCAAGACTGGTCTAAATTTGATATGAACTGACGGATCCAAAAACTTTATTTTTTTGTTATTTTTTTTTTTGTTTGGTTTTTGAGAAGTGACTGGACAGCAGCTTTTTTTAAGAAAATGAGCAACAATTCTATTTCAGATGCTGCTATTAACAATAGCGAGGATGTTAGGGCAGACTTTCTTCAGCCCATTTCTGAGAAATGGCGTAGGGAACACATACAGACAGCAAAAACTCTGTTTCGTCTGTGTGATTATATCAGTAGGATCAAACGAGATGGTTTGAAATGGGTGAAAAAAGATGAAGATGTTCGTGGTCCAGAAGAGTCTTACGATGGGAGCAGAATATGTGTTCTGATAGTATCATTTTTTTCTGTAATGACGTGAGTGAGGCAGTCTCAGATATGGCTGTAGTGGTGGGATGCTGGACAGAATTCATTGTGTTGAACAGGACTTTAGGGTTGCCAGAATTATTTGCAATAATCTTAGAGAAATAATTTGGTCTTTCTGCCTTGATGGTGCACTGATTCAAACAATCTTTAAACACTTGGTGAGAGACAAGGAGCTTATCTTTCTTCCATTTTCGCTCTGCTTTCCAGCATTCCTGCCTGATGGCATGGGTGATATTATTTAAGTAAGGCTGAGGTTTTAATTTATCCCATCTGCATTTGAGAATTAAGTCCATAATTTTGGTGCAAGCTGAACTAAAGCATGCAAGTAGCTAATCAGGGTGAGGAGAACTTTCATTAAAGGTGGCTAAAGGAGATGTAGCAAAAGCGGCTTAACATGTCAAGCTGCTCTCAAATTTTATAGGGGCTAGAGTAAAAAAAAAAGGGGGGGGTCGGGGTTTGTTTACGAGGCGAGTGAGAATGGGGATATTAAACAAAATGAGTTTATGATCAGATTAACACACAGCACCTCACAACTGATCACTGAAAGCCTAAATGACAAGATGTGGTCTAGAGTCTGTCCCTGCTTGTTTGTGGGGCCATTGACAGATTGGGTTAAGTTCAATGACTCCAAAAGTTGTGAAATTTTTGCAACCAAAGATTTAGAGGGACAATACATGTGGATATTAAAGTCACAAAGGATCAGCAGCTTGTCAGTGGTCTGCAAAGTGACAGACAGAAGGTCAGAAAATTCCTGAATGAAATCTTTGTTATAGTTAAGAGGTTTATACTCTAGAGCAGAGAGTACAGGAGAGAACAGATCCAGCATAAACAGCTGTAGTTCAAAACTAGTGGAGTCCCTTCAGGCTATCATTCTGCATTTAAAGTGATCTCTAAAGATTGTTACCAAACTGCCTTCACTAATGCAGGTCCTAGGTGTGGTAAGGCAGTTTTCACAAGTCAGTTTAACAAAAGCAGCTAAGTCACTGGTGGTTAGTCAAGTTTCAGTCATAAAAAGAAAGTCCAAATTATAGGAGACAAAGAGGTCATGGAATATGAAAGTCTTACTCATCACAGGCCTTGCATTGATTAACGCTGTTTTTAGTGGCGGAGAATTGAAAACTCTGTGTGTGGGCATGGCCAGATAAAATAGTGAATGGGATAAATTCCAGATGCTGAAAAATTGTTGCATTGACACCTGTCGTTTTTCTGTCTAGTTGAGAGTCTAGTTGAGAGACAACAAGAGACTGTCCAGATAGATAGAATTTGCAGAAAAACTCAGTTTCCCACTAAATTATTGGACACATGAAGATTACGGTGGCAGGCCCAGTGAATGTAGCATGGGCAGCGAGCTATCCCGTTTTCCAGAGTCGCATCAAAGACAGTGGTGAAACGCTAAATGGAAGGTTAAATACTTTAGAGTGAAAATAAAACAAAACTGAAAAAAACAAACGCACACGGAGAGCAGACTTGCCACTGTACACTCACACAGAAGTTTACACCTCAGCTCTTGGTATGTGCCAGCATGGTATGTGGAAATGTGGTATGTACAGTACGGTATGTACTACTGACGTTTCAGTCTGTTCTTCCACCTGGAGTCTAATAAAGAAGCCTCAGTTATTAGAGCCTGGTCCTGGCCTCATGGTTGGTGGTGGAGCCTGTTTGTGTCCTGAAGCCTGTTGGTGATTGTATAAATAAAACAGATTTGTAAATGTTTGGATTCAATTCAATCCTTCAATGATTTTATAACCAGAATCTGACCTCGGACCTGCTGTTAAAACAAACAGTCAATTTGAAACAGAAAGTAAAAGTATGTCCTGCCCCCTCAGATTATCAGTCTTAAAAAATTTTATGGTAGGCCTGTTCGTGTGCATGATAGAAGTTATACATTTTGTTTATATACATGTATATTTATCATTAGTGTTATGATTTAATCTGCCACTCATCACAGAGTATTTAACATCTTCAGAGCAATCAGAAATAAATCAATGTAAGGCAGAGGTAAGTAAACTAACACCACAAATGTGGGATTAGTTTAGTTGGACTAGCTTGTATTTAATGATGTTTATAGTGGTGTCTAGCTACAGAAGTATGGTTAGCAAAATATTAGCACAGTGAAGCTGGAGGATCTAAAATTCTCCCCCCCCACATACTGTGTGAATGTCGGTATGTCTATTGTCCAAAGTGACAAGGTTGAAGTCACCCGAGATGGCAATGAAGTCATATGGGTGCTAGATATGGAGTCTGTCACAGGGCTATGACAGAGTGGATAGTGTAACATACAGCTGTGGGGTTAGCAGAATGTAAACAGCCACCAACATCACATGGGTAAATTCCCTGGGCAAATAAAATGGCCCGAGTCCAACAACGCACATTTCAATGTCCGGGCAAACAATCTGCTCTTTGATTGTTACGTGAGCAGGGTTACACCACCTGTTGTTAACAGGAAAAGCAAACTCTGCCTCAAAGAGGCACATCAAGCTACACTCCTGATGGTAAATGGTAAATGGCCTGTATTTGTATAGCGCTTTACTTAGTCCCTAAGGACCCCAAAGCGCTTTACACTACATTCAGTCATTCACCCATTCACACACACATTCATACACTGGTGATGGCAAGCTACATTGTAGCCACAGCTGCCAGCTGATATTCACTGACAGCTGATCCTGATATTCACTCTGACGCCGTGCTCGCGCTGTTAGCCCGTCTATCTTGTTTATTAGCAACCAAATGTTCCCCACAGTTTGTACCTCCTCCACTATTTAGGTGTCCACTGTCTCACCGTCATGGACATGAATGGTTTGTTTTTGTTTTGTTTTTTGCATGTGTGGATTGGATGTGTTGTTCACTTTTGATATGACTGGTGTAGCAATCAACTTCACCTTTATGTGTGAATAGGATATTGAGTTTCTGTGACCTTGTTATGCACAGCTGGTATCGCATGTGTACAGGCTGGACTAATGCAAGCTGCAGCTGTCACACATTTGTGCCACAGCTGCAGCTGTAAAATGCTGTTGTACAGATGTGAGGGCTGTTTGTTGTGTGACACATTTGCAAACATGTTGCAGAAGAAGCTTCAATTAGTTCTACCTTTCCATATACAATACCCAGAATTAAACAAAAACTTATGTGAGGACACAGTCAAGAGTGAAAGTGAAAGTATTTGTGAGCTTGGAAAGTCCCTTGCATTCCCTCTGGTTGTTTGTGAAATACTTTCAAAATAAAAGACTTCCTGGTAGGACACTGCAGGTTATTGTAGAGCTTAATCTCTCCCTGTAAAATGTTGTTGTTAAAGTCGATGTTCCTCAGTGCTGCTCAGCTTTCATTGAATGTAACTGTAATCTGTACTCTGGGAGAGTTACAGTAGTGTCAGTGTGGTGTAGCTATGTGAGTGGGTGGTGCTGCTGTAATCTTTAAAGAAAGCTGAAAGAGAAACCACCTTCACCTGAGTGACCTGGTTCACTCTTTACGATCTGAATTATGTTCATCACCCCTGAAAGGCTCATTAATCTCATTCGGGGTCTCCTGTGCTGCTACACACTGTCCTGCATCAGGAAAGGGTGGGTGTAACTCTGCAGATCACAGCTGTGTGCACATACTGCCCACTCATCACACAGAGAGACAGAAACAAAGGACTGCAGAGCCGGACTGAGTTTTGGACCTGCTCACTGAGGTCATCTGTTCTTACTGTGTTTATAGAGACATGATTAATAACCCAGACAATTCCACACAAACCATGGTAACTAAATCTGAGGTCCAGCACACAGAAATGAACCTGCACTCTGCTGCCAAGGAGCTGAAAACAGAAATGTAATTGAGCCTCAGAGAGGAAAACATCTGGAAACAAGCTCGGTTCTGTGGTTTGGATCCACAGAACAGCAGCAGGGTGGGTTTGCATGGCTTCTTTCAGACTCTGAGTCACAGATGATGGTGTGGGTGGACACAAAAATTCACAGAAATTCAAGTTTATTTAAAGGAAAACAGTGCAACAAGATGTAGAGGCAAAGCTCTTCAGATAATGCAGGTACAGGTCCGAATACCCTCATCCTAACACACTGTCCAACAACAGATCCACTGTCAAAGAGCTTTCTCCCAGAAACCCACCAGGTTATCAGAGACAGTTTAACAGTGACGGTCTGCCCTCTCTGTCACTTCCACTTCTTCTTAAAGTTAAAGAGTTCTTTTACTGATGGCATGAAGCTTGCTTTAAGGTGAATTGTAAAATCTTGGGGTTGATATTGTTACAGCATCACCTTCATTACAAACTAAGCCACCGCTGAACTAAAACAGCATAAAATTCAATGAGATAGTAAGATGGGTAAACTAGAGACATAAAATGATCTATACAACATTTAAAACATACCTGACCAATGTTGAGAGGAAGAAATGAGCACTTTACAGATTTAAGAACATTTGAACTTCCTCTGACTTAAATTGGCATCTCCTGCTTCAACTTGTCAGGCTCAAGCTGTGTCCTAATCCAGCATGCTTCATAGTGCGCATTTGTAGACCGATTATGTCACAGCAAAGCGACAAAGGATGTCCCAATTCCAAATGCGGCCCTTCATTTGCCCAAATTTGAAGGCTGGGTGTGGATATTTTTTTTTTCAGAAAAAAAACGGCGGATGACTGAAGCGGGCGGCCAAAGAGTAAACTTTCAAAAGTAAGTACTGAATAATATGCCACTTATTTATGTGCGAATGTTTGATAATGAAGAACATTAAAACATTACTGTTGGCCACATGTCGTCAAAGTTATGTGACATTAGCGATGTTTGTACTTTCAGCGTTAACTTGGTTTTAAAGCCTTTACTTTCAGATATACGCTGTTCAATAATTGACCTTAATCTTACAGAGAATGTGATGATTTTATGGATAATTAAAGTCAGTCATATATCCACAAACACAACAAGCTGAAAGTCGGTGATGCTGCTCGGTTTGCAGTCCTGAATATGACGGCACAAGCAGGATTCACTGCACTGTTAATGTTAGCTATGTTATATTGCTGCCTCTGTTCGGTGGTGTCGAGCCAAACGGACTTTAACGTGTGTTTGAACGAGCTGACGGTTCACTCGTTAAGCTGAAAGAAAGATGCTTTAATCACAGGAGTCACTCATGTGTCCACTGTACCATCTGGGAACTCTTCTTGTTTAGCACTCGTAATAACACAAACACTAAATCCTCCTTCTCTTGTGCTGTTTTGTAGCAGTGTATACACCTGAGACTGTCACCTGTCTGTCTGTCCTGCACTCTCTCTGTTTCTTTCTCTCTGATTGTGGAATAAAAGTATGAACATGTATTTATAAGTTACACTTGTGTTTGAATCCTGCAGCTTATCACACATTTGAGTTCCATGTGTGACAACTGCAAGTGTCCAGAGTGAGGACAGACTGAGGGACCCACTGCTGCACATCATCTGTGAGGCTTTGCACCCCTGATGATCCACCAGGACAAACTCAGCAGTGTGTGAGGAAGAGGAGGAGGAAGAGCCAGCAGCAGCTGACAGATGGAGAGAATAGACAGACTGTTCCCTGTTTGTGAAGGACTGCTAGAAAAGTTTAACATCACTAATTGTCTGTCCTGAATCAGTCTTATTAGGAAATGTTCAAATAATTTTATCATTCCAGTGTTTTCAGTACTCAGGCCCTTCAAGTTACACACTATGAAAGGCAGCAACAAGTTTAATATTCAGAAACCTAAAGTATGTATCAGCAGCAGAACGGAGCTAAAAATAAATGTTTGTTTCAGTTCTATGAAGCTTTGAGTATTTTGGATTAGTAGCACTGCTGTGTTTGTTGTATCGTATTGCTGTAATTGTTTATATGCTTTATGTATTTTGAGGTAAGTTGATCTATAGTGTTACATCATATTCCATAAGGATGTTATGTGTTTGTATACTTTCTGCCCAGTTTGACCCATTTAGCAGAAGTCAGCCTGTTTAAGGCTCTGATATCTATTCTGTATGACTTAAATCGTTGAAAACGATGTTCCGGGAGTCCGCTGTTCTCGCCGGCTCTAATAATCCTCGACCTCGCTGTCTGCTATGGAGCTGGCAGGTCACAGACGTCTCCGAAAATGTCGGAGCGCGTTTGGAAATATATGATATCTTGATAAATTGAGCAGATATTTGAAGTTTACACAGCTACATTCTAGCTTGAAAATAACTTAAAAGTTTATTTTGTGACCCAGAAAGAGTAATATTTAAAAGTTTTTAGCCCCGCTCGTCCGCCATTGCCGCGTTTGAGTTTTGGACGAAATGCATTCTGGGATATTTAGCTGTATCAAGTCCACACAAGTCACCACTGATGCATGCTCGATAAAACGGGCGGAGCGAGAACACATCCGGGACTTTTTCGCGTTCTCGGCTTGATGCATACTTCGAATTGGAACAGTACTTGGTCTCCGACTGATGACGTATCACGAGTACATGAGAACGCAAGTACGCATATTGAGAAAGGCCCTTCCCATTTAACAAGCCTCTCACTTCCGCACTTCTTGTACTTCCTAATACGCGCCGTACGTAGTACGCCAACTGCGCGTACTCCGAAGCGTGCGGTTGCTGGATTGGGACACAGCCTCATGTCGTGTCCAAATTCATGGGCTGCATCCTCTTGAGGACCCGGCCTTCGCGGTCTACGTGGGCCTATTCTGACAAACCATCCTACTTTGGCAAAACGTCCTACCGTATGTTTATGCACATTTCTGCTGTCACAGAGTAATTCCAGCACCAATTTAAGTAGGTATGACGGTTTGCCACTTAACTTTGCCCATCAGAGTATACTTGTAGCTCGTATGCATACAGCCAGGATGGTTTGGCACTTAATTTTACCCGTCAGAGTATGTGTGTAGCTGTTATTAACAAAGGTAGGATGATTTGCCACTGAATTTTAGCTGTTAAAGTATGCTTCTAGCTCAGATTAACAAAAGTAGGACGATTTGCCACTAAATTTTAGCAGTTTAAGTATGCTTGTAGGTGACATTCACAAAGGTAGGATGGTTTGGCAGTTAATTTTACCAGTCAGAGTATTTTTCTAGCTAATATTCACAAAGGTAGGACGGTTTGCCACTGAATTTCGTGTTGTGCGCAGAAACAACGGGTAGGATGGTTTGCTGGGTAGGATGATTTGCCAGGTAGGATGGATTCCCAGAACACCCCGGGTCCTCAGAAGGTCGGGTAAGCTTGAAGTAAACAGCTGTGATATTGGACGGTCTAGCCTTGCGATTTCGTCACTGCTGTCTTGGTGGAGTTTAATAAACTCTGTCGTCTGCTCCTTGCTATCTAAATTATAACAGGACACTGGTGTAAATTCTTGACCATCTCACACTTCTGTTTAATCAGTTTTCTGTTTGATGATTATTCAGCTGTGTGAAAACCATCCAGGAGATTAATAATGTTTTATTTGATCTAATCTAATATCTTTAATCTCAGCCAAACCAATTTACTCACAAACCAATAAAACACTGAAAAAGCCAAACAATAACATTTCTAGGTTGTCTAAGTGACTAATATATTACGTTTAACCTGAGTAGCGAAAGTCCGTGGTGATCTGAAAATGATGCGCCGGGAGTTGTGCTGTTCTCGGCGGCTTCAGTGACCCTTGAGCTCCCAGCTAGCTATCGAGCTGGTGGATAACAGACGTCGGAGCACTTTTGCAAATATGTGATATCTTGATAAACCGAGCAGATATTTGAAGTTAACACACCCACATTCTCGCCTGAAAATACGTTAAAAGTTTATTTTGTGACCCAGAAAGATTAATAAGAGTAATATTAAAAACTTAGTAGCGGCTGCCATTGTTGAAAACTGGAATTGGCTGGGCCGCGCTTTGAATTCTGGGATATGGTGGGCCACGAAGGACACACTCGACCCATCCTTCAAATTTGGGGAAAAGGAGGACGCATTTGTCGGCTGCATTTGGAGGAGTCTACGAATTTGGACAGCCTTCGTTGCGTCGCTGTGACGTAATCGGCCTACAAATGCGGCCTCAGGAGGATGCAGCCCATGAATTTGGACACGACCTCATACTTCAACATGGGTGTGCATCTCACACAGTTGCACCAGTGGAACCAACATGCAGTACAGTAGTTCCTACATGAGAATTTCCACAATAAATGACATAATGACATATAAAATGTGCGTAGTGCAAAACAAATGCATTAACTAAAAGTATGGCAGTAAAACTATGTTTACGCAGGCAGCAGAGATCGATGATGACACACGGGTGTAAAGGGTTGAATTTGAATGGTTTATATGAATTCTAAGAGTGTAATATGAAAGCAGCTTTCTCACCTGTTTACTGTTAAACTGAAGGTAACACTGTTATGTGCACACACCTGAACTGAGGTGTGCAAATGTGAAAAGATCCGGCTACATCTGCAAGAATAGTCCAATAGTATATAACTTGTACTAGAATAAGGAAGTAACAAGTCAGGTTTGTACAGGAAACAATGAAATTATTATACTGTAAGTTGTTTTAAGTACTGGCATTTTCATGGTGATTTCAGGAAAAACATCTAGTATTTCCCTGTCTTACCGTAGCCTATAATTCCCGGGATGTGTTATGGAGTCACTTCATCTGAGTAAACTCGTAGAACAGTACTTTGTTCTGCTTCTTCAGCGACATCCACCTGTACAGACTACAACCACAGATTAGTTTTCAGCACTCTGTAATTCACTTTTCTTTCCTTTAGAGTTGAAATCAAGGTGAGTTATTTTGTCCTGTGACAGCTGGTGTTAAATCCACCCTCATGACTATGAACTAAGCAGTCTTAGATAATCACCATCATCTTTATCATCTGCAGACCCAAAATATTCAGACTGCACAAAGATGAAATCATCTGTTTTATGTTTGGCTTTTACAAACCAGCCATCACTACTGCACTTACTGGCCACTTCATTACATACAACTTGCTAGTAGTAGACTGGACCCTTTTTTTTTTCTTCTTTTTAAAAAAAAATTCTTTGTAGATTCAAGAAGGAAACACTCCTCAAAGATTTGTCATCGTATTCACATCACAACATCTTCCCCGTTCTTACCGTCGGTTTGATTCTCAGTGGGCTGTTTGTTCTGTCTACATGCATGAACAAACTGAGTTACTGCCGCATGATTGACTGATTAGTTTTATATCAGTATAGTTTCTCTTTCCTGAAAACCTCTCGCATGTTTTTCTTCAGACTGATATTTAAATTACTTTCTGTCAACACTTCCAGTAAAATGTAAAACTTTTGAGCCTTTGTTTCCTTAATCCCTGATCTTTAAGTATCTGTGGTTACGAGACAGTGAGATGGCGCCATAACTTCATGAACATACTTTTTTAATGTACTGCCCATGATGTACCTCAGTGGTTATAGTGGTCAGTAACAGGATTGTGTTGTTCACACTGTCACACTTATTATCACACATAATATCATTAAAATATTACATATTTTATAGTATTTTTAATGATTTTCTTTTTGTGCATCAAATAGAGCAAGAGAATATTAACTCATTTAAATGTGTGAGTGACACTGGTGTGTGATTGTGATCTAGTAAATATATAAAACAGATCCAGCTTGTGTGCTACATTTGTAAATAATATTTGTGGTGTGCTGTTTTTTTTTAACTTAGTAATACCTTAAAAACAGTGACCACAGTGAGCAGATCATGTGATCAGTTTGGTCTGTGGGCTGCTCCTGTCTGTGCTGTGATTGGTTAGCCTTGAAGAAGAGGAAGTTGATTGAGTCTCTAATAGCCTCAGATCATCAGACACATATGTTTATATAAGAAACATCAGCCTAATCAGACACATGAAGGATATTCTCCTCCATCTCTAACGTGCTGTGTGACTGAGCTCTAATTTAAAATCACATGTTTGAACCCAACCCAGTGATCTTTGCATTAAGTCAACCAAACAGTCACTGACAAAAATGTCTTTAACCCTTCCACGCACAGTGGTCACTACAGTGGAAAGCTATCCAAAGGCTGTTTTCTTGTATTTGTGTAGAGTTGATAGTATACTTGCACATAAACCACTACATTGGACACTCCATACCCAACTTGTAAGTCAAAATGTCTGTTGTCCACCTTAAGTGGACATGTTAAAAAAAAAAACTCTTTGAAAAGTACATGTTTAAAAAATGAAGTTCAAAAATCTTTTTTTCATGCCTAGATATAAATTAAAATACTTAAGAAGAAAATCCCGATTGAGGTTGTCATAACTCATGTATGAAAGGGTTAAGCTGGGACTCATAAGAAGTTCCTCTTATTATGGAACTATATTACCCAGCAGCCCTTGTACAGTCATGTGCTTATCAGCTGAGTTGTCTGCTGTAATTTAGGCTGTGACTGATCACATGAATGTAAGTCTGACTCTATCATGATTAACATGCTTCTGTTTTCACACTGTGATATTTATACTTCATGTACATGTTGACTCTGTGGGCTGGTTAATGGATGGTTTCTGAACCTCTGTTTGTTTGTTCCTTTGTGTGTTTAAGGCGGTTTTGAAGTTGTGTTGTGTACCTGTGGTGAGCAGAGGTAGTATTAACTGTATTCCTGCTGTACAGAGGCTGACTGGAGCTTTACTTTATTACTTTTATGAACAGATCTGTCAATAAAGGAAACACAGATATTTATATCAAACTGTGACAAAGAAAGTGGATTATGCAGAAGGACTGAGGGACGAGTGGGCATGTGGAGTGTGAGGACGGAGAGCTTCAGTGATGATGTGTGAGGACACAGCAGGGGGACACACTTACTGTTGATATATTTGTAATAGTGCAGGATTTCTGCTAAGCATAGAGTTCTTCCATAACACTGAATACCGACTGGGAAACCAGATTAATGTAACATGACAACCTCAGAGAAGAAGAAGACATACAATAGACAGAATACATGAAAGACAGGGTGGAAATTCAGCAAACCAGGAAGGAGTGTTAGAGGAAGAGTGACTTCAAATACAGACATTAAAAACACTGTAAATACTGATGGTTTAAAGTAATGGTTTTAAAGGTTGTTGTTATAGAAGAGTAAACTTTTTCTTCTGTCCTTCATATAAATTAGGAAGTGTGACTTATTTAAAAACATTTCTGGATGGGGAGTTTGCCAAAGAGTAAAATCTAAATAGCATAAGATGAGTCCTTTTTCCAAAAAAGTACAAACTTATGTTAGAAATTAAGATAGTATTCCCCAAAAGGTCGATTCTGTTGATCTGGACGTTTTCAAAGGGAGAAACGTTTTGTCACTCATCCAAGTGACTTCTTCAGTCTCAGGTGCATGCTGGTTTCCCCAACCTTATAAACAATACATTTGCACAATGACTGAAACCAGCCCACTGATGAGCAATGGCCTGTGAGGTCAATTTACAATTGACCATGTCATTAAGGTAATAATGTTTTTTGTTGTGTTCATCAGCTCGCTGATGGAAGCTGGAGAATTTAAATTCTGCACCAACAGAGAGGATAAACTCCAGGATGCCTAACTGAGAGGACATGTGATGGGAGAAAAAATTCCTGACAGAGGTAAAACTTTTGAATGTTTTTTGATTCAGTTTAATACAATTTTATTTATGCCAAATCACAACAGCAGTCACCTCATATTGTAAGGTAGACCCTACAATAATAAAACAACAGTATTCTTGTAAGTTTTACCAAGAAAACCACAATCAAATGTAATCAATATTAGATTTGTTGAGAAGTAGAGATTAGTGGATCTAATAAGTTTTGTTTTCCACACAAAGACTGATCACACAGGTCAGATGAGGGAGACCCTCAGACTTGCTGAGCAGCAGAGTTCTGCCCTCAGAGACGAATTTCTTATTGCAAACAGTGGTTAGGAACATTTAGGGTTTTATCAATAATGATAAAGATAATGATAAATAAAGTTAAAGGCACTTTTAGAGTTCTTATCTTGTAGATGATTCTTCCAACCACCGTCTACACAATCTGACAAACACTCCTTCAGCTCTACGTTAGTATATCTCATCTAACATGTGCTGTTATTATGTCAGATCCCTCCGCTTTTCTCATTTTAGTTACTTGCCCCCTAAATGGAATTTCTGTATTTTAACAGCTCTGGATTAAGACCAAACATGTTTTCAGTTATAGCTTCGTTCTAGTAATGTCGGGTCATACTGTCAGTATTCAAACACAGAACTCAGAGTGTATAACCCTGCTGCTGCTCAATTTCCAAAAAGTAAAATGGTAAATGGCCTGTATTTGTATAGCGCTTTTACTAGGCCCGCCTAAGGACCCCAAAGCGCTTTACATACCCAGTCATCCACCCATTCACACACACATTCACACACTGGTGGAGGCAAGCTACAGTTGTAGCCACAGCTGCCCTGGGGCAGACTGACAGAAGCGAGGCTGCCATATCGCGCCATCGGCCCTTCTGGCCAACACCAGTAGGCGGTAGGTGAAGTGTCTTGCCCAAGGACACAACGACCGAGACTGACTGGCAACCTTCCGATTACAAGGCAGACTCCAAACTCTTGAGCCACGATCGCCCCCCAGTATTTTAAGAGAACAGAAAGAAGTTGACGGGAAGTGGGAAATAAGCATGTGGATAGTTTGGTGATCAGTCAGTTTTGACAGTAATATTGTCACAGTCTGGTTGCGAAGCTGACTGTGTGGAGTGAGGAGGACCCAAATGCAGACACGCAAAACTAAAACTTGATTTTTTAACAGAAAGCGAGATGTTTCTTGCAGCTGATTAAAGAGTAGAAAACAAAAGGTAAACATGAAAAACCCTAAACATGGAAACCTGGCAAGAATACATGGACAGTGTGAAACCTTGGAAACATGGCTGGAACATCACAGACGACCTGACGAGAACTGACTGAAAACACACAGACTAAATACACACAGGAGGTTATCAAGGAAAGTGGAAACACATGGGGAAACAGCTGACACAAATGAACATAATGACATCACACGACATCACTAAACACATTGACCATCAGAGATGGGCAGTAACTGTAATATTAATCCGATTACTTTTTTCAATTAACGAGTAAAGTAAGGGATTACATTGCAAAAACGGTAATTAGATTACCGTTACTTTCCCGTAGGAACGCTGCGTTACTAAAACCGTGATTTTTTTTGCGAGAATGTCTGATGACATTGACGTAAGCGAGTGCGACGTTGGTGACAACAGCTGTGTGCAGATCAACAATGGATAATATATCGAGTGCGGGAGAGAGTATGAGCGTGCAACGTTTAAAGCGTGGAAGTACTGACCTTACTTTGAGTTTGATTCCATAAAAAGTATCATCTATTCAGGTTGTAAATCATGTTTTTTAACCCTTTAAAGCCGGTCGGAGCGGACACGCTCCATTTTGCGTAACTATTTTTAAATCCCGGTAGCTCTGCAACCACATAAGCTAGCACAATAATTTTTTTTTGCATATGAAACCGGAGGAGTTGTACTTACATGTTATGCCATCAGCTTGTCCTAGGTCACATGTCCTAGGTCATACATATTATTAAAATTTGGGCTATAATGGTTGTATTGATGCATATCAACTTGAAATGCTCCCAAAAATGGCTCCACAACATGTAAAAATATAATATAAGCTCTGGCGGACTTGGTTCTATGGTAGGTCTTAAAGGGTTAAAAAGTAACTAAGTAACTAAGTAATTAATTACTTTTGAAAATAAGTAATCAGTAAAGTAACGGGATTACTTTTTGGGGGAAGTAATAGGTAATTAGTATCTGATTACTTTTTTCAAGTAACTTGACCAACACTGTTGACCATAGAAACAAAATGAAACAGGAAACATGCACTGGTGTTTTTGACTGGTGAAGAAGGTCACCAGTCACAAACAGGGGCTTACTTTAACCTTAAAGTCCCCACCAAAAGTAATAAGTAATGAAAATGGATCCCTGTAAAATACTAAAGTCAGCACAGTATTGCTTACAGTAGAGGAAACTAGATGTATATTTTATATGGTATGTGAGACCTCTCTGTCTGTAGGTAGGCTGGGTATTTTGACCAGGTATTCTGAGTTTTGTGCTCTTGTATTATATGGTTCTACTTCTAGTTTATATTGTTTAACCTTCAGTTAGTTCTATGTTTGTGTTTCCCAATTTAGTTTTTTTCTATTTTGGTTCCTCCCAATGTCTGTGTCTCCCCATTATGTTGTTTATAATATTGTGTCGTTAGAGTGTGAGTCTCTTGTGTCCTCTGTGTTTAGGTCTCTCTCACTTTTGTGTGTCCCAGTTATGTCTTTGTTTCTTATCTCCTTGTCCTGTTCTCATTTTCTCCTTCTTGTCTGTCATGTGTATCCATTTATGTTTCCCCAGCCCGTCAAGTCTCTCCCTCTCTTTCGTGTCTCCTCGACCCCTGTGTCAAACTCATGTTGTTACAGTCTACGTCTCACTATGTTTCCTGTTTTATTTTGACAGGCTCACGTTCAATGCTCGTTGTGTTTAGTGTTGCTTCCCCTGTGGCGTCAGGGTCATTTCTATCAGCTGTGTTCACCATGTGTTTCCACTCCCCTCATCATCCTTCTGTGTATCTATTCACACTGCAGGTGAACGTGCATCAAATCCGGCTTTTTTGACCCTATGCAACTCATATCCAATCATGGTTTGACAGTGTGAACAGCACAAATCCGATATTTTCAAATCCGACTTGGGTCACTTTCGTATGTGGTACTGAATCCGATACGATACATATCTGATGTTTCAGAAAGCGACTGCTGTTTGAATAGTCATGTCGCATTAAATCTGCCTTTTACGTCACTGACACAAGACAAACGCCAATTATCAGCGCCCGAGAAGACATCGTGAACGGTTCCCGGCCATCCAGTGAAACTGTTTGGAAGACAGCGTTGGAGAAACGTGAACATTTTATTTGTACTGTATAATCTGCAGATTCTGACAGAAATCTGCAACTATCCTTTGAAGCACCGCTCCTCTCTAAAACAGCAATAAGGATAATTATTAGGCCATATGTAAATAACAAAGCAACTTTATAACTTAAAGCAAAATTGGGAAACATAAAGTCCGAAGCAAGTCTTTACATTAAGGGCCGTCAGTCAAACAATACTGTTTGGTCTGGATCTAAACAGAGCGCGCTATGTGTGACATCTTCTTTTGCGCATGCGGGCCGCTTTGAGGGTTCACACTAGAGCACGTTTACTGTCACATTATGTTTGTAGTGTGAACAAGCAGACAAAAATTCGGATTTGATCAAAAAATCGGAATTGAGCATTAAGACCTGCAGTGTGAACGTAGCCTAAGTCCTCTGTCTCTCTTTGTTCATTGCCAGATTGTCTGTTTTCCATGTCTTATGTTCCAGGAGTTCATGCATCTCAAGTCCAGATTTCACAGTCACATTCATGTTCAGGGTGCTTTCCTGTTTAATTTTAGATTACTCAGTCTAGGCTTTTGTTTAGTTTCACCTTTTCCCTTTGTTTTGTATCTTTTCGCCAGCCACAATAAATGACTTGCATTTTGTTAAAATCAAGATTAGTTTCCATGCTTCATTTAGTCTGTGTTTGGATCCTTTATTCTCTGCTCCACATGGTCTGTCGGTGTAGACCATGACACTCTCACATTTAGACCAAAGGGTTGTGGTCCTGGGTTTTTTTGTGAACCATGGAGGGTGGAACAGCATCCCATTATAATATAAAGACATACGGGATCCTTTGGGTGGAGTTCTCGCTTGGTGTTCGCTCTCTCTGTGGCAGAGTATCACTTCCTGTTCCTTTTCCAACACACAGTGGTGTTTTTGTGTATCTGCATAGCCAATTTAATTAAAAAACAAACAAACACAACTTCTACATGATGTTCTGTGCTAGGACCAATTCTGTTTTCATTATACATACTTCCCTTAGGCAGTATCATCAGAAGGTTTAGTATACATTTTCACTGCTATGCAGATGACACCCAGCTCTATCTATCCATGAAGCCAGATAACACACCACCAGTTCATGCATTTATTACTTCCAGGCTGGACTACTGTAATTCATTATTATCAGGATGTCCTAAAAACTCTCTGAAAAGCCTTCAGTTAATCCAAAATGCTGCTGCAAGAGTACTGACAGGGACTAGAAAGAGAGAGCATATTTCTCCTGTATTGGCTTCCCTTCATTGGCTCCCTGTTAAATCCAGAATTTGTGCATTTGCGCGTATTGCGTTTACCACTCGAGTTGGAAAAATCTGAACTCCAGCGTCAAGTCGTGCCGCGACAACCAATCAGGAGCCTGGTGACGTGATGCTCTGACCTAGTTCAAAGGGGCAGGTCCAGCCAAAGCCATTCATTCTTCATTCAATATGGAGGAAAGGCTAATCAACGCCGTAGCAAACCACCCGGAGCTGTACGACGCCAGTTGCTTTCTCTATCAAGAATTTTAATATTATTTTCAAATAATTTTTTGTAATAACTGTCTCAGTTCTACTACACAGCAAATATTGGCACATAACTTGACACATGTAGAATTTATTTCATATTATACTAATGAAAAAATATACTATTATATAGGAACATAGTAAAGACCAATTATTTGAGAGAATAAATAGAGGTTAGTTTATTTTGGAGGCAAGCTCCATTTATTAAGAAAATGTAAAAAAAAAGAAAAAAAGAAAAAAAGGCAGAGGTTTGTGGGACACTCTTAAAAGAGTCGTTGTGGGGAAGTCACTGGGACTTCAAATTAGCATATATTAGCACAGGTATCAATAAAGGACTACCGTATTAAACACTTTTAATAACCGCAGGCAGATGAACAGGCGCTCTGCAGGTGGGATTGAGCGCCTGTAGTTGGTGTCTAGGTGGGCGATGCTTGGACCGACACGGGACAGCAGCTCCTCAAACTGGGCAAGGGAAAGACGGTGGTACCGCTGAAAGTGGCCGGCATCCAGACGCAGCTCCTGGAGCAAATGGTGAAACTCACCAAACTGCTCACGCTTCTGGAGGAACTGATGGACCCAGGTACGGCGAGGACGTCCTTTACGCTGCTGCTCTGCTCTCTACAGTAAATAGAAAAAAGGGAGACTCTCTCTTCAAACGCTAGATCGACAGCTGCCATTTCGCAAACATACCATCTGGCACTACTTCCTCCCACATTTCCGCTTCACGCGTGTGAAAATTGCATATTTTGAAGCGCAACCAATTTGCGTTGGTTGCGTGTTGAGGTGCGAATGTGCACGCAACCAGCTAGGGGTGTCTGGCGCTTTTTTGGTCGCGTCTATCGCGTTAGCGATCCCTTATGTTTCAGGAGTATTGGAATAGACGCATTTTCTCTAAACACCACATCTCTGCGGCTTTTGAACCCCAAAACACTCTGCGCCCCAAGGCTCGGGTCCCCAGACACAAACAGAGAAATGTAGTGTATGCTTTTATTGTTTCATTATTGTAGTGTGTTTATTTTACAATAAAAAGTGCTTAGAGTCAACTGTTTTTATGAGTTGGTGCTGTATAAATAAAACTGAATTGAATTGAACACAACAATCGAGTCTGCTGACACTTTGTTTTAAACAAAAGGAAAGAGCAGTGCTGCCTGTGTCATAGTGTGAGTCAGACTCACCTGCTATAAACCTGCTATATTTTTGCTATAAATAAAACATCAATCAGAAGGTTCGTAGATGACCTGTTCTACCAAAAATGAAGCGGGAGCTGTGGGAGCTGCCATGTTGCACTTTTGGAGCCAGAGTCTAGTGACTTGAGGTGAAGTGTCTGCTTCACACTCCCGCCCACAAACCCGCTGGACGTGACCGTGAACTCGCCCCCCTACACTTTTTACGTAGTCCGGCTGCTCCAGTTTATCTGCTGATGGGTTTACTGCAGCTGACGACTCGTTCAATTAAGGTAAATACAACCATGTCACTATTACGAAAAAGACACACAGCTTAACATCTTATAGTTCTACAACATCTAAAATCACTCTGTTGTTAACTCGTTTGCTAGATTAGCCGCTAGCATGCGCCCTGTGTTAGAGGCTTCTTGCTAGCTAGTTAGCAATGCTACATACCTGTTACTCTAATAGTCTGTATTTTTGAATGATTCAGCACTCCTCAGTTGTTGTTATCCATTTTTAGACAATGACGAGATCAGCTGCACACTCCACAGAGGCCTAAAGTTACTGTTAATATCAAAAATGTTGTCCTTTGAGATTTTAACATAAAACTGGGGATTATATAAAACTGCTGTGTAATCTATTATTGTAAATTTAAATGTTATCAGGAAAGGATCAGACAAGAGAGGGTTTTCAGGGAACACTGCCAAGTTTCAGTTTCTATGCCACATGTTAAAACAAGATCTAGAGTGTGATTAAAGTGGTGGATGGGGTTTTTTTTACATTTTGAGAGAAGCCAATTGAGTCTAATAACAGATTAAATGCGATGTTGAGGCTGTCATTTTATGCATCTACATGGATGTTAAAATCACCCGCGATTATTATTTTATCTGAGCTGAGCACTAAATCAGATAAAAAGTCTGAGAAATCAGACAGAAACTCTGTGTAATGCCCAGGTGGACGATAGATGATAACGAATAAGACTGGTTTTTGAGTTTTATAGCTAGGGTGGACAAGGCTAAGTATCAGGCTTTCAAATGAATTAAAAGTCTGTCTGGGTTTATGGTTTATTGATAGGCTGGTGTGAAAAATTGCTGCCACACCGCCCCCTCGGCCTGTGCTTTGAGGTTTCTGGTAGTTAGAATAACTCGGGGGTGTTGATTCATTTACTCTAACATAATAATCCTGCTGTAACCAGGTTTCTGTAAGTCAGAGTAAATCGATTTGTTAATCAATTATTAAGTGACCAATCTGTAGGAAAAGAACTCATAGACTGTCACTGCATTCATTTAAGTCGCCCCATTTACAAAAAGAAAACAAAACCAAAAAGTGAATAAAGCATATGGAAAAAAGCAAAGAGCATACTTTGTTCAGATTTAAGGTTTTTTTCTTAATGTACACGACCCGTGAAAACTTTTAGAACACCCCAGTTTTTCCAGTTATTTTTTTGCTATTGAATAGTTTGCTATGAATAGCTTGAAATGGTACAAAGGTAAGTGGTGAACTGCAAGAGGTTAAAAAAAGGTAAGGTTACCAAAAACTGAAAAAATATGTACATTTCAGAATTATACAAAAAGGCATTTTTCAGGGAATACAACGTGGGTTAACAATGTAAAGTTGTTCTGAGACAATGGAGGTTGATCAAGCCTTTAAAGCTTGTGTTACTAATTCCTTTCAACTTTTCTTTACTTATAACCCCCTCTGTCTGCATAAAACCAGTGTTGGTACATGCTGTGGTACCATACCCTCGTGAGCACCAGTTGAACAGTATTGTACTGCAGAAAGTAGTTTGTTGCAAATAAAAAAAGTGGTTGTGGTCGTAGCAAGCAAGTCTCAGTCTGAACTGTGAGGAGAAGACTTTGAGCTGCAGGTTTGACAGGATGAGTTGCAGCAAGAAAGCTATTGCTAAGACGTCAGAATAAGACAAAGAGGCTTGCCTGGGCCATGAAATACCACCATTAGACTGCTGAACACTGGAAGAAGGTAATATGGACTAATGAATCAAAATTTGAAACCTTCGGTTCATCACGCAGGATCTTTGTACGCTGTTGAGTAGGCGAAAGGATGGTTCCCCCCTCTTAAATAATCAGGCCCCATCTTATCTTAATGACCTTGTAGTACCATATCATCCTATTAGATCACTTCGCTCTTGCACTGCAGGCTTACTTGTTGTTCCTAGAGTATTTAAAAGTAGAATGGGAGTGAGCGCCTTCAGTTTTCAGGCCCCTCTTCTGTGGAGCCAGCTTCAGATTAGGCTTAAAACTTTCCTTTTTGCTAAAGCATATAGTTAGGGCTGGACCAGGTGACCCTGAATCCTCCCTTAGTTACGCTGCAATAGACATAGGCTGCCGGGGGATTCCCACGATGCATTGAGTTTTTCCTTTCCAGTCACCTTTTTCACTCACTATGTGTTAATAGACCTCTCTGCATTGAATCATATCTGTTATTAATCTCTGTCTCTCTTCCACAGCATGTCTTTATCCTGTTTGCCTTCTCACACCCCAACCGGTCGCAGCAGATGGCCCCGCCCCTCCCTGAGCCTGGTTCTGCCGGAGGTTTCTTCCTGTTAAAAGGGAGTTTTTCCTTCCCACTCTTGCCAAAGTCCTTGCTCTTTGGGGGTATATGATTGTTGGGTTTTTCTCTGTATCTATTATTGTACGATCTACTGTGTAATATAAAGCACCTTGAGGCGACAGTTGTTGTGATTTGGCGCTATATAAATAAAATTGAATTGAATTGAATTGAATTGAATTGAATTCCACAGTGTGTGGCATCAACTGGCACACATGGACGAGCAAGTGTGATGGTCTGGCTCCGTTTTGGTGGAGTAGGATCGCTGATTTGTATAGAGTGAGAGGCACACTGAACCAGAACGGCTACCACAGCATTCCGCAGCGCCACGCAATACCTTCCAGTATGGTAAATAGACTGACTCTTATATAGCACTTTTCTAGTCTCCCAGAGTACTCAAAGCGCTTAATGCAACATGCCACATTCACCCACTCCTTCTATGATTATAAGTGCTTATTAACTAACATTCACAGATATTCTTTAATATCTTGCTCAAGGATATTTGACATATAGACTAGGGGGAGTCAGGGATCAAACCACCAACCTTCCAATGAGTACATGACCTGCTCTAGCTGAGAATTTGTTAAGTTATCTGTTCTAGATAAAGAGCTCTCTATCAGCCAATTAGCCTATGACACAACCATTTTCTTAAATAACTTGAATGAAATCCCCAAAATTATACAAATCATTAAAAATTTCTCAAAAGCTTCAGGGCTAAAACTGAACTTAAACAAACGTGAGATCTTACTTTTAAAAGACTGTACCATATCTAAAGCTTTTAATATCCCTGTAAAATCCAATGTCAAATATTTGGGTATGTATATAACTAAAAATCTTAATATTTGGGAGAAAATCCAAAATTGTAGAACCCATTTAAATAAGTGGGCACAGAGAGACTTATCCATTCGAATATTTCTCACCAAGATGGAAAGTATTTCCAGGCTAATATACCCTGCATACACATTAGGTGTACCCAAATCAGCAATCAAATCTATTAACTAGCTAAACTTTGATTTTATATGGAAGCGAAAAACCCACTATATTAAGTAATTTAGTCAAACAATTTAAAGATGGAGGATTGCAAGCTATTTGACAGTTTAAATGGCACCCTAAAAATAAATTGGCTCAGATCATTTTTAAGAAATCAAAATAGCCTATGGTTTCATGTTCCAAACAAAATATTTTCAGATCTAGGCGGTATTAATCTTTTACTTAGATGCGATTTTGACATAAAAGAAAACTCCCCATAAAGCTTTCTTCCTTTCACCAGCAAGTTTTATTATACTGGAAATTAATATACAAACATAATTATAGCCCACACAATACTCCCCTGTGGAGTAAAAGTAAGGAACAAATCGATCTTTGTGCAAAAATGGTACGAAAAAGGCATCTGGTCAGTAATGCATTTATTAAATGATAGAGGTAATATTTAATTCGAAGATTTTTGTGCCAATCATAACTTGCAAATAAACAACAAAGAGTTTCAAAAAATTATTAGGCTATCCCTCAAAACATTCTTTGTACAGCACACAATCTCTTTCAAACCCCTGACCTCCCTGCACTTAAGTAAATGGGCAGAACATTACAGTAACAGTCTAAAACAATTAAGATTATTCACTAATGCTCTTTACAGATATAGATCCAGCCCAAATTCAGTTTCACAACTGTTCTCCTGCAATCAAAAGAAAGAAATCCGAACAAATTAGCTAAAACTTCCCATTCCTCCAAAAGCTAAGGAGGTCTATTACAAAATCCTCTCAGGTGTTTACCCTTACAAAGAATTTCCCAGACATCGTTTTGCTATTGATAATAACTCTTGTTCTTTCTGTGATGGGAATATTAAATCGACAGAACATTTATTTTACGAATGTATATACTGTAAAGTCCTCTGGGACGATGTGCACTACTGGCTTTTCCCAAAGATTCTAAACTTGCTTAAATTTTCTAAAAGTGATATTATTTTCGGATCTCTAAGAAAAGGAAAGAAACTTGAAAATGTCTTAAATTTAATAATTATTATGGGTAAATTCTTCATTCATAAATGTCGATTTCTGAAAACAAAGCCGTCCTTTTTCCCTTTTCACAAAGAACACTGCCTCTTTTTCTCATCTGTAAAGTTTATGGACAAAAAACAAGCTGTGGATCTGCATCTTATGGTTAATGAACTGAAGCTTTTAGAAAACCCCTAGGTTATAATTTTATTTTATGTCTTTTAATTGTATTAATTTATTTCTTTTATTTATTTCTTTACTTATGTTTATATTATTTTCATTATTTTTCTTTTATATATTGAAATACAGCCTGTTCAGGTATTATCTCGTGTTGGAAAAGGCTTTGCAAATGTTGCCATATTTGTTGTACTTGTTACATTTGTTTAATTAATTAAAAAAAGAGCCTTCGTGGCCTGACTGTGACGTAATCGGCCTTCAAACGCGGCCTCTAAAGGATGCGGCCTAGGTTTTACGTTTCACGCATGCGCAGAACGGGAACGTAAGCGTTTAACGATTGAAACCGATAGTGTGAAGGACGCGCTCTGTGAGTTTCACGTAATCTTGGGCCTAACGTCCTAAGTCCGAGGATCCGTGTAAGAGTTGGCGGAGATGGTAAGTGTCCTGATTGAGTGTAAACGCTTTGTGGAGATGATTTTCAGAGTGTGAGGAAGGCTGCGAATGTCTCCTCTCGGATCCACAGCGGTGATTTGGTTCACACAGCAGCAGAATGAGCTTCATTCACAGCTGCGTCACTCTTTCCTTGACAGAACATGGCGGCCAATGCTACCGCTGTTTTTGTGGTGTTAGTGTTCAAAGAGTCAGAGCAGCTCAGTCTCAGTATATGTCACAGTGCTTTATATGTACCATGATAAATATATATTACAGCTTGTTTCTGTTATTCTGTGGAATCGGCAACGAAGGACAAAGTGAGACATTAAAGAGCGGCTGGTTTCACTCTTTGAGGAGCCGCTCCCTGATGTGGGTGTGACGTGAACGGCTGTTGTTTACGCTACAGTCTCAATTGCTGAGCTTTGTTACACTATCCTGGAGACAGACGGTAGAATTAGCCCTGTATTTGGTGTTGTTATATTATATATATATATATATATATATATATATATTACACGTGGGTGATCCACAGTAAAATATAAAATAGTAGAACACTAGGAATAAATAACTTCAAGATTCACACATTTGCAATTCAGAGATGCTGATTTTATTTATCTATTTATTGTTTATCTATTTAAAACGAACACAGCCAGCTCTATTTGTGACATCATTTCTGCTGAACACCAACAATAAGATAGCACAGCTTTTATGCTCCCTAAACACAAAACCACCAATAGCTGAACTCAAAGACTTGATGGACCTAAGGTGGACCTGTGCTGCTTTCCTCCGCCAGGGCTGCCCTTTGTCACCGGTTCTGTTCATAATTTTTATGGACGGGATTTCTAGGCGCAGCCAAGTGGCGGAGGGCTTTCACTTCGGTGGCCTCAGAATGTCATCTCTGCTTTTTGCGGATGATGTGGTTCTGTTGGCTTCATCGGGTGAAGGCCTCCAGCTCGCACTGGAGCGGTTCGCAGCCGAGTGTGAAGCAGCGGGAATGAGGATCAGCACCTCCAAATCTGAGGCCATGGTTCTCAGCCGGAAAAGGGTGGAGTGCCCACTCCGGGTCGGGATGAGTTCCTGCCCCAAGTGGAGGAGTTCAAGTATCTCGGGTCTTGTTCGCGAGTGATGGGAGAAGGAGCCGGAGATCGACAGACGGATTGGTGCTGCGGCTGCAGTGATGCGGACGCTGCACCGTCCGTCGTGGTGAAGAGGGAGCTGAGTGTAAAAGCTTAAGCTCTCAATTTATCGGTCGATCCACGCCCCTACCTCACCTATGGCCACGAGCTGTGGGTAGTGACCGAAAGAACGAGATCGCGGATACAAGCGGCAGAAATGAGCTTCCTCCGAAGGGTGGCTGGCTTCTCCCTTAGAGATAGGGTGAGAAGTTCGGCCATCCGGGAGGGGTTCAGAGTAGAGCCGCTGCTCCTCCACATCGAAAGGAGCCAGTTGAGGTGGTTCGGGCATCTGACAAGGATGCCTCCTGGGCGCCTCCTGGGTGAGGTGTTCGGGCATGTCCCACCGGGAGGAGGCCCCGGGCAGACCCAGGACACGCTGGAGAGATTATATCTCTCGGCTGGCCTGGGAACGCCTTTGGTATTCCCCGGATAAGCTGGAGGAGGTGGCTGGGGAGAGGGAGGTCTGGGCTTCTCTGCTTAGGCTGCTGCCCCCGCGACCCGGCCTCGGATAAAGCGGATGAAGATGGATGGATGGATGGATGGATGGATAGGAATAAATAACAGGCAAGAGGGATGTATAAGAAACAGAAAGGCACACGTTAGAGGACAGATTCCAAAGTACAAATATATTACAGTAATGTTATTGCGTGTGAACAACATCGAATGTAGCTGTGTGGGTGGTGCAGCCGTAATCATACTGTGTGCATTTATTACTAAGGTCGTGTCAGTGAGTCCTTATGCAAGCGGCTGTGTGTGGTCTGTGCTCTTTGGATATACACTCTATATGAATCAGTGCATTCAAATTGTTATCGGCATATTCTGGGATCAATGATCGATGGATTAATGTTATAGTTTAACTCGTACACTCAACTGTGTGACTTTGAACTCTGGACTCCTCTTGCTGTGATAACAGAGCCTGTATAAACCTGTAGACAGTATCAACTGCACAACTAGTCAGACCTGTCTGTAAGTGTCAGGTCTAAACAGAGATTAATAAGTCTGCTCAGATTTGAAGAGATTAAAGTAGCAGAGAGCTGGTGTTATGTCTCCTCTCAGCTAAGATCGGACTGTTACACCTGATATCTTCGGGTCCATGTGCACACAGTGTTGTGCTAAAACATGATTTCTGTGTGTGTTGTTTAATAGGCTGTAGTCAGCAGGATTTATGACGTGGTTATATATTAAAGAAAGAAATTACCTGGCTCCAAGTATCTGTATGACTCTGTTAGTGCACCTGCATTACAGTCAGTCCACTCCTTGTTGTCCACCTAAATGATCTTCATAGAACCATTATCTTATATTTGTTGGATTGTCTGCTGTCCTCTTGGCCTGATCTCTCTTGAAGAAGATATGTTTAATGTCAATGAGACTTTAGCTGGTCACAGATTATGTGCCAACATGTCATTTACCATGGTTAAAATGTGGCAGTCAGTTTTTGGCAAATACCAGAAATCGTTTTTTTACCAGGCAATCAGTTTTTGGTGCAACACCTGCAGTCAGAGTGTGGCATCCTAGTTTGGACGTTTTATGTCTCCTATATCGATGCTTTTGATTTTCTTTTTTAAGTTTCTAGTTTGTTTCTTTTATATTTCTGTGTAACATAGATTTGCACAGTTCAGTGGGTTCTCACTTACTGGTCTGCAGGCTTTATTAAATGAAAACTTCCACAACTGTTGTTACCACTTTGGAAAAACAGTGAGACCAGACATTTCAGCTGATTTTCTAAAAACACTTGAAAGTGGGTTTTTTTTTTTTTTTAGTGTTCATGTGCTGTAGCATCGGATGCAGTTGAAAACATTCTTGACATTAATCTTTGCAGCTGCTAGTCATGTGACCACACTTCAAACATGAGGAAGTCTGACCTTTGCTGACGTTTGCTTCTCAAACAGTCAGTCTTTTCTTTATGTGGGTTATTTTGGAATCTTTTACAGACTAAAAGGCTGTGTTGTTCACTTCTACAGTAAACTAAAGGCCTGTTGGTAGGATCCACAAAAGCTGCTGGCGTTTTTGTTGTGACTTCTTTATCATTTCCAAACTCAGTTTTGGAAGGGAAAGCCATGTAGTAAATACTTGTGCTGGTTTCAGGGTTTCTGCACCTCTTGATTATAATTTCTGCTGTGTTCAGTCTCTGATGCTGGTAGATGTTTCCCCTCAGTTACCATAAATTGGGTGAAGCATATACTTAGCTTGCTTGTTGTCAAAATTGTCTTCATGCTTATCTTTGATTTCTCCTGCAGACCACTTGCAGCCTTTCTCCATATTTCTTGAAGCTCACAGTGGAGCTTGTTAACAAGTGCCTTTGTAGTTGTGGCATTATCCAAGTCATCCATAAAGCTAATACCAAACATCACATTTAAACATCCTGTCAGGAACAATGCAAAAGACTGTAACATGCCAACATCTCTGGCTTAATTATTTGATAGTCCCAACACTTTATAAAGCTTCTGCAATCCTATAGTCATCAAAGAAAAACTTGTCAAGTATGTGTTTTAATTTAGCATCACCGCTGTAATAGTTGAAGGACAGCATTTTCACATGGTTCAAAATTCCTTTTATCAGCACCACTAATATCTGCTGATGTCTACAAGAGTGTTCTGTACACAGCTCCACTAAAACTTTCATTTCTGCTTCTGACCCAGCCAGAGCAGCAGTGATTGTATTTTCTTTCAAGCCTTTATAGCAGCTTCTGTTGTTTTGTGTTCTTCTAGAATCTTAATTAATGCCAATAGATGTTTGGTTTTATCAATGACTTGTTCAAGCCTCTCATTCATTCATCTTCATGTATCGCTTCTCTTTTCACAAGTGCACCTACATACAATATACAGGCTGACGTCCAAAGGAGGAGTTGGTTTTCATTCATCATTACTATCATCACCAGACACAGAGTAGTGCCTGAGTCATTCCAGTTTGATTACAGAGGAACAGAGCTTGTCTTCAGTGACCTCACTGAACCTGATTTTTAAACACCTGGAGAGAAGAAAAGCTTCTTATGCTCATTTATGGTTTGTTGATTATTCTTCAGCCTCAAATTTGTAATGAGAAGGTTTCTAGAACAGTTCAACATGAGTAAGTATCATTTGGACTGGATTCTGGACTTACAGGGTACAAAGAACCGGGATAAATGGGATCCTGTCTAACCAGGTCTGCTCCCCGACTCACTCCCACATGGATACGTTAACTCATCTCTACAATTGATCCTGTCTACACATATGTGTCTGAAAATGTCAGAGACGTGCTTCTATGGTCTGCAGATGACTGTGTTAGTGTCATTCTGCTCCAGGATCATGAGAGCAGCCATGAACTAACTGTGCTGAAGATTTGGAAATCAAAAATAATTTGAGTTACAGGTGCAGTTGTGCTTTTGTATTTGTGCTCTATCCGTTTTTATATTCTCTTTTGTTTTTCTTTCTCTTTTCTGTCTGTCAGCTTTGACATTGTTATATTATACATATACTGTGAGAAACAATAGAAATTAATACATTACATTAAAAAATAAACAAACAGTATGAGCCTGTCTAGAACTCGTCTTAGAAAAACAAATCTGTTTGGCACAACGGTGCATTCTGATCATAATTCAGGTTGCAGAGGCTGCCTGACAGGACTGGCTAAAACATATCTAATACAAAAGAAATGAGTATTGAGTTTAAATATGTGGGAACAGTTTTTGATTCAAAGCCAAAGTTGTGTGCTTCAAAGGGAACCAGTGCCTTTCATGTTTGAGACATCTTTCTTGTTTCCACATTGATAACATCATGATGGTTTCATATTATCGAGCTTATGTTGAATCTCTTCTATGATTTTCCTTGGTGTCTTGGACATTTGTCAGGAAATGAAGCGATCAAACAGCTGATTGGTGAATCAGTGCTGAACCATCACCACATTACAGCAGACACAGCAGTTTACTGCTTCAATGTTTCTTGATGACTCAACATACTTTTGCAGTTTGTTCCTCCTTCACACTTCCCTCTGGACAAAGGTTTATGTTCCCAGAATGAAGAACAACAAAATTTTAAAAAGCTTTGCATCATTTAGATCAATCAAAATAGCTTTGTTGCTTTGTGGGTTACGTGATGCTCAAAACCTGACTGTATCAGGTGAGACAGAAACAGTCAGCTTCATCAGGTGTTAGTAATTCTGATCTAAAATCATTGGTTTTCTTTGTGTTTCTAGATGTTGTCTGGCTGTTCTTCCTGTTAAAAACTCCATCATCCCAAATCTCAGGGACAATCTCTTCTTTTGGACCATGGAAACTTTCACTTAGGAGCCAGGTAACCCATCCAAACCTGTGTGGAAAAAGTTGTTAAATCATGAATAAACTATGATGTTGGAAAGTTGAGTTCAATTTCTCTAGCCACACTCAGGCCTAATCTCAGACCTCAGACAGAAATCCCTTAAAATAAATCTTTCTGACAGAGTGAAGTAATCTCAAAAGTCTCATAACCCAGTCTGAAAGGGTTACAGAGATATGAGTTTATGCTGCTAACAATGAGTCTGAGTGGGACCCCTTCCTTGTAGATCTTTTAAAGTCCGTAAATACAGGATATAGCATCCCCTGGGTAAAGACGTAGGTAGGGCAGTCAATGATTTTGTCACATTTTGGACAGAGAGGACAGATGGTTTGAAAGAGGAGCGAAAGAAGCCATCTATTCCACTGTGAACGACAGTCTTTGAACAGAGGTGATGGCTTATGACACCAACTGTCTGCCATCTATAATCCAGTTTTGAGATCCTTTCCCAGACGCCTTAACGCCCACTCACATCCTGGGCCATTTGACCTCAAGAAATCACATGATAGGGTGGGGCTAGGTTCCACAGCGTTTTCACCCCCGAAATCTTGGCTGATTGTTACCTACACCCGTTTTCACACCTTGGCTTGTGTGATTAGGTAGAGGACAGGGGGCCCATCCATGTCCCTCTTGGGGAACACTCCCCTAGGACTTAACTCTGGGACTCTCCACTATTTGACCTTAGAACTGAAGAAGCTTCTCAGATGAGAGGTGAAACGTCTTCAAGCAACTTAAAAAAGTCCAGACGCTTTTCTTTGCAAACTCCTTTGACTACGATGACCTGGATGACTGAGAACCTTCACAGACACTAATGAAATACCTTAATCTTAATCTGTAAGATTTTTTCATTTTATTTTTTAAGAATCTACAAATTTTAGGGAACCATACAGAAGCTCCTTAGACCAGTTTTTTCAAACTGTGGTACATGTAACACTAGTGGTACTTGGACTCTCTCAGGTGTAACGCAGGAAATCGTCACTTTTTTAAGATGAAATAATATACCATTGTGGAGGTATGCAAAGATGACACGAGAGTTCCCGAGGCTCTTCTGGGAGCTGGAGTCAACCAGAAAACATCTCCCTGAGAGTGAGTGCTCTATGAAGAGCAGCCTTTCCTTGTTGCCCTCGGTTGCAGCCGCTACAGCCCACTGGCAGGCTCGTTTCCCTGGGCCTTGAAACTGCAAAGGCGGCACGGCGCTGTCACGCTGATGGTGAGTCAGGAACTATCGCTTGGATGCCGAAGCTCCTGGTAGCCAGGAGAATGCAATCCGCTTCTTCTGCGAGTGAGCGGTAATCCTTTGAGGCAAACAGCGGGGAGTTGGCGAGGCCAGCTCGCACTGGTGCCAGCAACTGTCGGAGGAAGACGTGAGTGAAGAGGAATCCGCCGTCATCCGTTCCTAGCAGCGTGCTTTCCATGAGCTCGAGAGCGGTACCATCACCCAGGCCCAAGAAAGAGAGAGGAGTTTCTCGGCCCTCTCTGCGCCAGAGAGGGAGTAACACTGCAGCAGCAGCATCTTGAGAGCGGTGTATTTCACCTTGGGTGGAGGGATCCCATGTGAAGCCACCACATGATGGCAAAATATTGAGCTTTGTGATGGTAAACACAAAGAGCAAATTAAGCTTCGATGTGCACGAACCACGAAGGAGGGTCGTGAAATCAAAAATCTGGCAGCTTAACAGCCACAGCAAAAATGAAAATGCACAGTTCTGCTATCACTTCCTATAAATGAAGACTGAAAACTAAACAGCAGTGGTGTGTGTAGGGTTACTGAAGTTTGGCTAGCTGTTATATAATGATGTGCTGCATGGTGGCTAGCTACACAGCTATAGTTAGCATAATATAAACAGTTAAGCTTGAGGACAAACGCTAACTTTTTTTCCATTTGATAAAAGTTAACGTGAGGGTTCCCGAAGGTTAGGGACAAATGCAATTAGATGGCAGGATGCTGTAAATGGACCAAACTTCAGTGAAGAGAACAACTGCAATATAAGGTTAGTCATTAATCAACTAGTGCATAGGCTGAGCTGTAGTTACATTGTAAGGTTTTAAAAACTGAGCTTTAAAATGAATAGTGATGATAAAAGCCAAGAGAGGTCCGACAGTGATCACTGAGTTTTTTAGGGGCTTGTTCAGAGTAAAGAGAACAAAATACAAAAGCATTAAAACATGTTAAAAACACAACAACCCTGATAAACAGAGAATAGTTTGGACCCGGAAACAGGTTTCATGACGTCATCACTTAAAGATTGGAAATCCCACCTGCTGTGAATGTTTTAATGCAGTGCAGTTGTTATTATTATCACATGTCACATCCTGTTTATGACAGTTAAAATAAATAACATTCATATAAGAAATAAAATTATCTGTGTAAACTGTATTTGGTTGTAAATAGGTCTATACTACTGTACTTTAAAGTTGGTCATAAGGGTGGTATTTCAAGAGCCATATACAGTGGAATGCAAAAGTTTGGGTACCCTTGATCATTTTCATGATTTTCTTTGGCTGTTTAGATCAGCAATTTCATTTAAGTATATCATATAGCACATGAACACAATGATATTTGAGAAGTGAAATGAAGTTTATAGGATTTACAGAAAGTGTGCAATAGTTACTTAAACTAAATTAGGCAGGTGCATAAATTTGGGCACCCCAACAGAAAAATTACATCGACATTCAGTAGATCCTTATTTTGCAGAAATAATAGCCTCCAAACACTTCCCATAGCTTCCAATGAGAGTCTGGATTCTGGTTGAAGGTATTTTGGACCTTTCGTCTTTACAAAACCTCTCCAGTTCAGTCAGGTTTGATGGTTTACGAGCATGGACAGCCCGCTATAAGTTACACCATAGATTTTCAATAATATTCAGGTCTGGGGACTGAGATGGCCATTCCAGAACATTGTACTTGTTCCTCTGCATGAATGCCTTAGTGGATTTTGAGCAGTGTTTAGGGTCATTGTCTTGTTGAAATATCCAGCCCTGGCACAACTTCAACTTTGTGACTGATTCTTGAACATTGTTCTCAAGAATCTGCTGATACTGACTGGAATCCATGCCACCCTCAACTTTAACAAGATTCCCAGTCCCTGCACTGGCCACACAGCCCCACAGCATGATGGAACCGCCACCACATTTTCCTATGGGTAGAAAGTGTTTCTCTTGGAGTGCTGTGTTCTGTTTCCTCCATGCATAATGCCCCTTGTTATGCCCAAATAACTCAATTTTAGTTTCATCAGTCCACAGCACTTTATTCCAAAATTAAGCTTTCTTATCCAAATGTGCTTTAGCATACCTCAAATGACTCTGTTTGTTGCATGTGCACAGAAAAGGCTTCTTCTGCATTACTCTCCCGTACAGCATCTCCTTGTGCAAATTGAACGATGAACAGTGACACCATCTATAGCAAGATGATGTTGCAGGTCTTTGGAGCTGGTCTGTAGGTTGACTCTGACTGTTCTTCTCACCATCCTTTGCCTCTGCTTATCTAAGATTTTCCTTGACCTGTCACTTCCGACCTCAACTAGAACTGTGCCTATAATCTTCCATTTCCTCAATATGTTCCACACAGTGGAAACTGACAACTGAAATCTCTGAAATAGCTTTTTGTATCCTCCCCCTAAACCATGATGTTGAACAATCTTTGTTTTCAGGTCATTTGAGAGTTGTTTTGAGGCTCCCATGTTGCCACACTTCAGAGAAGATGCAACGAGGAGAAAAACTTGCAATTGGCCACCTTAAATACACTTTCTCATGACTGGATTCACCTGTGTATGTGGGTCAAGGGTCAATGAGCTTACCAAACAAATTTTATGTTCCAAAAATAAGTGCTGAAGGTATTCAAATCAATAAAACGACAAGGGTGCCCAAATGTATGCACCTGCCTAATTTAGTTTAAAGTAACTATTGCCCACTTTCTGTAAAATCTATGAACTTTATTTCACTTCTCAAATATCATTGTATTGATCTGTTACATGATATATTTAAAAGAAATTGCTGATCCAAAGTTGCATACCACTGTATTTTATAAGGTTTCTCTGTACCTGACGAAGGTCACACTGATATTGTAACTGGATGAAATAGTAGCAAACCTGACAGTGTTCAGAGGTTATACTTGTATTCTCTACAGAGGATAAATTGTTTTCATTATTCCTTCAGTTTTTTAAAAAATATTTAAATTTTAAAATGATTTTTTGAAATGTTGAAATGTTTTTCTTTTTTTCTGTTAGGGTGTTTCCTGTAACTGAAAATGGGATTTTTAAAGCGCACCGAGTCAATGAAAAAAAATCCTCCCGATTTTCACAGAGGGCCAGGTCCTGCTAACACAAAGAGGTATTGTGTGTCTAAATGTTGTTCCTGACTCAGTGTTTGTGAATAAATTCTTTTTCACACACTTATGTGTTCATATGTCAGTTCAGTTGTTGTTTGGACTGTAGCTCACTCTGATGATTGGTTCTCTCCAGTTTCCCATTAATGAGCTGATTGCAGAGTCATTCTGCTCTTATTGAAGAAAATACATCACTGTGGGAAAGTCCTGAGCCACACCATATTTCTTTATATTTTCAGGGTTTGTATGGGCGCTTGAAATCCTTGAAAATGCTTGAATTTTAATATTGCCTTTTCAAGGTTTGAAAAGTGCTTGAATTTCAGATGTGGTGCTTGAAAGTGTAACTATATTTCATTCACCACAAATAACTATCTGATTGAATAGTTATCTTATCAGATAGATTGCTGTTTTAATGAGTGTTTGATGGAAAACGACAATGGCGGAGTTTGCTCCCCAGTCGCATGATAGGTGAGTCCTAGTAAATAATTTTCCAGTACGTGTACGTTGCACATGCTATTTTTTAAAATTAGGATTATTATTTTGCTATCAAACTCGCTGGAGAAATGATTGAAATGCACTGAGTGTGATGCAGTATGGCAGCGCTATTATAGTAGTTAGTTATGGCATGGAGACTTATGGAATATGCTGTGAACTTAGCTAACATTACTTAGCAGTAATATTACTTAATTTACTCAAGTGAAAGGTTTAAACATTAGCCCGATACATAACTAGCCAACTTGAGGCTTTCTGATTAACTCTCTGGGGTCGACGGACCCACAGTCTCCATTTCAACTTGGGTCAAACATGCGGACTTCAAACTATATACCATTTTTTAAATTCTGTTGATAGGCCACGTAAAACCAGAGTTACGATAAAAAAAGTACACGCAATGTTTTTTTGTCTGAATAAAACAGTGGCATTTACTCCGGGAAGAAGCAGTTAAAACAGTGTTTTTAAGGAGAGCGCTAGCAAACACTCTCTGCTTGTGAGTGAAAAAAGAAAAAGAAAAAACACTCCTTCCCTATTGGTGGAAAAATGTACCATGTCGACCAACCAAAAAATGATATGGCAACATGTGCCATTTGGTTGTTTGGGAAGAGAGGGAAGTTTTATGAGTGATGGGTGAGAGAGAGCGAGTGAATGAAAGTAACAGAGAGAGAGAGAGTTTTGATACGTGAGAGATTTGTGACGTTTACCGTGTTTGGAGTCTCAGGTTAGTGTGTTGTCTAGTGTAGTTAGTGTGTAGTGTAGTCGTTGTTTTGTTTTGTGTGTCACTTCTACTAGTGAATGTCACAGTTGCTGCAAAAAAGCCACCAAAGGCTGATTGCAGTGTAAACGCTGTCCCCAGAAGTGACACACCTGCTGTCAGACCTGCAGGTTTATCCCTGTGCTGTTCTCCTCTGTGTTATAGTGGACACAAACTATTTTTTTGGAGTTCCATAAATAATTTGTGTGCCTTCTTATTTGATGCAGAACACCTGATTGTTCTGTAAATAGTTTTAAATGGTTATATAAAAACGTCTGGGCCTTGGCTGCATTTTAAGTAAATAGTACCATATAACTTTGTTGTTTGCAAAAGTTGTGCATAGTTTTTAAAAATGTACAATTTCTATTTGCATTTCAAGTTATGAAAATGATTCGTTAAACATGCTTGTGGTTTTTAAAGTCAAAAATATCACTTTTTTTCTACTCGAATTTAAATTTTGTCTGAATTTAGATAAATTGTGCTGATACAGTATGTCAAAATGAGAAAATAACAGATTGGCAAGATAAACAGTTTTTAAAGGTGAAATATAGAAGCCAAATCAAAAGTAGTCCTAAACGGCCAATTATACCCTGGACCCCAGAGGATTAAAGGCTTAAAGCAAAGTTGTCACCAAGTACTGTTTATATTTGTGTGTATTGCTGCAGCTTTTTTGAGTATTAACTTGGTGCCTTTGGGTGAAATAATGGTAATATGAGGGACCGATCCATATGGTCACAAAGAATAGCCACTTGTTTCTGTGCTACCAAAGTTCCCCGGCTTTCATTCAAACTGTGTTTATCGTCAGCACCTACACATTAAACTACTTAAATATTATAAATGGCTTCAAGCTCACACTGAAGCCTGTGAGACACTATCGGCCACTGAGACAGTAGACACATTTATATGTGTGTTTGTATATGAATATTTCATACTTTAAGGCTGCCTGTTTATTTAAGGGAGATGAACAAAATACATTAGAATTGTACATAATAATATTACAGATGATAAATTCAATAGATTATAAGTAGATGCTTGTGCATTCTTAAAGTCTTATATGTTGAATTGAACTATGTGATCTGTTCAAAGCCTCTCAGTCAGTGCTGTTGTCCATGCCTGTCTGACTGCTCATGATGTTATTAGCACAAACACTGTAAAGGTGATCATTTAGGACTTCAGCAATAATGTAGTTAGCAATAAAACAGTTAGTTTTATTGGGAATTAACTTAAAAAAAACAAACAAACAAACATCTGCCTTCTATTTTTTGTGTCACACAGGAAAGAAGCATCAATATCTGATGAGAAGACTTATTTATTTCTTTTTTTGTTTTTGTTTTTTCAACAGGAGATGAATATCTCTAACAAGTTGATTTGTTCACATTTTCACATCTTAATTTTTAAGTGAAATGTGCATTTTGGGTTTATAGACTATATGCATATAAGGCAACCGTTTCCTTTTGCAGTATTTTTGTGTGGTGCATTTTTCTGTGTCTTAACAAAAGGGGAACAAAGATGTTTAAGTTCACCTAGGACAGTGGTTCCCAAACTCTTTTTGCTGGGCCCCCCTTTGTTTTACACGAAAAATGTAAAAAAAAAAAACCACATCCTCCAACCACACACACCCATATTTTGCTCCATTGCGGTTTATTTCACACCTCAAACATTTAGTAAACAATTAAGCAAATACAAGTAATCTGCAATAAATTACAGGCAGTAAGAAAATAAACTACTCTTTTACGCTACGTCCACACCTACACGGGTATTTTTGAAAACGCAGCTGTTTCGTCCACACGTAAACGGCGTTTCGAATCAGCGAAAACTGAGATTTTTTAAAACTCCTTTTTCCCGTTTATGTGTGGACGAGGAATACAGAGTTCGTCACGCAACATCAAAGGTATGTGCCTTTTTTCACGTCACGCTGTGCACCACGTTATTGTCACGGCTGGGGCAGCAGTCGTGTTGAGGATGAATGAGGACCCAAAATGCAAGCAGCCGACTGGTGATATGAGTGAGGGTTTATTTACAGGTGGCAGTGGCAGAACAGGCAGTGAGGAATGACAAATGACTAAAGAAACCTAAACTGGGAAAACTAAAGGGCAAACCTGAAGTCATATGAAACGGAGAATGCAGAGAGACGCAGATTAATGCGGAGAGACGCAGATTAACGCAGAGATACACAGAAGAACGCAGATTAACACAGAGATACGCAGACTACACAGACGAGCCGACCACAGGCACAGACTGACACCCACTATATATACACACACAAACAAGGAGACCAGGTAATGACATACAGGTGGGAGCACAGCTGATTCTAATACACAAGACGACCTGAGGAGACAAGCTGAACACGATGACAACAGACACCGACCTTCAGAATAAGACAGGAAACCTAGAACACGAACCTTCAAAGTAAAACAGGGAACCCACAGGCTGATTTACAACACACAGGGACATGAACAGAGCACCGAGGACAGGCACAGGTAGGTATGACAGAAACACACAACTCAGACCCTAAGAACGAGTACAGAATCAGAATAAACTAGAAAACTGATAATAACAAACTCAAAGCGCTGGGTCACCGACCCAGGACCATTACAGTTATTGTTTACGTGAGATGAATTGCAGAATGGCAGATAGTCAGATCAACAGTATTTTGTCTCTATCTTCAGGTTTTACATGCAGTTACTGTCCCTCCATTTAGAAAGGCAGACGCGTCACGATGTGATTATTTTACGTGTAGTTGGGTTTTTTTTCTGTGTAATAATACAATAATTTAACATTGCTATCAATGCATTTTTCAAAAAAATGCCTCTCTGTGCAAAATGGGTTTAAAAACATAAACAACTGTGGGATACAGTTTGTCCGTGATTTAGACAGGGGGAACAAATCGTGGCAGGATCAGCCTGATATTATTTTTATCCCGCTGTAACCTTACTGTATAAATAGCTAACATCTCCAAAATGTCAGGAGTAGTTAGTCATTACAACAAGTGTTTGTGAACTTAAAATCAAGAATGTGGGATACTGTTTGTCCATGATTTGAAGAGCCCAGCCCGTGCTCCCGATGCAGGGAAAACTAATTCTGCAGGGAGACCTACCTCAGCACTTGTGCAGGTGAAACCAAAGGGAAGATATGCTTCACCATATTTTCTAGTCTTTGGCTTAGAATGAAGTTGGTTTGGAAACATATTCAGCGATGCTTCATCTCCTGTTTTGCGTTTGTGTGGGCGCCCCATGCTAGCAGTGTCCAAGCGTTTTGTTTTTTTCCTTTTCATACCGCGCCCCCCCTGCCATGGCTCTGCGCCCCCCCTAGGGGGCGGGCCCCACACTTTGGGAAGGTCTGACCTAGGATGATTTGTTTTAATTTTCACATGGTCTTACTGAGGTGATGCGAAATATGCATTCCTTTCTTCTTTTTTTTGGCCGGGGGGGGGGGGGGTATTCAAATCAATAAAACGACAAGGGTGCCCAAATTTATGCACCTGCCTAATTTAGTTTAAGTAACTGTTGCCCACTTTCTGTAAATTCTATAAACTTCATTTCACTTCTCAAATATCATTTTGTTGATCTGCTACATGATATATTTAAAAGAAATTCCTCATCCAAACTTGCATACCACTGTATTTTATAAGGTGGTACTCATTGTGAAAAGTTTGAGAACCACTGTTGTAGAGGATAAATCTAAATTTCAAATATAGGAAAACTCTCCACACATGAATCATCTACAGGTGCATAGAGGGAAAGAAATCTTTTTGCAGAATAAGAGTATAACCTCTGTATATTTATCATTATTTTTTACCATTACAAAGTTTCTCTGTACCCGACGAAGGTCACACAGATATTGTAACTGAATGAAATAATGGCAAACCTGACCATGTTCAGAGGTGATACCTGTATTCTCTACAGAGGATAATTGTTTTCAGTGAAGTAGTAGTTGTGGATCACTTGTTATTTCAGATGTAATGCAGTCCACTGTGTGGATGACTTCTTTATTTGCCCCCCCCCCCCCCTTTAGTCCTTCAGTTGTATTAAAATATTTACATTTTAAAACGATTTTTTTTTTTTTCAAAAACATGAATCAAAGTGTTTTTCTTTTTTTCTGTTAGTGTGTTTCCTGTAACTGAAAATGGGATCCTTAAAGCGCACCAAGTCAATGGAAAGAATTGACCATTTTCACAGAGGACCAGGTGCTGCTATCACAGAGAGGTAATGTTTGTCTAAATGTTGTTCCTGACTCAGTGTTTGTGAATAAATTCTTTTTCACACACTTATGTGTTCATATGTGAAGCTCAGCTGTTGTTTGGACTGTAGCTCACTCTGATTGGTTCTCTTCTGTTTCCTGTCAATGAGCTGACTGCAGAGTCATTTTGCTCTTATTGAAGAAAATACATCACTGTGGGAAAGTCCTGAGCCACACCATATTTCTTTATATTTTGTTTCCAAGGAGACAGACCTTCTGTATTTGTGTTTTTAAAAAATAATTCTGCACTGAATCACTGAAAGTCTTTCAAAGTTTTTTGTTGGGCTGCTTTTTCACTCATTTTCAGTCCAGTCCTTAAACCTGACCACTTTTAGACCAGTCTTTATCAAACTGTGGTACACGTACAGCCAGTGGTACTTCGGCTCTCTCTGGTGGTATGTGGGAAATCTCCATTTTTTTTTTTTTTTTTTTTAAGATGAAATAATATACCATTGTGGAGGTATGCAAAGATGACACGGGAGTTCCCGAGGCTCTTCTGGGAGCTGGAGTCAACCAGCTGGCGGGCTCATTTCCGTGGGCCTGGTGTGGTCACGCTGATGGTAAAAACATATGTTTTATGGAGTGGTACTCAATGTGAAAAGTTTGAGAACCACTGTTGTAGAGGATGAATCTAAATTTTAAATATAGGAAAACTCTCCACAATTGGAGAACCACTGCCTTAGAACATGGTAAGGGTCATTATCCACTGTGACAGAAGAATGACAGAACCGCCCACAATTCAGTGATTTTCAGCATTTTGAAACACTTTTATTAACGGTTGTTGTTCAGACAATTGGCTGCAACTTTTCAGCTCAGAGTCACACACACTAACAACAACAACCTAGTTCAGCCTTTAAGCTGGCGAGGTGTGTTTGCAGATGCCACTCAGGTGCATCTGCCTCCCCTGCAGCTGCACTGCAACCACGCCCTGCCACATCCACACATGGAGAAAACATGGAACAGTGCTGATCCTTTCTTGAGAGACCAGCCTATCAAAACTATTCCAAGGAACCATCAACGACTCATCCAGGAGGTCAAAGAAGACTCCATAACTGCATCTGTAGACCTGCAGACGTCACTTTGCTCAGTTAATTTAATTCAATTCCATTTTATTTATACAACAGTAGGTCAGAACAACAGTTGCCTCAAGGGGCTTTATATTGTAAGGTAGACCCTAGAATAGGGTTAAGGTCAGAGGTCATGATTCAACAATAAGACAGAGACTGGGCAAAAATGGAGAGTTCAAGGAGGAAAGGTTTGTGTCACATCTGCCAAGAAACATTTGGATTTTCCTGGGGCTTCTCAGAAATATTCTGTGGACTGATGAGACAAAAGCTGAACTTTCTGGAAAGTTTCAGTCCCGTTACATTTGGCATCAAAATAAGGACATTTCATAAAGCAAACATCGCAGCAGCAGTCGGGGACATGGTGGTGGTAGTGTGGATGGTCTGGGCTGCTCTGTTATAACTGATGAAACCATAAATTCTGCTCTTTACCAGAAAATCCTGAAGGAGAATGTCCACACATCAGATTATGTGCTGAAGCTCAAGAGCACTCAGGCAGCAGCACAATGATACAAAACAGAGCAGCAATTCTGCTTCTGAATGACATAAAAAAATAAAATGAAGGTTTTGGTGCGACCTAATTAAAATCGAGACTTCAGATTCAGACTCATTCAGATTGAGATGCTTTGGCCTCACATGTAGGTTAAATACTCCAAAGACACTTTTGGACTTTGGAGCAACCAATGCAGAGCAAGCTGTCAAACCCGAGATGGAAATCCTGATGAATGAAACCTTAGCTTGATGCGTCCGACTTCTTCTGTTAAATGAATCCACTCATCCAAACAAACAGTTCCATGAGATAATTTCATCAACTTCACCATGACTCTTTATTTTGTCACCAGGATTTTCAAAGCGTCGTGGAAGTTTTACGTTTCACATTGATCTCTTTAACATCGATCAGAGGGATGTGGGAAAAGTAAATCCATGCCGAACCAGGATCCCTGTGCACACTGACTTTCAGTTCATTCTCCTTGGTTTCTGTTTCCAGAGTACAGAACATCAAGGATTCAAAACAGATTTATTCACTCAGATGAACAAGTCATAGCTGTGTCACTTTTGAGTTACATGATGCTCCAAATTAAGACTATTATTATTTTGCTTTCATTATTTTGTACTAAGCATTTCTTTTGTCTGTTGTGTTGATATTATTGAGTCTGCATGTGAGGATGGATGACGAAAGACTGCCAAAAAAATCAAAAAAGAAATCTTTGTGTTTCCAGGTGTAGTCCAGCTGTTCACTCCACTCCATCGTCTCAAATCTCAGGGACACGTTTCGGAAAACCTGTGAATCCTGCAACATTTCTGGTAAAATATTTACATGAAGTTGTCTGTGAAGGTTCTCAGTCATCCAGGTCATCGTAGTCAAAGGAGTTTGCAAAGAAAAGCGTCTGGACTTCTTTGAGTTGCTTGAAGACGTTTCACCTCTCATCCGAGAAGCTTCTTCAGTTCTAAGGTCAAATGGCCGAGAGTCCCAGATTTAAACCCAGTGGGAGTATCCCCCCAAGGAGGGACTAAGGACCCCCTGGTGATCCTCTAATCACATGCGCCAAGGTGTGAAAGTGGATGTGGGACCTAATCAGCCAGGGTTTCGGGTGAGCTCATTGTGAAACCTGGCCCCACCCTATCATGTGATTTCCTGAGGTCAGATGGCCCAGGATGTGAGTGGGCGTTAAGGCGTCTGGGGAGGGAACTCCAAACTGGATTATAGATGGCAGACAGTTGGTGTCGTAAACCACCGCCTCTGTTCAAAGATGGTCGCTCACAGTGGACATAGATGGCCTCTTTCACTCCTCTTTCAAACCATCTGTCCTCTCTGTCCAATATGTGAACATTGGCATCCTCGAAAGAGTGACCTTTATCCTTAAGATGCAGGTGGACTGCTGAGTCTTGTCCTGTGGAGGTGGCTCTTCTATGTTGTGCCATGCGCTTGTGAAGTGGCTGTTTGGTCTCTCCAATGTAGAGGTCCGGGCATTCCTCACTGCACTGTACAGCATACACCACGTTGTTCAGTCTGTGTTTTGAGTTTTGTCTTTCGGGTGAACCAGTTTGTGTCTGAGTGTGTTGCTGGGTCTGAAGTACACTGGGATGTCATGCTTGGAGAAAACTCTCCTGAGTTTCTCTGACACACCGGCTACATAGGGGATGACAACGTTGTTGCGTCTGTCTTTCTTATCCTCCCTCGCTGGTGTCTGATCTTCTTTTCTGTGCCTTTTTGCTGACTTTATGAACGCCCAGTTAGGATAACCACATGTTTTCAGTGCTTCCTTTACATGTGTGTGTGTGTTCCTTCTTTTTCCCTTCAGGCTTAGAGGGAACATGTTCTGCCCGGTGGTGTAGGGTCCTAGTTACTCCAAGTTTATGTTCCAGAGGGTGATGGGAGTCAAAGAGGAGATACTGGTCCGTGTGTGTGGGCTTCCGGTAAACTTCAATGTTGAGGTTGCCATTCTCTTCAATGTGCACAGCGCAGTCCAGGAAAGGCAAACAGTTGTCCTTAGTGTCACATTGAAGAGAATGGCAACCTCAACATTGAAGTTTACCGAAGCCCACACACACGGACCAGTATCTCCTCTTGACTCCCATCACCCTCTGGAACACAAACTTGGAGTAATTAGGACCCCTACACCACCGGGCAGAACATGTTCCTCTAAGCCTGAAGGGAAAAGAAGGAACACACACATGTAAAGGAAGCACTGAAAACATGTGGTTATCCTAACTGGGCGCTCATAAAGTCAGCAAAAGGCACAGAAAAGAAGATCAGACACCAGCGAGGGAGGATAAGAAAGACAGACGCAACAACGTTGTCATCCCCTATGTAGCCGGTGTATCAGAGAAACTCAGGAGAGTTTTCTCCAAGCATGACATCCCAGTGTACTTCAGACCCAGCAACACACTCAGACACAAACTGGTTCACCCGAAAGACAAAACTCCAAAACACAGACTGAACAACGTGGTGTATGCTGTACAGTGCAGTGAGGAATGCCCGGACCTCTACATTGGAGAGACCAAACAGCCACTTCACAAGCGCATGGCACAACATAGAAGAGCCACCTCCACAGGACAAGACTCAGCAGTCCACCTGCATCTTAAGGATAAAGGTCACTCTTTTCGAGATGATGCCAATGTTCACATATTGGACAGAGAGGACAGATGGTTTGAAAGAGGAGTGAAAGAGGCCATCTATGTCCACTGTGAGCGACCATCATCTTTGAACAGAGGCGGTGGTTTACGACACCAACTGTCTGCCATCTATAATCCAGTTTGGAGTTCCCTCCCCAGACGCCTTAACGCCCACTCACATCCTGGGCCATCTGACCTCAGGAAATCACATGATAGGGTGGGGCCAGGTTTCACAATGAGCTCACCCGAAACCCTGGCTGATTAGGTCCCACACCCACTTTCACACCTTGGCGCATGTGATTAGAGGATCACCAGGGGGTCCTTTGTCCTCCTGGGGGATACTCCCACTGGGTTTAAATCTGGGACTCTCGCCATTTGACCTTAGAACTGAAGAAGCTTCTCGGATGAGAGGTGAAACGTCTTCAAGCAACTCAAAGAAGTCCAGACGCTTTTCTTTGCAAACTCCTTTGACTTTACATGAAGTTACAGCTCACCTGGCTGTTGGGGAATGGCTTCAGTCACAGCGTTGTAAGATGGAGTTAATTGAGGGAACCCACAATGCCAACATGTACTTTGCCATACTGAAGCAGAGCATAATCCCCTCCCTTCAGAAACTGGGCTACCGGACAGTATTCCAACATGATAACAACCCCAAACACACCTCCAAAAAGACCAGTGCCTTGCTAAATAAACTGAGGGTAAAGGTACTTGACTGGCCAAGCATGTCTCCAGACTTTAAACCTATTGAGCATCTGTGGGGCATCCTCAAATGGAAGACGTAGGAGTGCTAGCAGTTTAGATGTTAACGGCTGTATGAGTTATTTTAAGGGGACAGCAAATTTACATTGTTATACAAGCTGTACACCACCTGCTTCACATTGTATCAAAGTGTCATATCTTCATTGTTGACCCATGAAAAGATAACAAAATATTTACAAAAATGTGAAGGGTGTACTCACTTTTGTGTGTATGTAGGAACAGCTACAATACAGCTAGGATCCTCAAGCTCCCAGGCCTCTGGTAGACGACCCAAGCTTGAAGGATAGCCTGCCTGCAGGGGCGAGATGGGATGTGGGGTTTTTTGGGATTTTTTTTTTCCAAACGGGGGGGGGGGGCGAAGACTAAAATTTCATGGCTTGGCCCCTTTTCTCTCTCTTCAGGTAATTCTGATAATTCTGATGAAAGTCTCCAGTGGTCTCACATGTCATCCTGCAGAGTATCAGATAGGAAATGAATGCTGTCCGAAGTGTCTTGCAGGTATAACCATCTGAATGATGAATACATGTGTTTTCACACAACTTAGACACAATACAAAAAGCAAGCTTGAAATGAATTTGTTGCTTTTGTTTTCATCAGGGAGTCGAGTGAAAACTCACTGTAATGAGTATAGAAGTACGTCATGTCTGCCATGCATGGATGGAACCTTCACTGATCAACCTAATGGACTAGAACGATGTTCTCCCTGTACCACCTGTCACTCAGGTGGACTAATTTCACTGGGCTTAACTGGGTTTCATGTTATGATAGTTTAAAAACAAATTAAAACATTAAGGGAGGTTTTTCTCCATGATTTCATTAATTCAAGACGATGATGTTTCCTAAAGACGTCATAATGACCAAATGTATTTTCAGCAAAAAAAAATCGTGAGCTTCAGCGTCTCTTCACAAATACATGAAACATGTTGAGTATGTTTTATTTATGTTGGCAGCTCTTGGTCTTAGGGTAAAGAAGCAGTGTATAGCAACATCAGATACACTCTGTAAACCACTGGAGGGATTCTACTGTGTCCACCATACTGGACACAGCTGTGAGAGAGCACAGGAACACAAACGCTGTAAACCAGGACAGTACATCAGTCAGAACGGTAGGTTTGTGTTTTTAATGAGAATACCAGAGTTCAGGGAAACTGATCTCATTTACTATTTGCTGAACATCTTTATACAATATTGTTATTATCATTGTAACATAGGATTTGTACAGCAAACATAAGTTTAAAGTCAACAGTGCAAACAGTCACCATATAAAAACATCACCACTGGGGTAAGTGCTATCGGTCAGCCTGGTACAGGCTGGTTTCTCAGACAGAGGATATAGCGACTGGTTGAAAATACTGGTGATAACTCCAGCCAGCTGGTCTGCGCAGTCCTTCAGCACAGGTCCAGGGACACCATTAGGTCCTGCAGCTTTCCTCCCATTCTTGTCTGCCTCACCTCACGCTCCTCCACTCTCAGGGTGAAGCTGCTTTGGGTTGCTAAGTATAACTTGGCTGCCTCTGGTGATTTCACATCAAAGTGGGCCAAAATAAGTTCAACTCCTCCGCTAATTTTTTCACCTTCACCAACTCAGAAGCTCAACTGTAGTTGGTGAAATGCTGGATGCCCTCCTACACCTGCCTGCTGTTGTTACGGTCCAGATGACCATTGATCCTCCTCCTGTAGCTCACCTTAGATGACACCTCTCTTCAGGGTGACTCAGACCATGCTGAGGAGACCTGTATCACCAGACCTGAAGATGGTGTCCTCTCTTTCAGGAGGTGCAGAGCCTCCCAGCTCAATTAAGGCTTCTGATTTCTTTATGTAATACAGGAAAGTGTCAGTGAAAGCCCCTAAGTCCCCATGTCTAACAGTATCCCAGTTAGTTCTGCTGAAGCAGTCCTACAGCTGTCGAGCGGCTCCATCAGACCAGCTTTTAATGGTTCTGCTGGAGATAAGAGCAGTTCTCCTCAGATGGTGTAAACAGGGACGTGGCCAGACGGGCCCAAGTGGTCTAGCCCAATAGCCCAGCTTGATGTTCGAGTAGCCCTAGTCCACTGTGTTCACTCCTGTGGTTGTTAATGACAAATACAGTCTTCCTCCCCTGCTCTTACCAGAGTCACTAGTTCTGTCACTGTGTGGTGTAGCCTGCTAACTCAATGGCACAGTCTGGAATAGATGAATGCAGCCAAGTCTCTGTAATGAGGAGCATGCAGCTGTCTTGACAATGTCAACCATTGTTGCCTGTAACCTCAGTTCATCCATTTTATTAGAGGGGCTGGGCCCAGGTAAGAAAAAGGGTAAGACATGTTAGGAGGCAGTGAGAGAGAAGGAAAGGTAGGAGAGTGGAGGTGAGTGCAGGACTCAACATATTAAACAGTTAAGAAAACATTTAATACTTGAATGAAAACATTGCATCGTTTTGGTAATAAGACAATTACATGACAGAACATGATTATATATTTAGTGTTTATTATAAATGTGTTTATTATAAATGATATACAGCTGTGATTCCTTAAACACACATCACAGTTGGATTGAAGTTCAACTTTTCAAGTTTTACTTCTGTATGGTTCCCTAAAATTTGTAGATTCTTAAAAAATAAAATGAAAAAATCTTACAGATTAAGATTAAGGTATTTCATTAGTGTCTGTGAAGGTTCTCAGTCATCCAGGTCATCGTAGTCAAAGGAGCTTGCAAAGAAAAGTGTCTGGACTTTTTTAAGTTGCTTGAAGACGTTTCCCCTCTCATCCAAGAAGCTTCTTCAACTCTAAGGTCAAATGGTGGAGAATCCCAGATTAAACCTAGTGGGAGTATCCCCCCCAAAAAGGACCCCCTGATGATCCTCTAATCACCTGAGCCAAGGTGTGAAAGTGGGTGTAGGTCCCAATCAGCCAGGGTTTTGGGTGAGCTCATTGTGAAACCTGGCCCCACCTTATCATGCGAATTCCTGAGATCAGATGGCCCAGCGTGTGAGTGGGCGTTAAGGCATCTGGGGAGGGAACTCCAAACTGGATTATAGATGGCAGACAGTTGGTGTCGTAAACCACCGCCTCTGTTCAAAGATGGTCGCTCACAGTGGACATAGATGCCTTCTTTCACTCGTCTTTCAAACCATCTGTCCTCTCTGTCCAAAATGTGAACATTGGCATCCTCGAAAGAGTGACCTTTGTCCTTTAGATGCAGATGAACTGCTGAGTCTTGTCCCATGGAGGTGGCTCTTCTATGTTGTGCCATACGCTTGTGAAGTGGCTGTTTGGTCTCTCCAATGTAGAGGTCTGGGCATTCCTCGCATTCCATTGTTAAGTTTGTGTTTTGGAGTTTTGTCTTTCGGGTGAACCAGTTTGTGTCTGAGTGTGTTGCTGGGTCTGAAGTACACTGGGATGTAATGCTTCGAGAAAACTCTCCTGAGTTTCTCTGATACACCGGCTACATAGGGGATGACAATGTTGTTGCGTCTGTCTTTCTTATCCTCCCTTGCCTGGTGTCTGATTTTCTTTTCTGTGCATCTTTGCTGACTTTATGAACGCCCAATTAGGATAACCGCATATTAGACTTAGAGGGAACATTTTCTGCCCGGTGGTTTAGGGTCCTAATTACTCCAAGTTTGTGTTCCAGAGGGTGATGGGAGTCAAAGAGGAGGTACTGGTCCGTGTGTGTGGGCTTCCGGTAAACTTCGATGTTGAGGTTGCCATTCTCTTCAAAGTACACAGCGCAGTCCAGGAAAGGCAAACAGTTATCCTTTGAGTCTTCCCTGATGAACTTGATGTTTTTATCCACAGTGTTAATGTGCGCACTGAAGGATTCCACTTCTTGTGTCTTGATTTTGACCCAGGTGTCGTCTACATATCTGTACCAGTGGCTGGGTACTCTTCCTTTGAAACAGCCAAGAGCCTTCCTTTCTACTTCCTCCATTTAAATGTTGGCTACAATAGGTGACACGGGGGAGCCCATGGCACAGCCATGTTTTTGTCTGTAGAAGCCTTCGTTGTATTTGAAGTATGTTGTGGTGAGGCAGAGGTCTAACAGTGTGCAAATCTGATCGGGTGTGAAGTTGGTTCTGTCTTCCAAGGAGCTGTCTTCTTGTAGTCGTTTTCTGACAATCTCCACGGCCTCTGTGGTGGGTATGCAAGTGAAGAGGGAGACTACATAAAAAGACACCATGGTTTCATCTGGATCCAGGGTAAGTTTCTGGACCTCGTTGGTGAAGTCGGTGGAGTTCTTGATGTGGTGTGGGGTGTTCCCCACGAGAGGTGCAAGGATGGTAGCAAGGTGTTCTGCAATGTTATAAGTAGAGATGGACCGATCCGATATTATGTATCGGTATCGGTCCGATACTGATGTAAATTACTGGATCGGATATCGGCGAGAAATAAAAAATGTAATCCGATCCATTAAATATCAAAAAAGCACCTCACAAAACTTGCGACACGGTGTAACTCAGCTCATAACCGTAGCACGTCGGAGCAGTGTGCATCACGTGATAGAGCGGCTGTGTGTATTTGTAGCCTAGCTAGCAAACCAGCATTTCATCTCCGAGGAAGTTATCCCAGAGAGAAGTAAAGCAAGTGTGCAAGTTCATCTCTGAATGTTTGTAAAGCGTTCCCACGTTAAGCTTAACCACCGATATATGGAGCGTCTGCCTCTTCTCTCTCCCTCCCTCTCCTGCCGCTACTTCATGAAACTGCTTAATGATCAGCTGATCGGCTTTTCTGTCGCCAGTCTGTCTCTCTTCTTTGTTTTTGGCCCACTTTGCACCAGAAAGAGGAAACCATCGGCTGAACAACAGCAGCACGTTTAACCTTGATAAGCTGTCGTTAGAATTTATTTAATATTACTTTCTACACCAGGATCCTTTTCTACGTAGCTGACGGCTGGTAACTGTGCAGGGGCGGATCTAGCAAAGTTTAGCCAGGGGGGCTGATAGGGCATTAACAGGGAAAAGGGGGCACAAAGATATACTTTTCTTTCTTATTCTCATTTAAAATGTCCAGCTTTTAATAAATAATTATCTGAATCTTACACCCAAAGTTTTAATCTGATGTAAAATATATAGAAGTCCATTACTGTATATAGTAACTTTTAATTCTAATATACCCTAGTAAGCTATACTACTTTTTCCTTTGGGAAGGTACCGTCTGTGCAGTCTGCAGTTCTGTAGAAGAAAGATGTTGAATCTATTTAATTATTCTTGAAAAATAATTTATTTCTGTGCATTTTATTTCACACTGCATCAAATTAAAGTTGATTACGTCGATTAAGCATCATGAGGTGGAGGGTGGGGGGTGGTTCCCTATTTTTTTTTTCCTGGGAGTTTGCAAAGTATCAGTATTGCTGAACTATGAAATATTTTTGGGTGCAGTGTATTTTTTAACATACAGGTGTAACAGAACAGCTTTAGTGTTGTTGTTTATTTAAACTTGAGTATGAACTTATACAAAATGCAGCAAGATATTAAAAAAAACAGTTTCATTGATTAAAAAACACTATATCGGATTAATATCTGTATCGGCAGATATCCAAATTTATGATATCGGTATCGGACATAAAAAAGTGGTATCGTGCCATCTCTAGTTATAAGTGGCTGAGTTTATGCTACTGATTATAGGTCTGAGTGGGACATCTTCCTTGTGGATTTTAGGAAGTCCGTAAATGCAGGGTATGGCATCCCCTGGATAAAGGCGGTGATATGTAAGGCGGTCAATGATTTTGTCCTTTTCAAGGTCCTGAAGGCAAGCTATAACTTTCTTTTTGTAGCTGCTTGTGGGGTCTCGCTTTAAGGCTTGGTAGGTATTGTTGTCACTGAGGAGAGTAGTGATCTTTGTGTTGTAATCTTTAGTGTTTAGGACCACAGTGCATCTTCCCTTATCAGCTGGTAAAACAGTGATGTTGTGGTCTTTGCTATGGTTTGAAAGATGAGTGAAAGAAGGCATCTATGTCCACTGTGAGCGACCATCTTTGAACAGAGGCGGTGGTTTACGACACCAACTGTCTGCCATCTATAATCCAGTTTTGAGTTCCCTCCCCAGACGCCTTAACGCCCACTCACACGCTGGGCCATCTGACCTCAGGAATTCGCATGATAAGGTGGGTCCAGGTTTCACAATGAGCTCACCCGAAACCCTGGCTTATTGGGACCCACACCCATTTTCACACCTTGCCTCAGGCGATTAGACGATCATCAGGGGGTCCTTTTGTCCCTCTTTGGGGGGATACTCCCACTAGGTTTAAATCTGGGACTCTCCACCATTTGGCCTTAGAACTGAAGAAGCTTCTTGGATAAGAGATGAAATGTCTTGAAGCAACTTAAAAAAAGTCCAGACGCTTTTCTTTGCAAGTATTTCATCAGTCTGTTTATTGTATATGAATTATGACATTTAATACACTGAGCAGCCCAGAGGTCTGCTGGACGAGGACCTGTGGTACGACAGAGCCACGTTTGGACTCAGTGTGAGAGATATCACAGAGAGTGAAGTTCAGATAAAACATGAAAATACCAGCAAATCCAGAATTTCTTGATCGAGTCTTTGTGTTGCTGTTAGTTTGCACAGCAAAGCTTCTTGGTGTGTTTGAGGACAGAAGTCCACACTGATCCACACATGTTGTTGTTGTTGTTGTTGTTGTCATCATCAGGAACAGCCTCCACAGACACCGAGTGCTCTGACTGCAGCAGTGGAACATTTTCAGATGGAACATTTCACTCCTGTCAGCCACACACACAGTAAGTGAAGCTTCAGAGACACATGTGCAACATCTGTACGCTGTCCTATAACAGTGTCCCTCTGTCCTTCCAGATGTTACTCACTCAACCTTCAGCAGATAACAGCAGGAACATCTGCAGCTGATGCTCAGTGTGGAGAAGGCAGTGTTAATGTCCCAGCAGCTGTTGGTGCAGCTGTTATAATTTTAATTGTAATTATTGGAGGAGGAGGATTATTATATTGGCACTTAAAAAAGAGGGCTCCGTCTAACAGGTGAGGATGATAAAACAATGGAAATGTTTAATTTACTGCATCATCATATTTTCTGACACTGACATAATTTTCACTGCTTTGGTTACAGACCACCAATCAAAGAAGAAGGTATGTTTGTTTCTCTTTCTCAGTGTTCACTGCATCACATGATCACATTGATTTATGTAATGAGGTTTTTCTGTTTTTAAATTTCATTTAAAAAGGCCGAGATGAGGAACATTTACCGATGGCATAACCAGGAGGTAGGACAGTGAGCTGTTCACTGACTGAGCTGCACTGATGTCTCTACAGATGTAACAGAGTGTGTTTATTAAACAGAAGCCTTTTCATGTGTCTCCCACAAATGTGCAGGTGATAAAAGAGCAAATGGAGACCATAATGAAGGAATCCCTCAGTGACCCATCTGCTTCTTCCTGTGCTGCTCCAGTTGTTGTGGAGAGCAAAGTGATCCAGTTACCTCATGACACACTGTACCAGACTTGTGTCACATCCTCCCTCCACCACCAGTCCACCAATACCATGATCATCTTTCATGGGGCCATCTTAAAAGATATAAAACACATAAATAATTACCAGAACTCATGTACTGGTCTGGATGTGAGGGATTATGTACAATACTGCAGGGTGTGTCAGTTGTACAAACTGGAGACACTACCTGGAAAGTTCCAACAAACTTTGGTCAGCAGGCCTGCAGAGGTCCTGGGAGAAGACCTCATGGGACCCTTTACCTACACTGTCAGTGGAGATCTGGATTTAATATTCTTTGTAGACTGCTGTACAGGCTGGAGAGGAAAAACCACAGCTCACATCCTAACCAGAGCAATACTCTCCTGCTGGGTTATACCAGCTTACATCCTCTTAGACCGGGACCAACTCTTCATATCGTCGGAGTCTAAAGAATCCTGCAGACGGTGGAATCTCCAGCAGAAAATTACCTGTTTATATCATTCTGAAACCAACCTGACTGAAAGGTTAAACTTTGCATCATATGTGGAAGAAAAACACAAAACTGGATCCACTGATAGCTTCATCATTCCCTGCAGTTCAGATCCTGCACTTCTTACTGACACCTTTACCAAAAAACACTTTTAAACCTGAAAGCCTGACTTCATTACAGAGACTTGATCAGAGTTGAATGTAGCCCCGTACCAACAGGAGTGCTGGGGACTGTGTGAAATATGAAAACATTTATAATTGTAAAACTTTGCTACTTGACAACTTTGTGACTTGTAAATATTTAGGTTTAATAAATATTTCTGTATCTCTTCCTGTATTACTCCTCACTATAAATCCTCCTCCCAGAGATGTGGCTTCCTGTAAATAATTGCTGAACTTTTTTCCAAAATGATAACATTTGACTGTGTGATAATTTCAGGTGATTTTAACATTCACACTGACAGCAGCAGCAGCAGCTCTGACAGTGGACAGTTCACCACTTTACTAAAATGTTTTAATTTTAAGCAGCATGTGATGGAACCCAGCCAAACAACGGGTCACACCCTCCATCTGATTGTTTCCAGAGGCCTCAGTGTCCCACTTACAAATGTTTTACATTTATCAGTAAGAGTCATGTCAATGCCAGCACAGCTGACACATTCACCTGTGAGTGCTCAAAGTGTTCATTAGCATTATTGTCATTGTATGATGAAATGATGACCAACCTCTCCAATACAAGTTCTCTAATTATATTGTTCCTTCTTGTGTCTCCCTATTTATTTTTTATACATCAACATATTAATGTATGTAGAACACTAAAAGCAGCCTGGATGTGATTTATAAATAACTGATTTCTGTTTTTTCTTACCAATCCAATGTTTTTGCTTTTGTTGCATGAACAAACTGGTTATGTGTTAGGTTAGTGTTAGCTTTGACTTCACTTCCATCCTTCGTGTGCTTTGGATGTGTCTGAGCTGACAAAGGTCCAGTCTTACATGTCAGGATGGAAAGGATTCATTTGGATTACATACTTGGGTTTATTGAACAGTCACAGTTTGTGCAAGTGTTTCTCTCCTCAGTGTGGAACAGACACAGTGGACAGGAATGAATCCAGCTGTGTTTCCTGCTTCCTACAGTCTGGATCGTCCTGCAGTCACAGTGAAGGTGTTCAATCCACCGTCTGCAGCACAGAACTGAATGAAGCACAAGCTTGAACAAGGTCAATGAAGAGTTAATGTTTGTAATGCTGTGAGTGTGAATGCCTGTCTGTGCATGTTATCCCTGTGACAGACTGCCAACCTGTCCACGTGTTACACACAGCATTCCCATCCGGACAGAGGAGTGTTCAACACTAAAAACTGTCCCTATCATCCGTTTCCTCTTAACTCCCAATCCGGTGTTGTGCCAAAGTAGTTACCCCCGGCAAAAATTGTTTCCCCATCCACGAGAGCGCGCAAAGTAGGAGGAGCCACTTGCCCAGCTCCGTTCTGTACGCTACTTGTCACTGATCTGCAGTCGACGCAATAAAGAGTAAAAGCTGGAAAACAGTAGACTCGATTAATTTAATATTAGTTTCGTGACATTGTAATGTGCAATATGTGGAAGACAATTTACCTTAAACTGTACACTGAAATAACCTGCTGGGAATACTTTGTCTAGAAAAATACTTTGATACTATAATACTCTAAAACCAGACGCGATCATGGCAACACGTCGCTCTCCGGTGAATTTACACTCGGTTTACACTTTGTGGCGAAGCTATCACTAAGGAGTTTATTTGCAAAATAAGTCACACTATAACCAATAACTACAGTAACTTTGGAGACGATGTCTTATTCACAGCAAAAGTTATGGAGGGATACAGATTTTATCAGGCTGTGTGGCATCGGCTGCCAAAATGTGTGCCCCCCCCCCATCTGTAATCCATATTGGCTTTGCTATCACAAAGGGTATATTTGCCAAATAAGTCACACTATAACCAATAAGTACAGTAACTTTGGAGACGATTTCTTCTTCACAGCAAAAGTTATGGAGGGATACAGATTTTATCAGGCTGTGTGGCATCGGCTGCCAAAATGTGTGCCCCCCCCCCCCCAATCAATAATGCACATTGGCGTTGCTATCACGAAAGAGTTTATTTGCAAAATAAATCACAGTATAACTAATAACTACAGTAACTTTGGAGACCATTTTCTTTTTTTAGACTTCTTAATTTAACATATACATATATATATGTCGATATGTGTGTTCTCAACAATGTGTGCCATAAGAACACTAGCTGTGCACCTTTAGTGTCAACTATGTACAAGCGAAACAAATAAACACGTCTTCTGGTGGTGGGCTTTTCACGCAGAGCTGGTGGAACCACCGCAAACACATCTCACACTGAATCTGTAAAAAAAATAAATAATTATAACTCCCAATGTTAAAATTTCATTTACGGGAATTGATCATAACATTTAGCCGTCTTTCATGATGACATTACCCATTTGTTGTCAGTTTCATGCTCTTCTTCTCCGCAGAAAAGACAGATGTTTGTCAAGTCATCTGTTTTAAAAAGTGAAAAAATAGCACATAGAGTATACTACCTACTGCACTTATTACTTCATTCAAACAACTATATGGTTTGTTTCTACAGCTATCATGATGAAAATATTCATGATGTCAGAACACTGAATGGTGGAAAATGAGTTACCTGTCTCTAGGAGGAGAGTGGTGGCAATTTGCAGCCTGTGTGTGTTTATGGCCTTTTTTGTAGACGGAAAGTCTATTGACTCTTTTCGCAAGATCTTTTCAGCAAACTGAAAAAGAGATTCTAAGATGACTAAATAGGCTAATATCGTAAATGTTATTTTATAGAAATTTGTTTGCTGTGAATCAATTTCTTTCTTTTATTGTGTAATTATCTTATATTCCTTTTCCTGTCATTAACATTTATTACAACACAACATTTCCAATATTCTCGTATATATATATGTATGTATGTATTACGGTTAAGACTCGTACTTTCAATGCAAAGACTCCACATGAGGTAGCGTCCAATTGTTTTGGGTGTTTGACTGTGTCACAAGTCCATCTTGAGACGTTGCATCCTTTTTTTCGCATGAATGCCCTGAAAGACAAGTACAATAAAAACAAATAACATGTTTTAAAATTTTGGTGACACAAAAAGGTGAACAGTATGGAGAGCTTAAGTGTCTGTTGAACATCAAGTTAAGAACACTGACCACACTGTTTTGTTAAAATCATTACTTTTTAAAAGTCTACAACGCATTTTCGTGGACAATTACTTGTGTTTTTATTTTCCTGTTTCCTCCCATGATATAGAAATCAATCACTTACACAGTACACTTTGAAGAGATGTGGAGGAGAAGCAAAGATGAATTCACACATGTATAACCTATGTGAAATTATTTTAGACATTTGTCTGATGTTTTAGTGCTAAACCTCCGCAACACTTTATGCAACTACTAAACATTAATATCCCCGTGCTATATTTTCTAATGTAAAAACATCATCTCATACAGACATCAGGTCCTCAAATAAACATTGAAACATGGGGAGACTTCTCTTTAAAGGCAAAATTAACCCATAACACCACAATATCAGAAGGCGAACACAAAAATTTAAACCTGTTGCTGCTAGTTTTTTAATTCTGAGTACCATTTATTTTTTGATTGACATCATACTTGTAATTGTCATAATAAACACAAAAATAACAACAGCAACAAAGAGTTTAATAAAGGGTCAAAATAAATTTGAGCAGTTATCCTTACCTTGTTGATTCCAAACAATTTTGGATACTTTGTTTAGTTTCTCCGAGTGGATCAAGATACAGCGACTTCTTTTCTTGTGGGTAAATGACCTACAGTAAAATTATGTGGAGAATTACATGTAATAATTCAAGACTTAAGATTATCTGCATGCCATGCATTTTTCTTATAAAACTGATTTGATGAATATTGTAAATGCAATTATTTTTTTTTACCACTAATGTCCAGTGATGATGTTCATTTACAATTCCCAGAATCACTTCATGCTCCATGGGTTTGATCTTAAATTGAAACAAAAGAATAAAATACTAACTTCAGACATAAAAAAGAAATGCAATAACATGTTGTTTAGAGTCCTTTTTATTAAAGCAATTTATGATATATTATATATCATCCACTTATAAAGTACTCTGTGACAGCCATGATTCACCCTCATTTCTTTAAACTGTGCAAGAAGCTGGACTATCTTATATTTTTATAAGTGGTTTTGCACATTACTTCCTCCAAGACTAATAAAGGTCTTTCTAAGGATTTTCTTTGGACATGGAGTTCATTTTCACTCATTTTCAATGCGATCATTGTGCCATCTGCAAAATAATGTGTAATGCTTTATTAAACCTCTTTAACAGTGACGTATGAATCACTTGAGAATAAAAAGGTACCTATTAAAGAGATGAAGCAGTGTTGATGATTTCAAAAGAGATATTAGCCCAAATGTTTGCAAATCTCAAATCAAGCATTGATTGAGTGTGTACAAAAAAGGAGGAAACCAGACAAGCAGAGAACAAAAGAGAACTGGCAAGTCTAATAAACTATCCACATCTACTAACCCCAGTCTCAATTCGTTCTTTCTCCATAAGCTGTTATCCAATCTAAATCTGGATGTGGATATGATCCGAGGTACTTAAACAATACACACAAGATTCTTTCTAGAGATACCTACCTTGAGTCTTGGAGCTTTTCTCTTCTAAATGGCAGTCATTGAAAATGAATCAATGAATGCTGCTTTGGCTGAATTATGGCGATTGCATTGTCTCACCATGATCGCAAGATATGCATTAATAGACTGCGAATACAAAATGTAAACATTTTTAACTGTTGTCAAGTAATAAAACACTGATAGTTGCATTGTTGTCAGTAAAGATCACTGTACCTCACTTTCCAACTCCATGTCCGGACCAATTTGTTGGATATCCCAGTAGAATAATTTGTAAGCACCAATTTTGGAGAGTAGAACGTGAGGACTCTTTCCAGCCCAGGCATCCATTATATCTACAAAAGTAATGAGAAAAAGAGATAAGTCATCAGGACTAAATGTAAATCAAAATTTAAAATGCATAATTTCTTATGTAGTTGTCTGACAAAAGGCGTGTTTCAGGGTAAATACTTTTAAGACGCTGATAAAATGGGCACATGGTTTAACATTGTATTTTGTAGAAAAAAAAGAGCACTTAAATTTGCTTTTATTTGGGGGTAAAGTTACACTTACAATGTCCTCTAAAGAAATTTAAATAAATTCATATTAATAAAAGAAAAGGAATTTAAATACATAGCAATAGAAATGCTCTTGCCCCTATCAAATTTTTTTTTTCCAGCAGAAACACCTATTAAAACAATTTTAAAAATTATGTTTAGTTGAAGCTACATGAATATGTTTTAAAATACTCAGGCTCAAGGCTTGCACCTGTGGCCTTTACTATTACATAACCATTTCTGGAAAAATGTTATTTTTCTCCTCCAAAACTAGTTTTATTGTCTTTAAAATAGAGTGTCAATTTCTGGGCTGTTAAAAGCAGCTTCTTAAAGAGTATTTGATCTTTTCGAACTATTGCTGGCAGGCAGTCATCATCACAACATTAATATACTGCTTGTAGTGGGCATTCTATGTCACTAACAGCATATATGACAGCAATTTCAGAAAAGAAGAAAATGAAGAACATACACTACTAGTCAAAATTAGGGACACACTTCCCATTCAGTGTTTTTCTGTGTGTTCATGCTTTTCATGCAGTGACAATCATCTTATGTGACTACCCCATGAAGCTCACTGACAGAAGGCCTAGAGTGTGCAAAGCAGTGATCAAAGCAAAGGGTGGCTAACTTGAAGAATATAAGATATAAAAAATATTTTTGGTTCGTTCATATTTTTTGGTTTACTACATCATTTGTGTTAGGGTTAGTGCTCCATATGTGTCCATTCATAGTTTTGATGCCTCGAGTTCTAATCAACAATGAATCTACAAAATAGACAAGGAAATTAAGAAGCAACATTAAAATGGAGGTGTGTCCAAACTTTTCACTCTTAGTGTACATCAGATGTACAATATCAATCATGAACATTCTGGGTTCCACAACAACAAAAGAAAGATTCACAGTTTTGAAGGACTCACTTTTTCATTTGTGTAATTTTACACATGTGGCTTACATCCTTTTACAAGTTTTCTATAATGTTTTGCCCCATGAAGGTTTTTTTTTTTTAAAGCATTAACATATTGTTAAATTTAAATATTCTGTTAGGAAATATACCTAAAAAAAATCTTTTTAAAGGTATAAAATTTGCTATGCCATGATCTACAGAGTACTGAAACAAACACTGTCATAGGAACAAAAGTCCTTTTTTAAAAAATAAAAAAATATTATATTTATTTACATTTCTCTGCAACAGGTTCAGTGTATCTCTGAGATGGTGATGCTGGAGGTGGTGCAGGGCTAGCTTGTGTGGCTGTTGCTGGGGCTGGTGTCACAAGTGGAACTGTTGCTTCCATGGTTTGTGCTGTAGATTGCTGGGCTGTAATCTGTGGAGCTGAGGCTTGTGTGGTTGTAGCATTTGGAGCTGTGGTCTGTGAGGATGGGTCTGCTGCTGTTGTGGTCTGTGATGCTGGGTCTGCTGCCGTTGTGGTTTGTGAGGCCTGGTCTGCCGTTGTGGTTTGTGAGGCCTGGTCTGCTGTTATGGTCTTTGAGGCTGGGTCTGCTGCTGTTTGGGATTCGGTTTGTACAGCTGTAGCATATTCTGGTGCTGTAGCACTTGTGGCTGGTTCGTTCTCTTTCTGTGCTGTTGCTCCTGACTCTGGATCTGATACCGTTATTGCTATACCTTGTGGAACTGGAGATGGATGTTGTGTTTGAACTGATAGTGATGTAAGTGATGCCATTGGTGCTGTAGGCTGTGTAGCTCTAGGAGGAGGTGGTGGTGGTGCTACCGCCACTGGTGCTGCTGTAGCCTGTGAAGCTAGAGCAGATGCTGGTGCTGCTGCAGCTTGTGGTGCTGCTGGACCTGGTTGTGCTGTTGGTAATGTGGCTGCTGTTTTCTTTGAACCCCGGTGTGGTACTCTTGGCATGCTGTCTTTGCTTAACTTTAGTTGGTCAATATTTACTTTTGGAATGATTGTCCCATTGGAATCCTGAAGATCTGCACTTTTACCTTGGATTGCTGTAATAATGTAAGGGCCTAAAAGTTTGCTTCAAGTTTCCCCCTTTCCTCTGCTGGCTTCTTATGTTAGCTCTTAAAACTTTGTCACCAACTTTGAAGACGACATCTCTCTTCATCATTTTTATTTTGCCCTTTGTTTTTTCCTGAGCTTTGACCACATTGTCCTTCACCAGTTCCAACAGCTTTTGATGCTTTTGAATGTCTTCCGACAGCTCCTCCTGCCCCACAATGTCTTCCACACTCTCATCAACCTTTGAATCAAAAGACATGTCTATCATTACTATAATTTGTGTAAGATACACAGATAATACATAAAAGAACTGAGAAATACAGTGAAAATTTACATTAAGTGTCTTTGGTAAGGTTTTAAGACACAATGTATTTCTGGCAAAGCTTCAGTGTATCTTGGGATTGATTGGACATGAAGAAAACTGTTATTGAGGGTTTGAACAATCCATAAAAATATTCAGTGGTGTAGTGCTTTTATGGCGGTGACGTAGCATCCATTGAAACTGATCTGCCTGCGCCTCAAAAACTAAAAAAAGTTTCGTTGTGTGGGATTTCCGTGTAGTTTGTCACAGACAGAAAGACATACCATGAACTCTTCTGGGATTTCGGAAGGATAGCGAGCCTCTCTGCCAAACATTAGGTAATAAGGTGAGTATTTGGTGGTCACTTGTTTTTTAGTTCTGAGTCCAAACATTACAACATCCAGATACTCATCCCACATTTCTGGTTGGTCGCCAACGACTTTACACAGGGCTCTGACAATGAAAGCACATAGAAGACATTCATATGAAAGATCATTTACATTTTTTAATAGTTTAATGTCATTCATTCATGTTTTTGTTGAAGGGAACCCCCATAAATGTATAACATGTACTCCAAGAATTTACCTCTGGATGGTGCCATTCATTTTCTCCACCAGCCCATTTGTTTGTGGGTGATAGGGGGAGCAGAGGCTTCTTTTAATTTTTAACAATCCGCAAACCCTTTTGTTGAGCTACAAAAGAAAGTTATATACACTGTTGGGTCTGTTCCCACAAACCCCGCTAATTCTAGAGACTTATTCATCATGAATGAAAACAAGACAGTCAGCGATCGATTACTTGCGCAAGGGAGGCCTCCTCTGTGTCCAGCACGAAAATGACCCCAAATCCGGCCTCCTCTCGCTGCCTTCCACCGAGAGACAGTTCACACAAAACACAGCAAAGCAACGCCCACATGGTTCTAAGGCATTATATGTATATGTGTGAACTTCTGTATGTAGGTAAGAATGTGTGTGTGTGTGTGTGTGTGTGTGTGTGTGTTACCTCCTGCTGACCAAAGGGTCGTAAACGCAGGAAGTCTACATCAAAAGAAGCAGATCCTCCAGACAGGATGTATCCGCAACAAAAGACCACAGCCCCTCACCCAGAACCTCGAGAATCTGGGGAGGGGACTGTGGAATTCCTTTCATCCTACAGTTAAAAAATGTAGAAATGGATGGCAAGCATAAAAATGACAAACATTTAACAATTCACTCTAACATACACTGACTATAAGCACATTACAATAAGAATTTAAATAAACAGCTGTCATACTAATATCTCAAAAACAGATTTATAAAGACCAGAAAATTAACCATTTTCAAAAAATTATTCAAATATGAGTTCACATATTTTTGCCAAAGACTAAAGTACTTACAGAATTGACAAATTCTTTGCCTTGGTCAGTAAGAATCCTTTTGGGGGCTTCGAACTGGTGGACAAATTTTATGAGACAGTTTGTCACTTCCCCGGCTGATTTTGACTTTAAAGGGTATGCTTGTGGCCATTTTGTAAAATAATCAATAAAAACACATGTATTGATGTCCATTGTTGGTTTCAGTAAGTTTTCCAATAAGGTCCATCCCAACCAGTTCAAATGGCTGAGAGACCTTAAAAAGAAAATCATAGTTAAGTTAATAATACTGAAATTACACAGAATGCTAGTCTACTGTTATAATTTTTTCAAGTATATAATCAGTAGGTTTCTAAGCAATGAAAACATTGTGTGATTAAATGTGATTATTTGCTATGGTCGATGACTAACCTTTATCGGAATGTATTCCGCTGGTTTTTTAATTGTTGCAGCACTTGCCTGGCAAAGTGCACACTGGGAAACCTAATCAAAAATAAAAGCAATTCAATAAGAAACACAAGAGTTGATGATCAAGGTTTACATAACTTATTATGAGAGATACAGAAACATTGCTGTGTTCCTCTTAAAATAAATTAGCTGTAGTCAAATTACATAGAGTTTGTTTTGGAGTACCCACCCAATTATTGATGTCCACTGACATCCCTGGCCAGTAGAACCGCTTTGAAATGGCTTCTCTTGTTTTTGTTTTGCCATAATGGGCCCCAGTAGGACTGGCATGAAAATCTGAAAAAATTGTGTTTGCCTCATCAGCCCCACAGACTACCGTTGTCTTTATGGTTTTGTCTGTGCCTTTGTAGCGCCAGTAAAACAACTGCTCCCCTAAACATAAACAAGAAAATAGAAAAGTTTATTATAGTTGTTTAAACCACGACAGGTCTATATGTGGTAAAAGTCATGACAATACATCTTCAATGTAATGAATCAATTATGTATGTGATATAACTTGGGGGTGACTATTGGACTGGTTCTCTATATTTATGACAGTATGACTACTTCAGAAGCCAAAAAGATTATGCCACTCACAAGACTGTATTAGTGATACTAAACAAAGTGATGGATGTGTAAAGTCATTATAACTAATGGCCTTCAGATATCATGGAGTTATCTTTTGTACAAATATCAATTCAAAGTAGTTTAATTCCAAATTTCCTGCTGTCCGTAATTTTCCACATATGTAATTTAAAGACATAAAGACATAACAGTGGGTACACCTGCGTAAAAGGGTGTGGCACATACCACTCCAAAAGTAATTACGACGTAATATATTGTAGTTAAGCTATAAAAGGACAAAAACAGTTCTTAGTTAACGCTGTCTTCTTAATAGCAAACCTTAAAACTTTTACTTTAATAAACGCCCATGTGCCTATTAACCGGGGTTAACTAGGTCAAAGAAAGGTCAAGCTAATTAAATCGGTTAGTGCAAATTAAGACTACACATTATGCCTTTGTATATGTGTTAATATATATGTATTGATGACATTTATAAAAGTTACGAAGTTGCTGTTATTACCTTCAATGTCGTAAATAGCAGCTTTTCTTCGGAGAAGAAACTTCTCTTTCTTCGTGAAAAGCGCTGGATACTCGCCTTTCAGTTTATATGCAACCAAAATCTTGTACTCGTCTGGTTCCATCCTCTTGTGGTGTTTGTTATTTTCGAAAACAAATTGTAAAGTAATCTTCTAGTTAGCTCAGAGGCACTCTGGTTTTCGGTTCGTGCGCACAATGTGAGCTAATTTGCATAATTGATGAGGAAAACCCACGTGACCTGAGATTTTGGAAAAATTTGACAATGTCGGAGTCGAGTAGGCCTACGAAAGGTTGGCCAAAACTAACTTGCAAAATTTTGAAAAGCCCTGTTACTTACAAAGACGATAAATATATATATTTAAACGTTGTTTTAAATTTTATTTATTTACAAAGAAAAACCCTGCCAATGTGCATCATTATAGATTGGGGGGGTGGGGGGGCACACATTTTGGCAGCCGATGCCACACAGCCTGATAAAATCTGTATCCCTCCATAACTTTTGCTGTGAAGAAGAAATCGTCACCAAAGTTACTGTACTTATTGGTTATACTGTGACTTATTTGGCAAATATACCCTTTGTGATAGCAAAGCCAATATGGATTACAGATGGGGGGGGGGCACACATTTTGGCAGCCGATGCCACACAGCCTGATAAAATCTGTATCCCTCCATAACTTTTGCTGTGAATAAGACATCGTCACCAAAGTTACTGTACTTATTGGTTATACTGTGACTTATTTGGCAAATATACCCTTTGTGATAGCAAAGCCAATATGGATTACAGATGGGGGGACACACATTTTGGCAGCCGATGCCACACAGCCTGATAAAATCTGTATCCCTCCATAACTTTTGCTGTGAATAAGACATCGTCTCCAAAGTTACTGTAGTTATTGGTTATACTGTGACTTATTTTGCAAATAAACTCCTTAGTGATAGCTTCGCCACAAAGTGTAAACCGAGTGTAAATTCACCGGAGAGCGACGTGTTGCCATGATCGCGTCTGGTTTTAGAGTATTATGTTATCAAAGTATTTTTCTAGACAAAGTATTCCCAGCAGGTTATTTCAGTGTACAGTTTAAGGTAAATTGTCTTCCACATATTGCACATTACAATGTCACGAAACTAATATTAAATTAATCGAGTCTGCTGTTTTCCAGCTTTTACTCTTTATTGCGTCGACTGCAGATCAGTGACAAGTAGCGTACAGAACGGAGCTGGGCAAGTGGCTCCTCCTACTTTGCGCGCTCTCGTGGATGGGGAAACAATTTTTGCCGGGGGTAACTACTTTGGCACAACACCGGCCCACGAATCAACCAATCAGCATTCAGCAGTCGCTTCCAGTACAAGTACTCAGGCTTGTGGGTGAAGGCACGGGAGCGCATCTCGGTGGGGGAAACTGCCATATACCCCCTGTCGCACCCCCTTCCCCTCTGTCCTACCTGGACTGTGGAGGACGGGCAGATTCGTGGGACGTGGACGTGAGTTTGTCGCCTCGCGGTGACGTCATCCGTATAAAAAAGATTTCGTGTAATGGCGGAGAGGGTAAACTTCTCGTTTCCGGCTAAATGCTATTTTGAGTTGGCTTTCAGACAGAACGACACCGCTAAGGTAATCCGTGAGCGCCCGTCACTGACCGGGCATTAGTGATGGCGCTTATACAGCAGCACCATCAGCTTTATTGATCCGCTGCGAGTACGACAGATTTTCTGTTCCAGGAAGTAGACGTGCGGAAGTAGCTACGTGTCCGTGATTTTTGTTATTTAAAACACAAAATGGGAGCGTTCAAGTGTTCTTCCTACCTCCTTTTACTACCCTCCTTTCCTTGGCCTGGATTGAAACGTGATCGGGTTTAAGGACGGAGAGGTGACTGGAGAAGATACAGGAGAAAACGCTGTCCTATTATTCATAGCGACCTTTACGTACTCTAATGTTCCGTTCATAGCTGACATTCTCTCAATGTGAAGTCATCTGATAAGACTGCAGTACAGCCTGGACTTATGTACTGAATAATTTATTTTGTGATGAGCTGGTAAACAGCTGTATTGACATACTTATTCAGTTATTACGGACTGTAACATGCAGGTGCTGGACAAATATATCCACGTGACAGTGCTGACTGCTGTTATATGAATGTACCCACTGTGAAAAGCTTTATATTAAGATTAAGGAACTGAACTCCCAGTCCATTGTTCCTTCAGTGGGCTGGTTTCAGTCATTATGCAATGTACTGGTTATAAGATTGGGGAAACCTGCAGTCAGCTGAGACTGAAGAAGTTAGTTGGATGAGTGACGAAACGTTCCCCCACAAAACGCTACGTCCAGATGAACAGAATCAACCTTTGGAGGTTTCTACCTCCAGTTCATGCAAATACATGTCAGTATTTGACATATCACCTTTCATGTCCAAATTTATCTTTGGATACGAAATGCAAAATATGCAAAGTTCAAATGTTTGCTATAAATTCAAACCATAAAGAAGCCTCTGACTGGACTTGTGTGACATAAAGCGCATTCGGAATTTAAAATGGAATATGGGCTGATAACTTTAACTTCTTGACTCCTTTTCAAATAAATTATGGTCCAGTTCATTTTCATTTGAGCTTTTTCTTTAATTATGGTATTATAATAGTGATCACTGTACTTTATGAGCTACTTGAAATACAGCTATATCAGGAAGTATCCATGGCAGTATTGTTGGTAATTGCACCTTTTGGTGTTGGCCTGATCCAGATCAAGACTCACAGCTCTTTATTTATATTTTATTTTCTTCACAAGAAGGTTTAGGAAAATCTTGTTGTTAATGTCTTCTTGTTTCTTTCTGAGATCTTTGATGAATCAGTTAAATTCCCGTCTTCCCATCACCACCATGGGAAGCCTATCCTATGTCAATTCAATCTGGAAGAACAGATTTAACACTTATTTTCTTTTTTTTTATCCCACTGACCTCACTACAGGTTTTCAGTTTTCACCAGATCTTCAACCAATGGAATAATTTAGTCTCCTAATATCTCTTTCTGTCGCACAGATTTCTTACAGACATGCTCAATGTTTAACACTTTATTTTTCTGCTCTTATGTTTTAAGAGCTATTGGCAGTTATCTGTTTCTGAGAGTGTGGGCTAGTTGCACTTCTCCAAACTTGTTTTGTTTTTTTGCAGAAAACTGAAATTGCCACCCCCTCATTCTCCTTCCTGAATTTTAACACTTAAATCCCTCTCTAATTGTTTTTTGGGGAAGAATATGCTACCATCATCAACAACTTCATTTGCTTGCACATGTGTCTACTGTGCTCTGTCATTTTACCGGGCTAGCTCTTGTAAGTGCTTGTGTAAGTCCTAATGTAACTGTAATATACACTCCTGGCTAATTATAATTATATTCAACTGCTCAAAATTACAGGAACACTTTTTAATCAGAGTATAACATTAAGTCAAACTAAAGGGATTTATCTGCTCAGTTGAGTAACAGAGGGCTTTGTTACTCAGTTTCAGCTGCTTTGGTGTGCAGGAAATTAACAACAGGTGTACTTGAGGGGCCAACCTCAGCCTGTGGCATTATCAGAAGGTTTGTGGAGTGTCCCAGTACAGTCTGAAGAAGATGGAAGAGAGCTGGACAGGGTTATAGAAGGCCTTAATCCATCAGCAGGGCCAGTATCTGCACCTTTATCCAAGAAGGAACAGGAAGAGCCCTGTCAGAGTTACAAATTGGATCTGTTTTCTGTGCTCCTTTAATTATTTTGTGAACAGTGTGGCCTTATTGAGGCTGCTGTCTATCTCTGTGGTTATATAAATGAATATGAATCACTGAATTAAAATAGCTTTTAAATGCATTAAAATGTTAGAATAATAATTGTGGTTAATAATTGATGGTTTAATAGTTCACTTCATGTTACAAGTTTACCTGGTACAATCCAGCGGTTTCATGTTTAGTTGACCATTAGACTGCGTCTCTATCACGTAAGCTCATACTGTGACCATGGAGGCTGTGCTGACAGGTTAAATAATTTCCTCCCAACACAAATGTGGCTGCTAAAATCTTTCCCCTGCCTCCCCTGATGCTGTTTCACTCTCACCTGTGTGTGAAGTCTTGTGTAAACAGCATCAGCTTCATTATGTGTCAGTAATCCTGATCTAGCTTCATTGGTTCATCATCCACTGGAACTCTTTAAGGCCTGCTGCTGGCTAATCTCTAACTTGTAATTTCTTTGTGTTTCAAGGTATTGTCCAGCTGTTCTTCTGGTTAGAACTCCATCATCTAAAATCTCAAAGACATGTTTCTTCTTCTTCTTTTGGACCAAGGAAACTTTCAGCGTGTCAGATCAGATGTCTTCAAGAAGGAAACCTGTGAATGCCGCAGCATTTCTGGTGTGCTCTTTGTTTTACTTAAGCTTATTGTTAGTTTGTAAGCAGTGGATGGTCAAAAACTTAAAACCTTTTGTTTTTCCTCAGATAATTCTGATGACAGTCTTCAGTGGTCTCGGCCTCTCGTGCCATCAAGGAGAGTATCAGATAGGAAATGAATGCTGTCCGAAGTGTCTTGCAGGTAAAAACCAACTGAATGATGAATGCATGTGTTTTCTATGCACACAAGTTGGATACACAGTGAAAAAAGGCTAGCTTTGATTTCTTGCTTTTCTTTTCATCAGGACGTCGAGTGAAAACTCACTGCACTGTGGATTCAAGCACATCCTGTCTGCCCTGCATGACTGGAACCTACACTGATAAACCTAATGGACTGGAACGATGTCATCACTGTACAAACTGTGACTCGGGTACATTTACGTTCACATCTTCATTCCCTGACACTGAATCAGATCTCAACACAGTTATGCATTGTTAATTTTACATCAAATCAAGACATTAAGGGATATCTTTGTCCATGAATCCAAATATTCATCAAGATGATGTACATCTTTCTTGATGTAACATCAGGAAAGATGTACATCAGTGTCTTTCAGTCAGATATCATGAACACGGAGCTGAAGATTTTTTTCACAGATACATGATGAAACATGTTGAGTATGTTCTTTTTCTGTTGGCAGGTTCTGGTCTCAGAATAAAGACACCGTGTACAGTAACATCAGATACACTCTGTGAACCACTGGAGGGATTCTACTGTGTCCAGCCTACAGGACACAGCTGTGAGAGAGCACAGGAACACAAACACTGTAAACCAGGACAGTACATCAGTCACAATGGTTGGTTTGTGTACATTTAAGTTTGCTAGTCTTGTCTATATAAAAAAAAAAAAAAAAAAAAAAAAAAAGCTGGGTGGATGGTACAGGAAGGGCATCTGGCATAAAATCTTTGCCAAATCAATATTCTGACTCATCGAGAATGAGGTTTGGAGGTTGGAGCTGTTGGCCAACAGAGGAAGGTATGTTAGGAGGCAGTGAGAGAGAAGTAAAGGAAAGGGAGAGTAGGGACTGTGATGGTAAAGAAAGAGAGCTGCTTTTATGATGGAGAGAAGGAACGTAGATAATAGTGTGTGTACAAGAGAGCAGGTGGAAGGGAGGCAAGGCCAGGGTCACTGGAGGGGGATTCAAACTGCACCATGGTGTAGATAGAAAGGGGAATGGAGTAGGGGTAACATTAAAATAATAGTATGTAAACAGTGTTGTGGAGGTGGAGGGAGGCTCAGACAGGATCATGAGTCTGAACCTGAAACTCAAAGGAGGGATGTTGAATGTTGTCTCTGTGTACAGCCCACATGTCGGAGGTCAGTGAGAAGAGAGAGAGGTATTCTGGAGTAAGTTTGGTGATGTTTTAGAGGCTGGGGATTCGAGCGGACACATATACATGCAGGTGAAAAACGCTATGTCCACTGTTAAAGCATTTTATACGCAGTGAAGTTGTAGTTATGAGCCAGAAGTTTGGATTAAACAGACTTGATTACAGAAACCTGATTACAACAGGATGATTATGTTAGTTTAAATGAGTCAACTCCCCCGAGTCGCTACTGTCAGAATCCTCAAAGCACAGGCTGAAGAAGAGGAGTTGTAGCAATCCTTCACTGTAGCTTATCAATCGACCAGAAACCCAGACTTTTAATGTTGGAGGTTCAGTGAGAGTGCAGACAGATGGATACTGGCAGAGAGGTGGTGTTCAGCATTAGTGAGGGCAGATTAAGTTTAAGGTGTCAGAGTGTCAGTCCACACTGATTCACACATGTTGTTGTTGTCATGTTGTCATCAGGAACAGCATCCACAGACACTGAGTGCTCTGACTGCAGCAGTGGAACATTTTCAGATGGAACATTTCACTCCTGTCAGCCACACACACGGTAAGTGAAGCTTCAGAGACACATGTGCAACATCTGTACATGTCCCCTAACAGTGTCCCTCTGTCCTTCCAGATGTTACTCACTCAACCTTCAGCTGATAACAGCAGGAACATCTGCAGCTGATGCTCAGTGTGGAGAAGGCAGTGTTAATGTGGGAACAGCTGTTGGTGGAGCTGTAGCTGTTATAATTTTAATTATTGGAGGAGGATTATTATTTTGGTACTTAAAAAAGGAGAGGTGAGGATGATGAAATGTTTTTTTTTATTCACTGCAACATCATATTTTGTGACACCAATTTTATTTTACTGATTTTGTTTAATCACAGAGAAAAACACAGGATCCATGTTTGTGTCTCTTTGTCAGTTTTCACTGTATCAGATGATTATAACACTGCTTTATCTAAAAACTAATGCTGTCTTCTTTCTGTAGGAGGAAAAACAGGACAAGCAGCACGTTATCAGAATGAAAGGTAAGACAGGGACTTGCTGAGCGAGTGAGCTTCACTGATGTCTCTACAGATGTGTCAGAGCCTTTAGCTTTAATCTAATGTGCTTCTCTCCTCAGTGTGGACCATCATGAAGGAGAACAGCCAACAAATGGTCTTCTCCCCTAGAATAAGACTAAATGGTAAATGGACTGGTCCTTACATAGTGCTTTTCTACCTAAACACTGATTGCTTATACAATATGCCTCATTCACACAACCACTTTTTCTTCTAAACGTTTTCTATCTAACATTCATGCCCCACAGAGCAGCTTGGGGTTCAGTATCTTACCCACATACTCTTAGGCATGCACACTGCAGCAGGCGGGCATCAAACCACCAACCTTCCAATTAGTAGACCCCCTGAGCTACAGACATAAACATGTGCTGTTGTGATGTAGCTGGATGTTGTCAGAAATCAAACGTCTGGATCATCATATCACTGCACTCACACTGAAACCTGCGGTGCTCCTGCTGACACACTCTTGATCATGTGACTGTACAGACAGATTCGCACAGAGCTCAAAGCAGAAAGTGGAAATGAGACTGAAGATGGATTCATGGGATATTTACTGAATATGATTTTTTTTTAATTAAACAGAATCATTCCAGAGCGCTTTGACTGTATATATGTTTATATGTAAATGTGTATGTTTTTTTTAGGATATGTTTAAAAAATCAACTAACATTTTTCATGGTGCCTGTACTTTGACAAAATCTCAACTTTGATATTTACGGTGGCTGGGAAGTGCAAAGCGCAACAAATTAAAAAACCGCAACAAATTAAAAAACCGCAACAAATTAAAAATCCACAACAAATTAAAAATCCTTGACGGAAAGGGATTGTCTGAAATACCGGAAGTGACACAACGATTAGCCTAATAGGGCTTTTGGAGAGTGATGTCACGAGAGGGGGCGTGACCAGAAATTTTTGGTTGAGGCGCCATGTTTCTGGGCCGAACAAAACGCTAGCGAAAGAGGAGCAAAAGTACACGGATAACACCAGCTATGGTTCGTACGTGAGGTGTGTTCAGTTGTAAAGTTAGATCGCACGACCGGCAAGGGAAAAAGGTTGAAAATCGTTTATCTTTTCATTCTTTCCCCACTTGGAAGCAACATGAGGCAGCTCGTGTATCGGATGTTACCAAAAGAAGGCGTCTAGTCTGGATAGCAGCTGTGAGACGAGCTGCTATCCAGTTCTCTTCCATCTCCAAATATCTGTTGGTGTGCTCCAGACATTTTCATTCCGGTATGTTCATATCACTCTTTATCCGGTCTTTAAGTCTGACATCATTAGCCGTGTCTGGGCTCAAACTCCACTGCAGTTCCATAAATCACACGATCACTGTGGCATCACTGAGAGTTGAAAAACTATCTAAAGTCTTTCATCTGTAATAAAATTATCAGCGTTCTGCTCTATAGGTGTAACAATTGAGTTTATCATCCAGGCATCCATGAAAACCAAATTGGCAGGAAGTTAGCTCGCTAGATTCCATCTAAATACAATATAGCATGTCCTGACTGAGGGATTTTGGAAACAAATTCAAACGTACAGCTCTGCTATCACTTCCAACATAAATGAAGACAGAAAACTAAACAGCAGTGACGTTTGTAGGGTTACTGAAGTTTGGCTAGCTGGTGTATAACGATGTGCTACGTGACCGCTAGCGACACAGCTATGTGAGCATAATATAAACACTCTTAACTTTTTCCACTTGATAAAAGTTATCATGCGGATTCTCGTCGGTCAGGAACAAATGTAATCTCATGGCAGGATGCTGTAAACGGACCAAACTTCAGCCAGGAGAACAACTGAGATAATCCATCCACAAGGATGAATAGGATTAGTCATTCATATACTGCTGCATGGGCTGGGCTGTAGCTACATCGTAAGGTTTTAAAAACTGAGCTTTCAAATGATTAGTGGTGATAAAAGCCGAGGGAGGCCAACAGTGATCAATGACTGTTTTTAGGAGCTTTTTGAGATTAAATAGAAGACAATACAAAACATTAAACATGTTAACAACACAAAACCCATATTAAACGCAAACTACTTTATGCCCGGAAGCAGGATTTGTCACGCCATCACTTAAAGACCAGATAGCCTATTAGTTTTCTTTTCGATGCACTCTAAGGTCATAGTCAAAGGAGTTTGCAAAGAAAAGCGTCTGGACTTCTTTGAGTTGCTTGAAGATGTTTCACCTCTCATCCGAGAAGCTTCTTCAGTTCTAAGGTCAAATGGCCGAGAGTCCCAGATTTAAACCCAGTGGGAGTATCCCCCCAAGGAGGGACAAAGGACCCCCTGGTGATCCTCTAATCACATGCGCCAAGGTGTGAAAGCCGTCGCTTCCCTGAGCAAAGACCACAACATCACTATATTACCAGCGGATAAGGGAAGGTGCACCGTGGTCCTAAACACAACAGATTACCACACAAAGATCACTACTCTCCTCAGTGACAACAACACCTACTGAAGCTTTAAAAGCGAGACCCCACAAGCAGCTACAAAAGAAAGTTATAGCTTGCCTTCAAGACCTTGAAAAGGACAAAATCATTGACCGCCTCAAATATCACCGCCTTTATCCAGGGGATGCCATACCCTGCATTTATGGACTTCCTAAGATCCACAAGGAAGGGGTCCCACTCAGACCCATAGTCAGTAGCATAAACTCAGCCACTTATAACATTGCGAAACACCTTGCTACCATCCTGGCACCTCTCGTGGGGAACACACCACATCAAGAACTCCACCGACTTCACCGACAAGGTCCAGAAACTTACCCTGGATCCAGATGAAACCATGGTGTCCTTTGATGTAGTCTCTCTCTTCACTTGCATACCCACCACGCAAGCAGTGGAGACTGTCAGAAAACGACTACAAGAAGACAGCTCCTTGGAAGACAGGACCAACTTCACACCCGATCAGATCTGCACACTGTTAGACCTCTGCCTTACCACAACATACTTCAAATACAACGAAGGCTTCTACAGACAAAAACATGGCTGTGCCATGGGCTCCCCTGTGTCACCTATTGTAGCCAACCTTTACATGGAGGAAGTGGAAAGAAAGGCTCTTGGCTCTTTTAAAGGGAGAGTACCCAGCCACTGGTACAGATATGTAGAGCGACACCTGGGTCAAAATCAAGACACAAGAAGTGGAATCCTTCACTACGCACATTAATGCTGTGGATAAAAACATCAAGTTCACCAGGGAAGACACAAAGGATAACTGTTTGCCTTTCCTGGACTGCGCTGTGCACATTGAAGAGAATGGCAACCTCAACATTGAAGTTTACGGAAGCCCACACACACGGACCAGTACCTCCTCTTTGACTCCCATCACCCTCTGGAACACAAACTTGGGGTATTAGGACCCTACACCACCAGGCAGAACTTGTTCCTCTAAGCCTGAAGGAAAAGAAGGAACACACACATGTAAAGGGAGCACTGAAAACATGTGGTTATCCTAACTGGGCGTTCATAAAGTCAGCAAAGAGGCACAGAAAAGAAGATCAGACACCAGCGAGGGAGGATAAGAAAGACAGACGCAACAACATTGTCATCCCCTATGTAGCGGTGTATCAGAGAAACTCAGGAGAGTTTTCTCCAAGCACGACATCCCAGTGTACTTCAGACCCAGCAACACACTCAGACACAAACTGGTTCACCGAAAGACAAAACTCCAAAACACAGACTGAACAACGTGGTATATGCTGTACAGTGCAGTGAGGAATGCCCAGACCTCTACATTGGAGAGACCAAACACAGCCACTTCACAAGCGCATGGCACAACATAGAAGAGCCACCTCCACAGGACAAGACTCAGCAGTCCACCTGCATCTTAAGGATAAAGGTCACTCTTTCGAGGATGCCAATGTTCACATATTGGACAGAGAGGACAGATGGTTTGAAAGAGGAGTGAAAGAGGCCATCTATGTCCACTGTGAGCGACCATCTTTGAACAGAGGCGGTGGTTTACGACACCAACTGTCTGCCATCTATAATCCAGTTTTGAGTTCCCTCCCCAGACGCCTTAACGCCCACTCACATCCTGGGCCATCTGACCTCAGGAAATCACATGATAGGGTGGGGCCAGGTTTCACAATGAGCTCACCCGAAACCCTGGCTGATTAGGTCCCTCACCCGCTTTCACACCTTGGCGCATGTGATTAGAGGATCACCAGGGGGTCCTTTGTCCCTCCTTGGGGGGATACTCCCACTGGGTTTAAATCTGGGACTCTCGGCCATTTGACCTTAGAACTGAAGAAGCTTCTCGGATGAGAGGTGAAACGTCTTCAAGCAACTCAAAGAAGTCCAGACGCTTTTCTTTGCAAACTCCTTTGACTACGATGACCTGGATGACTGAGAACCTTCACAGACACTCTAAGGTCATAGCAAATTAGAAAAAAAAAACATCCTAATGAGTGATTTTGCAGAACTATGTTCTATTTATAGACTTGCTAATTATTTGGCATTATTGCAGGCAAACCAGCCAATGAAATGGATGAAACACCGTGACTGGGTTCCAGCGCTACACAAGGGACCTGCTTCAAACGTACGGCTCTGCTATCACTTCCAACATACCACCATGCCAATCAGATTACTTCTTCCATGTGAGGGTGAAGAGGTGACCCTTCTGGATAAGACAGTGAAGGTTTGCTGCCGTTTTGGTGAACAGTGTGGTAGTAAAACCAGGGAAAAATGAAACTTGCTCCTGTTAAATATTCTTAAGTCTTGTGCTGTATAAATAGCAGTAATTTTTCAGAAGATAAATTGAAGTAATTGATAGTAAATTAAGTAGTGTTAGTAGTGGGTGATATCGTGTAAATGCTGTCATGATTTTGTGTAAACATTTTGTCTTTTATAAACTATAAATGACATTGATTCTACATTGTAACTGATGTGATGTTCTATAAAGTGGTTTTAATAAAAAAAGAGGCAAAAATTTGTTTTTTTCTTTATTGAACTTTTGAACAGTACTCAGTCAGTACATATTCAGTAAATGCAAATTATTTACATGGCAGTGCACTTCAGGAATAAATCTAGACCCCTATATAAAACATTATGGGTCATTCCCACAACCCACAGCTTTACTGTGCTCCAGCAAAGTATCCAATAGCAGTGACAACTCCTCCACAGTAGCAGGTGAGATTTTTCTTTTTTGAGGACGGCTCCTTTTACCTTTCTATATGGATGGTCTGTTTATGTTTTGATCCAGAGCCATTTTTGGGCAGCTGAAGAGGAGAAGTCTATCTTATGGCCAACCTCTGGCTGTATCTTGGTCATATTACCAAGCAAAACCCAGTATGCAGGTTCATCTGTAACAGCCCTTGTGACACAGATCCGCACTGTTGCTTCTACTTTAAAAAGAAGAGCAGCGACATGGCTGCAGGTCTCCACGACTCCGGCCATACAGGTGCAGTGGGCAGCTTCAACCTTCCCTGTGATGCTCACAATGACCCATGGCTGCAATGCTGGTTCATTCAGTCTTTGAGAGTGCAGTACCTGAAACATACAAAGTTAATTTAAAGACAAGGACTCTAATGAGCCAAGGCCAACATAAATGTGTTTTACCTACTTTCAAATCCATTTATCATAAATGTAACAAAGTGTTTAGAAAGTTAGCACATACATGTAATTTTCCATTTTTTTATGTATCCATCTATAGAACGCTGCATGTTATATTCCAAATCTGCCTGTTCTCTTTCAGAAACCTGCCTTCAGAAAATGAAACTAAAGTATGTAATCCTTTCAAGATGGAGAAAGCATAAAGTTTGACTTTGGGTGACAATTATGGACACCTAATATGATAAGGAGATTCTGCAGGTCATTAATCAATGTATTAGAGTAAAAAATGTATTTTTTGTGACAGGACACAGACATGGAAGCAAGATATGTAATTAGGATTATTTCTAATAAATATGAATAAATAATTGCAATTTCTTTAACCACTGAGAATAACTAAATCCTTCAGGACAATGTCACATCAATGCACTGAACTCACTATGGCTACGTTCACACTGCAGGTCTTAATGCTCAATTCCGATTTTTTTAAATTTAAATCTGATTTTTTGTCTGCTTGTTCACACTACAAATAAAATGTGACAGCAAACGCGCTCCTTTGTGAACCCTCAAAGTGGCCCGCATACGCAAAAGCAGACGTCACACACAACACGCTCTGTTCAGACCCAGACCAAACAGTATTGTTTGACTGATGGCCCTTAATATAAAGACTTGTTTCAGACTTTGCTTTAAGTTATTTTGTTATTTACATATGGCCTAATAATTATCTTTATTGCCGTTTTAGAGAGGAGCGGTGCTTCAAAGGATAGTTGCAGATGTCTGTCAGAATCTGCAGATTATACAGTATAAATAAAATGTTCACGTTGTCTTCCAGACAGTTTCACTAACATCTACACGGGATGGACACGAAGCGCTCATGTGTTCTCAATGTCTTCTCCGACGCTTCTCCAGCGCTGATAATAGGCACATGTTTTGTGTCAGTGACATAAAAGACGGATTTAATGCGACATGACCATTCAAACAGCAGTTGCTTTCTAAAACATCAGATATGTATCGGATTTAGTACCACATACGAAAGTGACCCAAATCGGATTTGAAAATATCGGATTTGTGCTGTTTTTACACTGTCATACCATGATTGGATACGGGTCGCATACGGTCAAAAAAGTCCGATTTGATGCGCTTTCGCGTGCAGTGTGAACGTAGCCAGAGCCTCCACATGTTATCACTGTAATTTGTCCCTCATGAATGAATTTATGATTGCACTAATTTGAATGTTCGGGGGAAAATCAAACGCATTTTACTCACAGTACCCTACAAACGTCACTGCTGTTTAGTTTTCCGTCTACATTTATGTTGGAAGTGATAGCAGAGCTGTACGTTTGAATTTGTTTCCAAAATCCCTCAGTTAGGACATGCTATATTGTATTTAGATGGAATCTACCGAGCTAACTTCCTGCCAATTTGGTTTTCATGGATGCCTGGATGATAAACTCAATTGTTACACATGGTAGAGCAGAACGCTGATAATTTTATTACAGATGAAAGACTTTAGATAGTTTTTCAACTCTCAGTGATGCCACAGTGATCGTGTGATTTATGGAACTGCAGCGGAGTTTGAGCCCAGACACGGCTAGTGATGTCAGACTTAAAGACCGGATAAAGAGTGATATGAACATATCTATAACTTACCGGAATGAAAATGTCTGGAGCACACCAACAGATATTTGGAGATGGAAGAGAACTGGATAGCAGCTCGTCTCACAGCTGCTATCCAGACTAGACGCCTTCTTTTGGTAACATCCGATACATGAGCTGCCTCATGTTGCTTCCAAGTGGGGAAAGAATGAAAAGATAAACGATTTTCAACCTTATTCCCTTACCGGTCGTGCGATCTAACTTTACAACCGACCGCACAGCAAGTAAGAACCATAGCTGGTGTTATTGTCACACAGTGGAAATTTGTGTTTTCATGTTTTATCAATATGTGTATCGGTACATTGTGTTGATTTTATTTGCATGATTCTATTGTGATATTTATATTGCATGTTTGTTTATTGATATTTATATTTCATGGTTTTGTCCTCATATTTTGTGTATTTTGGTGTTGTTGCACAATATTCTTCTAATCCACTGTGGACTAATCAGAAAATTGTAGGCACCTGTGAGGTGTGGGCGTACCCCGAGGTGGCCTATCAGCCTCCAGGCTGACCTGTTAAAGGGGATAGGAAAGGTGAGAGGAAAAAAGAACGCGTGTAAGCCCGCTCAGGTGTTGGAGGAACTGCTGCCTGACTGTGGGGTGCCATGAGTCGTTCTGCAATCCAGTCCCAACGCCAGGAACAGCAACAGCAGCAGTGGGTGGCGATGGCCGCAATTCACAGCAGGGCAGGGGTGCCCCTCTGCCTGCATCTGACGGTGCTGCGAGGGAGGCCGTGTTCAGGTGTGGAGTGGGGCGGGACTGTGCAGCGACGCACTGTCAGGAGGAGACAGGTCTGCGACAGGAGCCCCCTCCTTGTTCTTCTGGCTGGCGTGGTTTCCATCCCAGAAGAGAAATTCCTCTCCGCTTTTAGCTAAACAACATTTGCCCGCGTGTGGCTGGACTGTGGGAATATAGGACTATGGGGGGAGGTTTTTAGCATATGAAAAAAACATTCATTTAGTTTGGTTTTTTTTTTTAGTGTATAGTTATTTCTGCCGGCAGGGTTTTTAGCGGGTTGTGAACACTCTTTTTATTGTATTCGGGGGATTTTAACTTGTATTTGTGATTCTGGCTGTGTTTTTTAAGGAAAATAAATGGTGTGTGTTCAAAGCCAGCTTAGTTTCTGTGCCCTCCGCGCTGACCCACTCACTCCCCTTCCTCTTGTATGTAAACGGACTTGGAGGTGAAGATTTAGGTCCACCAGTCTTAGTGGCTACATTATGCATGTACTTTCGCTCCTCTTTCGCTAGCGCTTTATTCGGCCCAGAAACATGGCGCCTCAACCAAAAATCCTGGCCACGCCCCCTCTCGTGACATCACTCTCCAAAAGCCCTATTAGGCTAATCGTTGTGTCACTTCCGGTATTTCAGACAATCCCTTTCCGTCAAGGATTTTTAATTTGTTGCAGATTTTAATTTGTTGCGCTTTGCACTTCCCAGCCACCGTAGATATTTGTATGTATGCAGCAGCTAAATGCACATTAGAAATGGTACAACAGCTAACACATACCGTGTTTTTCGGACCAAAAGGCGCACCGGATTATAAGGCGCATTAAACACCTTATAATTTTTGATATGTAACTTTGCACTGTCCGCTTTCTGCTGTAACAAAACAAATTTCCCACGTATGGGACTAATAAAGGTTATCTTATATTAATGACTAACCTCGTATTGTGGATGGATTATTGCAGTTTTTCTCCTGACTGAAGTTCGGTCCGTTTACAGCATCTTTCCACGCGATTGCATTTGTCAAAAACCATCGGGTCCATGGTTAATTTGAGAAAATTAAAGGATTTTAAGTGTGCCTTATAGTGTGGAAAATACGGTATATGTGAATTTTTACAGAAGAACACTGAAAGTTTCACATGAATTGTGGGTAACATGCAATAATGTTTGCGTTAACATAAGATCTAAACAGACTGAACAGCTCACTGAGGACATTTATAATCTGACCTCACATAAACACACGTTCATCAATGAACTATTGTCAAAGTTTATCATCTGCAGTCTCTAATGTGAGTCCGCTCTGCTCCACCTCAGTCTGCAGCTCCGCCTCCTCGGCTCTGAACCCATCTGATTGGCTGCTCTGCTCTCAGTTCTCTCTGTATTTACTCTCATTGGTTCTCCACACTCTGGACTCTGTTCAGCTCTTGAATTGTGTAGTTTTTATGAGTGATACACTTCCTGTTGTCAGGCCTGTGATGTGTACTAATGTCTGCTGGTGGACAGGAACAATTTTTTGTAGTGGCACAAATCATTTGTGTGCTATCTTATTGTATGTGAACATCACCTCTGTCTGCGCTGTGTTGTTCACAAGGTTTGTTCTGGGCTTTTAAGTGGAGGGCTGGAGCTAGTGAGTGATGGAAGCTGAGACCTGTGTATGCACATGCTCAGTGTCACAGGATGTTGGCTGGCTGTGAAAGCTGAATGCTCTCTGGTTAGAAGTGATGTCACACATTAGGATAACTGTGCTAGCTCTCTGTCAGAGTACCAGGTCCTCAGTTTGACCATATGACTCTCAGTACACAGCATGATGTGACTCTGTAAACAGGAAGCAGTGGAGCAGGACTGAGGTAAACCTCTGAGGGATCAAACTGAGACTGAGCTCCAGATGTTTCCACATGTTTCTGCTCTGCTGTGTGTTTGATGATTATTTCAGGTATAGATTATGGAATATGCCCCGTCTGATGTGAGCCTGCTTCTCTGACAGCACCTCAACTCTCTGTGCTTTTCATCTGCCCCCTGCTGGCTCTTATCATTACAGTCCTTGACACACTTACTGCCACTTTATAAGGTACAGCTTGCTAACACAGGCTCAGACCTGCTTTGCCTTAAATCTTCATGGCTCAGATTTGCCGATGCTGGAAACATCCCTCAGAGTCATGTGATCAGTGATGTCTGCTTCAGCACTGAGAGATAGAAAAGTGCATCCACATAAACGGGACATATAATTATAATAATCAAATCATGATTTTCAGGTTTTGCTAATACAGCTGTGTGTTTGTGATGACGGTAAATAAATGTCCAACTTACACCTCCTGTTTTACTGCATTAAAGTGATAAGATGACTTCAGCACTTTGACATGGATGGTAGTGAAAGCAGGAAATGACAAATGTAGCACAGCAGCAGCGTTTAACACATCTGAGCTGGAAACAGAAACTCTGGTTTGAACATCATTCATAGAACAGCTTCTAGCTTCTTTTGCTCTGCTATGGACTCTGTATGGACAGATTTGCATTTAAAGATGCAGAGACTGAAATGGTTAGGGTCAGGAGGTCTAAGGTCAGAGCTCCGGTTGGTCTGAGAGTGGCCTCACGTTCGAGAAGGATGAAGGAGTCTGCCCTGAGCCAGTGTTTGAGATGAATACATCAGCATTGCTATCAGCGTGCCTAGCAGTTTGTGTTTTGACCTCCAGAGGGCAACAAATCAGCACAGACAGAGAGCTTAATTCAAACTTCGCTGCTATCAGCAATAATTCTTCAAATATAATCATCAGTGTTTGAGCAGTTATGATATCAGGGACAATCTAGGCATGTGTGACAATACTGAAAATGTCACATGACACACCTTAAAAATCATGTGATCCACTTTCAGTCTGCACTTTCATTTATGACTTCAACATGTTGAAATAAGCTTTGAAGAAACATCAGTTCAATGCTAAAATATTCTAATGCTGCCAGAAGAAGAACAACAAAGTGATGACAGATGTTTATGTTTCAAACAGGAAAATCAGCAGAAATAAATCCCAACCTGCAAGAGATTTGGGAGTTTCCAATAGAGCACACAGTGTTTCGATGCTCCTGATTGTGAACGTGCCCTTCTGTGAAGGTGCCTCTCTGCGTGTTTCCTTCCTGCTTAAAGTTTTTTTTATTCAAAATATTTGTGAGTATTTGTGAATATAGTTTACAAAGAAAAAAAAGACGGAGAACACAAACTGTTTACAATGAATACAAAACAGAACTTCTCATGTTGGAACATTGTTTTCCTCTCTTATTATTTACCAAACAAGCAATGAGGAAAAAAGAAACAGAAAAAAAACAAAAAGAGAGAAAAAACAAAAACAACCCCCCCCCCCAACAAAATAACAAAAGCCACAACCCGGAGGGATTATGATATTAACTAGCCCTTTCCATAAGAACCACACAGAAGTTAGCTACAACATCACTGAGCTTCACGTTCCCATTAACACAGACAGACATCAGACCACTATGGAGAAGCAAATCCGTTAGTCAGCTGGAACATCCTTAAGTTGAAGTTTAGAGAAGTTTTGCAAAAGGAGACTGCAAATTTTATCAAATGTGTCCTTTTGGTTCTGGATGGAGCAGTGGATCTTTTCCAGCCTGAGACACAACATGAGATCAGTAAGCCACTGAACATGGGAGGGCGGGGCAGCAGCCTTCCACCTTATCAAAATGGCACGCCTAGCCAGAAGGGCTTCCTGCTTAAAGTTTACTTTCACTTCCTGAACTTCGTGTTTCTGACATCTCCATGTTAAGGTTCATGTGAAGGTAATGGAAGCAATCCTTAATGTTTTCCTGGCTAACATCTGCAGATTGTTAAACTTCTTCTTCCTTTTTGTGATTGTGTGCACTGGATTAAATATTTCTTTCCACTGTGCCTCTATCTATAGCCTGTATACAAAAGATTGCTGCAGACACCAGGTTCATAGTTTAGTTTATATGTAAGTATTAGGTTGAGTGTTTTGTCTTCAGTTTCTGCAAGTTTCTGCTGTTGTTTAGACACATTTATTGTTTCTGGTTTTGAAGGAAAAAATACTTCACAGAGAGTCAGTTTAAATATTTTGAATGATGATCTGATAAAAAATAACAGTGAAGACTTTTCAGTTCTCAGCACAGGGTGGAGTTTGTAGTTTAGCATGCATTTTAGATTGAGTTAGCAGCTCTGTAGGCTGACAGTTTTATTTCTGGACTCATGTAAAAATTCTTGCTGATGGTTTCTGTTGTCTAAAAGCTGATACTGCTCACGGATAAATAAAATGTTTAGAGATACAGGGGCACATTCACCCCTCCTCCTGGGGGAGCCCCTGGATCTGGGAAAGTACAAGAATGCAAAGAGAAGAAAATAAGTCTTTTCTGGAGCTCAGAAGGAATCTACTTCAGTTTTTTTTCCACTCGAGCAAAAGTTCCAGTAAAGTCAATATTTGAAAGATCAGAAATGAAAATATCTAAACTGCCATGTGTTAAATGGACAGAATTAAGACCTCTGAACTAAGCAGGAAGAAGAGAACGGCCTGAAGTTTATCTGGTCTATAATTCACCTCATCCCGGTCTGTGTGACATAAACGCACATAACAACAGCTTAGCAACAACACTTACTGTATTTATCACCTGTCTGAGCCTGTATGTGGGACAAACACTAAACCGCTAACAGAAACATAGCTGTGATGATGAGACATGCTAGAGTTTGATGAAACCACTTCCTCTTCTAACACACTCAGCCGTGCAGAGACAGCTTTGCTCTCAGGTTTTGGGTCTGCAGGTTTAGATATGATTCAGACTTCCTGTCCAACATGTTTAGACCTGAATAAAAGAAGTTACTTTCTACAACACACAATAAAGAAAAAGCTCCTATGAAACTGATTATTGAAAAATGTTCCTTCAATTTAAACTTGGATGCTTAGTCAATAAAATTGGGGCATTATTATAATATTTTGATCATATCCCATACGCCCCACCATGGGTTTATAATGAGCAGCCTGGAAAATCCCTTCCCTTCGACTTTTAGGCATCAACCTGGTAGATTCCGGTTTTTAGCAGCACAATGCAATATTTGTGTATGTTCACATATAGACACGTAACCTCCACCCACTCTGCCTCCACCAATGCCTCTGGCCAAATCAGGGTTTGGTGGACAACACTCTGCATACAACCTGAGTTCACACAGCCTTATGCATACCCCCTTAGCACCTTAGCGGTATGTTGTACATCCCTCTCAAAGCAAGGGCCAGCAACATGGAACACTTGTCCCATGTCCATTAGCTGGCAGTCACGATGGATGTGTCTTGGTCACCAGTCCCTCGACAAGTCCTGCCCCTGCACTCCCGTTGAGTGGGGAGCAGCATCTAAAGCCACCCAGACCTGCGGAGAAAGAAGAGGGAAACAACAGTGGTCTGTGGCAGCTGGCCGAACTACAGCCTTGACGTGGAGCCATCTCCTCATGGCAAGGACTGGCCGGCTCTCCACTGTCAGCGGTGGGTTTCACCATGATTGCCTGACAGTGGCAAAGCACTAACATGCTGCTGCAGGGAGGCTAAGGGATGCTACCTGGGCATCTCCTGTCAGCAGCAGCAGCCACAGCACTCACTCCTTTTCAGGCCAATGGCATGCCTCTGATGCTTCCTGAAAAACCTCAAGGAAGTCCTGGTCATCATCTGCCTCATCCGTTTTGTGGAGTATCACTGCTGGGCCATGGTGAGAGGCAGCGGCCAGGGTTCTAGGGCTTTCACCTGGACCTTTGCTTTGTCATGCAGCCAGTGAAGTTGATGCTCTGCCACCTGCTTTTGATGCATATTGGCCAGTCCTTCCAGTATTTCCACTGGCTTTGTCAGTCATAGGTCCTTCCAGTACCCGATGCACATGGTGTTGCAAGATGCAGAATGTTTATTTGCATGGTTTCCTTGCACTTTTTGTCTGCACAGCTTTCCACCTGCCTTATGCTGCTAAGCACACTACACAAACTGCCCTCCTCTGGCCCAGGCAGCTGAAATAGGAAAGGCATGGTCGGTGGATAACTGCTGTGTCAGCCAGCCTTCCCTGAACCCACTTCTCCACCTCTCCCCTGTATGGGCTCAAGTTATGTTCATAAATATTTTGCACTTGTAAATCAAATGCGTAGTTGTGAACTGAGTTTTGTAACCTTTTAAACCAAAATGTCTGAAAATTTTATGTTTGTGTCTATAGATGAGAATTTGTGTGTCTGTAAAAAAAGATTTGTGTTCATAAAAAATATTTACACAAGTTATAAAAAATTTTTAATGTCTGGTTACAGATACAAAGCAAAAAACTATGTGTAAAACTCTGCACTCAAGTTCCCTGGCTGTGTGTGAGTTTCAACTTACAAGTACCAATTTTGACCCAATTTTTCTTCCTTTCAGCTGATTGGTCGATGTCATGTCAATCATAAATTTAACAATCCAATTAGAGAACAGATGTTTTTAGTTAGTAAAACTAACAGGGAGAAGAGGGGCGGGGCGGTGGGGGATTCTCTGGCTGGCTGGAGCGGCATCTAATAACCAGCTCGCAAAATAACACAAAATAAAAACAAACCAACAAACAAAAATCATTCTAACATATCTGACCTGCTTTTATTCAATACACATGTAATATTTTTTATTAAGAGAGTTGAAGTTTGTGTTTCAGTCATTCAGTCATGTAGTGACTGTAAGTACTTAGCTGCATGAAAGTTATTAAACATGAGGAAACAGATCATATAAATCTCTGGATGTTTAAAAGACAGCTTATAATGGTCATTAAGACTAAATGTAGGTGTGTGTTCTTTAGACTTAAAAACAAGTTTAATATAATAGTCAGCACCTCTGGAGTTTACCTGCCTACACGGTGTTCACCTGTTTAACATCTGGCTGCTCATCAACATTGTCTCAAACACTGAAACAAAGAACACATTTATTTCTGAGGTGGCTGTTGTCGAGTCATCATTTTATTTCTCAATTACTAAAATAACTCATTTATCGCGGACACTTTAAAATTAAACTTACACAACACTGATGATGTTTGTGTATTCTCTGTAACACCTGGCACTGATTATTTAAAAATTATTTAAATTTTCACAATAACCACTGAATGTCTCAGACTATCACCATTTAATGTGAGTGTGTTTCCTGAATCATGATTGTGTTTGACGTCCAGTTATATTTGAGCAGATCGGTGTCAGAAACAAATTATTCAGGTACACACGTGCTAATATGATCAACCAGTTTTACTCAATTCAGTTTTATTTATGTAGCGTCAGATCACAAAAACAGGTCCCTCAATGTGATTTATACATATATGTATATATATATATATATATATATATATATATATATATATACATATATATATATATACCTGTATATGTATATATGTATATATATATGTAGATATATATATATATATTAAAGACCCTACAAAAATACAAGCGAAACAAAGAAAATCCAACAATCATTTCACAACAGTGGATGTTAGTCCAACACATCAGACATGACCTCAGCAGCTCTCAGCTGATGTGCACATGAATGATTTGTGTTTCCTCTGCAGGTGAAGGTAGAAAGTGTGTGTGAGCTAATGTGGATGTAAATTCAGCAGCATGGATCAGTGTGAGGACCGAGAGGAGGGAGTCCCTCCCTCTAAAACCACTCTGTGTGGGGAGCATGAGAGCCAGACCAAAGCTCAGAGGTGAGATGATCATCTCTAACTGTCCATGACTCTTCTTCATGTCACAGCTCAGCACTCACATCACTGCTCCATCATTATTCACAGGAACCAACCTGGACCTGAACCCAGCTGTGTGTCCTTAAAGAGTGACCAGTCTAAAGCTTACATGATTGGTTTTAAAGTCCAGCCTCTGTCTGCTGCAGAGAGGTGAGCTGTTAGTAACATGAACTCTTTGATTTAACTGCTTGATGTTGTTGGATATAAACTGCAGTGCAAACACATCATTCCCTCAATCCCATTTAAACTGTCTCTTAAAAACAACCCATTGGTTTTTAAACAACTGAAAATCCACTAATGTAGGGGAGAGCAGTGTGTCATGGCTTTTAAGATGAATCATCATCAATTTGCAAATTCTTATCACATTTTAATGACCACTAAATCACTGCTATTTGTGCTTTCCACAAAAGTTAACAGAACAAAATTTACCTTTACAGTTTTCATGTATTCTGAAACTGTTTTTTTTTTAACCTGGAATGTAAATGTAGGCCTACTTGTCTCTAAAGGCCTTTTACTTAACTTTGGTTGTTTAAATGTACTCTGGGCAATATGTAACACGACAGAAACAAAACATCAATCCTGTCACACTAGTATGAACCTAATACCAATTCCAGGGCTGGTATCAATATTATTTATATTTGGATTGATCCACCCACTTCTATCATGCTCATGTTTTCTTCCATCAGTCATGTTGTGCTTTATGTTGTGGGAAGTTAGAGGAGGTAACACTAACTTTGCTGCACAGATTTCACTTTTGCTCGTAAAACTCAGAGTGTCAAAAATGACTCAAACACTGGTTATTATTTTTAACTTCTAAAAACTAAAGTCACTCTCCACTATTCTCCACTTTTCTGAAAATCCATCACATAAAAATCAAAATGTAATCTGCTAAAATGTAGAAAAGAAAGTTTCTTCTCTGACTTTGTGCCTGTTGGAGATCAGTTCATCTTCTGCTCACTGAACTGCTGACAGAAAGAGTAGTTTGTAGTTTTTCCAAGTAAATGTAAGCTTCAAGCATCCATCTGTCCACACACCATGTGCTGTTTGATTTGCTGAGTTAAGTTAGCTGGTGGGTGCTGCAGAGACCACCATCATTCTGTTATTTTGTGTGCTGTTCCTGGTTTGGCCCTTGTTGTGATGATGAAGTCCACTTCAGATAAACAGGTCAAAGTTTGCCAGACTTTTAATGTGGGCAGGAAACTGAGAAAGTTCTAGAGTAAGATGGCCGACGTGTCAAACAGCTGTCAAAGGCACCATGTGGTAGTCATGATGACCTCTGTAAAGCTGCTTTGTGTATGTGAACTTTAGACAAAAGTCATGTTCACTTGTTGACCCTTGTAACTCTGAGTGAGGCTAGCCAATACCTAATGTACCTCATGCTCACTGTTGTTGGTGTGAGTCTGTAACTGTGCAGCTCGGCAGCCTGCAGCCTGTTATGGGCTACTTGAAGGTTTCAGTTGTACTGATTGTGTTTTGGTTTTGTGCCAGTTTTGAATTCTAGTTGGTGTTGTTTGCTGTAGTTGTTTTGAGGCCTACTGACCTATTGATAGCATCTCTTGTTAGCACGCTGCATTGTCTTGGTTTTTGGCTGGTGTGTTTTTATGCCACTTGATTAAGGAGTCTTTGTTTTAAGTTGTTGTCCTGGTGATTGATTTGGACAGGTTTGTGAAAGATGCTGATACCAGTATGGTGTTGGGTTTCAGACGAATTTAAGAAAAGAAGAACTGTGTATTAAAGTCATGTCTGATTGAACAGGAAATACTGACTGAAGAGTCTGACTTTTCCTGTTGATAAAGTGACTCAAACACTGAAGTAGGGCTGCCACGATTAGTCGACTAGTCACGATTACGTTGACTATTAAAATCGTCGACGGCTAATTTAATAGTCGACGCGTCGTTTGAAGCTTAGTAAGATCCCAAAAGACGCAGGAATAAGTAGTAGTATTTAAGAGTGTAATAACGGACTGAAACAGTAGATGGCAGCACTGCATGTACAAGGATGCCAGCTGCCATTAAACCCCGAAGAAGAAGAAGCTGTGTCCCAGAATTCATAGCACGGCCCAGTATAGTTGTCAACAATGGCGGCACCTAGTTAGATTTTTTATGTTACTCTTATTACTCTTTCTGGGTCACAAAATAAACATTTAACATATTTTCAGGCGAGAATGTAGCTGTGTAAACTTCAAATATCAGTTTATCAAGACACCACATATTTTCAAAAGCGCTTTTCGGAGACGTTTGTTACCCACCAGCTCGATAGCGATGAGAACACCGGACGCCCAGCAAATCGTTTTCAAACCCACCGCCGTCTTTCACTACTCAGGTTAAACATGATATATAAGTCACTTAGATAACTTAAAAATGTTATTGTTTGGCTTTTTTTTTAGTATTTTATTTGTTCCTGAGTAAATCGGTTTGGCTGAGATTAAAGTTATAGTTTTTACACAGCTGAATAAATGTCAAGCAGACAACTGATTATCAGAAGTGTGAGATGCTCGAGAATATACTCCGGTGTCCTGTTATATTTTAGATAGCAAGGAGCAGATGTTCTGAGTTTAATAAACTCCACCGAAACAATCTGCAAATGTCATTAAAATTTAATAAACTATCATCTTGTCTTCATTTTTAGTTAGCACATACCTTAAACACTTAAAGCTGTAAGCTAATGATAGTTATATAAGAGCAGATGCATGCTGGTGCAATAAGCTGTACGTTTTACGTCCAATAGATGCATGATCTGATTAGTCGACTAATCGCAAAAATAATCGGCGACTAGTCAACTATCAAAATAATCGTTTGTGGCAGCCCTACACTGAAGGACAAAAAAGAGGAACTGAAGAAAGTAAATGGAGCAGTGAAGGCAGTGTGGTGAGAAATCATATGCAAATAGTGTTGTCTCTCTGCACAATAAAGTAACACAACTAGTTTATTGAACCACCTGAACATACATCCCAATCTGCAAGATAATTCATGCATAATGTGGATCCATCCAGCAAACAAAGGCACTGAACTCACCAACAGTCTCACACTATCTGGCTAAAGATGTTTTTCCACAGAAAGTAACAGGTGGTTCATGATAATTGGCCAATTCTCTGGACAAAAGACATGTCATCCCCTCTAGCATTTTTTTTTCCAAATCGGCAAAACCTGCACTGTGCACATCTCAGGGGAAAAAGAGAGGATCTCACAGCTGTCCAGTACTGTGGTTCACGTTTTATTCACATCCGTCATGCAGGTACAAGGAATCAAGTGAAAAACTTTAGTGTGTCACCTATCTTCACAAAAACTTGACTTCTACAATTTCACAGTTAGCTTAATCAGACATGTTTTAATAATAATAATAATAATAATAATAATAATAATACATAAAAAACATGAAACAGGCATAAAAAACATGAAATATATACAGTAATGAGAGTAGCAGATAGAAAGTTTAAGATCAGGGATAGGTTATAAGGAGTAGGCAATTTTAAATAGGTGGGTTTTGAGGTTGGACTTAAAAAAATGGGATGAAGTGATATTTCTTAGGTCTGTTGTTAAGGAATTCCAAAGTCGGGGGGCAGAGCGGCTAAAAGCCCTGCCCCCTATAGAAACAAGACAAGAGGAAGGAACAGAAAGAGAAAGGGAGGAGGATGATCTGAGGCACCAGGATGGGATGGCGATCTGAACCAAGTCAGAAAGTAATGGTGGGGAGAGAGAATGAATAGCCTTAAACGTATGGGGTAGTATTTTAGAATTAATGCGAGATTTGACCGGGACCCAGTGAAGCTGCTTCAGAATAGGGGTGATGGGGTGGGTAGAGGGAGTCCTAGTAACAATACGGGCAGCAGAGTTCTGGACACGTTGAGGCTTATTGATGGATTTTTGTGTAAGGCCAAGTAAGAGTGAGTTACAGTAGTCGATCCGAGAGGTAACGAGGCTATGGACGAGGATAGCAGTAGCATGTGGAGTGAGGAAGGGGCCGAGGCGATTGATGCTATAGAGGTGGAAATATGCTGAGCGAGTGACATTATTGATGGTATTGAAAACCATAAATTAAGTTCAGCTAAGCAGAGGGTAAGGGAGGGTGGAGGGAGAGTAGAGTCGGGTTTGGCGGACAGGTAAAGCTGGGTGTCGCTGGCATAACAGTGAAACTCAATATTATATTTACGGAAAATATGCCCAAGTGGGAGGAGGTAAATAATAAAAAGGAGGGGTCCAAGGACAGATCCCTGGGGCACCGGCAGCCCAGTAGACAGAGGAAAAGGCTGAGAGGTGAAGGATTTTAATCGAATGAACTGAGTGCGGTCAGACAGGTATTATTTGAACCAAGCTAGCGTGGTATGAGAAAAGCCATTAGAAGCTAATCTGCTGAGAAGGATGGAGTGAGAGATGGTGTCAAAGGCTGCACTCAGATCGAGGAGAATAAGGATGGAGAGGAGACCAGAGTCAGCTGCCATAAGAAGGTCATTCGTTATTTTTATAAGAGCAGTTTCGGTGCTATGAGAGGGACCGAAACCAGACTGGAACTGTTCATAAAGGTTATTGTTGGTTAGGTGTAGACGAACTTGTGAAGCAACTATATTTTCAAGAATATTTGAGAGAAATGGTAGATTGGAGATAGGACGAAAGTTATTAAGGTTGTTGGGATCTAGACCTGTTTTTTTTTTTTCAGAATTGGGGTGATAGCGGCAACTTTGAAAGAATTCAATTCAATTCAATTTTATTTATATAGCACCAAATCACAACAACAGTCGCCTCAAGGCGCTTTATATTGCACAGTAGATCGCACGATAATAGAAACAGAGAGGGGCGGCCATCTACTGCGACCGGTAGAGGTGAGAGAAGGAAAACAGGATAAAGACATGCTGTGGAAGAGAGACAGAGATTAATAACAGATATGATCCAATGCAGAGAGGTCTATTAACACATAGTGAGTGAGAAAGGTGACTGGAAAGGAAAAACTCAGTGCATCATGGGAATCCCCGGCAGCCTACGTCTATTGCAGCATAACTAAGGGAGTATTCAGGGTCACCTGGTCCAGCCCTAACTATATGCTTTAGCAAAAAGGAAAGTTTTAAGCCTAATCTTGAAAGTAGAGATAGTGTCTGTCTCCCAAATCCAAACTGGAAGCTGGTTCCACAGAAGAGGGGCCTGAAAACTGAAGGCTCTGCCTCCCATTCTACTTTTAAATACTCTAGGAACAACAAGCAGGCCTGCAGTGTGAGAGCGAAGTGCTCTAATAGGGTGATATGGTACTAAAAGGTCATTACGATAAGATGGGGCCTGATTATTTAAAACCTGACCTTGTATGTGAGGAGCAGGATTTTGAATTCAATTCTGGATTGAACAGGGAGCCAATGAAGGGAAGCCAATACAGGAGAAATATGCTCTCTCTTTCTAGTCCTTGTCAGTACTCTTGCTGCAGCATTTTGGAATAAATGAAGGCTTTTCAAGCCTTCAGTTAATCCAAGCAGGAACAGTTCCAGAGGTAAGTGAAGAATGGATAATAGCAGATATGAGGGGAAGAAGAGAGAGTAGACAGGCCTTGACTAAGACTGTAGGAAGGGGGTCAAGCAGACAGGTAGAAGGCTTTGATTTGAAGATGATATCAGAGATATCAGTGACAGAGGGAAGTTTGAAGGCAGAAAGGCAATGTAATGGGGTGGGGTTGGGAAGGGGGAGCTACATGTAACATCAGGGGCCAGGTCTTAGTGTATCTTATGATTTTTTTCAGTGGAGAATAGCATTAGAGAGTCACAGAGGTTAGACGAGTAGAGATGAGCAGGTAGAAAGTCAGGTGGCCTGAGAAAAGAGTTGAAAAGTGAGAAAAGTGTCTTAGTAGAATCCTCGCTTGAACAGATAATGGCAGAGTAATAGGCAGATTTAGTTTGGTTAATACACTCCTTATAAAACAGAACATGATTATTAAACATTTCCTTTTGAACAGTAAGGCCGGTTTTCTTATGGAGACTTTTAAGTCATCGACCTTTAGCTTTAAAAAGTTGGAGTTCAGAAGTGTACCAAGGTGCTGAGTGAGAAAAGGATACAGGTCTAGTTTTTAGTGGAACGAGAGAGGCTATGATTATAATAAGAGACCAGATCATCTAGAGTAGACAGGTTGTTGAGAGACAGACGGCTAGAAAGAGCAGAAGAAAGGATATCAAGATTTATTTTCTTGATATTCCGGAAAGAGAGAGTGTGGGAGTTCTTGATTATGGAGAAGGTCATTTGGACATTAAAGGAGAGAAGCAGATGATCGGAGATTGGTAGCTCGTCAGCTGTGCAATTTGAAGGAGTAAGTCCGGAACAGCAGAATAGGCCCTTAGTGTGAGTAGAGAAGTTAATGTGTTGTTTAAAACTAAAGCTATCAAGGCAGGATAAAAGGTCTTTGGTAAGACGATGGTCGGAGTTATGCACATGGACATTGAAGTTGTTTTACACTTTAAAATCTTTTATAATCAAAACATTCATTCCTTGACTAATTTCAGTCTAATCTAAATAAATAATTAAAATATATTCATGTGCACAAACTTCCTCACACTGTGGGCCAGAGAGCAGATGTGGAGGTTATGTCTGAGACCAGTACAAATAAAATTTCTCATTTATTGTTTCCTGGGTTGTTATTAATTCATACCTTTGTTTTATTTAAGTATGACCTACATTTTGTGACAACAAATGTCTTTAAATTACAGTACTGTGCAAAAGTTTTGAGCCATCCATCACTTTATATGCACTTGGTGCTTATCAGAAGACATACTTTCTCGAGCTGTGATTTTATTTATTTTTTAATTTTGAAATGGTCTTCAGGCTCTTTGAGGTGTTTCAAAGTTTTTCTTTTCACATTGGCTGCTCTTTCACCCATTTTCAGTCCAGTCTTTATATCTTACTGTTTTAGAGGAATGTTTGGTTTGTCTGTTTGTTAAACTTGTTAAAACTGAACTATAGATAATTTGAGAGGTGGGTCAGACTTAAATTATTAGGTGGATTTTTCAGTTATGACAGGTTTAGCCCCATCCTTTGGTTTTTTACTGAGTCTTTGCCTTAGATGTTTTAAACAGAGCCCCATATAGTCTATTTCTGGCTGTTTGAACATACTCCTGAGCCTATCCCAGCAGCCATAGTCTGCTGCATGGCTAACACAGAGACACAGCTAGACAAGCTAACTGAATCTTGTGCTATATTGACATGAAGACTAAATAATATCAGTAGATGAAAGTACAAAATTTGGTTTAACCTTTTGTTATTCTAATTATACTCAGCTTGAAAATGAAGAAAAAGAAATAAAACACATATTCCTATTTCCTGTAGAGGGTGACTTTGCCTCTAAACAGGAAAATGTGTACAGTCAGAGGTTAAAGTGCTTTCAGCAGGTGGGGGAACCCTGAATTTGGTTGCAATTGCTCAGTGTGGGGAAAAGAATCATAACTCACAATAATTTCTATTGAGAGCTCCAGTAGATTTTCTCAGTGTACAGGCTGTGATCAGCTGACCTGCTGCTCTCTGTGGAGCACAAATGGAGTGCACAAATGAATTCAACCAGATATGAGAGCAGATGTTTCATGAGTCGTCTTGGCTGATTTCCATCTCCTACACTGACAGTAAACTGTTTATGCTTTCTGTTTTCTAGATGGTATAAAGTTTGTATGATGGTGGAATTCAGTCAATGAATCTCAGCATCATCAGCTAAAATTCATATGAATCTCTGCTACACTTGATGTAAGCTAACTGTGAGCATGAAACCACAGCCACTGTGTACCAGTCACACACTGTTCTTTACTTTAAATCCATCACAGTGCAGCAAACTAACCTGTTTCTCCTGCACTAACCTGCAGAGGATTTTCATACAGTCTTTAAATAACATAGTCTCCCTCAGTTTCTTTACCAGCACATGTCATAATATGAAAAAATATAATGTCACATGTACAGACCCAATATCAGATTTAAAACATTAAGACTTACATGTAAGCTTTAAATGAGCAGTCCGTACCTTATATTTTATGTAAGTAAGTAAGTAAGTAAGTAAAAGTAAGTAAAATTTTATTGATATAGCACATTTCTAGATAAAAGATCACAAAGTGCTTCACAAGATATAAAACAAAAACAGACAAAAGTTAACAAAATGCAATTCTAAAAAGATGTGTTTTTAGTTGTTTTTTAAAAGTGATCACTGAGTCCACAGGTCTTAAGTTCTGAGGAAGAGAGTTCCACATTCTGGCGGCCACAGTGGCAAAAGCTCTATCTCCCTTGGTTTTCAGCCTTGTATGCTGAATAACAAGTAGGCCCTGATCACAAGATCTCAGGGATCTACTAGGGACATAGGGCTGTAAAAGTTCAATGATGTAGGCTGGTGCTTGTCCTTGAAGAGCTTTAAATGTCAGAACCAGTATCTTAAAATGGACTCTGAATTCAGCGGGGAGCCAGTGCAACTGTATAAGCAACGGTGTTACATGAGAGTACTTAGATGTTTTTGTCAGAAGCCTTGCTGCAGCATTTTGGACAATCTGCAGACGCTCCAGGGAGTTTTTGTTTAGACATGTAAACAGTGAATTACAGTAGTCCAATCGTGATGAAATGAATGCATGAATAATAATCTCTAGTTCAGTATGAGATACTATAGGGCTCAATTTAGAAATGTTTCTTCAATGATAGAAGCAGGACCGCACCAGAGATTTGACGTGAACATCCAGGGTAAGAGCAGAATCAAAGATTACCCCTAGGTTCCTGATAGACGATTTCACAAAGGTTGAGAGAGGACCAAGAGCATTCATTATGTTAGGTACATGTCTGTCTGGAGCACATGCCAGGACTTCAGTCTTTTCTTCATTAAGTTGGAGGAAGTTGTCAGCCATCCAACCTTTGATGAACTCTAAGCACACATTTAGAATCTGCAGCTTAGAAACATCTTCAGGTTTAAAAGACATATATATCTGGATGTCGTCTGCGTAGCAGTGGTAGCGAATGTCCTCAAAGGGGCTCAAAATATGCTGGAGTAGATATATTAAAAACAATAAGGGCCCCAGCACACCATAGGACAGGGACGTGGAAGATGACCTGTACTTAGAGACCGCCACAGAAAAGTATCGTTCATAGAGATACGAGGAGAACCACTCTAAGGCAGACCCAGATACACCAACCCAGTATTTCAGCCTTTCAAGCAAAATGTAATGGTCAACAGTGTCAAAGGCTGACGTGAGGTCCAACATTAGGAGTACAGAACACTTTCCTGCATCGTTCTGCATCAGAATGTCACTGGAAACTCTAAGAAGGGCTGTCTCAGTAGAATGAGCTCTACGAAAGCCAGACTGAAATTTGTCAAAGATATTATGTTTGTCTAAAACTGCTGTAAGCTGCTTAGCCACAACCTTCTCTAATATCTTAGCAATAAACGGTATTTTTGAGATTGGTCTGTAATTGCTAGTGAGAGATGGGTCCAGCGTAGGTTTTTTTTAACAGGGGGTGTATAACAGCAGTTTTAAAATAAGCAGGGACTTTACCAGACCCCAGTGAGGTGTTAACTATGGTGAAAACACAGGGACCAATAGAGTGGAAGACATTTTTGAATAACGATGTGGGTAAAATGTCGAGTGAACAGGAGGATGCTTTTGTTGCATTAACAATTTTTTCCAGCTCTGATAGTGAGACGGGTAAAAAGCTTTCTAAAATGACAGGCTGAGCTGGCGTAGGAACTGACAATGCAGATGCTGATGGGGACAATTTTTTCCTTACATTACCAATTTTTTCTAGAAAGAAGGAAAGAAATGTTTCACAGTCTTCATTGGAAGAAGTAATGGCAGCAGGTGGAGCAGGAGTAATAATATCAGTAATAGTGTCAAATAACACCTTAGGATTACCTCTGCTCTTTGAGGAAAATAAGCAGCCCTCGCATCTCTAATTGCATTGTTAAAAGATCCTTTAAGTAAAGGAGATGAACATTTAAATGAGTTTTCCTCCATAAGCGCTCAGCTTTACGACAATCACGTTTTATGGAGCGGATGTTGTCATTTAGCCAGGGTAAGGACTTGGAAACAGAAACTGGTTTCATTTTAACCGGACAGATTTAATCTAAGATCGAAAAACAATGGTTATTAAATAGATCTGTTAAGAAATCAACGCCGTTTTGCGGGGATAGAGTTAAATTAAAAGCATCCGAGAAATTCTCCGCTGTGGAAGAATTTATGATGCGCGAGATAATTGTCCGGTGAACAGGAGACAAAGGCTCATGAAAAGACATGTTAAAAAGAATACAGTGATGATCAGAGATAAAAATGTCCTCAGAACAAATACAATCAATATTCAAACCCAAAGTAAAAACAAGGTCCAGTGTGTGTCCTTTGTTATGTGTGGGGCCTGACACATGCTGGGTAAAATGAAAAGAATCCATAATGTTGATAAAACCTCTGGCAAAGAGGTCAGAGTCAGCATCAACATGCATGTTAAAATCCCCAACTAAAAGCAGTCTGGACAACCTCATAGTAGAGGACAGGAAGTCGCTAAACTCTGATAAAAACAAGCTATTTGAACCAGGTGGACGATACACCACAGCACAATAAAAAGGATCCTTACTTCCGATTTTAATCAGCTGTAGTTCAAACGAAAGAAAGTGTCCAACTGTCACTGAGCGGCAGGAGAAACGGCCCTGAAATGCCACAGCGAGACCTCCTCCACGACCATATCCCCGAGGCTGGCTGATGACGGAATAGCCGTTCGGGCACAGTTCAATGAGGGACGAATAGTCCAAGTCCCGCTGCCAGGTCTCAGTCAGAAATAAGAAGTCCAGTTTTTTAGAAGATATCAAATCGTTAAGAACGAACGATTTATTAGTCAATGATCGGGCATTAAAAGCACCATGTTCGGCGGGGTGGAAGCATCATTTTTAGCAGAGGCTCGAGCTAAAGGACGTAAATACTTGGGGTTTGAGCCTTCACGCTCGTAGATTCCAGTCAGCAGGAGAGACTGGATGAACCCTCCTGAGGCAGCACGGTCTCGGAGAGCTGGGCCCTGCGTATCCAAGCAGGGAGGTGGAAAACAAATTCCCCTCCATGGAGCTATTCTGAGCATAGGTAACAAAGCACGCTCGACATCGCTTTCCAGTCAGACCCCGCCGCCAGAAAAGCCTAAGCTTCACCTGGATACCTGCTCTTCTTCCTTCTACGTGGTCTGCGGGGACTGCTGAGGACGCCGGCCAGAGATCCAGCCACTGGCGGAGGATGGAAAGTGCCAAAGGAGGAGAAGGATGAGACATCTTGAGCCATCATTGAAGATCGGATGGATAACAGCGTCAAACGATCATAAACCAAGGCAGCCAGTACATTATTGATACAAATAGAAAGAGCAGAGAAAAACAGCATGACGAAAGAGCGGGACAAACTCCACCCGGCAGCGGCAAAGCCAAACACAGGCGCCATCATACCAGAAGTTGCAATGCTCTCTTCTTCCTCTCTTGTTCTGTCTTTCTTATTTTTCTCCATCTCTGAGTGAAGCTGGCTCTCTTTCTTTTATCTCCCTGTGAAATACAGCAGCTGGACATTTAGCTAGCAACACACTGTGAGACAAACTGCACACAAACAGTTTGCATGCGGTTTACTGATATTTGTTGAGCTGAAAGAAATGCTACATTTGAACTGGTGAGGCGCAGAGTTCTGACAGGTGGGGTGCAAGTTACCTGGCAGAAAAGTCATGCGGAACTAATATTTAACATCTGAATCACTTTTACGGCGGAACAAAGACATTTGCGGCAGTTATGTTAATAATATTGCATCGGCTGCTGCCACAGGTTTGGTCATCAAAATGGAGAGATATTTTACAGTTACAAAAAGAAAAATATGCGTTTCATCTGAGACAAATGAGGAAAGTGCTGATAATAAGCCAAAGAATAAGCCAAACGGAAAATATGATGAAGCATATCATGCTCATGTTTTCACGGTGAATGTGGTAGGAGATGAGGAGAGACCGGTGTGTTTTTTATCTTTGAAAACTCTGGCAGGTGACAGTATGAGGCCCAACAAATTAAGAAGACAGAGACATTACACCCCAGTGACATCCATAAGCCACTTGACTTCTTTCAAAGAAAACTTGGAGAACACCATCAGCAGGAAAAACGCTTTGTAAAATCTGCATCAGTAAACAGCAAAGCATTAATGGCATCATATAAAGTTGCATACAGAATTGCTCAGAGCAAGAAACCAGGCAAGATAGCTGAAGAGCTCATAGTCCCCACAGCTTTATATATGAGAAAAGTGCTGCAAAATTAAAGGCCATACCTCTCTTCAATAACACAGTTGCAAGGTGCATATGTGATATTTCAAGTGACATTGAAGAACAACTAATTGAGGCGCTAAAGAACAAGCTTTTTGCCTTACAAGTGCATGAGGCTACAGACAACAATAAAGACTCTTTGTCAATTGCTGATGTTTGCTTTGTGTGAGGATTTGCTGTTTTGCAAGTATGTCCCAAGTAGAGCGACCGTTGATGAGCTCTTTAAGCCTCGTGACTGTTATTTTACAGAACATGACCTTAAATGGGAAAATTGTGTAAGCATTTGCACGGATGGTGCATAGACAATGGCAGGGAAAAAGAAGGGGTTGCAGGCACTTATCAAGATTGTCTCACCAAATGCGCAATAGATGCACTGCCTCATACACAGAGAAGTGCTTGCATCGAGCCAGATTAACCCCAAATTCAACACTGTTTTAACTGACGTTGTTGTCGTGGTGAATTTGATTAAAGCAAGACCCCTTCAAGAGCGACTGTTTACTGCACTTTGTCAGGAGATAAGAGCCAAGCATGTAGCTGTTTTGTTTTACAGTGAGGCAAGGTGGCTTTTGCGAGGTAAAGTGCTGACACGACTCTTTAAACTTTGAGATGATTTTACAGGAGGAAGGCATGCATTAAGTTGCAAGCAAGTTTAATAATGAAGACTTTCTGATGAAGCTGGCCTATCTAAGTGACATATTTGGAAAGCTTAATGGTTTAAATCTTCAGCTTCAAGGCAGAGACAAACATCTTCCTCAACTGCCAGACAAAATCAGTGCATTCACTCGAAAACTTGAGATGTACAGCAGGCGACTTGAGGAAAAAAAATGTTGATTCCTTTGAGAATCAATGAAGAACTTTATTGAAGCCAGTGAGTTGGGATCTACCACAGTGATCCACTGGCTTAAAAAACACATCTCTTCCCTGAGACCATTTTTTCAGAAATACTTTCCAAACAATAGTGCTTAATATGACTGGGTTAGAGATCCATTTAATGCATCATTCTGCACCTTCTGATTTTTTTTCTGCTGAAGAAGACCAGTTCATCGAGATCACCTCTAACTCCACAGTCAGGATTAGGTTTGCAGCTCAAACACTGAGTGAATTCTGGCTTGGTGTGGAGAGGGAGCATCCACTCATAAGACAGAAAGCTGTGGGCATTCTGCTTCCGTTTGCCACGTCCTATCACTGTGAGATGGGGTTTTCTGCTGTTGTCTCACTAAAAACAAAGTTTAGATCTAGGTTGAACATTGAACATGATTTGAGTGTGGCAGTATATAAGCCTGTAATCACATTTTGAAAAGCTCTGCAGTCAAAAACAGGCTCAGTCACTAAGAGCGAATAGTATTAACCTCGCACTAAATTATATATTTTTCATCACTGTTCACAAGTTTCTGGATTTCTTATTTTTATAAGACTAAGAATGAACTTCATTTTTGCATTTCTGGCAATGTTCACATTCTGCTTAGCTTGTTGCTTTTTTGAAGAAGTGGTGCAGACTAATGAAGCAGTCTAGTGACATAAGTTTCAAATAGTTGTTTGAAATGAAAGTTGTTTGGTTAAAACAAAAATTTCTGAAGAATTTATTGTGAATTAGTTTGTTATCTAAATAAAGTTGCAGCTAGACTTCTCTTTCATTGTTTTGTTTAGACAGGGCATGAAAGTATTTCTTCCTGCCATGTGGGGAATGATGTAAAACGTTTGAAAACCACTGAGTTAACCTAACCTCATGTATCCCTTTGGACTGTGGAGGAAGTCAGAATATGGAGGGAGAACTCAGGCAGACATGGGGGAGAACATAAAAACTTCACCCAGAGAGACCCCAACCACATACTTAATTCAAGCCCATGACCTTCTTGCTGTGAGGGGACAGTGCTAACCATGGCATCCATTCACAATTTATGATTCCATGATAATGATGGACACTCTGAGAAATTGTATAATACAGGAAGGCAGGCAGTACATAAATGAGTGCCCATTATGACTGTGTTTCCTAATGGAAACACAAGACGTTATGCCAGATTTTCCTACACGTTGCTTAGATTTTTTTTTACTTAATACAAGATATTTTAGCTTGAAATAAGTGAAAAAAGCTGCCAATGGAACAAGTGAAAATTCCCTAGTTTTAAGATTTACTGTCTTGAAACAAGTTCCTTTAGCTTACTGAAATGTTGCCCTTTAGCTGATTCTGTCTTATTTTAAGTGTAATGAGATAATTTTGACTAGAAATAAGACAAATACTCTTGGTAAGATTTTGAGTTGTTGCAGTGATATGGTCTTTGTCAACATTTCTATGGCTGAATAGTGACTCTGTACTTAATCTAATTTTTTATGATTCCTCCACAGAGTGGACCAGGAGAGCTCAGAGGTTCCCAGTAGTCAGTCTGCCCAGCAGCATCAAACAGACCTGGACTCCATATTTATGGTCTGTACATCTACAACAACTACTTTTACATCTATTCTGTTCAGGGTCATCTCCATGCTGCTCTTTGTAGACCAGTGGGTTGTCAGTGTGTCCAACATGGATCTGATATTTGGCTCCATGATTTCAGTCTGATTGGGTCATTCATAAATTATTCTGTTCCAGCTGCTGGAGGACAACATCATCACTTTCATAAAGAACGAGCTGAAGAAGATACAGAAGGTTCTGAGTCCAGATTACCCAACTGCTCATCATTCTCAGATGGAGGATGATGAGCGGAAGAGGAGCAGCAGTGAGGCAGTTCTGAAGATCACACTAGACTTCTTGAGGAGAATGAAGCAGGTGGAGCTGGCTAACCGTCTGCTGAGCAGTAAGAGATAGATAAAAATTTAAGCTGCCTCATGAATGAGACATTTACTAGTGTCTCAAAGATAGAATAAAATGCATGTATGTGCACATAATAAATTCTGAATGTAGACTTTCATTCATTTGTTCCTTTAGGAATTCCCATGGGAGGTTTAGAACCAAATCTTAAGTCTTTCTTGAAGAAGAAGTTTCAGTGTGTCTCTGAGGGAATTGCTAAATCAGGAAAAACAACCCTTCTGAAACAGATCTACACAGAGCTCTACATCACAGAGGGAGGGACTGCAGAGGTCAATGATGAACATGAGGTCAGACAAATTGAGACAGCATCCAGGAAAATAGACAGTCTAGAAACAACAATCGGACAAGAAGACATCTTTAAAGCCTCACCTGGAAGAGATAAACCAATCAGAACAGTGCTGACAAAAGGAGTGGCTGGCATTGGGAAAACATTCTTAACTCAGAAGTTCACCCTCGACTGGGCTGAAGACAAAGCCAACCAGGACATCCAGTTCATATTTCCATTCACTTTCAGAGAGCTGAATGTGCTGAAAGAGGAAAAGTTCAGCTTGGTGGAACTTGTTCATCACTTTTTTACTGAAACCAAAGAAGCAGGAATCTGTAGCTTTGAAGACGTCCAGGTTGTGTTCATCTTTGATGGTCTAGATGAGTGTCGGCTTCCTCTGGACTTCCACAAAACTACAATCCTAACTGACCCTAGAAAGTCCACCTCAGTGGATGTGCTGCTGGTAAACCTTATCAGGGGGAACCTGCTTCCTTCTGCTCACCTCTGGATAACCACACGACCTGCAGCAGCCAATCAGATCCCTCCAGACTGTGTTGACATGGTGACAGAGGTCCGAGGGTTCACTAACCCACAGAAGGAGGAGTACTTCAAAAAGAGATTCAGAGATAAGAAGGCCAGCAGGCTCATCTCCCACATCAAGACATCACGAAGCCTCCACATCATGTGCCACATCCCAGTCTTCTGCTGGATCACTGCTACAGTTCTGGAGGATGTGCTGGAAACCAGAGAGGGAAGACAGCTACCCAAGACCCTGACTGAGATGTACATCCACTTCCTGGTGGTTCAGGCCAAAGTGAAGAAGGTCAAGTATGATGGAGGAGCTGAGACAGATCCACACTGGACTCCAGAGAGCAGGAAGATGATTGATTCTCTGGGAAAACTGGCTTTTGATCAGCTGCAGAAAGGAAATCTGATCTTCTATGAATCAGACCTGACAGAGTGTGGCATTGATGTCAGAGCAGCCTCAGTGTACTCAGGAGTGTTCACACAGATCTTTAAAGAAGAGAGAGGACTGTACCAGGACAAGGTGTTCTGCTTCATCCATCTGAGTGTTCAGGAGTTTCTGGCTGCTCTGTATGTCCATCTGACTTTCATCAACTCTGGAGTCAATCTGCTGGAAGAACAACAAATAATCACCAAGAAATCTAAATTATTGAATGAACCAAAACTCCATTATCTCCACCAGAGTGGTGTGGATAAGGCCTTACAGAGTCCAAATGGACACCTGGACTTGCTCCTCCGCTTCCTCCTGGGTCTTTCACTGCCGACCAATCAGACTCTTCTACAAGGGCTGCTGACAAAGACAGGAAGTAGCTCACAGACCAATAAGAAAACAGTCCAGTATATTAAGGAGAGGATCAGTGAGAATCTGTCTGCAGAGAAAAGCATCAATCTGTTCCACTGTCTGAATGAACTGAATGATCATTCTCTAGTGGAGGAGATCCAAAAGTGCATTAAATCAGGAAGTCTCTCGACAGATAAACTGTCCCCTGCTCAGTGGTCAGCTCTGGTCTTTATCTTACTGTCATCAGAAAAAGATCTGGATGTGTTTGACCTGAAGAAATACTCTGCTTCAGAGGAGGCTCTTCTGAGGTTGCTGCCAGTGGTCAGAGCCTTCGACAAAGCACTGTAAGTAAATATGTGATCATGCGTTTAGTCTTTAAGTATTGTTTTGAACAAAAGGACATTCAATTCAATTTAATTTAATTTATATAGCACGAAATCACAACAACAGTCACCTCAAGGCACTTTATATTGTACAGTAGATCGTACAATAATACATACAGAGAAAAACCCAACAATCATATGAACCCCTTTGAGCAAGCACTTTGGCGACAGTGGGAAGGAAAAACTCCCTTTTAACAGGAAGACACCTCCGGCAGAACCAGGCTCAGGGAGGGGCGGCCATCTGCTGTGACCGGTTGGGGTGAGAGAAGGAAAACAGGATAAAGACATGCTGTGGAAGAGAGACAGAGATTGAGAACAGGTACAATTCAATGCTGAGAGGTCTATTAACACATAGTGAGTGAGAAAGGTGACTGGAAAGGAAAAACTCAATGCATCATGGGAATCCCCGGCAGCCTACGTCTATTGCAGCATAACTAAGGGGTGATTCAGGGTCACCTGGTCCAGCCCTAAATATATGCTTTAGCATAAAGGAAAGTTTTAAGCCTAATCTTAAAAGTAGAGATAGTGTCTGTCTCCCGAATCCAAACTGGAAGCTGGTTCCACAGAAGAGGGGCCTGAAAACTGAAGGCTCTCCCTCCCATTCTACTTTTAAATACTCTAGGAACAACAAGTAGGCCTGCAGAGCGAGAGCGAAGTGCTCTAATAGGGTGATATGGTACTACAAGGCCATTAAGATAAGATGGGGCCTGATCATTTAAGACCTTGTATGTGAGGAGCAGGATTTTGAATTCAATTCTGGATTTAACAGGAAGCCAATGAAGGGAAGCCAAAACAGGAGAAATATGCTCTCTCTTTCTAGTCCCTGTCAGTACTCTTGCTGCAGCATTTTGGATTAACTGAAGGCTTTTCAGGGAGTTTTTTGGACATCCTGATAATAATAAAATACAGTAGTCCAGCCTGGAACTAATAAATGCATGAACTAGTTTTTCAGCGTCACTCTGAGACAGGATATTTCTAATTTTAGAGATGTTTTGCAAATGGAAGAAAGCAGTCCTACATATTTGTTTAATATGTGCATTGAAGGACATGTCCTGGTCAAAAATGACTCCAAGGTTCCTCACAGCGTTACTGGAGGCCAAGGTAATGCCATCCAGAGTAAGAATCTGCTTAGATACCATATTTCTAAGATTTTCAGGGCCGAGTACAATAACCTCAGTTTTATCTGAATTAAGAAGCAGAAAGTTAGCGACCATCCAGGTCTTTATGTCTTTAAGACATTCCTGCAGTTTAACTAAATGGTGTGTGTTATCTGGCTTCATGGATAGATAGAGCTGGGTGTCATCTGCATAGCAGTGAAAATGTATGCTATGTCTTCTAATGATGCTGCCTAAGGGAAGCATGTATAATGTAAACAGAATTGGTCCTAGCACTGAACCCTGTGGAACACCAAAATTGACCTTAGTGTGTGAAGAGGACTCTGCGTTTACATGACCAAATTGGAGTCTATTAGATAGATATGATACAAACCACTGCAGCGCAGTACCTGCAATACCTACAGCATGTTCTAATCGCTCTAATAGAATATAATGGTCAACAGTATCAAACACTGCACTGAGGTCTAGCAGGACAAGCACAGAGATGAGTCCACTGTCAGAGGCCATAAGAAGATCATTTGTAACCTTCACTAAAGCTGTTTCTGTGCTGTGATGAGCTCTGAAACCTGACTGAAACTCTTCAAATAAGCCATTCCTCTGCAGATGATCTGTTTGACAACTACTCTCAAGAATTTTTGATATGAAAGGAAGGTTGGAGATTGGCCTATAATTAGCTAAGACAGTTGGGTCTAGAGATGGCTTTTTAAGTAAAGGTTTAACTACAGCCACCTTGAAGGCCTGTGGTACATAGCCAATTATTAAAGATAGGTTGATCAGATTTAAGATTGAATCATTAATTAATGGTAGGACTTCTTTGAGCAGTTTTGTAGGAATGGGGTCTAAAAGTCACGTTGAAAGTTTGGAGATGTTATGGCAAATGCAGATGGAACCAGGGAGCAGAACGCACGGAGGCAGAGTTGCTGTGAAGACAGTTTATTTACAGTGATGGGGAGGTTTTACAAGGACAGAGTATGTATAATAGCGTATGAATGGGGACGTGGAGCCAAGACGTGCAGGTGACGGAAACACACACAGGTAATGCACTCGATTTGGTACTGTTTATTGCCAAAACCTCCAGATGGAAACAAACCAGACGAGGCGAAATCTTGGGGAGGAAACAAAATTCCTTACAGTCACCAGAAATAATCCAACGGCTCCAGCAGGCAGGGGCAGAATTACAGACTCTCCAAAAACGTCAATACTCCGACACTAGTCTTCTGTCAGGTAGCTCCTAAAGAACACTTCTGAAGAATGCAGCTGATGAGTAACAGGTGTGCCAGGTTCAGTGACTCACTGCCCTGCCTACCTATACAAAAAGGGAGGCACCAAAAACACGTACTGAGAAAAACACCACATAACCAGAACCCAACTCCTAACAGGAGAAAGCAATTACTGAACGTAACTCAGAAAGATTAATAGGAGAAAAAGAGTCTAAATGAATATCAATGGTACTAAAAGTAGCTGTAGATAATATTAAATCTGTGAGATAATTATGGGTAATTTTTTCTCTAATGATTAAAATTTTATTTGTGAAGAAGTTCAAGAATTCATTACTAGTTAACGCTAAAGGAATGGTTGGCTCAATAGAGCTCTGACTTTTTGGCTACGTTCACACTGCAGGCAAAAGCGCATCCAATCCGAGTTTTTTGACCCTATGCGACCCATATCCGATCATGGTATGACAGTGTGAACGGCACAAATCCGATATTTTCAAATCCGATCTGGGTCACTTTCGTATGTGGTACTGAATCCGATACATATCCGATGTTTTAGAAAACGACTGCTGTTTGAACGGTCATGTCGCATTTAATCTGTCTTTTACATCACTGACACAAGACAGACGCCAATTATCAGCGCCGGAGAAGCGCCCGAGAAGACATCGCGAACGCTTCCTGGCCATCCAGTGAAACTGTTGGGAAGGCAATGTTGGAGAAACGTGAATATTTTATTTGTACTGTATAATCTGCAGATTCTGACAGAAATCTGCAACTATCCTTTGAAGCACCGCTCCTCTAAAACAGCAATAAGGATAATTATTATGTTATTTACATTATTATGTAAATAACAAAATAACTTAAAGCAAAAATTGGGAAACGTAAAGTCCAAAGTCTTTATATTAAGGGCCATCAGTCAAACAATATTGTTTGCTCTGGGTCTAAACAGAGCGCGTTGTGTGTGACATCTTCTTTTGCGCATGTGGGCCGCTTTGAGAGTTCACACTAGAGAGCTTTTGCTGTCGCATTTTATTTGTAGTGTGAACAAGCAGACAAAAAAATCGGATTTGATCAAAAAATCGGAATTGAGCATTAAGACCTGCAGTGTGAACATAGCCTTTGTCAGCCTGGCTACAGTGCTGAAGAGAAACCTAGGGTTGTTCTTATTTTCTTCAATCAGTGATGAATAGTAAGGTGTTCTGGCTTTGCGGAGGGCTTTCTTATAAAGCAACAAACTGTTTCGCCAGGCTAAATGATGATCTTCTAAATTTGTGACACGCCATTTCCTCTCCAGCTTACGAGTTATCTGCTTTAGGCTATGTGTTTGAGAATTATACCACAGAGTCAGGTACTTCTGATTTGAGGCCTTTTGAGGCTACAGTATCCAGAGTCATACATATTGAGGAGGTAAAATTATTAACAAGATGATCGACCTCTGTTGGGGTAGCGTTCAGGTAGCTGCTCTGCTCTGTGTTGGTACAGGGCATTGACGACAATAGCAATGGGTGGATTAAATTCTTAAACTTAGTTAAAGCGCTTTTAGAAAGACATCTACTGTGATAAAGTCTACTCTCCACTGCTGTGTAATCAATTATTGTAAATGTAAATGTTATCAGGAAATGATCAGACAGGAGAGGGTTTTCAGGAAGCACTGTTAATTGTTCAGTTTCTATGCCACATGTTAAAACAAGATCTAGAGTGTGATTAAAGTGGTGGGTGGGTTCTTTTACATTTCGAGAGAAGCCAATTGAGTCTAATAACAGATTAAATGCCAGGCTGTCATTTTAACATCTACATGGATGTTAAAATGAGCCACAATAATTATTTTATCTGAGCTGAACACTAAATCAGATAAAAAGTCTGAGAAATCAGACAGAAACTCTGTGCAAGGCTCAGGTGGACGGTAGATGATAACAAGTAAGACTGGTTTCTGAGTTTCACAGCTGGGGTGGACAAGGCTAAGCATCAGGCTTTCAAATGATTTAAAAGTCTGTCTTGGTCTTTTGTTGATTAATAGGCTGGTGTGAAAAATTGCTGCTACACCGCCCCCTCGGCCTGTGCATCGTAGTTTTTGGTAGTTAGAGTGACTTGCGGGTGTTGATTCATCTAAACTAACATAATCAAGAACATAATAATGTGGTAATCATTTCTAAGTTATTATCCCTCAATTACCCACGGCAGTTTCTGTGTAATAGACAAGAAACAGAGCTGCCAAATGCAAAAATTCCATTTTCTCTTTAATAACATATGAACAGTGTTGGGTAAGTTACTTTAAATTAGTAACTTAGTTACATTACTAGTTACTTCTCTAAAAAAGTAACTCAGTTACTTCAAGTTACTCGTTACTTTCAAAGTAACTAGTTACTAGGGAAAGTAACTTTGGTTTTACTCAGAATTCTCTTGTTAATGTCTTGCTTCCGTAACTGGATACGCAGCAAGATTGTCAGTCTTCTATCTTGCTTACATGCCACAAGTGCACTATGCCACCTACCAATAGAAAGGAAAAAATAATGTGCACATTTCCACGAGAGAAATCCCACGCCTGGACCGTCATTGACCGTCGCCATGATTCTAGCCTGCTTTTTACATCCAACACAAAAACTGCAGTCGTGGTGCTTTCGATTGTACTCAGAACTTGGAAATTCTGCCTTCTGAATAGGAAGATGTAGGTAACACCAGACTGCAGATGAGCTGCATACAGAGCTGGACTGGGACAAAAAAATCGTCCCGGGTATTTTGACTAGAGACCACCATTATAGGAAAAATCATAAAGCCTTTGAATGAAAATAAACACTGTTGTGACAGTGATGTACACTGTTCTGATGGTATATATGTATCAATCTATCAATTGTTTGTTGTAATACTCAGATAATTATTTTTTTTAAAGCGAGACATTTTAAATGAGAATAATAAAGAAAAGTATTTCTTTGTCCCCCCCCTTTCCCTGTTAATGCCCTACCTGCCCCCCTGGCAACACTTTGCTAGATCCACCCCTGCACATTTACCAGCTGTCAGCTACTTAGAAAAGGATCCTGGTGTTATTTGTCTCTCAGAAACAGTTCATAACTTCCCTTCAACTCATTCATGTCACCTAAAAGGTAAACCTGTTTCTCCATCACATGTTCAGCTCTGATGATTCAGTAAGGACATCTCCTGGTTTCATCTGCATGTTTCCTCTCACCAGATAACCAAACCGATATCATGACCAGCAGCTTTACAGCTGTGGCTCCAGCAAACATCAGCTGATACTAGAAATTAATATTAAATAAATTCTAACAACAGCTGATCAAGCTTAAACGTGCTGCTGTTGTTTAACGCGACATCCGCTGGTTTCCTCTTTCTGGCGCAAAGTGGGCGATAAATAAACAAGAGAGAAAAGCCGATCAGCTGATCATTGATCAGTTTCGTGATTGAAGTAGAAACAGGAGAGGAGAGAATGAGAGAAGAAGAGGCAGCTGTGCAGCTTCAGCTTTGTGTCTTTTTCATTGTAGCTGAAGTCCGGGACAAACTGTGTTCCTTTTCACCTCAGTACGAAACGCGTAATATTTTCTCTGAATACCAGACGATTCTGTTTTTTACGGGACGGTTGGCAACTCTAATAATTAACCGTATGAACAAAATAAAGTTCAACATCAGTAACATAGCACCCACACAGCTGTATAGAAACTCCGTCATGCTAGCTAGCACGCAGTACGAAAATGTCAGCATACCGAAAATAAACTCCACCTAAACTTGGTTTATATCTGACTCAGATAGACTGCAGGTCATAACTTCTTACCTGAAGTTCAGTTCACCTGACACGTGGACCGGCGGCCGCTTCGGGTCTCTCCTCTTGCCTCCCTTTTCCTTCATCCACCTGCTGGCCTCCACCACTTGCTAATGTTATTGAATCTGTGGATGCTCCGCGCGATATCCACCACACGAAGTAACGAGTAACGAGCCTATCTAAATCCCAGTAACGAGTAACGCGTTCCTGGTTTTGGCATAATAACTAGTTACCGTGCTCGTTACCACAATAATAACGTAGTTACTGTAACGCGTTACTTAATAACGCGTTAGTCCCAACACTGCATATGAATAACCTATTAGGCTAACTTAAAGAAATGTGACCATTAACTGGAAATAACCCTGGCAGTTTCTGTGTAATAAGCAGGATAGAGTGCTTCAAAATGCAAAACTGCCTGTTTCCCTTTAATAACACATTAATAACCTATTAAAGCAAACTTTAAAAGTGTGTGAGTATTATCTGGAAACAACTGTGGTAGTTTCTGTGTAATAAGCAGGATATAGAGCTGCAAAATTCAAAACTGCTTGTTTCTGTTAATTAGCATATTAATAACCAGGTAATAACCTTTTAAAACAACCAGTATCAGAAAGGGTTTTATTGCCAAAGGTTGAGGAGGTTTACAACATTAGGAAATTGCTGCGGTACTTAGTGCAAAAGATACTATAAGACAAACACTTCAATAAATACAAAAATGAAAATTAAAAGTGCTAAGAAGATTAATATATACATAAATGCAGGTGATGATCAGTGCAAAAATGGAACAGATGTAGATGACACAGTATAGGGTCATGTGTTTGTGGTAGGAACAGTCTTATGGTTATTGTTCATGAGTTCAACAGCAGAGGGGAAGAAACTGTTCTTATGGTATGAGGTTCTGGCCCAAATGGACCAGAAACTGTTCTTATGGCCATTTGGACCGGAGCCTCCTGCCTGAGGGGGGCAGGTCAAACAGACTCTGTCCAGGGTGAGAAGAGTTAGCTGTGATCTGAGCTGCACACCCCAGTGTCCTGAAGGTGTACAGGTCCTGCAGAGATGCGAGTCTGCGGCCAATCACCTTCTCAGCAGAGCGCACAACCCGCTGCAGTCTCTGTTTGTCCCTGATGGTGACTCCAGCATACCACACGGTGTTGGAGGTGGTGAGGATGGACTCAATGATTGTAGTGTAGAACTGCACCGTCATCGGGGCGATCGTGGCTCAAAGAGTTGGCAGTTTGTCTTGTAACCGGAAGGTTGCCGGTTCGAGCCCCGGCTCGGACAGTCTCGGTCGTTGTGTTCTTGGGCAAGACACTTCACCTACTGGTGATGGCCAGAGGGGCCGATGGCGCGATATGGCAGCCTCGCTTCTGTCAGTCTGCCCCAGGGCAGCTGTGGCTACAACTGTAGCTTGCCTCCACCAGAATGTGAGAGTGAATGAATAGTGGAATTGTAAAGCTTTGAGGGCCCAGAAAAGCGCTATATAAATGCAATCCATGTTGGCAGATTGAATTTTCTTCTGCTGCCTCAGGAAGTACATCCTCTGCTGGGCCTTCTTTATGACGGAGATGATGGTGTGCTCCCACTTGAGGTCCTGGGTGATGGTGGTACCCAGGAAGCGGAATGAGTCCACAGTGGTGATGAGGGTGTCAGTCACGGGTCAGGCTAATATTACTCAACTGTAACCACTGTTGCTGCCATGATATTACTTGGATATTACATAGTTATTACTTTGGTAATTGCATAGTAATAACCCTTTTGTTTCCCCTTGTTACCCTACTATTACCCCTATATTACCGAGCTGTAATAGAAAATGCTACCAGATAAAAACATATTTTTCCCTCTACTAAGTATAGATTATCTTTCCTTTGTCCCTGTAGTTGAGAAACTTTGTAATCGGTGGAGCATAACTCTCTCTCCATCCTTCAGTGTTATCTCTCCAGAATAATTCAGATGTCAACACTAAGCACCTCCAGGATCCATTTTGCCAAAATAAGAAAATACATTTGGATAGCATTCAGAGCTGGTTGCTTGTTCCAGATTTTGTCATATTACAGTCTTCACCTGAAATGGATCAAATTAATTTTTTTTTACCTCAAAACTGAACACAAAATAACCCCATAATGACATAGTAAAAAGATTTTGTTTGAAATTTTGGGAAATTGATCAAAAATATAAACCAAAAATATAATATGTACATAAGTATTAAACATGGGAATTGGCAAGAATTGAGCAATTCTGATTCCATTATTGAAATTACTTATCAATTCAATTCCTTATCCATCTTACTTGGCTCAGCTTTGAGAGTCACCACCATGGCTAAGCAGCATATCAAAGACATTACATCACTTTTATCTGTAAAATGATCAGAAATGCATTGTCTTATTTAATAATATTAACCTACAGACTACAACCCTACACAAATCCCTATCCTAATGAGGACACACAAATAATCTTTCTCTCAGTATTTAGGTATTAACACAAAGCCGACAGCACAAAACAAATGAATATCAGCACAAACAAATTCAAAGTGTTTGCTACAAGAAACTAGGGGTGGGACTTGAATAAAAAAAAATCTAATTAATTAGAGGCTTTGTAATTAATTAATCTCAATTAATCGAATTTAATCACACAAGAAAATTTGCACCAAAGCGCAAATGGTTTTTTTGATGTTGATGTTCTTTTGATTTATCTGAGGAAAAACAGAATTTAAACTGCATTTCAATTTAAAACAGAGAACAAAAATAATAGCCCTGGCCAAAATTGGGCAGACCTAAAAATAAAGTGCTATTTTAAGTACTTTAAGTACATTTTCAAAATGATATTGTCTTTAAATAATAATAATAATAAAATTTTCAACATAAACTGCAGTTTTTCCTTCTTTAAAACATAAGGCAGAAACATAAAAGGTTATCTGAACCACATCACCCTAAACTCTGAGTATTTTGTATTTTATTATTTATTATTTTAATTATTTTGTACATTAGGCTAAAACAGAGTGATCATCGAACATTTTAGTGCAAAAAATAACAAATCCACTGGACTCACAATACCTCTATGCTTATTTATTGTCTATCTCATTCAGCCCGTTACTTAAACTAGCCTGTTTACATTTTCAAAGCTCAAGGCAGCTCTCTTTTTTGTTACTATTTGAACTGCAAGTGAGAACAGTCTCTCACATGGGACAGAAGTGGCAGGACTAATCAAATACTTGCGGGTCAGGACAGACAGCTGTGGGTGGGTCCCTGCTTGACTGGACCACCACTGCAGCCGGCAGTCTGTCTCGCTGATGGTGGATTCTGCTTTGATTCAGATGAGGAAGGCCTGGGTAACAGGGCCCTGAGTTTGTACAGAGTCTGAAGACAATGAAGAGAGGAGGAGGATCTTTGTCTTTGCTGGCTCTTTTGTGGTGGCATCATTACATTGTTCCTGCAGCAGGGTCTCAAGGCTGGTCCAAACCTCTTTTCGCTCTCCCCTTGCAAGACACTTTAAGTCCTTAAAGCGTGGGTCAAGCACAGTAGCTATCTTGAGCCACTGATAGTTGAGTGTAGCTACACATTGGGATAGGTCCTATGTGAAGGCAGTCTTAAATTTCACCATGTAGTTTGAGTCATGAGACCTCCATGGTGTGATGCAGGTGGCAGAAAGCAGGTAAAACCACTGAACATGACACATATGTCTCACCTCCAAGAAGCTCAGTCACAAACCTGTAGTAGACAGTTCAATAAAGTAATTATTAATCTACCCAATAACTGTCAACTATAGAGCTTTTTGAAGAAACAGTAACAGTAAGTTATAAAACAGTTTCATTTACCTGAATGGCTCAAGGACAATTGCCAGCTTTTGGAGTTTTACCATCTCTGTTGGAGTTAAAATGACTACAGTCGTGGCCAAAAGTTTTGAGAATGACACAAATATTAGTTTTCACAAAGTTTGCTGCTAAACTGCTTTTACATCTTTGTTTCAGTTGTTTCTGGGATGTACTGAAATATAATTACAAGCACTTCATACGTTTCAAAGGCTTTTATCGACAATTACATGACATTTATGCAAAAAGTCAGTATTTGCAGTGTTGGCTCTTCTTTTTCAGGACCTTTGCAATTCGACTGGGCATGCTCTCAATCAACTCCTGGGCCAAATCCTGACTGATAGCAACCCATTCTTTCATAATCACTTCTTTTTGTTTGTCAGAATTAGTGGGTTTTTGTTTGTCCACCCGCCTCTTGAGGATTGACCACAAGTTCTCAATGGGATTAAGATCTGGGGCGACCCAAAATTTCAACGTTTTGTTCCCCGAGTAACTTAATTATCACTTTTGCCTTATGGCACGGTGCTCCATCGTGCTGGAAAATGCATTGTTCTTCACCAAACTGTTCTTGGATTGTTGGAAAAAGTTGCTGTTGGAGGGTGTTTTGGTACCATTCTTTATTCATGGCTGTGTTTTTGGGCAAAATTGTGAGTGAGCCCACTACCTTGGATGAGAAGCAACCCCACACATGAATGGTCTCAGGATGCCTTACTGTTGGCATGACACAGGACTGATGGTAGCGCTCACCTTTTCTTCTCCGGACAAGCCTTTTTCCAGATGCCCCAAACAATCGGAAAGAGGCTTCATCGGAGAATATGACTTTGCCCCAGTCCTCAGTAGTCCATTCACCATGCTTTCTGCAGAAGATCAATCTGTCCCTGATGTTTTTTTGTTTTTTTTTTGAGAGAAGTGGCTTCTTTGCTGCCTTTCTTGACACCAGGCCATCTTCCAAATGTCTTTGCCTCCCTGTGCGTGCAGACGCGTTCACACCTGCCTGCTGCCATTCCTGAGCAAGCTCTGCACTGGTGGCAATGAAATGCAGTGGAAAGTTTTTTGGGGGATTAAGTTAATTTTCATGGCAAAGAAGGACTATGCAATTCATCTGATCACTCTTCATAACATTCTGGAGTATATGCAAATTGCTATTATAAAAACTTAAGCAGCAACTTTTCCAATTTCCAGTATTTATGTAATCCTCAAAACTTGTGGCCACGACTGTAGCTTGTGCTTTTGTTTTTCTAAACTAGTAAAAACAGTCTCTTGATTCTTTAGTAGACGAGAAACCATACCCAACGTTGAATTCCACCGTGTGGAAACATCCTGTATGAGTGGCTCTTTCTGTTGCCCCAGTCTTGTTTCCTCCTGGTGTACTTCCTATATATTAGCAGGGCTGTCTGTAATATATCCAGTATTGTTTACTTTTCAGTGTCATAAAGCTTTCGACACGGCAGTTGGAAAGTTGGATCACATGACGCTAACTGTAGCACATTTTCTAACCCCCACTGATAGTGGTCTATAGTCCAGAGCAATCCATTTTGCGAAAGAATTTGTAATTTTGTCCGATGTTGACTTACTAATTTTGGTCCTGAAGCCAGTCCTCAAGTTTGGGCTGCCAACACGTTTTGTTGGTACTCGGACTGCTAGTGCTAACAGCTCTGCAACATGTTTTGCATTAGATGGTACCATAAGGTTGAAGTGCTTCGGTGGTATGCAAACTCCTTTTTGCACAGTTTGCACAACACCACGCTTTTATCAAGGCTTCCGTCTGGTAGTCTTTTGAAATTAAATTAGCCTCCGATCAATGCCCTTTCTTCAGATTCTTCCATTTTTGTAGCTGTATCAGTATAATAGGTATACCAAGAAATCTTGCATTGACAAAAGTTCCTCTTTGCTTGGAATGCAAAGTGTGATTAAATGCGTTAATTTTTTTAACACGTTATTTTTTTCAAATTAATTAATTAACCACTTCCTGTGGGCAAGCCTCCATTTCTAGGCTCCAGTATCTCACCTGCTCACGTCTGCCCTCCTGTGAATATTACTCTGTTGTCTTGTACCACAGCAAATTAAAACAATAGCCCAGGAAACATATGAATTTTAAAATAATAATTTATTTTGGACATTACCTAATAGGACTATCAAAATAAAAATAATATAAATCGAAATATGATTTAATACAAACTGAAGTGCTAGTAGTATTTAAAAAAAAGAAATAATGTGCAAATAGAAAAAACTTAAAATGGATTCTTTCCATAAGGAAAAAAAAACTTCAAGTTAAATCAAAAAGATTTTACTTTTAAGTTTCCAAAAGTTTACAGATGACTTAGTTTATGAATTCACAATTGCAATGGAGATGCTCTAAAGTGAGGCTTGCTGTTGTCTTTGAGCTGATGTTCCCAGGTGCTGATAACCATGCTGAAGCTATTCTCTATCATGATTATAGCTATTTGAGAGGTTCATGAGGCTCTTTCCTGGACAAACTCATTTATATGGCTTTGATTAATACAGAACAAAACAGAATTAGCAAAGATACTTACGAATCACAAATTTGGTTGCATATCATAGTCTTTTTAACTGAGGAGTGCTTTAATCTGGCAACTACCATAAAGACAGAGTGGTGGAGTACTGTATAAATGTTTGTCTTTCTAGAACATTCTCCTTTCTTCTACTTTGTTAGAGTCAACACTGGATTTTTGATTACCTCCCTGTTTTTGCTCTCATATGCCTTTATGAATCATACCCAATCAATAGGTGGACTCTATTCAACTTTTAGATATATCTGACAGATAACAGTATCAGTGGAAACAGAATACATCTGAGCTCAATTTTTAGTTTCATGGTTGTAAATACTTATGTAAGTATTATATGTATTTATTTGTTCCTTTGTTTGTTTGCTTGCTTGTTTATGGTTTTTATTTTAAATGCTTTTGCAAGAATATCACGCACTTCCAGGAGTTTTTATTTTTCTATTGCATTCTATTGGAAAATGACCAATAGTGCCTTTTGACTATGTCAAAAGGAGTATTTAGACAGAGTGATTTAATTGTTTTTTCACAAAGGAAATTTAAAATATTTCATTTTTGCTCCAACTCAAATTTTAGTTGTTTTTTTTTTTTTTAACCTTGAAGTGGGTATAGAAATTTATTTTTTCTTTTCTTTTGTCTAGGTCTACAGTGATTTACTCTTATCACAAATATTGCTTTTCAGACTGGATGGCTGTAATCTCTCAGGAAGAAGCTGTGCAGCACTGTCCTCTGTTCTCAACTTCCAATTCTCTAGTCTCAGAGAGCTGGACCTAAGTAACAATGACCTGCGGGATTCAGGAGTGCAGCTTTTCTCTGAAGGATTGAAAGATCCACATTGTAAACTGGAATCTCTCAGGTCAGGAATCTGCTATTTTTGCTGATCGTAATAAATTGAATTGTGTTAATACTTAAACAGCTAACCCTCACAGAATCACCAAATTTCTTTTAACTTTTTCCTGTGGTGTTATGCTCTCCATTACTGTAGATTTTTTTTAATATTCAGATTTTCTGTTTGTTTGTATGTTTTATATTTCATAATAACAAGTGACTTCATACACATTTGATAGCTGACTAATAGTTGGCTGGGCTGAGTTTAGGGCTATTTTGTATTTGAGATATATTAATTCCCTTTTATTGTTATGAATTGTAGATATAAAACACATAATTCAGAAGACTGTGGGAAATGAAAAAAAAGACCTGAAATTCCAATTCTTAAAACAAAACTGAAAATGGAAATAAATAAATATTTATAGGTTTTGTGTAGAACAAAGAAAAACCAAAGAAAGTACACAGGCCAAAGGAAGGTAAGACTATTCTCACAGAAATGGGACAGAATTTTGCCATACATATTTCTAAGGAATGTTTTTTTTAGCATTGCACAATGCATGACACTTTATTGACATTATTATGCACAAAAGCTGTCGTGTTGCCTTCCTCTCTGTCTCTTTTTCTCTCTCTCGCTCTGTCTGTTCCTACTTCTCTCATGTCTCTCATCCAGATAGGGGATGAAATAGGGGAGACAGAAACAATGAGGAAATCTCCTCCAGCCTCCTCCTCCAGTGTTAATAAACACAGTTTATTAAATAGAGTTATATGAACAACAAAAAAGCGCATCACAATACACAGAACAGCAAGAAAACATACAGCAAAGAATGCAAAGCAAACCCCGGGGTGTTGAGCCTTTAAGCACAAACAGCAGAGACATACAAAGACAGAAAAAGCTGCTGGCGAGTGTACAAGTGGTATGAAGTTTCAATATAAATGTACATAATATTTGACCTGAGGTGATGGGTCATATACAGTTTGAATATATAGGTTAAATGATTAACATGGCGATTCCAATATATAAAAACCTCCAGTGTAGGTATATAGTGTATGCGACTATATATGACTAGGTACACATGTCCAGTCTGTGTTGTAATGTGGATTGTATTCAGTGGTTGAGAGGAGGCAGCAGAAACACTCAGCAGGGCAGTCAAAAACTCATGACCACACTGGTACTGGGAATTCCACAGTGCTTGTCCTGTAATAAACATACTCTTCATCAACCTTACAAGGGCCAGTTAAACGGCTCTTATCACACAAGTTACCACCATGTGCAGGATTTACAAGGGGATGTTCTGTCCTTACTGCTGTAATGAATAGGCCTGAACCCCCTCAGCCAGATCATTAACTACTCTAGCTACAGATACGAACAATGGAATGGAGCAATCCTTAGCTAGGTGTGTTACATGGATGATATCAAGTTGTACGCCATGAAGTGAATGAGACATTGATTCACTGATCCACACCACTAGGATGCACAGCATTGACATCTGAAAACCATTTGGACTGGAGATGTAGTCTGACAGTAACAAAGAGAAGGGGGGTAGTCAGAACTGAGGGAATTGGACTATCAGAAAGCAGCAATGCAGACACTAAGGACAGCTTCTAGTACCTGGGAATCCCACAGGCAAATGAGTCCTCTAGGAAAGCCACAACCACCCAGATAATAAGACAAGTTCTGAGGAGTCAGCCGAATGGGAAGTACATGATCTGGGCAATTAATACGTATGCCCTACCAGTGAGCAGATACACTACTGGGATAATGAAATGGCTAAAGAAGGAGCTAGACCAAGCAAAGGAAGATGGCCCTAGTCGTAGCTATATAAAGTTATAGCAATATCAGGAAGAAGGAATATAAGAAGCTTCAGAAATACCATGGGATGAGAGAGGAGCTCACAAAGATATGGAAGATGAAGGCAAAAGTGGTTCCTGTAGTAATCGGAGCAGTCGGGACAGCGACCTCCAAACTGGATGAGTGGCTCCTGAGGATCCCATTTACAGATGTTTAAAACAAGGTCCAGTGTTGGGGAGTAACGGAATACATGTACTGGTGTTGGGTATTTAAAATTAAAAAAATGAGTAACTGTATTCCGTTACAGTTACCGTTTAAAAAGGTGGTATTCAGAATACAGTTACTTTGTTGAAATAAATGGATTACGTGGCGGTATTTTCCTGTTTGATATGTTCGGCTATGCCCTCTCTATTTCTGGTAATTTCACGCCGGTGGAAACCTAAACAAAACACGCAATAAGAGGCTCTAATGCCTGTTTATCAATCTCATGGCCCATGTCACCCCTGCTTGCTGCCCACATAATGACGTGAAGAAATATTTTTAAAAATTATTATTCAAAAATTATTTAATATGAAGGCAATAGACAGAGTGCTACAGGCATAGCCCTAAAGAATGTAGCCTTATGGGCAGTGTAGTCCGTGCTGCACGGAGAATGGACTGCTATACCCCTGATGTGTCTGTGAGCGAGGGAGGGAGAAAAAGGAAAGTGGAAAAGTACGAGATGGAAGTATGTAAATATAATAATAGCAACCACTGCAGCCAAAAAGAGTGCCTGACGAGCCCAGTTGTAAGCTATTACGACTCGACTGTACACTATTTTCGTGTTTTCCTCCGAAACAATAAGTTCAGTTGGAGCAGCCTTTCAACACCTCTCTCTGTCTCTCGCTAGCAAAGTTCACCTAGACGAGAAAATAAAGCTAGTTTTCGGCTACAAGCCCGACACAGAGCCCGACGTATGAGCCAGAGTTCTTTTAAAGAAACAGCAGGACTGAAGTTCCAGAAGGTTGATTCTGTTAATCTGGATGTAGTGTTTTCAGTGGGAGAAGCATTTTAGTCTCAGCTGACTGCATGTACTATAAGTAGTACATTTGCACACTGACAAAAACTACCAAATACAATAGGGAAAGAAAAAAACAAAAAAAAAGAAAAACCTTATAGTACCTCATTATCATAATAAAAGTTGACACAACTTGTATTATGTGTTCTAAATTTTTGCTGCTATAAAGCACATCTAAAATGAACTAAATGCATGGCAATTAATCTTAAAAAAAAAAAAGAAGAAGCAAGGAGCAATAACACAGGACCAAAAAAGTGTTCACATATCAATTGTTCTGTCTGCAGTCTGTCAGGCTGTCTGATCACAGAGGAAGGCTGTACTTCTCTGGCCTCCGCTCTGAGCTCTAATCCCGCCCATCTGAGAGAGCTGGACCTGAGCTACAACCACCCAGGAGACTCGGGAATAAATCTGCTTTTGGCTGGACTGAAGGATCCATGCTGGATACTGGACACACTCAGGTATGGAGAGAATGTCTGATAGAGAAGGAAGAATATACTTTCCTCAGGGAATGATAGAGTAATCTGATTCTGAAGTGTTTTCTCTGTTGTTCACTCAGTTCCTTTTTGTCATGTGTGTTACAAATGCTACAAAGTTTGTTCTTTGATCACAACAGAAACACTAGTATAGTTTAATGATAATGAGATATTTATGTTGTGGAACTCCAGGAGTTTCTCCGGGAACAATAAATGTTTTTTGTTGCCATTTATTGACTTTTTGGATTATTTCAAATAAATAAAAAATAATGTGTAAATAATCACAAAATGCTTTATTTCTATCTCATGCAAGCATATTTACATGTCCCTCATGACTATTTGTACAGTTTAGCTGAATATCAAATATAAGAAATATATATAAAGATATTCGAATTACTACGAAAGATTTAGCATTAATGTGTTAATTTACAAACCTACTTTAACTACTAATACATCTACTTCTAAAAGAATTGTACAACTTATCTCTGAAATTCCAATATTTCCACACGATCTCCAATGCAATTCTATTTAAGCTATTGGTCCTGTGTCAGTAAACCAGTGTTTTGAGTTCTGGTGTCAGTCTGTATTATGGTTTTTGTTCTGATTGTCTAGTATTGCTGTTTTGGTTATTACTATCTGGTGTTTCGGTTTTATTCTTGTTAAGAGTTTAGCTTTTAGGTTTTGATTCCGTGCTCTCTCTGTTCTGTGTCTTCCTTGTCACGCTTGTCTCTGTGCTCCATGTTCTGTTTCTGTGCCTCCCTGTATGCTTGGTGTCTTATCCCTACAGAAGATTTAGTCTGTTCAGTTTTATCTCCATATGTTGTGTGCTTGGTGTCAAACCTGTTATGTCTATGTCTCTGTGTCAAGTCTGCTTTTGTCTCATGCTTCCTGTTTTGCTCTCCCCCGTCTCATCTGTGTAATTCGTGTCAGCCATGTCTCCCAACTGCTTCCTCTTGGTACTGTTCACCTCTTGTATTTGGTGTCTGCGTCTTCCCCTGCTCATCGTTGCGTCGTACCCTCATACTCGCCTGTGTGTTCTGTTCCAAGCTCTGTTTCTAGCCTCATCACTTTAGTTTTCTGTTTTGATTTATGCCAGTAATAAAGCTGAGTTCTTTGAGTTTACATTTCGTCTCCACAAGTCTGCATTAGGGTCCTTCTTTCCTGCCTGCTGCACACAGCACACAACATGTCAACTGTCCTATTTTAAGTTTTTTAAAACCAGATGAAACTTGTCAGGATCAGTACTTGAACTCTGTTATTTGCATTAAGGATAGTGTACAATTGTATAGGAAAAAATAAGCAATAATTCTTAAAATATTACAATCTTTTTATGCCCTAATTGCAATGTGGCATCACTGTGTTAGCAAAATATAGAGTTACTGCTGTTATTAACCATCATCAATCATCAATGCTGTTGCATTTTTTACTGCAACAAGGTTGAATAACTGTAACATGGTTGAATCTTTGATGGTCTTTTTTGAGTTGGTCTTGCACTTAACTATAAAATGTCTGAAATAATTTTTAAGGTTTTTTTGCAACATATTTCCAGATGAGGGCATGACAGACTATGCACAGGGGCAAAGAACACAAAAAGAAATGCAGACCCAGAGAAAAGGGAAAATATTATTAGAAGTGTATGCAAGGGAAAGAATAGACTGTGTCCCAGGAAAAAAGAAAACAAAAGAGTAGCTGCAAAACACCCAAGAGCTCCATCTCATACTCTCCAGACCTCATCAAGAAGTTAAAGGTAAAGGTTCGTGAGAGTACGATTAGAAAAAAAAAAACTGAACATCTATATTTCATTGAATAAAATGGTGGAGCCATGCTTTGACTTCATTCAGATTTATTGCTGTAACAAACAATCCAACAACTACTTCAAAGAACTGAAAGATCCAGGATCAGTCCAAATCATCAGCAGCTTGATCAATGTATGGATTCAAGTTTAGTGTGAAAATGTTGGACTGTTCCTTTATCAGTGTCTAACAGTAAGTGTATTCAATTCAATTTTCAGTTCAGTTTTATTTATACAGTGCCAAATAACAGCAATAGTTGCCTCAAGGTGCTTTATATTGTAAGGTAGACCCTACAATAATCCCCCACCCCCAAATAGTATGACCCCACCCATGAGTAAGCACCTTGGCAATTGAGGGAAGGAAACACTCCATGCTGTGGAAGAGAGCGAGTGATTAATAACAAGTGATGATTTAATGCAGAGAGGTCTACTAACAGAGAGCAATGTAATGTTCATGTGTACATGCTGAAAGAGACTGTGCTGGTCTGACCCCCCTTCCTCCTTTCAGGGTGGAGCCTGCTGGAGAACAATGGTTGACACCAGGTCTGAGGAAGTGTAAGTGTGTTTTTAATGTAATTCATGAAAACAAAGCAGTACACATTCAACCATCTTCAAACTGTCACATCACTCATTCACATCTCCGATGTCAGGAGTCATCATCAAAGTGTCAATCAATGAACAGATGATGGATCAATAACTACAGCTGGACTGTGTTTGTTCTCTCCATCAGATTCCTGTCAACTCACAATCGACACAAACACAGTACACACAAATCTCCAACTGTCTGACAACAACAGGACAGTGAAACATGTGGAGGAGGTTCAGTCATATCCTGATCATGCAGACAGATTTGATGTTTGGCCTCAGCTGCTGTGTAGTAATGAACTGACTGGTCGCTGTTACTGGGAGGTTGAGTGGACTGGAAGAGTTGACATGTCAGTGAGTTACAGAAGAATCAGAAGGAAAGGAGACAGTTATGACTGTGTGTTTGGATACAATGATCAGTCCTGGAGTCTGAACTGCACTGATAATGGTCCTGATTCTGTCTGTCACGATAACAGTCGAACATCCATCTCCTCCTCCTCTGTCTCTAAGAGAGTAGCAGTGTATGTGGACTGTCCTGCCGGCACTCTGTCCTTCTACAGAGTCTCCTCTGACACCCTGATCCACGTCCACACCTTCAACAACACATTCACTGAATCTCTTTATCCTGCATTTTATTTCTTTCCTTGTGCCTCAGTGTGTCTGTGCTGAGTTGAGTGTAAAGAGTGTCCTCCTGTTAGAGAAACACTCTGACTGTTGAACTGATAGTTCAGTCTGTACATGTCTGTTTCTTTCACCCAGAAACACATTTTCAGATTCATTGTTTCAATGATTGATGAAGTTTCTAAATGATTTCTTGTAAACTTCTTCCTCTTCAGTCCTTTAAAGATGGAGCTATGATTATTCCAGGATCCACGTTTTTTTTTTTCACTCAAAGCTTCACAGTCAATATCAGTATGTTGTGTTTCTCTAAAGATCAGTTCACAACCAGCTCCTCTGCACTTTCAATAGGTCTGAGCTCATGAAAATGAATACAAATGTTTGATTTCTCTTTCTTAATGTGATTTTTCCATAATTCTTAAATAAGTGGACATTCAATAGTACTCAGTGTATAAAATATTCAAGACATTCAGCGTCTCTCATGTTTCTGTCATTTTATAAAATCAACTGCTTTTAAAAACTAATCCAATCAAAGAAACATGGACTGTCACTAACATCTCCTTGAACTCTTCATCAGTGGTGATTTGTTGCCCTCTCCTGCCGAGAAAATGAATTGCATGGTGTCAATTTAATTAACACACATGACACGAAGTGTTTTTAAATCTACCTTTTCTAATTGTTCGCAAATATTTATTCACTTGAATTCAATTTTATTTATATCGTGACAAATCAAAACCACAGTCGCACCTACAATAATAGATGCAGAGTAAAACCCGAAAATCATATGACCCCCTATGAGCAAGCACTTTGGCGAACGTGGGAAGGAAAAACTGAGTTTTAACATGAAGAAACCTCCAACAGAACCAGGCTCAGGGAGGGGCGATCATCTGCTGCGACCAGTTGGTGTGAGAGAAGGAAAACAGGATAAAAGACATGCTGTGGAAGAGAGACAGAGATTAATAACAAGTGTGATTCAATGCAGAGAGGTCTATTAACACATAGTGATTGTAAAAGGTGACAGAAGAAGAAAAACTCATTTTGAATTCAATTCTGGATTTAACAAGGAGCCTATGAAGGGAAGCCAATACAGGAGAAATATGCTCTCTCTATCTAGTCCCTGTCAGTACTCTTGCTGCAGCATTTTGGATTACCTGAAGGCTTTTCAGGGAGTTTTTAGGACATCCTGATAATAAAGAATTACAGTAGTCCAGCCTAGAAGTAATAAATGCATGAACTAGTTTTTCAGCATCACTCTGAGACAGGATATTTCTAATGGAAGAAAGCAGTCCTAAATATCTGTTTAATATGTGCATCGAAGGAGATATCCTGGTCAAAAATGACTCCAAGGTTCCTCACAGTATTACTGGAGGCCAAGGTCATGACATCAAGAGTAAAAAAAACGTTAGATACCATATTTCTAAGATTTTCAGGGCCGAGTAAAATAACCTCAGCTTTATCTAAATTAAGAAGCAGAAAGTTAGCAGCCATCCAGGTCTTTATGTCTTTAAGAAATTCCTGCAGTTTAACTAACTGGTGTGTGTTATCTGGCCTCAGGGATAGAGCTGGGTGTCATCTGCATAGCAGTGAAAATGTGTTATGTCTTTTGATGATAATGCCTAAAAGAAGCATGCATAATGTAAACAGAATTTGTCCGTGCTGAACCCTGTGGAACTCCATAATTAACCTCCATTTACATAACTCTTAATTTACATAAACAAATTGGATTCTGATCGATAGATGTGATACAAACCACTGCAGCGCAGTACCTGTAATACCTACAGCATGTTCTAATCGCTCTAATAGAATATTAAGGTTGACGGTATCGAATGCTGCGCTGAGGTCTAGCAGGACAGGCACAGAGATGAGTCCACTGTCAGAGGCCATAAGAAGATCATTTGTAACAGGAGAAGAAATATCAGCATATGTCTTCTAACAAAAATACACTGGATGCTGATTTTATAGCATAGGGGATCACGCCCCCACGTACGTCAATTACAGATTAAAAATACATTGTTTACAGTCAATGGTACATCTTGTACATCTTTAATGGCTATAAACAGACATAAAACTTCTCTTTTTGATAACACCTTCCATACAAGGTAATAAATTTCAAGCTTCAGGGTCTCTAAGGGCTAATTATTGACCCTTGTCATCAGTCACCAATTAGACTAAAGTGCAACAGGTTACAAAAAGAAGCAGAATACATTTGGGCCTTCGCTCAGGCCTGTTACTAGATTTATGTGTATTGTAAGCATGCATGCAGTCAACCTTCTGTGTTCTCATCTTCCCTCAGCATGTATCACCTGGACGGTCGCACCAGTGAAGCTTAAGACCCTTTTGGATGGAACATCAACTCCAAATAAGCACCAATATGCAATGTGTATACAATGATCATAACTACACCTGTAAATAGAAAAGGTCAAGGTGATGACAGACATCTTCAATACAATATGAACCCTGTAAGAAATATTACTAATAGAATAATGCTGTAAAATATGTTATTAATGCAATTATAATAATGCAGGTTATATGGCAGCAATAAAAGAATTTCTGAATCTCCACACTTTACTAAAGCTATTTTTTGTGCTGTGATGGGCTCTTTCCGACAGAAAATAGAGCAAGTGCAATCATATAAATATCTTGGGACTATAATCAATGAAAAACTGAACTTTGATGAGAATTGCAAATCGGCCTGTAAAAAGGGTCACCAGCACCTTTACTGCCTCAGGAAACTTGCTCATTTCCACAATGACTGAAAAATTTTAACTTTGTTTTATCGTTCTTTTATTGAGTTTGTTTTATCTTTTTGTTTGGTAACATGATTTGGTCAGACCTCTGTCACAGAGAAAAACTCACTGAATCAGATAGTGAGATGGTCCAGTTGTCTGATAGGTGAGTAACAGTCCTGTTTAGCCTCCCTGTACTCTACACAGGTACAACAGATGGCTTAATCAATTCTTAAAAATGGTTACCATCCTGTACAGGGTGAATTTCAGCTTCTTTCCCCAGGAGGGAGGTTCCTATTTCCAAGATGTAGGACAAAGCGTTATAAAAACAGCTTTGTCCCTGTTGCTGTCACTGAACTAAATAAGATGTGTTTTTTATTTGATTCATATTGTTCAAGTACTATATATGTGTTTTTTGTGAGGTTTTAACTAGGAATGTGTGTTTGTGAAGGGATGCCAAATGCTATAATTTTTCTGCAAAGCAAATTAGCTATGGGTATAAACAAAGTAACCTTAACTCCAAGGTCAGCTAAAAAAACTTTCACTAACACACTGAGTTTTTCTTTGATCTGTAGTCAAACCAGTTTAAAGTGTCACTACAATAGAAACTACAATAGAAACATAATTTTAATGCTTCGCTCAGTAACAGGACAGAAAGCCTCCAACAAACATTTTTACATGTTTCTAAATTGCAAAATTGAGAATTTCTGACATTGCTTAATCCCTGGTTCCCCACAAGCACCTCCCTTCCTGCTCTTCCTGTTTCCCTTCTCTTTGCTGATCTCCGTGTCAGACGACCGTCTTCAGCACAAACAGCACAGATCTGCCGGACTCACAGCTGGACCAACGAGGCAGACTGGAATCAGACCAGCAGCAGGTTTGAATTCATCTTTTCTCTCAGACATTAGAGGCAGTTTCTTCTTTAAAAGTTTGACCTGCTTCTGTAACTTAAAGCACTGAAAGTTCCTTCAGTACATTTCTTCTCTGCTCTCCTTTATTGACCGTCGTTGCTCATGCTTTCTAATGATGCATCATAACGTTTCGTAAAGCCCATCTTGTCGTCTTTCAGAAACCGTTTGAAATGTCCCTCTAGCCCAAATAGTCCAAGAGTTACATTAGTGCGAAGTGCACATTAAGCGCACCACTAACCGGTGTTGACTTTTCTTTCTCCAGTCAGCTGTAGCTTGTGAACGCTTTGTGCTACCATAATACACCAAATATCCCCGTAAAACTCAGTCTCTCTTCTTTCAGTAACCATGTGAAATTTTTTCCCTAGCTCAAATGGTCGATGAGTTACGGTAGTGCGAAGCACACATGGTAAAATCTAGGCGGAGTTGAGTTTTCCTTCTGTGTTTAGACTTTTTTTTTAATGAAATTTATTGAACACACAATGAGTATACAACATACAAACAGATGAAGTATACAAAAGAACAGAATATTTCTGTGTTCAGACAGCTGTAGCTTGTGAACGCTTTGTGCTACCGTAATACGCAAAATATCCCCGTAAAGCGCAGCTTCTCTTCTTTTCGAAACCTAGCTTTCTCTAGCATAAATGATGAGTTATAGTCGTTTAAAGACTGCTTGTGAAATGGGCCCGTCGGCTGGCCATTGGTCAATAAAGCGTTAAGTTCTTCTGCTTTATTTGAGTATTTCACCTTTTTCACTGATGCACTCACTTCAACCCAGAGGTCTCCTCACACTTTCTCCTTATCGTCTTTTTGATGGACAGGGTGGTAAAAACTCTCTCATGATGTCATTTTATCTCTATGTGAATCCACATTTACTATGAAAGTCGTTTAACAACGTTATTATTTGAAAATAAGTTATGTACAGCAGAGTGAGCATTTCTAAGGCCACTGAGAGAAACGAGGAATGCACTGACTGTGAGCTCACCAACACACACATTTACACTTGGTTTGTCTTCACAGTAAAAAACACACTTCCTGCTCCTGATGTTCTGCAATAAAAATCTATTTAAGAATTGACACTGTGATTTGTACTTTTAATTTGATTTTAATTCAACACACAGGAAATGTAATTTGTAGAAACAATGTAATGCAGTGTAACAGAGCAGAAGCACTAAAATAGACTGATGGATTATTCTAATATCAAGGACAGGTATGTTCATTATTTTTATTGATTGATTTATTGATTAGCATTCAAATATCTCAGTGAATACAAAATAAAGATGACCACAAAGCAAGAAAGCATGAGACAAGGCTAATCAAAAGGTATTGGCTGAAGCATATACTTTACACCAACCCTTTTAACAAAAGATCTTTTAGCATGCAGCTCATGTACATAGGGCTCAAAGCAAAGAATAAAACAAATCAAAGCAGACAAACAAACAAACAAACAAAACAAAAAAACTTTGCACCTTAGATGAGTAACTACATTAAATTAAATTTCAGTAAAATAATCAAAGCAAAACAACCAAGGGTTTCAGTATTATTATTTTTGCTCTTTTCATTCTTGATTCTTGATCCAGTGTGTGAATGTGTGTGTGAATGGGTGGATGACTGGTTGTGTAAAGCGCTTTGGGGTTGTCAGGAATAGAAATATTGTCCTGCTATTAGTTGCTGCTATTTTATAATCATCATTAACATTTCATGTTAATAGGGATGTTGCATTCAGATGCACTCAGATGTTCAAAATATATTGGTATTATATTAGTCTTTATTACAGGTTCAGTTATAATCAGTTGAATCTATAATTTAAAGGTTTCTGAATGTTTTATATTCTTACACATAGTCTTCAGTGGGGGAGAAGCTGATTGCAGGCTGACAGGAAACGGTGTGCTTTTGCAAAAGTGAAACCAAAACCAGAGTCTGGGTTTGTATAATGAGTTTATACATTTTACATAGAAGTTAAGATCATCACAACACAGGATGGCCTTAGCCTGGTTGCCTACGTGAGGTCAACTAAGGTTCAGAAAGCAGATGCACACTCTGTGCACGCGCAGAGAGACATACACACACACACTGTTGGGGTGTAGGTGAGAGTTGACTGATGAAGCAGTAGATGCACGATGCGAGAGCTGAGCTGGCTTACGGAAACCACCGGGAGAAGATGGAAGCCAGTGTACTTTTAATTGTGCCTTAAGCTGTCAAATAGAACATTTGTGGTTTTGAAGCTGATGTATGTGATGACGCAATGAGGGGCGTCACTAAATATACTCTGATGCATATAAAACTGTATTTTGATGTTAGGAGGATGAGATTGTGGGGCTGTCTGCTTACGGAGTCCGCTCATTCTCCCAGCGTGTCATTTCATTAAAATCATCGTCTTTACCCTTTGGACCAGTGTGGTTACTTGCATTCCTCCTGTGTTTCCTTCCCTATATTTTTGAACCTTAACATTTGGGGCTTCGTCCGAGGGGGGAAGTGAGACAGGATGGAGAAAGGTCCGAGGCGTCAGGCGCTCAGGCATTGGTCAGTGGTCAAAGTGAGTGACAAGCCGGCATATAACAAAAAGGTAGGCACCACCTGTTGATCTTATGAACCAAAGTGTGTCAAATTGGGCTGTGTAAATTGAAAGTCTACTCACTGAAACTACTGGTAGATGTCTGCTTTGATTTTGGTGAAAAGTTGAAGGTTGAAGTAATGATAATGATAAGGAAGTATAAGTGACAGTACTGAGTAATGAGAATAAAGGAATGAAAAGAGAATTAAAGCAGTTGGACTGCGAAGTGAACTTTAGAATGATAGGAATTTGGTCATTGTGTGGGTTCAAGTCCCATTGGTTATGCAACCCTTAAGAACTTTCTCGGAGGTGACGCTCCCTGCTGGATAGAGAAATTTATCCTTCACCTAGCGATGACTAGGGATAGTTTCGGGCAACATTCGAGGAGGACTCGGGAATCTCCAAAACTGTTGAGGGTTGTCCTTAATCTTAATCCTGTTTTGGGTGTAGATTGTTGTTTCAAATTATTCTAAAATTACTTGAGGACGAGGAGTCTGGGACCCTTAAGAAGCGCATTTTCTCCTTGGTAGCGCTTGCGCTAAGACAGGACGCTGATCTTAGACCTACTAGGACAGTAGGGATAGTACCGTCGACAGCGGGAGAGAACTTGGGAACCTCTGAAATTGCTAGGAGTTAGAGTCTCCCTATTTGCGCTTTTTGGCTACGATAAATTTGGTTAGGGCATTAGCAATCGGGCCACCGTCAGGGGACGGAATACTGGCTAAAATTGGTCGCATAAAAAAGTCAGGGACTTTTATCGGTTGGACCGTTATGGATAAATTTGTCGAAATTTGTAGGAGCGACAAGGCCTAAAAAATCTGTGCAGTTGTAATTAATAAGACGTCTGTAATATAAAATATGAGATCTATGAGTAAGATCAGTCTCTGTGTCAGTCATGCACAGCCGGATGTGCACTGATGGTGTGTGTAAATGCAAATGAGCAGCAGTGACGCCGCAGAGAGGGTGGTTTCAGTTTTCGAGAGGACTGAGCTTTTGCTAAATGCCTGTATATAAGAAGTTGGTTTTGATTATTATGAGAGTGTAAATACAGTGTGAATATATTAGTGTGGATGTATAGTAAATGACTGAATTTTGATAGATGTATATTTCGTGAGCCATAAAGGTTGGTGTGTTTTATTTTCAGTTATGTGTGTGTGGGGAGAAGCGGTGAGACGATGAGAGGTTTCAGTTTTTTTTTTTTTTTCTTTTGACTTGCTCTTTCTGATCATGGAAGGCATGTCCAAAATACTCGTATGAAAGCGTATTTTGCGTGATTTTAACTGTGTGAAGGCTGTCAGTATTTGATTTGAGTGACTCTGCATGATTTGTCTGAGTGAGTGGAAAATGGCAGTTTGAGAGAGAAAAGGCAGTGTGTGAGACGATTACTGAATGACTAAAGAGGTTAGAACTTTTAAAGGTGTGTATGGAATAAAGGAGTGTGAAATATATTTCTTGTGTGAGGAAAAGTAGGATGTTTTAAAGTTTGAAAGTGCTTTTAATTCAAGAAATCCATGAGAGATGTTATGACAGGTTGAGTGTATTTTTTCCGATTGAAAATACATAAGTATATGTACTTGGGAAACCCAGTTAAGAGATTATTGGGTGACTGATGCTATAAAACTGACCTAAAGAATGGTCCTGTCCGTGGAGAAGTGTTAGTTGTCCTGATGTTTGGAAGAGCTCTATTTAAAAGTGTGTGTGAGAGGAAGGTGTGTGTGACTGATGATGTCAGGGAGCACCCAGAGAAATAGACAGAGTTAAATTCTAAGAAGATGAAGCGAATGCATGTGTTAAGAAAAAGTAATAAAGTAATAAAATTATATTAATTACAGGTTTTAGAAAAGAGACAGACTGAGAGAAATAAATACAGGAACTAACAATTACATTAAGGAATTGAAAATGCACGTACACAAACTGTTACATGTGAAATTATTGTTGGAAAGTTTAATAAAGAAAGCAGTTTACACTCCTTTAATTTCCAGAACCAGTGTGTCCCTAGACCTGATAACACTCTTGCCCAGTTGGCTCCTGTAGTAGGCGGGCATGGAAGGCTGGACAGCCCATGACGGGTAAGATCCCACCTCGAAACCCTGGGACAACCTAAGGCAAGGCGCAGTCACGATTGCTCGAACCTAAGTCCCGGAGTGACCTTGGAGTCACTGGAGGAGACGGGATTTAACAGGTAAGGCCACTGGGCACAGGCGGAGGGGAAATGTCATTAACAATGACCAGTGATGAACCAGAGAGAGAAAATACACCCTGTCAAAAGGAGTTTGAAACACTGCAAAAGAAACATTTATAAAAAAAAACCACACATACAAACAGAAAATGCACTAACCTTACAGAGACAAGCTCATGAAGATTAATGAACAGATAATGACTTAAAACCTGGCTAAGAACACAAACATACGTAATTAAATCAGCCTGCTAATTTCATGAGGGTTAAAATGGTGTGAATGGTTAATACAATTGATGGAAAGATTTAAAAAGATGGAAAAACAAAAGAAAAGTCTCTATAAGAGTGACTCAGGAGTGCTCTTGCACTGATTGATCAAAGTAAGTGATTAGTATAGAAAGAAAATGAAAATAATTCAATAATGTGATAAGGTTTAAACATGTATTCCTCTTGTTAAGTTGGCTGTTGAGCTGTGGGTTTATGCAAATTAGCTGGAGTGAGTGAGTGACAAAGACACTTCCTGTGTGCGTGTGTGTCGGAGGCTTTCAGTTCAAGAGAGATCGGGGCTGATGAAGAGTATGGGGAGAAATATATAATGGTAAAGTATCAGGATATTTGATTACGGTGGTCAGGTCTGTTCAGAGGGGCAGATTTGGACAGGAAATTTATAATTTAAGGATGATACGTTGTTGAAATTGGTTTTTATCTTGTGCTGAATGAAAACGGTCTTTGATCTTTTGACGAGGTTTTCGTGTGTTGAACGGGTGAAATTTAAGATTGTTTCAGATTTTGAGGCCGTTGTTTTATTTCCAGAGAGGGTGTTTAATTAAGACATGGATATGTCTGAGAGGGCCCCAAAAATTTTTTGTAGTAGTGCACTCAGGAAAAAAACCTGTCAGGTGATTTTGTTTTGTACTTTGATGAGCTAATAATCAGCTCTCTTTTCATTTTGTTCTAAGCAGGCCTGGAAGAGAGTGAATGGACGGCGCTGACAAAATTACCAAGTACGAAAATCAGGTGGGCATTACGGAATTATAATTGATTACAATCAGAGACTGATTGGCGGCGAGTCTCTGTCTAAAAATGGGTTGTATCGATTCAATCCAGTCAAAAGTATAGAGAACTATTTTCCTAAAAAGGAAAAGCGAAACGAAACAAATGCAAATGATTGAGCTCATTTTGCTGATGTGGAGCATCTGATGACGTGCTTGGGAGGCTGCAGATCAGCAAAAATATCATGTGTGAATGCATGTGAGTGAATGTGAGTGGTTGGACCAAGGGGGAAATAAATAAAGGTTGACAAACAGGAGAAGTGGAAGACTTAAATCTGGGGATGCTGATGTTCCTTTGGGTGAATTTCTGCTTTGTTGATTTGGGTTAGACCATATTAATACATTATAAAATGCTAAAAGGAAACATTGATGTAACTTAAGTTACCATTAACTGAGGTAACACATGATTAATAACTGTTCTGTTTAAGTTTATTTTGTGTCATGACACAGATTGGATCATATAGGGGGAGAGTTGAGTAAAGGTTTTGTTTTCAGGAAATTCCAAGGATCCAGACTTTGCATGGAGCAACGATTTTGAGGAGATTTGACATGATGATTAAATTGATTTTGTTCCTTAAACACAGGTTTTCAGGGCTGGAGCAAAACACCGGAGAGGACAATTGCTGAGCTGTTCTGAGAAATGAAATGACTAACCTTTTTTCCTTTTGATTTGTTAAGCTTGGGTGGAGCATGTTGAGTTTTTGCCACATGAGATGTGTCAAAAAGAGAGGATTTAAGATTTAATTTGTTTAATTTGAAAGGGGTTTTACTAGGATTTTATAATGATCGGGGTTGTTTGATAATTTAGAGATGGTAAAACTGAGGCAGAGATTGTTAATTCTAAAGAAAGGAGTAAAATGAACCGAATTCTGTTTAGAAGATAAATTGCTGGGGTTAATAAGAAGTTGTACACCAAATTTAAAGGGGAAATTGTGGGAATAAAGGATATGCTTTGGGGAAAATAGTGAAGATTTTATGAGTAGAAAATGTGGGATTTCTTTTTGATTTTTAGGATAAGTTGTAACAGTGACATAATGTTAGAATGTTGTTATAATGTAGTAAATAGATTTATTTTTAGGGTAGAGGAGAGCTTTTTATGAGGATGTTAAAAGTCTCGCTGACTCAAATGAATAATATTGGAGATTATATATGTAGAAATGATTTTTCATACACATTGCATTTTTGTGCATTTTTGTGGCTCAGAGAGTCGTCTCTTGAGGGTCACAAACTTTTGGTTAACGTTATGATTAGCCAATCTACTGTGAGAATGACCTGAGTTATTGAAGGATTGCACACGCTTACAGACATATAGAGTTCATTAAGACCTGACAGTATTGATTCCAGGCAAAAGGCCTGAAATCCATTTAGCATTTAACTGAATAGGAGTTTCGTTTGTAACTAAATTGGGTGACATGTAAAATATGGAGATAACACATGCAGTTCTAAATTAGTCCTCTTATATAAAATGCAGTTACAGGATAACAAATACTTGTTGAAGGGATCAAGTTTTTGCTTTAAACCAGGTCCAAAGGGGAAAAGCTTATGTATTTTGGTTAAAACTGATAAAATATAATGACTGATAAAATATAATTAGAATGTACCATTACATTAAAAGCAGCAAAATGAAATAAAATGATATATTCAAACAGGTTATCACCCAGGAAATGGGAGTTCAAAATACTGTTAGAGTTCAGCTTTTAGCTATGATGAAAGTTATTTAGGAGTAATTGATTATATGCTTAAACTTAGTTGATTAAAATGGTTGTTTTTCTTTGATCCTTTCAGTAGAATAAGCCCTTATAATGATTTTATGATGATTTTGCTTGTGAAAGGTGACTTTAGATGAGAGGCCCTTGCAGCAGTGGCAGTTTTGTGTACAGGATGTTGATGATCAGATAAGGAAAAACAGGAAACGTATGACAGCAGTGCTGTAAGACTGTTAGAAAGCTGTAGATTGAGATGAGTGATGTTTAAGATTATATAGGAATAAAAGTCAAAAACCAAATACGAAATTAGGTTCATGTTTTGAGAACAATCGAGGAATAGAGTAACTTAGAGCATAGTAGGGAGAAAGTGTTTTGTTTCCTTTGCAGGAGGCCCAGAAGAGTGGGACCCAGAAGAGGAGCAGAGACCACTTAAGCATGAAGTGTTCTCAAGTGGGAGAGGGCATTTTATAACTAAGACCACCTAGATGACATGAGGTTGTCTGATTTGTTAAGTCACAGGATGCCAAGAGAGAGTCAGAGCTAAGAACAGTGATCCTAAATGTCCATGACGTCAGGGGTGGACAGGGAAGCAGTTGAATGGGCCAAGGAGTGACCCAACACACAGTATGGTGACCTCTTGTGGTCAAGAGGTCAAGAGAGGGAGTGTCAGGAATAGAAATATTGTCCTGCTATTAGTTGCTGCTATTTTATAATCATCATTAACATTTCATGTTAATAGGGATGTTGCATTCAGATGCACTCAGATGTTCAAAATATATTGGTATTATATTAGTCTTTATTACAGGTTCAGTTATAATCAGTTGAATCTATAATTTAAAGGTTTCTGAATGTTTTATATTCTTACACATAGTCTTCAGTGGGGAGAAGCTGATTGCAGGCTGACAGGAAACGGTGTGCTTTTGCAAAAGTGAAACCAAAACCAGAGTCTGGGTTTGTATAATGAGTTTATACATTTTACATAGAAGTTAAGATCATCACAACACAGGATGGCCTTAGCCTGGTTGCCTCACGTGAGGTCAACTAAGGTTCAGAAAGCAGATGCACACTCTGTGCACGCGCAGAGACATACACACACACACTGTTAGGGTGTAGGTGAGAGTTGACTGATGAAGCAGTAGATGCACGATGCGAGAGCTGAGCTGGCTTACGGAAACCACCGGGAGAAGATGGAAGCCAGTGTACTTTTAATTGTGCCTTAAGCTGTCAAATAGAACATTTGTGGTTTTGAAGCTGATGTATGTGATGACGCAATGAGGGGGCGTCACTAAATATACTCTGATGCATATAAAACTGTATTTTGATGTTAGGAGGATGAGATTGTGGGGCTGTCTGCTTACGGAGTCCGCTCATTCTCCCACGCGTGTCATTTCATTAAAATCATCGTCTTTACCCTTTGGACCAGTGTGGTTACTTGCATTCCTCCTGTGTTTCCTTCCCTATATTTTTGAACCTTAACAGGGTCCTTAGGGACTAGAAAAGCGCTATACAAATACAGGCCATTTACCATTTACCAGGCCATTTGATTTATATATTTTTCTAATACTCTATTTTTAAACATGTTTTTACACAAGGAAAATGAACTACACCTTTTTAAATCACTTTCATAACTATTCCACAAGTTAACTCCTCTAACAGAAACACATCTCTGCTTTATGTTTGTCCTTATCTTGTTTTTTTAAAAGAAATCTGTTCCCCTTAAGTCATATTGACTCTCTCTGACTTTAAACAGCTTCTGAGTACTGCGGCAAAGCAAGTTATTTTGTGCTTTATACATTATCTGTGCCATTTTATATTCAATCATAAAATTTTAGGGTATTCAGATTCATAAACAAAATGTTAGTTGGTTCTATATAGTTTGATTGATTTATAATTCTTATAGCTCTTTTTTGTAACTTGAAAATAGGAAGAGTATTTGTTTTATATGCATTACCCCATATCTCTAGATGTGTCCTCGAACCAACACAGCTGATTTAAATGGCTAAATTAGCTCCTCAACATGTCCTGAAGTTCTCCAGAGGCCTGGTAACGAACTAATCATGTGATTCAGGTGTGTTGACTCAAGGTGAGATCTAAAACCTGCAGGGACACCGGCCCTCGTTGACTGAGATTGCCCACCCCTGCTCTAGACAATAAGTCATATATGGAAGCAACAGAACAATAAAGTGTGTATAATGATTTCTTGTTCAGGACGTGCTTTGTTTCGTAGAGAATAGCAATGGTTTTTGAAATTTTTGTTTTCACATGGTTTATATGAGACTTCCAGCTCAGCTTATCATCAATTATCACTCCAAGAAATTTATTTTCGTGTACTTTCAATTTCAATTCCATTAACCCTGATTTTAGATACATTTTTCATTTGTCTAGTGTCAAAAATAATAAATTTTGTTTTGTTTATATTTAACGATAACTTATTTATATCAAACCAGTTTTTTAATATATTTAACTCCTTTTCCACTGTAGTCAGAAGCTGTTCTAGGTCTTTACCTGAGCAATACAAAGTGGTATCATCAGCAAACAATACACATTTTAACAGTTTGGAAACACTACATATGTCATTTATATATGATATGGATACTTTAGGGCCCAGCACAGAGCCCTGAGGAACACCACAAGTTACCTTCAACTGATTAGATTTTACATTATTGATTTTGACATATATATATCTGTCATCCAGGTAACTTTTCATCCACTAGTATGCTATGCCTCTTATACCAAAGCTCTCTAATTTATTCATTAATATAGAATGATCAATTGTATCAAACGCCTTTTTAAAGTCTATAAAAACACCAACAGTATATTCCTTATTATCTATAGCATTAGATATCCCTTCTACAAGTTCCATCACTGCCATCCAAGTGGACCTTTTCGCTCTAAAGCCATATTGGTTATCACTTAGGAGATTATGCTTCTCAATATATTTATCAAGTCTATTAACAAATAACTTTTCTAAAATTTTTGAGAACTGTGGGAGTAGTGATATTGGCCTGTAATTGGTAAATTGACATCTCTCTCTGTTTTTATGGATTGGAATAACTTTTGCTATTTTCATTTTTGAGGGAAACACACCAGTTCGAAAGGACAGATTACAAATGTATGCGAAAGGTTTCACTATATATTCTATAATACTTTTAATTAATATCATGTCAATACCAAAACAGTCAGTGGACTTTTTATTTTTAAATGTTTTCACAATGTTAATTATTTCTCTATGAGTTACAGCACCAATAAACATGGAGGACACATTCTGAGTAATATGTTTATTTAGGTCGTTATTTTTTCTTGACTCTGGAATTTCTTTTGCTAAATTATAGCCAACATTTACAAAGAAATCATTAAATTCATTTGCAATGTCTTTAGTTTTATCAAGCACACTATCTTTATCTTTTTTAGTCTGGATAATTCTTATTTTTTGAGCCCTTTTCGATTATACTATTTAATAACCTCCATGTTTCTTGTGTGTTACTTCTACTTTGCTCCAATAATTTGTGGTAATATTCTTTCTTACTTGTTCTTATAATATTTACTAATCTATTTTTATATGACTTGTACTTTATTTCAGCATCTTTTGTCCTCTGTTTTATAAATCTCTTATATAGATTATTTTTCTTTTTACATGCATCTTCTACCCCCTTTGTGATCCATGGCTTATTTGATCTGTGATGCTTTTTGTGATTTTCATTAAAGGACAATGTTTTTCATATAGTGAAATTACAGTTGATAAGAATGCATCATATGCACTATTTGAATCTTCATTTGCAAAAACCTCATTCCAATTGTGTTCCTTTAAGTCCACCTGGAGGGCAGCAATGGCTCTCGTTGTTCTATGTCGTATCATGTCAAATGTTTGATTCTTTTGTTTAGTTTTGACCCCAAAAATTTTTTGAAAAATTGCCAAAACAGGAAGATGACCACTTATATCAGTTATAAGAAGTCCACCTACTATTTCATAGTCAGTTTTATTTGTAAATATATATTATCTATAAATGTAGCTGTATCAATTCTTATTCTACTTGGTTTTATAATTACAGGGAAAAGACAGTTACTATACATTGTATTGATGAAATCTGTTGTTTTCTGATCTCCATTTGGATTTGGCAAATCTATATTAAAATCACCACAAATTATTTGCACTTTTTTTATCATTTAGGATGCTAAACATAGCAGCAAGTTTTTCATTGAATGTGTTAAGGCATGACCCTGGTGTCCTATAGATGCAACTTAGAATTATATTGCTAGCTTTTTCAACATGGATTTCAATAGTAACACACAGAGGTGGGACCAAGTCATTGTTTTGCAAGTCTCAAGTAAGTCCCAAGTCTTTATCCTCAAGTCACAAGTCAAGTCTCAAGTAAAGTCAAGCAAGTCAGAGTCAAGTCGCAAGTCAAGACAGACAACTTTCAAGTCAAGTCCCAAGTCCGAAACTTTGAATTTCAAGTCCTTTCAAGTCTTTTTTTTAACCCTCTGGGGTCCCGGGTATAATTGGCCGTTCTTGACTACTTTTGATTTTACTTCTATATTTCACTTTTAAAATATGTTTCTCTTGCCTTGTTTGGTATCATTATTTACAGCACAACCTCAAATATCTGAAATTTGAGTTATTTTTTCATTTTGGTATACTATATTAGCACAGTTGATCTAAATTCAGACAAAAATTCAGAATCCGAGTAGAACAAAAGTTATATTTTTTACATGTTTAACGAATCATTTTCATAACTTGAAATGCAAATAGAAATTGTACATTTCTAAAAATTATGCACAAGTTTTGCAAACAACAAAGTTATATGGTACTATTTACCTAAAAATGCAGCCAAGGCCTCAGGCGTTTTTTATATAACCATTTAAATCTATTTACAGAACAATCAGGTGTGCTGCATCAAATAAGAAGGCACACAAATTATTTGTGCCAGTCCAAAAATGTAGTTTGTGTTCAGTATAAGACGGAGGAGAACACCACAGGCCTAAACCCTGCAGGTCTGACAACTGGAGGTGCAACAGTCCAGTTTTCTATGTGGAGACAGCGTTTACACTGGAATCTGCCTGTGACAGCTTTTTTAGATCAAATATGAAATTCAGCAGTCTAACCGACACACAATACAAAACAATAACTACACAACAAACTAACTACAGCCTCCAAACACGCTAAACGTCACTAATGTCTCACATATGAAAACTCTCTCTCTCTCTCTTTCTTTCGCTCGCCCGCTTTCCGTCATGGTGTCACTCCTAAAACTTCCCCTTCTCCTAAACAACCAAATGTCACATGTTGCCTTATCATTTTTTTTGATTGGCTGACATGGTAAACTCTAACACCAATAGGGAAGGGGTGTTTTTTTTTTTTTTTTTCACTCGCAAGTGGAGAGCGTATGCTAGGCTGTCTGTAGAAAACGCCGTTTTGTCTAGCATCCCTGTTGAGAATAACCTTTGCAAATAAACAACAGCTAATAATATAAGATCAAAGTATTTTATTTGATGTATTGACATAAATGACAGAAGAAAAAGGCCATGTATAGCAGGACTACTCAATTACACACTAAGGTGGGCCAGATTTTCTAACCAAAAAAAAAAATTTTTCCCTGGCTCAGACATGCAAAAGTTAAACACGACCATACACTAATTGCAAATTAAACACAGTGATTTTGAATTGTGATGTGATGGTAAAATAAATATTTGTCAGTCTAAACTGGGTTAAATCTACGGGGTTAATGATGGGGAAGAGACGGAGAGAGACTGAGTACAGCTACAGAACCCACTTTCTGAAACGGACCCTGCTCACCATTCACCGACAATTCTGAGCTAACAAGTTGCATGTTATTCTTGGATGCGCTTGCAGGACCGGATTTAAAATAGCATGACAAACATATCATACCTGTTAAAGCCAAACAGTATCATCAACGTAGCCCGAAGAACATTTGCTAATAAGATGAAGTCAGCTGTCTCATCGTAGCAAAAAAAAGAAAAAAAGAAAAAAAAAAAGCACCACCTACCTTCTTTATGCAACTTCAAATGTCGGACAAAGTTGGAAGTTGTTCCATCTCCGTCTGTGATTCTCTTCTTGCATGTTTTGCATATTGCATTTCGTTTTTTGTTGACTACTTCGTAGTTTATGTACCTGAAAGAAATTACTCTTGGGAGCATTTTTGGCTCGAGCGTTTTTGTTCTTGTTTTTTAAAAATCTGGTTAATTTGATTGGCTGTGCTACAGCCCACGCTCACATGCATACGGAGTGTGGTAAGAATGAATGAATGAATGAAGTGAATTAATGGTCCGCACTTTTTATATAATATGTATGTTAAATTTTAGATTTGGGTAAAATATCAAGTCTTTTCAAGTAAACAGGTTCAAGTCCAATTCAAGTCCCAAGTCACTGGTGTAAAAGTCCAAGTCAAGTCACAAGTCTTACAACCTTTTTTCAAGTCAAGTCTAAAGTCATAAAATTAATGACTCGAGTCTGACTCGAGTCCAAGTCATGTGACTCGAGTCCACACCTCTGGTAACACATTCCAATACGTTATCTATGGTGCTTGACATACATTCAATCAGACATTTGATTACACTCAGACTGACAGCAGCTTCAATGCATTTACTTCATGTTTGTCTGTTTAGACACAATCACTGCTGCATTTTAGTGTCTCTGCTGGAAACCTTATCCTAGTCTGTGTGACATCAGAAACATAGCAACTGCTTAGACACCCCACTTCCTTTTTTTTTTTTTACAGCTCTCTGAGCCACTAACAGTCACATGACTGTAACAACATGAAGTTGAAGTTCCTCTTCTAACACAGGCAGATGTGCAGAGATACCTTTCACCTCTGACATTGCTGCCCTGACCTGTGGTGTCCCACAGGGTTCAGTTTTAGGTCCATTACTATTTTCTTTTTATATGCTTCCTTTAGCTGGTATCATTCAATCTTTCAGCGACCTGTCTTATCATTTTTATGCTGATGACATTCAGCTCCATATGTCTTTTAAGCCTCACCAGCTGGATAGGCTGTCCACCCTAGTCCAGTGCTTAACCCAGGTTTCTGATTGGCTTTCAAGCAACTACCTTGTCCTAAATACTAACAAGACAGAGACCATGATCATAGCTCCTCCTGAGCTACATTCTAGAATCAGTCAGGTTCTTGCCTCCTTCTGTCCATCTGTCAAGTCAAATATTCGAAATCTTGGAGTAATATTTGACTCTTTTCTGGGCCTCGACTCTCATGTAAAATCTTTGTCTCGTTCCTGTTTCTATCATTTAAGAAACATATCTAAACTGCGACATATGGTTTCCTCAGCTGAACTGCAAAAACTAATTCATGCATTTGTGTCATCACGCTTAGATTATTGTAATTCCCTGTTTACTAGCTTGGATAAATCATCTCTCTCTCGCCTCCAGGCAATACAAAACGCAGCAGCCAGACTAGTAACTCGTTCTACCAAGCGTGTTCACATCACTCCCATCTTATATTCTTTACATTGGCTCCCAATTGAGTTTAGAATTCGCTTTAAAATTCTTGTTTTAACATACAGAGCACTAAATGGCCAGGCCCCAGATTATTTATCCAAGCTTCTTATAAAATACACTTCTGCTCGTCATCTCCGCTCACAGACTCAGAGTCTCTTAGTTGTTCCCCGTACACGACTTAAGACAAAAGGGGACAGAGCCTTTCAGTCTGTTGCACCAAGGCTGTGGAACAATTTACCACTACAGTTACGTTTGCTTGACTCTGTGGATTGTTTTAAAAAACAGTTAAAAACCTTTCTGTTTAAACAAGCCTTTTGTTGATCTCTTCATATTTTATATTTTTACATTATTTACATGTGATCTTTTATATTGTGTACATTGTCTATTGATTTTATTGTTTATTTATGTACAGCGCTTTGTGATGGTCTATCTGTGAAAAGCGCTTAATAAATAAAGTTTACTTACTTACTTACTTACCTTTGCTCTCGGCTCTGTGGGTTTGCACATCTGGTTTAGATGAGATTCTGCTTTCTGTCCAACATTTTTGGACCCAAATAAAAGTTCAGATTGTACTACAACACACAACACAGAAAAAAGTACTAACCAGGTAATAGTAATAATACCAAACGTGTTTTCAAACAACTTCAGTAAAACATTCTGTTAAAACTGTAACTGTGTTTAACAGGAACAAGGTCATTGAAATCATCACTTGGTGCTGCTGTCTCTTGTGTCTGTACAGAGTTTGAACCAGAAGGCTGAGCTCTTGTTCAGTCACATGATATTTCTCTGTCTCTGCATCTGTTTCTCTGATTGCAGCTGCATTTGAATGAACTGGAACGTCCAATTCTCCAACACATTAACTCTGCTGATCCTTGGTGTTTAAATAATATTTCTTTCTTTGACTCAGTCTGCTGTCACTTTGTTTTAGAGAGACAAAGAGATTTCAGATTAACTGGTGTTCCTGCTGCTCCAGCACTAAAGGACAGTGTATGTCACCGCGCTGATGCCTGTTGAGAATTGCAGCAAAGTTAATAAACTTTCGGCTAAATATTCTTAATTTTATATATATCTATATATCTACATATATGTATGTATGTATATATATATATATATATATATATATATATAAAAAAAAAAAACACTCCAGCACGCCCCCTGCGGGCGGTTTTATCCTTCAAGCTCGGGTCCTCTACCAGAGGCCTGGGAGCTTGAGGGTCCCTGCAGTATCTTAGCTGTTCCCAGGACTGCGCTCTTCTGGACAGAGATCTCCGATGTTGTTCCCGGGATCTGCTGGAGCCACTCGCCTAGCTTGGGAGTCACCGCACCTAGTGCTCCGATTACCACGGGGACCACCGTTACCTTCACCCTCCACATCCTCTCGAGCTCTTCTCTGAGCCCTTGGTATTTCTCCAGCTTCTCGTGTTCCTTCTTCCTGATATTGCTGTCATTCGGAACAGCTACATCGATCACTACAGCCGTCTTCTTCTGTTTGTCTACCACCACTATGTCCGGTTGGTTAGCCACCACCATTTTGTCCGTCTGCATCTGGAAGTCCCACAGGATCTTAGCTCGGTCATTCTCCATCACCCTTGGGGCATCTCCCATTTTGACCTCGGGACTTCCAGGTTATACTCGCACATATACTCCTGTACACTATGCCGCCACTTGGTTATGGCGTTCCATGTATGCCTTGCCTGCTAGCATCTTGCACCCTGCTGTTATGTGCTGGATTGTCTCTGGGGCATCTTTACACAGCCTGCACCTGGGGTCTTGCCTGGTGTGATAGACCCCAGCCTCTATGGATCTTGTACTCAGAGCTTGTTCTTGTGCTGCCATGATTAGTGCCTCTGTGCTGTCTTTCAGTCCAGCTTTGTCCAGCCACTGGTAGGATTTCTGGATATCAGCCACCTCCTCTATCTGCCGGTGGTACATACCGTGCAGGGGCCTGTCCTTCCATGATGGTTCCTCGCCTTCCTCCTCTTTCTTGGGTTTCTGCTGCCTGAGGTATTCACTGAGCACGCTGTCAGTTGGGGCCATCTTCGTGATGTATTCGTGGATGTTTCTTGTCTCATCCTGGACTGTGGTGCTGACACTCACCAGTCCCCGGCCCCTTCCTTCCGCTTAGCGTACAGCCTCAGGGTGCTGGACTTGGGGTGAAACCCTCCATGCATGGTAAGGAGCTTTCTTGTCTTGATGTCAGTGGCTTCTATCTCCTCCTTTGGCCAGCCTATTACCCCAGCAGGGTACCTGATCACGGGCAGGGCGAGGTGTTGATGGCCCGGATCTTGTTCTTACCGTTCAGCTGACTCCTCAGGACTTGCCTGACCCTTTGCAGGTACTTGGTGGTTGCAGCTTTCCTAGCGGCCTCTTCATGGTTCCCATTCGCTTGCGGGATCCCCAGGTACTTGTAACTGTCCTCTATGTCTGCAATGTTGCCTTCTGGTAGTTCAATCCCCTCAGTTCTGACTACCTTCCCTCTCTTTGTTACCATCCGACTACACTTCTCCAGTCCGAATGACATTCCAATGTCATTGCTGTATATCCTGGTAGTGTGTATCAGTGAATCGATGTCTCGTTCACTCTTGGCATACAGCTTGATGTCATCCATGTACAGGAGGTGACTGACAACTGCTCCGTTCCGTAGTCAGTATCCGTAGCCAGTCTTGTTAATGATCTCACTGAGGGGGTTCAGGCCTATGCAGAACAGCAGTGGGGACAGAGCATCTCCTTGGTAGATCCCGCACTTGATGGTGACTTGTGCTATGGGCTTGGAGTTGGCCTCTAGTGTTGTGTGCCACATCCCCATTGAGTTCCTGATGAAGGCTCTTAGGGTCCTGTTGATCTTATACAATTCTAGGCATTCCAGTATCCAGCTGTGGGGCATTGAGTCATAGGCCTTCTTGTAATCAATCCAGGCTGTGCACAGGTTGGTCAGTCTGTTCTGTCTACCAGTAGCTGGTGTTTTGCACCTCTGGTATTCTTGCCAATCCCTTTCTGTGCCCCGCTCATGTATTGACCCATGTGCCTGTTCATCTTAGCCGATATGATGCCTGACAGGAGCTTCCATGTAGTACTGAGGCAGGTTATTGGTCGGTAGTTGGATGGGACCGGTCCCTTCTTGGGGTCCTTGGGGATCAGGACCGTCCGACCTTCGGTTAGCCATTCCGGGTGTCTCTCGTTAACTAGCAGCTGGTTCATTTGTGCTGCCAGACGCTCGTGGAGTGCAGTCAGCTTCTTCAGCCAGTAGGCGTGAACCATGTCGGGCCCTGGTGCTGTCCAATTCTTTATATTCTTCAGACCCTTTCTTGGATGTCTGCCACTGTGATGGTTACTGGACCCTGTTCAGGGAGGTCGCTATGGTCTGCCCTCAGATCCACTAGCCACTGAGCATTGCCGTTATGGGTTGCGTCCTTCTCCCATATGCTCTTCCAGTATTGCTCCGTCTCCAGCCTTGGTGGTGCTGTTCTCTTATTGTTCCCTTGCCACTGAGAGTACACCTTTGCTGGTTCTGTGAAGAACAGCTGGTTTATTCTCCTGCCTTCTCTCTCTCTGGTGTACCTCCTCAAGCGGCTGGCCAAGGCTGTGAGTCTTTGCTTGGCAGTTTCCAAGGCCGCAGGTATGGGCAGCTTGCTGTATTTCTTATGCACCTTCTTTGTCGCAACTCCGTTAGTTGGCTAACCTCCCTTCGTGCTACTCCTCCATGGAGGGTATTGCCCCTTGTGGCTGTTCAACTTGTAGCCAAGCATCTCACTGATCACTGCTGCCGTAGTGTAGATCAGCTTGTAGGTATCATCCGTAGTGCTGCGTTAACATCATCTAGCAGACCTTCTGAGGGTACTTCACGTAATCTTGGTAACCGGCTACGGGGGATCCAGGTTTTAAGCTTGGCCATGATCCTATCCTTCAGGTCAGTTCCTCTGGCACTCAACGATCCTTCTCTTATCGCACTTGGGGCTATGTACCCAATCTCGGGTGGGGGTGATGATATCTCCCCCCTGACCTGGCGTTCTGACTCCTCCTTGCCGTAGCATTTATGTTGTACCTCGTCAATCTCTAACTGTGAGAGCAGTCCCTTCTTTCAAATGTTGGAACACTGAGCTACTAGTTGTTTCGCCCTCATTGTGGATGTTGGGTATCGAAGAATCCATAGGTCCCTCATCCTATTCATGTAACCCCTTCCGCCAGGGTTACTTGCGTAGTAGCATTCCAACAACGCCCTGTTTTCGTCTCTTGCCCACCAATGCCTTCTTGTTCCAGTAGCCCACTTGTCATCAGGGCTCCCTGGTTCCTCAACACCTGACGCGGACCTTGTTGATCCGGGCGACGTCCGAGCCGGCATGCCTTCATATTTATCTGTCTCGCTCATGTCTGCGGTAGGCTCGCTTAGCATAGGGGGTCTAGCCTTAGGACCCTTACTGGATACAGACGCCCTAGGCAGGAATCGAACTTGCGATCTTCTGCTCCAAAGGCGTGTAGTTTAACCACTACGCTATCCAGCTGCTTTGGTGGTTCCACTGGGAATATATGTGTGTATATATATATATATATATATACACATACACACATTACTGTAGGAGGATCACACTTCTATACCCAGTTTGGGTATAAAACTGAAGACTGACAGTATAAGTTAAAGATGAGGATAAGGATGCATTTGTGGTTTACAAGGTTAGATTATTTTATTATTGCACTGAACTAATACCTGAAAAAGTAAAAGCATCAACCATTATTACCTTATTATCATGTGGTTACCACCACATTCACATGTCATTGATGTTTTATTTCAAACAGGTCAGTTTTGGATGTATGTGGCCGAGACACTAAAACCTTAATATAAATAAATTAATGTGACACATGGCTGTGTTCACAATTTCTTCTGTTAAAATCATCTTCTCATGTTTTCATAGAAAGATGATGAAAGAACCTGTAGAAGAACCACCAACTAAAGCAGCTTCTACAGCAGGTAGGAGATCAATGGTTTGTCTGATGAGCTGTATGGATGTAAAGAGACGAGGTACAACCCTTTGCCTTTTTGTAACGCTTATTGGAGAAAAAAAAATGTCAGAGCACTTGCACATAGTTACAGGGAGTGCAGAATTATTAGGCAAGTTGTATTTTTGAGGAATAATTTTATTATTGAACAACAACCATGTTCTCAATGAACCCAAAAAACTCATTAATATCAAAGCTGAATGTTTTTGGAAGTAGTTTTTAGTTTGTTTTTAGTTTTAGCTATTTTAGGGGATATCTGTGTGTGCAGGTGACTATTACTGTGCATAATTATTAGGCAACTTAACAAAAACAAATATATACCCATTTCAATTATTTATTTTTACCAGTGAAACCAATATAACATCTCCACATTCACAAATATACATTTCTGACATTCAAAAACAAAACAAAAACAAATCAGCGACCAATATAGCCACCTTTCTTTGCAAGGACACTCAAAAGCCTGCCATCCATGGATTCTGTCAGTGTTTTGATCTGTTCACCATCAACATTGCGTGCAGCAGCAACCACAGCCTCCCAGACACTGTTCAGAGAGGTGTACTGTTTTCCCTCCTTGTAAATCTCACATTTGATGATGGACCACAGGTTCTCAATGGGGTTCAGATCAGGTGAACAAGGAGGCCATGTCATTAGTTTTTCTTCTTTTATACCCTTTCTTGCCAGCCACGCTGTGGAGTACTTGGACGCGTGTGATGGAGCATTGTCCTGCATGAAAATCATGTTTTTCTTGAAGGATGCAGACTTCTTCCTGTACCACTGCTTGAAGAAGGTGTCTTCCAGAAACTGGCAGTAGGACTGGGAGTTGAGCTTGACTCCATCCTCAACCCGAAAAGGCCCCACAAGCTCATCTTTGATGATACCAGCCCAAACCAGTACTCCACCTCCACCTTGCTGGCGTCTGAGTCGGACTGGAGCTCTCTGCCCTTTACCAATCCAGCCACGGGCCCATCCATCTGGCCCATCAAGACTCACTCTCATTTCATCAGTCCATAAAACCTTAGAAAAATCAGTCTTGAGATATTTCTTGGCCCAGTCTTGACGTTTCAGCTTGTGTGTCTTGTTCAGTGGTGGTCGTCTTTCAGCCTTTCTTACCTTGGCCATGTCTCTGAGTATTGCACACCTTGTGCTTTTGGGCACCCAGTGATGTTGCAGCTCTGAAATATGGCCAAACTGGTGGCAAGTGGCATCTTGGCAGCTGCACGCTTGACTTTTCTCAGTTCATGGGCAGTTATTTTGCGCCTTGGTTTTTCCACACGCTTCTTGCCACCCTGTTGACTATTTTGAATGAAACGCTTGATTGTTCGATGATCACGCTTCAGAAGCTTTGCAATTTTAAGACTGCTGCATCCCTCTGCAAGATATCTCACTATTTTTGACTTTTCTGAGCCTGTCAAGTCCTTCTTTTGACCCATTTTGCCAAAGGAAAGGAAGTTGCCTAATAATTATGCACACCTGATATAGGGTGTTGATGTCATTAGACCACACCCCTTCTCATTACAGAGATGCACATCACCTAATATGCTTAATTGGTAGTAGGCTTTCGAGCCTATACAGCTTGGAGTAAGACAACATGCATGAAGAGGATGATGTGGACAAAATACTCATTTGCCTAATAATTCTGCACTCCCTGTATCTATATACTGTCTTTAAAAATGGTCACGAATTCAAATCTGTTGCAACATGTCTTAATCTTTCTTTGGCACATTTTCATAACATGACAACTGTCAGTCTAAGGGGCTTGGAAAAGAAAGCAACTTTACTCAGAATGATCCCCTTGGCATCAATGTTTGAGGGGGATACATGTTTATGTCTCTTCCTTCTTCTTGTAGAAGAGGAGCTTGCCAGGGTGCGGTCAGCTTTTGTTTGGAGGGTGTCAACAGAAATCCTTAAACAGCTCCTTGAGGCCCTTGTAAGTGACGGTGTCTTAAATGAATTGGAGAAAGAATCAATACTGGAAGGGAACCCAGTCAGAGCAGATAAGGCACGTTGCTTCATTGATACAGTGAGGAAGAAAGGGGACAAAGCCAGCAGGATAATGGTCAGACATCTTCAGACTATAGATCTCTCCCTTTTCTCTCAGCTGCGTTTATACTCTGATCCATCTGCTCAAAAAGGTGAGTCCACTTTTCTCTGTAGTTTGTTGAGATGTGAAGTGTAAAACCTCAGAATTTAATATAATGAAAAGCAGAAAGCGGGAACTTCATTCCACAACATACATTTGGATTTATTAAAGGGCTGCTCACAATGGAAAAAAAAAACCCTTTCCCAAACGGCCATGAAGGATTGAAGATCGTTAGATGTATTGGTAGCAGAATAAACCCTGCAATTACCTCTTAAATCCTTGCCTGCAAGACCACTCTGACCACAATCATCACATGTACAAACTACAAACATGTACAAAAGAATAAAAAAATCTCTTAGAGACATGCTGAAAACAACTCCCTGAAAAGTAATGAGGTGGAATAAGAAGTATGTTGTACTAACCAAGGGCTTTAAGTGTGTTGTACTTACAGAGAATAGTAAACTAAAGTATTACACTTGAGAGAAATTATATCACATAAGCGTTTAACTTAAAATAGACTGCTCAGAATTATTTTTTTAACATTGATTTTTTTCTTAGCTCTATTTATGTGAACAGTAATCTTATTTAGTTGTTAAAACCGTGAAAACTGATTGCCTTGAGTGCTTCAGAAGCCCATAAAGGAAAAATATTCCAGTCTTCTAAGAGTCACAATGTGCATAATCCATTTTCGAGTTTACGGCAGGAATTTAATGTGAAATATTGAATTCCCCTCAGACGTTTATTTGAAACAGTGTAGGTAGCAGTTGAAAGACAGCATGAAAGTTCAGTGGGATTTTTAGTGACAAAATTTGGAGAAGTCCAGAGTTGAAAACCTGTTTAGTTTTTAAATGTTCCCATTGGTTACACAAGCCACAAAGCCATTTTTTTTAATTTTACATATGTAGGTTTAAAAACCTTTAGTGTGACTGTGCAGAAGTTCCATTTATTAAAATTATAACAGAACAGGAGCTTCTTTGGTTTGGTGATGATTTGTTGTATCTCAAGCTGAGCATCACTCAGTGAATGAAGACAGATGTATTTTCATGACATCAACATTGAAGAAGCACAAATAACACAACAATCCAAACAAGAGGAAAAGTAATTTAAGTAACTCTTTGAGACCATTCGTTAAAATGTCAGTGGAAGTACACACTTGATCAAAAAGGAAGAGGAAAAGTGATATCTTTGCCCGTCCTTCATCACAGTTTAAAACCTGTTTAAAACCAAACACAAAGATGGTAAATGTTGGTATGAGTGATCAGTTGTCACCATGCTCTTGCCCTGTGTACAATCACTAAAAGACACAGATTTGATAATATAATAAAATGATCTAAAACTTGTTAAAGGGAATGCTGGTAAATATATGATTGTTATGTGATGGCTAATATCCATCTGCGTATGTCCAAGAAGATAGACTAAATCATTCACTGTTGAATATAAACAACGTCAGCAGCTGTTTGCTTCTCTCCCACTTCCTCATCATGCTGGTAACAGGCAAAATACTACCTGCTGTCTATCCTCCAGGCAGATACCCTGAAGTGAAAAAAACTACAAGAAATATGAATAAACATTAGAATGTAAACAATGTCCGGCATCCAAGCTTTTTGGTTTAGTACTAATGTAACTGAAACAATTTTCTCTTCACTTTAATAGCAGGATGGTGCACTTATAATTAATAAGATTTCTTCAGTATTGTAATTTGAGATCTAAGTACATTTGAAGAAAAAATATGTAAAAATGCAAAAAAAAAAAAAAAGACAAAGAAATAAACAGACTGTTTTTTTTTCTTGTTATTTTTAATGATTTATTTAGAGGCTCTTCAAAGTTGTCAGCCTCTGCTTAAATCTAAGTTGAAGAAGAAGTTCCAGTGTGTGTTTGAGGGGATTGCTAAAGCAGGAAACCCAACCCTTCTGAATAAGATCTACACAAAGCTCTACATCACAGAGGGAGGGACTGCAGAGATCAATGATGAACATGAGGTCAGACAGATTGAAACTGCATCCAGGAAATCAGATAGACCAGAAACCAGAGTCAGACAAGAAGACATGTTTAAAGATTCACCTGGAAGAGATGAACCAATCAGAACAGTGCTGACAAATGGAGTGGCTGGCATTGGGAAAACAGTTTTAACTCAGAAGTTCACTCTGGACTGGGCTGAAGACAAAGCCAACCAGGACATCCAGTTCATATTTCCATTTACTTTCAGAGAGCTGAATGTGCTGAAAGAGGAAAAGTTCAGCTTGGTGGAACTTGTTCATCACTTCTTTACTGAAACCAAAGAAGGAGGAATCAGCAGCATTGAAGACTTCCAGGTTGTGTTCATCTTTGATGGTCTGGATGAGTGTCGACTTCCTCTGGACTTCCACAAAACTACAATCCTAACTGACCCTAGAAAGTCCACCTCAGTGGATGTGCTGCTAATAAATCTCATCAGGGGGAACCTGCTTCCCTCTGCTCGCCTCTGGATAACCACACGACCTGCAGCAGCCAATCAAATCCCTCCTGACTGTGTTTCCATGGTAACAGAGGTCAGAGGATTCACTGACCTGCAGAAGGAGGAGTACTTCAGGAAGAGATTCAGAGATGAGGAGCAGGCCAGCAGGCTCATCTCCCACATCAAGACATCACGAAGCCTCCACATCATGTGCCACATCCCAGTCTTCTGCTGGATCACTGCTACAGTTCTGGAGGATGTGCTGAAAACCAGAACGGGAGGACAGCTGCCCAAGACCCTGACTGAGATGTACATCCACTTCCTGGTGGTTCAGGCCAAAGTGAAGAAGGTCAAGTATGATGAAGGAGCTGAGACAGATCCACACTGGAGTCCAGAGAGCAGGAAGATGATTGATTCTCTGGGAAAACTGGCTTTTGATCAGCTGCAGAAAGGAAACCTGATCTTCTATGAATCAGACCTGGCAGAGTGTGGCATCGATATCAGAGCAGCCTCAGTGTACTCAGGAGTGTTCACACAGATCTTTAAAGAGGAGAGTGGACTGTACCAGGACAAGGTGTTCTGCTTCATCCACCTGAGTGTTCAGGAGTTTCTGGCTGCTCTTCATGTCCATCTGACCTTCATCAACTCTGGACTCAATCTGCTGAAAGAACAAACAACCTCCCAGAAGTCTGAAACGGGACAATCTACATTTAAGCACTTCCACCAGAGTGCTGTGGACAAGGCCTTACAGAGTCCAAATGGACACCTGGACTTGTTCCTCCGCTTCCTCCTGGGTCTTTCACTAGAGAACAGTCAGATTCTCCTACGAGGAATGCTCACACAGACAGGAAGAAACTTACAGAGCAGTCAGGAAACAGTCCAGTACATCAAGAAGAAGCTCAGTGAGAATCTATCTGCAGAGAAAAGCATCAATCTGTTCCACTGTCTGAATGAACTGAATGACAGTTCTTTAGTGGAGGAGATCCAACAGTGTCTGACTTCAGGAAGTCTCTCCACGGAGAAACTTTCTCCTGCTCAGTGGTCAGCTCTGGTCTTCATTTTACTGTCATCAGAAAAAGATCTGGATGTGTTTGACCTGAAGAAATACTCTGCTTCAGAGGAGGCTTTTCTAAAACTCCTACCGGTGATCAAAGCCTCCAACAAAGCTTTGTAAGTAAAAATGTACTCATCCCTTTATTTTTGAAATGTTGATTCTACTTAACAAAAAAACAATCAAGTGAGCAATTAACAAATTTAAACATTGTGATGGGTGCTGATCCATTAAAAAACCTTAAAAATTGAAATGAATGATCATCTGCAAGCATATGATCCTTTTAAGTTGTCAGAGCAGCAGAAATTATCAGCATTTCTGAGACATCTGTGGGTTTATCACTTATCAAAGTACCTTCCAGAACTTTTTTCTTTGTACCAAAAGCTCATGGACCAGTCCAGTGTTCTGTTACTGTTTACTCTTCAGTTATCATTCATTTCATCTCTGGTGTTCTAAAGTAATTTCTCTGCATTAGTGCACTGCTCAGTTCAATATGGGAGTTCACTTTTTTCTATATTATTATTCTTTATTGCGCTGGTTTCCAAACTAGGGTACACCTACCCTCGGGGGTATGGGAGAGGCTGTAGGTGATACATGGGACAGGGTAATTACCAATTCAAAACACCTAAATTTGCACTAATACAGTTTAATGTGGCTATTACATACATGTGTATATACCACCCTCTGGTGTTTAGCAAAACAATTGCACTGACAAAATACATGGGTGCGACTTCCCCAATTGACTGACGCCTGACTGTTGAAGTTGCACTGTTGAAGAAATGGACAAATGGTTAACCAGAAAAAATGCTCTGCCACCGAAACAGTGGCCACTACCACCAGTCAGCTCATATCTGAAGATGCATTTGCCAGTGACCGTGCAGGTGATTGTTCAACAATGTGTTCATCAGATTGGGATGCCAGCACAGATGTATCTGTGGTTACTAGCCAAGTAGCTAGCATAGATGGAGACAGTCATGTGGAAAGTAACGAAGGGTCTGATGTGGAGCCTCAAAGTGGGAGAAAGCATGTCGCCTCTGACTGTAACACAAAGAAGCGCAAATATGATGACAATTATATTTCACTGGTGTTCACATGTATAAATACTGGTGATTTTCCCAGCCATAATGTGATAATTGTGCAAGTATTGTTTCACAACTCAATGAAACCTTAAGTATTGCGCAGACATTTAGAGACAAATCATCCCCATTTGAAAAATAAACCAAGAGAATATTTTGAGCGACAGTTAAAATCACTTTCAACAAGTAAAAGCTGTATTCGAGATCCAGATCCTATGAATAAAAACAGACCACAAGCATCTTACATGGTCAATTTTAGAGTGGCTAAAAACAACAAACCCCACACTATTGTGGAGGACCGCATTCTCCCTGCTGCTTTAGATATGGTAGTGAGAATGTTGAGGGGAAAAGGCAAAAAAGACAATACAGTCCATTCCATCATCAAACAATGCTGTCTCATCAATGCAACATCAGAAAATGTTTTACAGCAGCTACTTCAGCACATACGCCACAGTGGATTTTATGCAATACAACTGAATGAGTCCACGAATGTGGCTGGCCTGGCGCATCTCCTTGTATATTTGCGCAACATTCATGAAGGAACCGTCAAGGAGAACACGCTGTTCTGTAAACCACTCGAAGAAAGGACAACTGCAGTAGATATTTTTCAAAAGTTGGACACATTCATGATCACACATGGACTCGTGTGGGACAGATGTGTTGGCATCTGCACTGATGGTGCACGGGCCATGACTGGGAGACACAGAGGTGTGGTTTACGTGTGCAAGCAGTAGCGCCAGATTCCTCTTGGGTACACTGCAGCATCCAGAGAGGCTCTTGCTGCAAAGGGAATACCTGTCCGTCTGAAACATGTCTTGGACACCACTGTAAAAATTGTTAACTTTTTGAACTCCCACTTATTTGCTGCATTGTGCAATGAGATGGGCAGCAAGCCTGAGACTTTATTACTCCACACAGAGGTTTGCTTGCTCTCAAGAGGGAAAGTGCTGACCTGTTTCTTTGAGCTGAGGGAAGAACGTAAGGTTTTCTTCAGTAACCATCCCTTTGACCTGTCTGAACATTTGCATGATGTAGAGTACCTTATGTGCCTGGCTCATCTGTGTGATATATTTTCCTGTCTGAACAAACTCACTCTCGGATTACAACGCATTTCTACAACCATATTCATTGTTTACGATAAAGTTGTGGCCATGATAAAGAAGTTAAACCTTTGGAAGAACTGCATGGTCAAAAACAACACAGAAGCACACATTATCAAACAGTGTAAAGCATGACTGTAACATGCACCTTCAGGAGCTGTCGGCGCAGTTATGCTGATACTTCTCATAGATGGGCGGGTTAAATGATTGGATACATCACCCATTCACCTCCGTGCCTACTTCGTCATCAGTGTCTGAGCAGGAGAGCCTAATTCAGATCACCACAGATGGATCTCCTAAAAGACCCTGCGCACTGAACAGCCTGTAACTTATTTATATGCAAATACAGAAGTGTAATTAGGATTTTAAGGAAATTTAAATAGTTTCCTTCATTTTATGACTGAAGAGATTTCTAGTTAACGATAACTTCTAGTGGACTCCAATATATTAGTTTTTATTGTCTAGGTTGAACAAATGCCATAAATATAATCTTTCTGTATTTTTTCTTATTTTTTTGTAGGCTGAGCATCTGTGAACTTTCAGAGAGAAGCTGTAGAGCTCTGTCCTCAGTTCTCACCTCCCAGTCCTCGAGCCTGAGAGAGCTGGACCTGAGTAACAATAGCTTGGAGGATTCCGGAGTGAAGCTTCTGTCTGAAGCAATGGAGAGTCCACATTGTAAACTGAGAACTCTGAGGTCAGATCAAGTATATTCATTGTTTTTCTTTTGGTCTTTTTTTTCAGCTGACAAAATTAAACAGTTAAAGATTTAGCCCATGAATGTCCGCTTTATCAATTGTTGTTTTTAAATTAGTTTTAAGTGAAACTGTCACATTTTTAACCTGTTTAACCTCAGATGATAAGGATTCTTTAAAACACATTGCAAGTAAATAGCGCTAAATGTAGTAGTAAGTAGCTCCTTACTGAACCCTGATTACAGTTTAACGAGTGTTGTTTCATTGTTCATGTTTTAATTTTCAGACTGAGTCTTTTTAACCTCTCATTGAGAAGCTCTGACAGTCTTTCTGCTGGACTGCAAAATCTGAACTGCAAGCTGACTAGTCTGAGGTCAGATCAAGAGATATTTTGTTTCTGAAAATTAACCAATTAAAGTCCATCCATTTGTTGTTGCATCTTATGAGGTTTCCATAGTATTACTGAAAAAAATGTGATTAAATATATGAAACATATTATTTGTGTTCTTGATTAATTTTCAGACTGAGCGCCTGTAACCTCTCAGAGAGAAGCTATGAAGCTCTGTCCTCGTTTCTTAGCTCCCGGTCCTCTAGTCTGAGAGAGCTGGACCTGAGTAACAACAACGTGCATGATTCAGGCGTGAAGCTTCTGTCTGGCGCAGTGGAGACTCCACAATGTAGACTTAAAACTCTCAGGTCAGGATTCAAAAATGTCCATACACTGTCATTTAAAATCTATATTGTTGCACAAACAGCTAAGCTTAGCAATTGTTAAGGGACCTTTTATTTACCTTTGAGTGGATGATTCTACTCTGAAAAACAGTCATAACATTTTTTATAGTCACGTTTTGTTTTTGTTATTCTTTCTTTTTAGAAAATTACTTTATGAACTGATAAACTTACATATATAGAGAGATTTTGTGTCTATGACATACCAATATCCTTTCACGCTAGTAGGACAAAAACTTCCAAATGACATATTTAAGCTTCTTATGGGCATTAATGATATAGAATTTTGGGAAACATTATAGAAATGTCTTCATAGAAATAATCAGTATAGGAGGTTATCGGTGATATTTATTCACTGTTTAATTTGAATTTACACAACATAATGTTAAATTTCTTAAAATTGAGATTTTTATTCTTTCTTAAAAACAGAAGTCTTTATTTCAGAGGCACTTTGTCCACTAAACTTAAAATCCCAATTTCTGACAGTATTCTGAAGGTTCTTGCAGTATTGATTGTTCATTACACAATTATTAGCAACATATTCCTAAATATTTGCTCGGATTTACTGTTTTTGTCAAAACCCCCCCACAAAAAAACAAGAATTTTGAGCCTGACTTCATCATAGGAGGAAGAAAGAACAGCTGGGTGAACTTCAGTGACTCAAAAAAGCAGAGAGAGAGAGAGAGAGAGAGAGAATTATCTAAAAAAAAAAAAACACCAATGGTTTGAAGGAGAAAATAAATCCTGCCCAAATATCAGTTCTAAGTCATATTAATGCAGAAAGTATATTTTCTTTAGAAAGTAGGAAAAAACCTAAATATAATAAAGTCACTTAATTGTTATTCTAACCTTTCCCCTGCATTGTGTGCAATGAAAAACTGATGGAATGTTTCATAAGACTGTAACCCATTTATTACAGGTGACCTATTTGTTAACAGTTCTCTCAAACTTTTTTTTCACTTTCTTTTCCCCCCACTAACACTTTTGGTGTAAATACTTCATAAAGGGGCGAAAACAGTGTAATAAAAACCTCAGATTGTCTAAGACATGGCATCCACAGAAGTAGAAGGAAAGTTTCTTCATCCTGTATTAGCAACCTCAGAACTTAGGACATGTTTGTTCAGTTTTAAAAAAAAAAGAGGTATTGGTCAATGTGAAATATACCCATGTGATTGCCTGTAATAGGACACATTTGAGCTTGGTTAGTTTTTTTTTTTGTTTTGTTTTTTTTGGATTATTATTTTCAATTAATTAAAAATAAGACTCATGGTAGGCATTACTGAAGCAGTTCCGACCCTGGGTTTGACTTCCCCAAAACACCAGACCAGCTCTTGCTCCTCCCACAAAACAGCTTTAAACCTGTGTGGTTACCGCAATAAATGTAGTAGTCTTCCCCAAGTATATTTCATTTTATATACAATGCAGTGCCTCTTCATTTTTCATATATCCATGCTGGACATTTTGATAGACTTGGTCTCAGATTTTTTGTAGTTTATTGCTCTTGTTTAAGGTCAGAAGTCCTTGTACATGTAGCAACCCACTCGTTATACTGAGTCTAACCCCACTTACCTCAGTTTCGACCTCCTAGTTGGGGTGTTGGGTTCTTTATAGCACAGATACCACAAATGGTTCTCGTATGGACAGGAATCAGGGATACTAACAGTAAATCCCTTGCCTGTATAAACATTAAAGAAAGAATTGACCCCAGACCACTCTTTAGGACAGAAACTGAACATTTACTGAACATAAGGGTAGGACAGACAATGTACAAAAACACACGTTTTTTTTGTTTTTGTTTTTTTTTTAACTCAAATGATATTACAGTTCCTTCAGTAAATGAAATATACTCTTTGAATACCCTTTGAAATGATACTAAGTCTTAGTGGTTAACTCACTGATACCTTATCAGAAATACTCTATGTAAATATACTAAATGCGCTATACTCACATATAGGCCCCCAGCACACTGACATTCACACTCATTACAGGCCAGTTTGTCAGCTGGAAAACACAGACGGAAACACAGGTGTTGTCTAAGTACTCAAGTATGCAAGTCTGTTTTTGCTAGTCTGTACTTTGTAAAATTAGACGGAAGTCCAGACTTCCCCAGAACGCAGCGCAATCATTCTACAATTGGAACGGCAGTGTAGTTGGTGATACCTCAGCTTCAGAGTTTTTACTGCCATCTCCCGTCAATTTAACTGTGATTAATATTTGGAATGGAAATCACACATGATGTAAAAAATTGCCACCTAGCAATTTTTAGTAGATTTCTTTAAGGGAAAAAAAAGAGTTTAAAAAGGTATTTTAAGCAGTTTGGCAAAATTCGCCATTGCATATGATTTGTTTTATAATGTCTAATAGGCTTTATACAGTTAAGTACAATCACTACATGACAGAAAGACAAGCTTAATCTCTCTATTAAGAAAAATAGTATACATGTATGTTTGAATAAAAACAGACAGGTGAGATGTTAGAACGCTTTTATTTTTATTTTTAGTAGACAGTCAAGCGACGTCCCGGGAGTCCGCTGTTCTCGCCAGCTTTAATGAGCCTTGACCTTCCAGTCAGCCACTGAGCTGGTGGGCTAACAGACCTCTCCAAAAATATCAGAGCACTTTTGCAAATATGTGATGTCTTGATAAATTGAGCAGATATTATAGGTTTACACAGCTACATTCTCACCTGAAAATATCTTAAAAGTTTATTTTGTGTCACAGAAACAATAATATTTAAAACTTTTTAGCTGTTTTTCTCCTCCATTGCCGTGTTTGAATTTTGGACAAAATGCATTCTGGGATATTTGGCTTCACCAAGTCCACACAAGTCACCACTGATGCATGCTCGACAGAATCGGAGGAGCGAGAACACACCCGGGAATTTTAAGCCTACTTGGCTTGATGCTTACTTTGAATTGGAACAGTACTTGGTCTGTGAATGATGACATATCACAAGTCCACGACAACGCAAGTACACACAAATACGCATATTGAGAAATGACCGGGAAAGTAACACCTATTTTATTGTTGCATTTAAGTCCATGGGAATTATAAGTACTTACTGCGGAATTCCTATCCGGGCTACATCCAGTACATGCACTTCTTTAAAAGCTCTCCACAGTAGTGCAAGGCAAAGCACGCAAACAGCAGGGTAGTCAGGGTACTCTCTCAACTAATCAGATAGCCCCTTAACCTACATCACATGGCTAATTTGCGTTCCTTTTCCTCTTTTAGCAGCACAAGGACCCAAAGACCTGACGTCTACTGAATCTCTTTATGTCTTTAATATTTCAACAAACAAAAGCAGGAAAATGCAAAATAAAAAATAAAATAAAAATACGTACTGAACAAATCAATAGGATAATACATAATAGATAGTATTTGTTCATAAATAATCTGTATTCATATGTATCATGTTGAAAACAATTTTGATATTTTTAAGCAATATTATACTTATTTTAGGCCTTATTTACGCAATGCTATTAAGTAAGTGGGCTCTGGGTTCTTTTTTCAGTGTACTTTCGTACTATATAATTTAATTTACTTTTAATTTACTTGTCTGATTTGTAAAAGTAGTATTACCCATGAAAATGAACAGTAGTGACTAACAGTGCAGTAAATTACACAATACACAATGTAAAGTAGATCTTAGCAACAGTCCTTTAATTAGCCAAAATAATAAAATGGCATGTTTTAGTATTCAGGCTAACCAAAAAACAGCAATATACTAACTGTACAATGAATCCCCACATACAGTGTAGAGCACTGGTAATAGGAACAATTACTGCCCCAAAAAGTAAACGTAAAGCTGGCACAAATACATCCTACTTTGCAGGCCTATGCTAATACTTGAGAATGTAGCAATCCAATAAGATCTCCAAACTAAAGTCTTTTCAGTAAAAGGGCAACAAATGCGTTTGCACTGACAAACACGTCCTTCATTTCCCCGGATTTGAAGGATGGGTCAGGTTCGTGGCCCAACGTATTTCAGAATTCATAGCACGGTTCAGCCAATTCCAGTTTCCGAATATGGTGTCAGCTACTTAGCTATATTATTACTCTTTCTGGGTCACAAAATAAACTTTTAAGATATTTTCAGATGAGAATATCCATCCATCCATCCATCCATCCATTTTCTTCCGCTTATCCGAGGCCGGGTTGTGGGGGCAGCAGCTCAAGCAGAGAAGCCCAGACCTCCCTCTCATCAGCCACCTCCTCTAGCTTGTGCGGAGGAGGTGGCCATGGCCAGAACACCTCACCCAGGAGGCATCCTTGTCACATGCCCAAACCACCTCAACTGGCTCCTTTCAATGTGAAGGAGCAGTGGCTCTACTGATCCTGGTCCTGCTTTTTCGCCATTGGAGAGCCCCTCCTGATTGGCCAAACTTCTCACCCTATCTCTAAGGGAGATGCCAGCTAACCTTCGGAGGAAGCCCATTTCCGCCGCTTGTATCCGCGATCTTGTTCTTTCGGTCGCTACCCACAGCTCATAACCATAGGTGAGGGTAGGGATGTAGATCAACCGATAAATTGAATTGAGAACTTCGCTTTTACACTCAGCTCTCTCTTCACCACAACAGATCGGTACAGTGTTTGAACCACTGCGGCCGCAGCACTAATCTGTCTGTCGATTTCCTGCTCCCTTCTCCCATCACTCATAAACAAGACCCCAAGATACTTGAACTCCTCCACTTGGGGGGGGAACTTGTCCCTGACCCGGGTCAGGGACTCCACTTGGTCCTCAGCCGAAAGATGAGAATGTAGCTGTGTAAACTTCAAATATCTGTTCGATTTATCAAGACATCACATATTGGCAAAACTGCTCTGATGTTTTTGGAGACACCTGTTACTCACCAGCTCGATAGCTGTTGAGTAACTATGAAAAAAAACAGCAACTAAAAAAAGACTGCACTATATATATATATATATATATATATATATATACAGTTAAGCCCATAATTATTCATACCCCTGACAAATTTTGACTTAAAGTTACTTTTGTTCAACCAGCAAGTTCTTTTTGACCAGAAATGACACAGGTGTCTCCCAAAAGATAATAAGACGATGTACAAGAGGCATCATTGTGGAAAAAAAATATTTCTCAGGTTTTATTTATATTTTAGCAAAAGTATCATGTCCAGAATTATTCATACCCTTCTCAATAATCAATAGAAAAGCCTTTATTGGCTATTACAGCAATCAAACGCTTCCTATAATTGCAGACCAGCTTTTTGCATGTCTCCACAGGCATTTTTGCCCATTCATCTTTAGCAATGAGCTCCAAATCTTTCAGGTTGGAGGGTCTTCTTGCCATCACCCTGATCTTTAGCTCCCTCCACAGATTCTCAATTGGATTCAAGTCAGGACTCTGGCTAGGCCACTGCAAAACGTTAAAGTTGTTGTCTGCTAACCATTTCTTCACCACTTTTGCTGTATGTTTTGGGTCATTGTCATGCTGAAATGTTCACTGGTTCCCAAGGCCAAGTTTTTCTGCAGACTGCCTGATATTGTTGTTGAGAATCTTCATGTATTGCTCTTTTTTCATGGTGCTGTTTACTGTGATTAGGTTCCATGGTCCATTGGCTGAAAAACACCCCCAAAGCATTAGGTTCCCACCACCATGTTTGACAGTGGGGATGGTGTTCTTTGGGTTGAAGGCTTCTCCTTTTTTATGCCAAATGAAGGCAACATCATTGTGACCAAATAATTCAATTTTTGTTTCATCTGACCATAACACTGAAGACCAGAAATCTTCTCCTTTGTCCAGATGAGCATTTGCAAAGGCCAAACGAGCTTTTGTGTGCCTTATCTGGAGAAGTGGCATTTTCCTTGGTCAGCATCCGTGGAACCCAACAGTGTCCGTTGGACTGTCTGCCCTGAGACATTGCCACCAGCAGAGCCCAGATTCACCAGAATGGCCTTGGTGGTGATCCTTGGATTCTTTTTCACCTCTCTCACTATCCTCCTGGCCAGCACAGGTTTCACTTTTGGCTTCCGACAACATCCTCTGAGATTTTCCACAGTGCGGAACATCTTGTATTTTTTAATAATACTTTGCACTGTAGCCACTGGAACTTGAAAACATTTGGATATGGCCTTGTAGCCCTTTCCTCACTTGTGAGCAGCCACAATGCGCAGCCGCAGGTGTTACGGCCCTAGCAGGGCCTCATCCTGAAGGTGCCTGTGTGGGTGTGTCCTACAATCTCCCATCTGCCTGAGGTGCCACCTTCTTTCTTTTGTGCAGCTGACTCTCGTCAGTAATTAAGAGTATTTAAGCACAGGGAAAGGTGAGCTCTGGGCCAGAGTGCCATTAGTGTGGTTGCAGCTAGTGAGCTGTGCTTTTGTGGGTTGCAGCTAGTGAGCTGTGTTTTGTGGTTTGCAGCTTGCAGCTTGCAGCTAGTGAGCTGCGTGTCTGTGTTTGCAGCTGGTGAGCTGCTCTCTCTTTTTGACTTACTTTGTACTTTATTGACCAACGCTTGAGTTTTGTTTGTTTCTTTAAATGGTGATAGCGGCTTGTCCGTCTCTTTTAGTTAGTTTTAATACAAACTTTAATAAAGCTATTTACTTTAACCATTTTGCCTTCTTGTCTCCTTTTTCTGACCCGAACACTTTTTGTTACTTCCCCTCACCGCCTAGACCCCTCAGGGGAACGTAACAAGGGGGGGCTCATCCGGGATTGTCGAAAAGGGAGTTTTGAGTTGGAATTGGTTTTTGATTATCTTGCTTTTTGTCACCTTTAGAGATTCACAACTTCCCAGTTAAGTTAGGTGAGTGTCCAGCTGAGCTTCTTAAGTTTTTCCTTCGGGCACTCTTTTGTTGTTTTGCCTTTCTTATTTTTGGAGTAATCCTGGGTGGGGATAAGTTCCCTGTTGGGGGTAGGCAATTCAGGGCTCCGGTCGCTGAAGTTCTGCCTTTAAAGTTGCCTCGAGCCCAGCACGCTCCAGAAGATAGGTAGGTATAGTTTGGTGTGCTTAGGAACTGGGTAAGTTGTATTTGTTAATGTGTATGCAGCAAGAGGTAAGTTGGTCAGTTAAAGTAAATTGTGTAGTTTTCCGTTAATTGTTCAGTAGTCTCTGAGTGAGTTGGCAGAGGGGTGTGGTAGAGTCTTAATTAGGGTGTGTTTGCTAAGCCTTCTCCGCCCCTAAAATGGATGATACAGCTATCAGCGCACAGGCGTCTAGAGGCTCGTTTGTGAGCAGTAACATCCACCTGGTTCCAGTTTTCTGTGAAGCCAGTGTTGAGAGCTTCTTCAGTGTGTTTGAACGCATAGCGACTGCATTGCAGTGGCCTCAAGATGTGTGGGGGGGGTGATGTTGCTGTGTAAAGTTACAGGTAAGGCTCAGGAAGCTTGTTCTAGTCTGTCTGGTGACAACTGCCTAGCTTATGAGAAAATTAAAAGTGCTGTCCTTCAAGCCTATGAGCTTGTACCTGAAGCCTACAGACAGCATTTTCGAGGTTTGGAGTTGGCACAGGGTCAGTCCTATCTTGACTTTGCAAGGGAAAAGGCAAAGCTCTTTGATAGGTGGTGCTCTGCAAGCCAGGTTAACAATATGGGGTCGTTACGTGAGCTTGTGCTGGTGGAGGATTTCAAGAACGCAGTGCCTGAGTATATTGCCCTTTATTTAAGTGAACAAAGGGCTCTCACTTTACAGCAGGCTGCCGCACTGGCAGATGAGTTTACCCTAACTCATAAAACAAACGCTGTAGAATGTGACATCCTTTCTCACCATAATACACCTTGGAGAGCTAGGAGTGAGCCAGCTAGAAAGGCTGAAGAAGTGGTGGTTTCGAGTTCCAAAGCAAAACTGTGTTTCTTCTGCCACAAGCCTGGCCATGTGGTTGCTGATTGTGTGAAACTGGCACTTAAGCGGAAAGTGCATCCAAAGGGAGGAAGGCCTGATTTTAAAGCAGTCAGTCGTGGTTCTCAAACTGACAAGGTTTTCAGGCCCAGCAAAGGACCACACTTGGGGCATAGTTGTTTACGGGGCTCCTGTGGTCAGTGTAAGGGGTCAACTAGCCCTGAGCTGCTGCTGGTTGACAATGTCCCAGTTCCTCAAAATGACCTGCAGGTGGATAGATCTTGTATAAAACCACCACTCAGACCTGCACCCCTTGCTAACAAACATGTCTGTGTTTCAGTAAAGCCTGCTAGCTGCCTGCTGGGTTCTCTACATGTGATGGTCCAAAGCCCTGGCTATCACATGGGACACTGTTTTGAGGGTCTGGGGCCACTCTCTGGCAATGTTGTGAACCCACTGAGATGGGGTTGGCAGTTCCCACAGGAAATGCCTAACCATTCCTATGGGGTTTGGTAGGTGGAAAGCCTACAGTTTTGGTGGTGCAACGGTTATGGGACTTTATTGTTTTGGTTATTGTAATCATTTGACAAACCACGGGTTTGTATTTATGGGAGGGGGTGTTACGGCCCTAGCAGGGCCTCATCCTGAAGGTGCCTGTGTGGGTGTGTCCTACAATCTCCCATCTGCCTGAGGTGCCACCTTTCTTTTGTGCAGCTGACTCTCGTCAGTAATTAAGAGTATTTAAGCACAGGGAAAGGTGAGCTCTGGGCCAGAGTGCCATTAGTGTGGTTGCAGCTAGTGAGCTGTGTTTTGTGGTTTGCAGCTAGTGAGCTGCGTGTCTGTGTTTGCAGCTGGTGAGCTGCTCTCTCTTTTTGACTTACTTTGTACTTTATTGACCAACGCTTGAGTTTTGTTTGTTTCTTTAAATGGTGATAGCGGCTTGTCCGTCTCTTAGTTAGCTTTATTAAAGTTTGTATTAAAACTATTTACTTTAACCATTTTGCCTTCTTGTCTCCTTTTTCTGACCCGGACACTTTTTGTTACTTCCCCTCACCGCCTAGACCCCTCAGGGGAACGTAACAGCAGGTCCTCACTGAGTTCCTTTGTCTTAGCCATGACTGTCCACAAACCACCTGCAGAGAGCTGCTCTTTTTCACCTGTTGAGTTGATTAAAACAGCTATTCCCAATTAATCAGGGTAATTAGGATGCTTTAGAACAGCTTTGACTATTTGGAATGGATGGAACTTTGGATTTTCCCAGAGACTGTGACAGTTTGTGAAGGGTATGAATAATTCAGGACATGATACTTTTTGCTCAAATGTAAATAAAAGCTGAGAAATATTTTTTTTTTCCCACAATGATGCATCTTGTACATCATCTTATTATCTTGCTAGTTGAATAAAAGTAACTTTAAGTTAAAATTTGGCAGGGGTATGAATAATTATGGGCTTAACTGTGTGTGTGTGTGTGTGTGTGTGTATATGTGTATGTGTGTGTGTATATATATATAGAGATATATAGATATATATATAGAGATATATAGATATATCTATAGAGATATATAGATATATCTATAGAGATATATAGATATATCTATAGAGATATATAGATATATCTATAGAGATATATAGATATATCTATAGAGATATATAGATATATCTATAGAGATATATAGATATATCTATAGAGAGAGAGAGAGAGAGAGAGGTGGGTGGTTTCTTTGTCGGTTGCAGTTGCCCCTGCAACTGAGATGACTGACCTTGCCGACCATACATACAATACACAAACTTGTTTGGGGAGACAGGAATGTGTAATGTGTAACACAAAAGGGCAGATCAGGAGAAAAAAGAATTTCTGCTCCAACTGATCCCCAAAGGAGTTGGCATGAGGAGAAGACAAAAAACTTCAGCACATAGAGGACAAATATCATCACACCATAAAAACACAAGACAAGCAACATGGGGGAGTATGCCAATGTGCACAGCTGCATCTTGGACGCTGCTTTCTCGCTAATATTGTAGTGTGTTGCCTTACTCTGTTGACAACTTGAGCTGACTACTGTTGTCCATTGGGAATTGTCTCTTATAAATAAAGTTAAATGAAATTGAATGGATGGAAATTGAAAGATGTTATTGTATCTGACAAACACAAAATCATAGCTCACAGATGGAGTTTGTGTGTTTTCAGTCTGTCAGGCTGTTTGGTCACAGCAGACGGCTGTACTTTTCTGGCCTCAGCTCTGAGCTCCAACCCCTCCCATCTGAAAGAGCTAGACCTGAGCTACAATCATCCAGGAGACTCAGGAATAAAGCTGCTGTCGTCTGGACTGAAGAATCCACGCTGGAGACTCAAGACTCTCAGGTATGGGGAAGAGTGTCTGATAGAACAGGAAGAGAGTACTTTAACATATTTATTGTGGATCGGCTGTGAATGTAGAGAACAGTTAACAAAAAGCCTCGGCATAAGCTGAGAATGATTTTGTTGAACAAAATGTGCTTTGCTGCTAATCATCCACAGCAGTTCACTTAGCATAGTGTTGTTAGCTACTGTGCTGTTAAATCTTTGTATATATAAATAAAATATTCAAGGATCAGTGTTTGCTGCCTTCTTCACATATTTAGGTTTGTATTACCACAGTCAGAGATGCTGCTGTTGTTCATTTTATTATTTTTAACATTGTAGCCAACAACAGTTGCAATTTAATTTTTATTGTTATATTTTGATGGAACAGAATATATATTTGAAAATGAATGATTTTCTAATTCTCTGCTTGTCTTCACTAAGTTGTCAGTAATCAGACAATAACTCAGACCGGAAGTAATCTTAATGACAAATGATTTTTCCCCTCCCCTCCTCCTCCCAGGGTGGAGCCTGCTGGAGTCCCATGGTTAAAACCAGGTCTGAGGAAGTGTAAGTGTGTTTTTAATGTGATTTATAAAAACAAAGCAGCACACATCCAACCATCTTTTGTCAGGGTGCCTGGGTTGTTGACCCAGTGTTTTCAGTTAAGCTTCGTCACCATTGAGTTTTCTATTCCCGTTTCCTGTTTTACTGTCTTAGTTATCTTTCTGTGTGCATTATGTTCTGTTCCACTTCCTATGTATTGTTAGTTAGATTAAGTTCAGCTGTGTACTCACCTGTTTCTTATCATCCTCATTATTCAGTGTATTTAATCCGTCAGTTCTCCTCAGTTCCCTGTCTTGTCACAGTCTAATCCATGTGTGTGTTACCCAGTTCAGTTTAAGTCAGCTTATGTTCTGTCCATCCATTCCTTACAATACGCACCATCTACATTCACAATCTGCCAGCGAATCCTGCACTTAGGTCCCCTCTTCTCTCTCACCACACCACACCATGATGCTGACAGAATGACGAGACTCGTGCTGCGAAGACACGATATGAACGCAGTGGACCTCGAATTATACCAGTCACAGCAGGCCGCTTTCTTCTTTCTGGAAAGAAAGCTGGGGTTAATCTGTCGCTTATGCTCCAACATGAGCATGTCTTTGAGGGGACTCATCTGGCTCTGGAGAGTCCTTGAAGGCACTGCAGTCCTCCACCTGCTGCCTCGCCTGCACGCAAGCCTTAGTCATGGGGAATGGGCGTCAGCCTCTGACCTCCGGCTGCTCGGTCCTCAAGCGTCCACCTACTGCCTCACTCACCAGCACTCCCACCTTGTCGTGGCATCTCATCGTGATGGAGGTTACATCATTTAGCAGGTCTGCTGTTTCTGTCAAGAGGAGGCAAAGCTCCCGCTGCTGCCGCTGCTCTCGCAAGCTGCAATATCTGGTGGTGAGTGAGTCAGACATTTTTCCTCGTTTTCACCATGAGCCAAAGACTCCTCCTCACCATAGACCAAATACCGTTTCTTCTACTAAAAAAGCCAGTGATTGGTTATTGTCAACCTGTGGTGGACTGTCAAAAAAATTTTAATTACCACCCTGCACCCATAAAACTGTTTTGCCATTTTAGGCTTCACAAAGGACATTCTTAAGTCCAGATCTGATCACTTCTCTCATCCTGTCTCCATGCCAAGACCTGTCTCCCAGCCCCAAGACCTGTCTCTCAGACTGCTCCTGTTCGCAGTGCCGTTAGGGCCCAGCCAGTCCCTGTACCACTCCCCGGGCAGATAGCGCTCAGCATTTCCCCACACCCTTGCCAGTTCCTCGGGTAGGGGCAACTGACGTCCAGCCGTCACCCATGCCTGCTCCCAGGGCAAGGACAGCTGAGACCCAGTCCACTCCAGCACCCATACCTGTTCCCTGGGCTTGGGTGACTGATGTCCAGCCAGCTCCTGCACCTGTCCCTGCACCTAAGGTGAGGGAAGCCACTCAACCTATCCCTGCATCCATACTTGTTTCTCGAGTTGGGACGGCTAGGGTCAATTCCTAGGCCAATTCCTCCACCTGTTCCGGTGCCAAGTCTCCACCAGAGGTTTCCCACCTGCGGGTCCTGCTTTTTCTCCACTGGAGAGCTTTGCCAAACCACACCACCAGCAACCTTCCCACCTGTTAAAGGTGTCCCATCACCTCTGCTGGTCCACAGTGGAGCATCGCGGGTGCTGCCGCTGGCCACACGACCACCCACCTGAACTGATTTGTCTTTGGCACTGGCCACACAGTTGCCCACTCGAACTGATCCATCTTACGCACTGTCCATGCGGTCATCCACCCAAATTGAGTCATCTTAGCAACTGGCCACGCAGCCGCTCATTTATTTTTAACTCATTATCCAGGATATTTAAGTCATCAGTTTTCCTCAGTTACTTGTCTTGTCCTCTAATCTGCATGTGTGTTTTCTGGTTCAGTTCAGTCCACCACTCATTCAGTTTCAGTCAGTTTATGTTCTGTCCGTCCAGTCCTTGCAATAAACACCATCCACATCCTCAATCTGGCTGCAAGTCCTGCATTTGGGTCCTCTCTTCTCTCTCACCACACCTCAACAATGACATCTTCAAACTGTCACATCACTGATTTACATCTCTGATGTCAGTATTCATCATCAAAGTGTTAATCAATGAACAGATGATGGATCAATAACTGCAGTTGGATTGTGTTTGTTCTCTCCATCAGATTCCTGTCAACTCGCAATCGACACAAACACAGTAAATAGAAACCTCAAACTGTCTGACAACAACAGGAAGGTGACACATAATATTATGGAGGTTCAGTCATATCCTGATCATCCAGACAGATTTGATGTTTGGCCTCAGCTGCTATGTAGTAATGAAATAACTGGTCGCTGTTACTGGGAGGTCGAGTGGAAAGGAAACATTTCTATATCAGTGAGTTACAGAAGAATCGGAAGGAAAGGAAACAATGATGACTGTTGGTTTGGACTCAATGATCATTCCTGGAGTCTGCACTGCACTGATGGTGGTCCTCAGTTTGTCTGTCACAATTGCAGATCCACAACCATCCCCCCCTCCTCTTCCTACTCCTCCTCTATCTCTAACAGAGTAGCAGTGTATGTGGACTGTCCTGCTGGCACTTTGTCCTTCTACAAAGTCTCATCTGGCACTCTGATCCGCCTCCACACCTTCAACACCACATTCACTGAACCTGTTTATCCTGGATTTTTATTGTCTTTTCATGGTGCCTCAGTGTGTCTGTGCTGAGTTGAGTGTAAAGAGTGTCCTCCTGTTAGAGAAATACTCTGACTGTTGAACAGATCAGTCTGTACATGTCTGTGTCTTTGACTCAGAAACGCATTTTAAGGTTAATGGATTCAATGAGTTGATGTTTTAAACTGTTCTAAATGATTCCTTGTAAACTTCTTCCTCTTCACTCCTTTAAAGATGAAAGCTACAATTATTCCAGGATCCATTTTTAGGAATATTTTAATATGCCTGAATAGCACTGCATATGCTGTGTTTCACCTTAGTTTGAATAAAACATGAAAACTATCACAAAGGGCCCTGGAGTAGAATCTGGTGGATTTTGGTGATATACATTAGATTTGTTTTGATGCTAATTTTTTTTTAAAGCTGTTTCTTTGTTATGATATCAGATCTGAATTTTATAAAATGCTGCATCAAAAACAAAGACAGATGTGTTGATGTCCACAAATGACAATGACATTGCTCAGTTTGAGCTAATGTTTAATATCATTCCTTTTTTCATGACTTTTTTGATCACCATCATATTTTACTGTTTCTATGTGAATTTTAGCTTAGAGCTTATTTTTATTGTATGCATATCTCTAATGCAGCCACAGCAAAACAGCTGCCAGATGTCATGGTCCTGGGTCTGGTGACCCAGTGCTTATGTTTTGATTATTTATTAATATTTAATCTTCTTTGATTTAATGTTTTTCATAGTTTAGTCCTTTGTATTTCTAGCTTCCTAAGGCTATGTCTACACTAATCCGGATAAATTTCAAAACATTTTCGTCTGAAAACACTACGCGTCCACACTTGTGTTTTTAATCATTTCCGAACAGTTGTTCGTCAACACTGAAACGCCTGAAACGCTTATGTTCCTGTTTTACGCATGCGTGAAATGTATGATGATTCGACCTGTGTTATTTCTGCCTGCCGTTTATTTACTTTCCGGCTCTTTGAAACATCACAGCAAAATGTCAAGGAAAAGCACTGAGTTTTTTAAATGGACTGACAATGAGGTGGAGTTGTTGCTGCGAGTAACACAAAAGTGCAAAGTTGCAAAACCGATTGAGAATTACAGAATTTGAAGAAAAGCTATCTGAAGCATGTACAAACTGATATTAATCTTTAATAGGGCTGTCAAAATTGAGAGCAAACAAAATAACTACTGTATAATGCCCTCTGCTATCTTAGTTTAATTAGTCACATGACTGCATCACATGACTAAACTGTGTCATCGTTTCCGAAAGCCTGCGGTTACGCTGTCCACACTGCAACAACGTTTTCAAATGTATCCGCTTTGGAGAAAGGTTACTTTTTGGAAAATAAAAAACTAAGGAAAAACTAAGAGTTAAATAATCCACATCAGTGCTGTTTTCAGTCACTTAATGGAAAAGGAGAATGAGGAGATTGTGCCATCTACTGGTAAGAGTGAGTCAGCTGCTGAAGACTTAGTGTCAAAATAAGGAAATAAACAGCATATTCATACAGAAACTTATAAACACCAGTTTGTATGTTGTGAAAAATAAAAAGGAAGAAGACAGCATTATTAAATTGAGATTGCACCTTTAATTTGGTTTCTAAGCTCAGGAGACTTTGAAGTGCTCTCTGAAGGAGTGCAGCGTTGATTTGGAAAGTGATGAGGACAAAAGTATTGTTCAGATCTTCCTTTAGAATTTAAGATAATTTTCATCCAAATGGGACAAAGTAACCGTTCCCTGGGTCCAGTGGCGGTCCTAGCCTGTTTGGTGCCCTGGGCGAACACCCCCCCCCACCCCCCCCCCCCCACCCCACACACACACACATACACATATGAAGAGAGAGAGAGTATGCATAGTATGCAAACGGCTACTAAACAGACATCATAATTCGTCATACAATGAGAACAGGACAAATCAACAATCAACAAACTGACTAATTAATATTATATTATTGTATATATTGTTTGGAGTTTAGTCTGTTACTGTTACTATTTTTACCATTTCTTCTTGGAGGAACTGTAACCCACATAATTACCTTAGGAATTAAGAAAGTATTCTGATTCTTAATGTTTCAGGATACATGACCTGCCATTATCCAATGACACATCTGCTTACCTGTATCTTTTGCTCGTTTCTCTTTGTAGGAGCCAGAATTAAATGTATTGAATTTTAATGATCACTGGGTTTTCATTTGCAAATGGGCGATAGAAAACCGATCAGTGCCTATGCCATTCCCAATATGTGCTGGCATGATGTCGTGGCAGCATGAGTACGAACAATTTTTTTTTTTGCCGATGCCCGTGATGCCGCCCCCCCATCACGATGCCGCCCCGGGCAACCGCCCGTGTCGCCCGTATCTAAAACCGCTACTGCCTGGGTCACTCTGAGGAACCACTTCCATTTCTCTGGTGCATTAATGACAGAGCCCTCCTCTGTCACAGCGTGACACTTCCTCCTCCATGTTTGACTGCTGATGTCACACACTGTGGAACCATCCTTTCGCCTACTTGATGGCATACAAAGATCCTCCATGATGAACTGAAAATTTCAAATTTTGATTCCTAATACTGTTCAGCTGTTGCTCATGAGGGTATGATACCACACTGTGTTCCAAAACTGCTTTTATACAGACAGAGGAGGTTGTATATAATGCAGAAAAGTTGGAACACCTGTAGGAATTAGTAGCACCAGCTTTCAAGGCTTGATCAACCTCCTGTGCTGTAGAACAGCTTTAAATTGTTAACCCATTTCAGTGTGCCTCAAAAGACCTTTTTGTATAATTCTGAAATGTACATTATGTTTCAGTTTTGGGTACCCTTATGTTTTTTTTAAAACCTCTCGTAGTTCAACACTTACCTTTGTACCATTTCAAGCTAGTCATTGGATTTGAACAACTTGAAATGCAACAAATAACTGGAAAAATTGGGGTATTCTTGAGAAACAAAAGTTTCTCAAAGGTTTAATTTTTGCTTCTGATGGTGGTGTTCTTAATGTCTTTTTTCTACAGATTTCTGTTATTTTTGAAAAGTTCTTTCTGAATTTTGTGTCCAGCAACATGTTAGCAAATATTAGTCTCAGACCCAACAAAAGGCTGCATAGTCATTGGCTGACCTATCTAGGAAGCTTTGAATTGTGACAGTACCAAATCCATAATGGCTATTTACATAATTTCATTTATCTGCACTCATTTCATCCACAGAACAGCATCTTCAATAACAAAGTCTGAATAAAGTCAGGTGTTGATGCTGCTCATTGATTGGATGGTTGGTTTCACCTCTGCTCTCAGTCTTTACTGCACAGGTGAAGGTAGAAAGTGTGACTGGATCTATAGTTAATAAATAATTAAATAAAAACATTTTAAATAAAGTAAACCGTATGACTGTGTCAGAGCTAAACTGTGATCAGTGTGTTCACACAGTCCCTTTCACTGGTCCTGCTTCAGCATTCAACCATTCACTTTTCTACATAAGTGCTCTAGCTAACAGTAGCATACATTCATACTCTGATGGATGGATCAGAGAGCAACTACAGGTTCGTATCTTGCCCAAGAATATTTGGCTGATAACAAGGAGAATTTAGTTCCACATTGATGAAGGCACTGAGTGAACACATAATGTGAGGGTCTGTTCAGTTAAATATTTCTCTGCCTACAGATGATAATTAAGGGATCAAAGTGTCACAGTTTGATGCTTGAAAAGCTCCTGGACTGGTTCGGCCCTGGTCGCTTTTATAAGGGTTACCGGCAAATTCCCTTGTCTGTGGAGTTCAAGGAAAAAACAACCTTCTCCACTCCGTACAGTTTGTACCAATTTGTCACACTTTCATTTGGTTTGCTCAGAGCCCCTGCCTCTTTTCAGTGCCTAATGGAATGGGTGCTGCATATGCTGCCACCTACTTAAATGACGTCATCATCCACAGTGTCACCTGTGCAGAGCATATGCAACTGGTGGTTGCAGGCGGGGCTCACAGCCAACCTGAAGAAGTATGCAGTCCAATGGACGGAGGTACAGTATTTGGGTTGCTGCATTGGGGGGGGGGTGTGGCAGGGTGTGATTTATGGCTCAGCTGCAGGGGAGGGGTGGAGCAATGAGTTCAGGATGTGGTGTCAGGGGACGCTGACTCACAGACCTCACCTCCATCATCAAATCATGTCAACCCTTTTAAGGATGGTGCCAGGACCAGAGGAGAGAGAGCAGTATGTTAGCTGAAAAGCTGCTCAGTGTGTCAAGCTCATAATCAATAAAGTGCATAGCAAAGTGCAACGCCGTGTGTGTGGGTCCTCATTCGTGTCCCACACAGAAATGATGGCACTGAAATGTATTTGTTTTAAATTAATCTGATCTGAATTATAATCTGTATAATTTAAGTATAACCTTTATAATCTGAATTAAAGTGTGAATCAAACCTGAATTGTCAGCCTTTATTTAGCTCTGTTAAATAACATGTTGTTACTGTTGATGCGTCACAAAGATCAGGTGTAGTGCAAACTGAAGGTATGCTGCATGCAGTTACTAGTTTTTCTAGTTTGCTGATGGGAAGTTCCGCGGAAGAACGTTTCTTGACATAAAAAACATAATAAAAATACCTACCCTAAGGCAACTAATTACCTTAATTCTTTGTAATTTGATGAATGTAAAAGTTGGAGCTTATTAGAACTTTGCTTTTGACTTTTACCTTTTACAGTTTTTCTCAATTGGTTTGGCTCATTTCTTGAAACCGAGATGACATTCTCAAAACCATAAGGTCATTTGGCCAAACAGTCTTACAGTGCTGCCCAACATTATAGCTCACTAGCAAAATCAAATATCTTTCCCCAAACTCTTCGTCCATGCTTCAAAAGCAGATTCCTTTCCCATATAAAAGGTCAGTACAGTCAAAATAGCACAGATCCTTCTCAATTGCCTTGGCACATGCGCATTCATTTAGTGCTTTTGTCAGAATAACCTGGATGGTTTAGCACAACACCATGGATCCCCTGCAAAAGCTCATATCTCTCCCAAAAGAGTTTATCCATGTGTCAAAAGTAAATATCCTTCCCATATAAATAGTCAATGCCCCAAAATGCATTATACCTTTGGCATTGTTTAAGCACTGCAAGTCAAAATGCTTAGACGTTTTTGTCACTGAGGCACAGGTCTAGCAACAGAATACCACTATGAATAAAACCAAAAGATTTTACAGTAAAATCAGCCTCCAATAAACCACTCATACTCAAGGAAACTGTAAACATTTTTATTCGTACAAAGAAATGTTAACATTAGAGAACATACTGTGAAAAGAAAACATATACAGGATTCTGTAAATGTGAACAGTTATAAACACAAACAAAAAACAAAAAAAACAAAAAAACCTCTAGCCTACCATACTGTAAATAAAGTTTCAGAACTATAGTACAGTAATATTTTCAGTGGTCACCATTGTCACCCTCTCTTTCCTGGCCACCATCCTCATCCTCCTGGCCATCGACGCTGCTCTCTGTCAGGCCATAAATTCTCATCCACATCATAACGGATATTTTCTCGTGCGATGCAGCGAGGGAAGAAAACGGCGTGAATGTCTCAACCATCCCTACATTGATCCCCTGTGATGTCCTCACATGCAGCATCCATTGCATGCAGCAGGGCCCTCTGGTCTTGAGCCTGATGCTCATACACCCTCCACCTCCAAGCTGAAAAAAACTCCTCAATTGGATTTAGGAAAGGAGAGTAAGGTGGAAGAAACTCCATTAGCATCCGGGATGGGTGGTGAACCAGGTTCTGATGCGTGGGCATGGTGGAAGTTCACATTATCCCACACAATGACATAATGTGGTAGCTGAGGTCCTTCTACACCTCTCTCATTTTCTGGGATCAGATCAGTATAAAGGTGGTCCAAAAAATTGAGGAGCTTTTGTGTATTGTAGGGCCCTAAACTGGGAATGTGTGTGGCCACACCTCTTTCTGATATAGCGGCACACATTGTTATATTTGCTCCTCGCTGGCCTGGGACATCCACAGTGGCTCGGTGGCCAATGATGTTACGGCCACGCCTTCGACCTTTGGCCAGGTTGAAGCCAGCTTCATCAACGAACACTAGGATGTGAGGGGTTTCGATGCCTTCTAATGCCATTATTCTCTACAATAGAATAGAAATAAATCTAATCAGTCAAGTAGAGACAGATACTGCAGGGAGGATCTAAAGTACTGTACAAACAGGGAGTGGAAAACTGAAGACAATTTCTAGGCAAAATGCTCTAGTCACACAAAGCTGGATTCTGAAGGTGAAAAGGATAACGCAAAACAAAAAAACAGTGGTAACCATGTCTTACTGTAATAGTGTTACAATGATAGACAACCAGTAGTTGACTTACATGCACATACTGGTACCGCAGCCCTTTCACTCTGTCAGAGTTTCTCTCAAATGGTACCCTGTAAATCTGTTTCATGGTCATCTGATGTTTCTTCAATACCCGGTCTATTGTGGAGATGCTGATAGAGTTTATATTTTGGAACATTACATTGTCTAGCAGGATTGCATTACGAATCTGTCTCAGTGTGATGGCATTATTTGCAATGACCATGTTGCATATTTCTCGTTCTTGTTGTTCATTTAGAAGTTTTCTTCTGCCACCCACTTGAGGCTGTCGTCCAATCCTAGACATACAAGTCACAGGTCAACACTGTAAATTTGTTACAAAATGAGTTACCAATGTAATTGTACTGCTGTCTTATGGTACTAGAAGTGTGATGCACTGCACAGTGACTGGAATACTATTCACAGTATTTTCTCCATTTTTCTGTCTTTGTCATTTTTATAGTATCATATAACATCACATGACGATATTACAGTACTCTAGGCCTACACACACCAACACTGAATAGTTCAATAGCATAGTTCTGTACCTGTTTTCCCTGCGAAAGGTTTGGATGATGGAGGAGACTGTAGACCGAGGCACATTAGGCTGCACTCGGCGACCTGCCTCTGCCATTGTGAGGCGATGGTTTATAACGTGGTCAATAAGGGTGGCCCGGATTTCATCTGGGACATCATGGTGCCTCCGTGCTCCTCGGCCTCTTCCCCCTATTCCTCCACGCATTCTCACTCCTCCTCTTCCTCTTCTTCTTCCTCCTCTTCCTCGAGCAGGAAGTTGCTGTTGTACTTGGCGAGGTGCTTCCATGTTCACACTGCAAATGAAACTGGCCCCGGGCCAAGCTCTGTCTATATACTTTTGGCAGCAGTCATAATCATAGACATCTGAACAACCTGTTTGATTGGTCATCTGAGATGTGGGAAACTGCTCCTTCGTTAGTTCTAATTTCACCTGATTGATTGTCAAGTACTGTCATAACTTTATCAAATGTTCCAAGATATTCTTTCATGGTATTATATCTTTGACTAATTTTGACAGTTGAACAGACAATTGTGCATATGATGACTTACACAATGAAACCATGCTGATATGTTTTGGAGTGAGTGACCATTTCACTGAAAAATCAACTAATCAGTTTAGATCGGCAAGATCTATTTATTTGGAAAATGTGCTAAATGTGGGCTCATTGTGCTAACTGTAGCTACTTGTACATAATCATTTGAAAAGAAGCACAGAGTCACTTGAGACATGTACTAAAGCATTTGCAATTTGATTAAACCAATGAAAAATGACATTCTGTTGTGAACAATTGCAAGGTGGTTTGGAGATTTGTCCATGTTATTTTGAGAATGTCATCTCGGTTTCAGGAAATGAGCCAAACCAATCGAGAAAAACTGTAATATATATTAAAAAAGGGGAGGGGCACAGGTTGTACTTGATTCCCAGACCGGCCGCTCTCAGTAGTGGTGTGCGGATCGATACTGACACATCGATTCCTCCAATACCAGTAATTTATGTTCTAGAATCAATTCTCATAGTAAAATATCTATATTTTAGTAATTTGGGGTAAATTTGTAGTTTATCATTAACAGGAACACAGTGGAAAGAATATATATTATTCAGATTGTCTGCATTGGAAGGAACTACTTCCTCTTCCGCCCATGTGCAAAGTACGGCTGTATAAATGCGTTGCAGCCCCTTGGCGTGCGCACTCATAACAATAGCTGAGCGTAAACAGAGTCATATGTGGACGTATTTTAACTCCACAAACAGCCAAGATGCGTTTTTGCGATACATGTGGCAAGACAGTGAGGTGTTGTGGCAACACCACTAACCTCGTCAAACACCCCAGAGTAAATCATATCACCGAATATGACAAGCTTATGTTGAGGCAAACTGAAGAGGAGGAGAGGGACAGCCAGGCAACGTGTTCAAATAGTGCACAACTTTAGGTTTTTTATTTCTATATGATGATTTTGCATTATAAAGCGATAAGAACAAGTAGTCTGATGTCCTGTAATCATTATGAAGCTATAATTTGAAAAACAATAAAACATTAAGTTTTTGTACAAAGTATCAGTATCGGATCAGTATCGTCGATACCATCCTGAATTTTACTTGGTATCGGATGGGAAAGGAAATCAATGGTATCGCACAGCACTAGCTCTCAGCCGTGCGATGATTACATGCTCATCCAACTGAGCTAATCCTGTGCTCAACTGCATTTAATCATCAAAATTGAAGAAGGCATAGAGAGGGGATAGCCTAACATATGAAACAGGAAATGACTGCCGTGTATTGTATTTATTTTAACTGTATTCTGATTACCACCTATTTAAATGGTAACTGAAACGTTACCTGTCTCTATAGCTCAGGGGTTCCCAAACTTTTTTTGCTAGGCCCCCTTTTATCTACAAGAAAAACTTATTGTGTTGTGTTTAGTTTTACTCTTCCAGTGTGACGTCATTATGTTAACTTGTGTCAGCTGTTTCCCCATGTGTTTCCACTTCCCCTGATCACCTCATGTGTACTTTTAGTCTGTGTGTGTTCATTCATTCCTTGTCCAAGCGCCTGTTACTTTACCTTGTCTTCATGTCATCCTTCCAACATTATGAATTCATGCCAAGTTTCTACATAAACATCCATGTTCCAGGGTTTTGTTATGTTTAGCTCACCCAGTTTAGTTTACGATTTAGTTATTAGTTTGTATTTCTAAGCCCATCCTTTAATAAACATCGTTTTTCAGTTGGGTCCACCTTCACTTCTTACAGTCTGCCTCAGCCAGACTGTCACAAAAACACAAACAACTGTGGGATACTGTTTGTCCATGATTTGAACTGGGGGAACAAATTGTGGCAGGATCAGCCTAATATTATTTGCATCCCACTGTAACTTTACTGTATAAAGAGCTAACATTGCCAAATTTTCATTATAAGAAGTGTTTGTGAACTAAAAATTTAAAAAGTGACATACCGTTTGCCCGTCATTTGGACAGCCCAGCGTGTGCTCCCGATGCAGGGGAAACTAATTCTGTTGCAGAGACCTACCTTGGCTCCAGTTGTGCAGGTGAAGACAAAGGCGAGATAAGTGTCATCATATTTTCCAGTCTTTGGTTTGGAAGGAAGTTGGTTTGGAAGCAAATTTGGTGATGCTTCACGTTTCTGTGGGATCCCGATCAAAAAACCTGTCCATCATGCTAGCAGTGTCCAAGCATTCTTTTTTTTCTTTTTTTAAATTCATACCGTGCGCCCCCACAACACTTTGGAAACCACTGCTATAGCTGATGTTATTCCAGGGATGGACATATGAAGGATTTTATTTACTTTTTAACTGATCTCCAGTACTAACAGCAGGTAAAGTGAAGCTAACACAGCCTGTTTTGGTTTCCAGAGTTAGAGTACATTCATCAAATTAAAGTGTCTCTCATAAGTTGAAAAGATGTTATCCCAGAGTTTGTGAAGCATCACTCCTAGAATAGGGCCCTGGTCAAATATGACTCCAAGATTCCCCCACAGATTAACCGGAAGCCATGGTAATTCATTCCAGAGTAAACATCTAGTTAGATATCATATTTCTAAGATTTTTAGGGTCAAGCACAAAAATCTGAGTTTTATCTGTATTTAGAAGCAGGAAATCATTCTCATCTTTATGTCTTTACGACATTCCTGAAGGTTATCTAATGTGTGTGTCTGATCTGATTTAATGGATAGATACTCTTTTTTCTGGACAGGAAATTATAGTTTCTTTGCCCTCCACACAGCCAGTCTATGACATCATTAAGTACCATTATATTTGTCCATAAGTGAAAGCCTCTGCTTCTTCAGTTTTGATTTCAAACCAGGTGTCATCTACATGTCTAAACCAGTGGATATATGCTGTGTCTTTGAAAGAGCCTACAGCTTTAATTTCCTCTTCCTCCTGAAGGTTGGCTGTAGTAGGGGACACCTAGTTACTTTTGCCTGTAGAAATGTTTGTTGTGTTTGTGGTGATAAGGAAGAGGTCTAACAGGGTGCAAATCTAAAGGGGGGTGAAGCTGAGTCTTCCATGTAAGGAGCTGTCTCTCTGTAGACACTTTCTGATGGTGGCGGCTGCCTCAGTTGTGAAGTGTGAGCTGATAGTTTAAAATGTGGACCTTGCTAATGAAGTCCATGGAGAGTGATGAGTAGTGTTTCCCATAAGTAGAATTTGGGGTTTATAAAGTCATATTATTTTGTCATTATATTGAACTTATAACTGAAAAAAGTATAAACATGAACCGTTATCACCTTATTATCATGTCATTGATGTTTTATTCCAAACAGATCAGTGTTGGATGTATGTGGCCGAGACACTAAAACCTTAACATAAAGAAATTAATGTGATGTGATACATAACTGCGTTCACAGTTTCTTCTGGTAAAATCATTTTCTTGTGTTTTTATTGAAAGATCATGGAAGAAACAGTAGAACAACCACCAACCAAATCATCAGCAGGTAGGAAATCTATGGTTTGTCTGATGAGATGTATGGATGTACATGAAGTAGATTCCCTTTTTGTAATGTTTTTTTTAGAAAAAAATGTTACAAAGATATTCTGACATTTGTTAGAAAAAAATGTCAGAACATTTACACATCATTATGTATATGCTTGCCTTTAAAACAAACAGTTTCTATCATTATAAGTACATCAAAATCAAATGTTTCGAAACATGTCTTAATCTTTTTTTTTTGAACCCACACACCCTAAAATTCAGTATTTGAACATGAGATAAAGTTTTAATTCAACAGATTTAGAGTATTTTTCACATGATTTAGATTGAGAAGCATGTTTGTGTCTCTTTCTTCTTCCTGTAGAGGAGGAGCTTGCCAGCGTGCGGTCAGCCTTTGTTTGGAGGGTGTCAACAGAAGTCCTCACACAGCTCCTTGAAGCTCTTGTAATTGACGGTGTTTTAAATGAACTGGAGAAAGAATCGATACTGGAGAGGAACCCAGCCAGAGCAGACAAGGCACGTTGCTTCATTGATACAGTGAGGAAGAAAGGGGACAAAGCCTGCAGGATAATGATCAGACATCTTCAGAGTATAGATCTCTCTCTTTTTTCTCAGCTGCGTTTAAACTCTGATCCATCTGCTCAGCAAGGTGAGGTCATGTATCTCTATGAGAATGGTCACCACCAGTTTGTTGCGATGTAAAAGTGTGAAACTTCAGAATTCATTGTAAGAAAAGGGGAGGAAAAGATCTTCACTCTACAACATATGTTTGGATTTGTTAAAGGGCTGCAAAAATATTTTCCAACGGACATGGAGGAGTTTTGGTAATCATCATAAACCTATGAAACTACTTAGAAGATTTGATGTGAGCTGTATTTAATTAATCACCAGTCTTCTTTACTTGTTAAAACAATGCAAAGTGATTGCCTTAAAAAAAGAAAAGCCATAGTCATTTGACCTGAGTGCTTTAAGGAAAAAAACAGAAAACAAAATGCCATTTTTATATAGAATAATGTAAAGCATTTTTTTTTTTTTTTTTTTTGTGGCCAGAAAAGGTTTACATTATCTGTCTCCTTTCTAATTTACAGCAGGAATTATATTTGAATACTGAATCTCTGTCAGGTGCTTCTTTTAAATGGTGAACATAGCAGTAAGGGTACATTATAACACTTGAACATTGTACTTTTTGGTAACAAAGTTTTTTCTTTTGTTTTTTTTCTGTTTTTTCTTTCTTTTTAAAAAAAAAAAAAAAATTCAGATGTTCTTCAGGATTTTCAGCCTAAATTCAAGTCTAATCTGAAGAGGAAGTTCCAGTGTGTGTTTGAGGGGATTGCTAAAGCAGGAAACCCAACCCTTCTGAATCAAATCTACACAGAGCTCTACATCACAGAGGGAGGGACTGCAGAGGTCAATGATGAACATGAGGTCAGGCAAATTGAAACAGTATACAGGAAACCAGACAGGCCAGAAGCAAAAATCAGACAAGAAGACATCTTTAAAGATTCACCTGGAAGAGATAAACCAATCAGAACAGTGCTGACAAAGGGAGTGGCTGGCATTGGGAAAACAGTCTTAACACAAAAGTTCATTCTTGACTGGGCTGAAGACAAAGCCAACCAGGACATCCAGTTTATATTTCCATTTACTTTCAGAGAGCTGAATATGTTGGAAGAGGAAAAGTTCAGCTTGGTGGAACTTGTTCATCACTTCTTTACTGAAACCAAAGAAGCAGGAATCTGCAGCTTTGAAGACTTCCAGGTTGTGTTCATCTTTGATGGTCTGGATGAGTGTCGACCTCCTCTGAACTTCCACAAAACTACAATCCTAACTGACCCTTGCAAGTCCACCTCAGTGGACGTACTGCTAATAAACCTCATCAGGGGGAACCTGCTTCCTTCTGCTCACATCTGGATAACCACACGTCCTGCAGCAGCCAGTCAGATCCCTCCATACTGTGTTGGCATGGCGACAGAGATCAGAGGGTTCACTGACCCACAGAAGGAGGAGTACTTCAAAGATGAGGAACAGGCCAGCAGGATCATCTCCCACATCAAGACATCACGAAGTCTCCACATCATGTGCCACATCCCAGTCTTCTGCTGGATCACTGCTACAGTTCTGGAGGATGTGCTGGAAACCAGAGAGGGAGGACAGCTGCCCAAGAACCTGACTGAGATGTACATCCACTTCCTGGTGGTTCAGGCCAAACTGAAGAAGGTCAAGTATGATGGAGGAGCTGAGACAGATCCACACTGGAGTCCAGAGAGCAGAAAGATGATTGAGTCTCTGGGAAAACTGGCTTTTGATCAGTTGCAGAAAGAAAACTTGATCTTCTATGAATCAGACCTGACAGAGTGTGGCATCGATATCAGAGCAGCCCCAGTGTACTCAGGAGTGTTCACACAGATCTTTAAAGAGGAGAGTGGACTGTACCAGAACAAGGTGTTCTGCTTCATCCATCTGAGTGTTCAGGAGTTTCTGGCTGCTCTTCATGTCCATCTGACCTTCATCAACTCTGCAGTCAATCTGCTGGAAGAACAACAGACAACCTCCTGGTGGTCAAAATTTATTAATGCACCAAAACTACAGCATGTCCACCAGAGTGCTGTGGACAAGGCCTTACAGAGTCCAAATGGACACCTGGACTTGTTCCTCCGCTTCCTCCTGGGTCTTTCACTGCAGACCAATCAGACTCTCCTAAGAGGTCTTCTAACACAGACAGGAAGTAGCTCACAGACCAATCAGAAAATAGTCAAATTCATCAAGGAGAAGCTCAGTGAGAATTTGTCTGCAGAGAAAAGCATTACTCTGTTCCACTGTCTGAATGAACTGAACAATCTTTCTCTAGTGGAGGAGATCCAACAGTGCCTGACTTCAGGAAGTCTCTCCACTGGTAAACTGTCTCCTGGTCAGTGGTCAGCTCTGGTCTTCATCTTACTGTCATCAGAAAAAGATCTGGATGTGTTTGACCTGAAGAAATACTCTGCTTCAGAGGAGGCTCTTCTGAGGCTGCTGCCAGTGGTCAAAGCCTCCAACAAAGCTCTGTAAGTACAATTGTACTCATCCATTTAACATCCAGTTGTGTCAGTAACTTATTTCTGACACATTTATTTGGCAAACAACAGCTTTTACTTGGGTGGCGGGTCGTGCATTAAACAAAGCATTTCCATTGTGACTTAGTAATAATCAAATTATTTGAATTACTCAGTGAATCATTGCAGCCATAGAATCATCCTTAGTTACACTATTTTAAGCTTGGATTTCTGGGTGCTTCTTTGGATGTACTGAGCATTGCTTCTTCACTCACCTCTTTCCACTCTGTGTGTTCATGCACCACTGTTGAATGTAACTTACTAATAAACTCCCTACAAAATCTGTCTGCTACACTGTGCCTTGGTCTTCGACATTGTGATTTTTTTTTTTTGTTTTGTTTTTGGCCTGTCCTCTCCCCTCACTCCAAACTGGTTGAAGCAGATTGTCCAGCACCTCAGTTTATCCTCAATCTGAAACTAGCTGTTTTAGCTATTTAACCTTTAAACACACCTTCCCTCGTCATCCCTCCTATTGTTGCCATAAAATTTAATCTTGAATTTAAAAATAAACAACCAAATAAAAAAACAACAACAACAAACAACCTAAGTCCGAATTCATGGCACCAAATTCTTAAGGTTTTGTCAGCCTTTGCTGATAAACTGCACCACAGTCTAAAACAGGCTTTCTCATCATTATTATTTGTTACTTTTGTAAGCTTAATTAGAAGTTAAGCATTGATCTCAGCCTGTAGTTCAACACCATTGAAAGAATAATAATTTACTAACAGCTTATAAAACACATGATGGGCAGACTTTTCTTCAGTGTGTTGCATACCTATTTTGTAGATTTATGCATGTATATTGTCTTCCTGTTCATCTTAGACACACATAGAACAGCTCTTTTTGTTGCAATTGGATCTAGAACACAATTCAAATCAGGCAACATCTCCTAACCTGGATGATTTGTAAAGTGGATTCTAGGAAGCAGAGTTAAAAATCGGCTTGAACTGCTTGTACAATAATAGCTGTCCTTTATGATAGCCTTGGTTGCCCCACATTGGTAGCCATGAAGGTGGCTCTCTCCTTGGGCAAGAAGACCATCCAGTCTCACAGTTTTTTCCCCTTGTTGGCTGATGATGTTCATTTAGTTTGTTTTTTTAGCTGACTTATAGTCATTCTCATCATTGTCTTCAAATTACAGACTCCTGACTGCTGCTATAGATTACCCAGCTTAGCAGGTGACCCATTGTTTTGAAAGTTGAGTCGTGACTCCAGTGCCTGGGACTGAGTCTGCTCAAGACCATTTCCCGTGTGTCATTCTCCTCATTTCCCCCTCCCTTCCTGTCTTCTCTATCCTATACAGTGAAGACAAAAGTGAATACCTCAAGTTCTGAAAACTCTTCCCTGTCATTATCTTCCACATGATCTCTCTCATCTAAAATCACCAATATTCTCTGAGTAGAGAATCTTCTGCCAATCTTGAGTGATAAGGATCCATGTGGTTAAAGTTATTTATTTGGTGCTTGTGTGTGTGTGTGTGTGTGTGTGTGTGTGTGTGTGTGTGTCTGATTTGCATCTGGGATAGAGTGTGAAAAATTTGCGGCTGTCAAAATTACATCAAGGCTAGAAGTAAACTTGCACTTAGTTGCCTGTTTCATCATCCTTGACAACTCATTCACCAAGGTTCAGAAAATGCAGCAGAACAGCACAAAGTATGTCTTACTGGATAGCTGCAATAACCACAATGTTACCTATCTTTGGTATTTCCTTACAGCATGAGCGTAATATTTACTGATCAGAGTCATCGTCTGTAACATTTGCCTGCTATGAAAGTACGTGCTGACCACTGCCATATTTCAGTATCCGGGTCTAAAATGTAAAAATGAATCTGAGAAGATTAAATATCCAATCATGACTCTGAAATTATGTTTCTACTAGATTTGCAGTTTGTTTTTATTTCTTCTGAATTAGAAGGTGGAGGAGGTGGAGCTTACAAGGAGTAAGTGCTAATATAGAAGGACAGGTGTGTTTTAATGAAGCTATTTAATTAACCATTAATGGTATTGCATGCTGGCATTTAAAACATTTGTTTCATTTGAGTGATTTAATTTATTTATTTGTTTCTTTGTTTGATTTTTCAGACTGAGTCACTGTAACCTCTCAGAGAGAAGCCATGATGCTCTGTCTTCAGTTCTCAACTCCCAGTCCTCTTGTCTGAAAGAGCTGGACCTGAGTAACAATGACATACAGGATTCAGGAGTGAAGCTTTTGTCTGTTGCACTGCAGAATCCACATTGTACACTAGAAACTCTCAGGTCAGGATCCAAAAGTCGTCACTGCTGATCATTTAAAGTCTGAATCACATTATTCTATAAACAACTGAACATTTTAGAATTGGCAAGTGACCTTTTACTTACCTTTGGATGGCTTAGTAGCTTTTTAATTACTGTTTGAAGATTTTTTACAGTCACATTTGCTGTTTAATTGGTAAAAGAGAAGTATTCTTTGGTTCATGTTTTCTGTGGTATGTTTTGTTTGACACACAGATGAGCAGGCCATTTCTTTCACAGCAGTCAATGCAGCCAACAAGATGCCTGCTCCTTTCAGTTGTTCTGCTCACTGTATCGCTAATTCCCAATTTATCCAGACAGCAATGATATAGGTCCTTATGGTGCTGTTAATAGTGAGGACAGCCAGGTGGTCAGAGATGGGTTGGAAGGCCAGAATAATATTCAAAGCCTGAGTATCCACGAAAGAGCTAACTTCTCATTTCTCATTTTCCAGAGTAGAAAAGAGTCAGTGTCCCATCAATGGCAAGTATGTTAGAAATCATAGTGCCAGGTCCACAAATACATCATTCAGATTTTGCTACAATCCAAATATTCAATTTGATGAGTTTGTGAGCATGTTGAGCTCTTTTTCCACATTGACTGGTTTGGATATTTATTGTGGCAACTTTTTTTTTCTGCATTTTTGGTCTAAAGTTTCAGTCTATGGCCAGTAATTCTCTTTATACGACACTGTGGGGTTCCCAGTGCTGACACAGTGGCTCCTCCCGATGTGCAAGATTGATCAGATGACTTAGATGTCATTTCTTGCCAAGCTTCTCCAGTTTCCTGGTTCTGGTCACCTAAGTGGGGTGGACCCATCCCTCGTTTCATGCATGGGATGAAAACCGTTTCCAAATTAAATAGTATGGTGTCTACTGGGCATCAATTAAAATGCATATTCTATGCTATTTAATAATCTCCATATCCATATTTCAGGAAACACATGATTGAAATTTCTTTCTTTTACATGTGTAGAGAGATATTGGTTCATAGCTTGTTTCTTTGGTGGCGTGTTTTGTTTTTCATTTATTTTACATTTTATTCAATTTCATTGTAATCGGATCCTGTGAGAATATGCCTTCATGTCTGCAGGACCTCCATCAATCAAAGCTTCAGTTTCATGTTTGTATTCATTTTTAGAGAGCTGTTTATTCGTATATCCGACTTTGATTTATGCTATTTTCTTGTTCGGATTTATCAGAAGGTCAGATTTAGCATTGCCAGCTGAAAAACAAAACAAAACAAAAGTAAAACTGGGCAACTATTGTTGCGTTTCAAGGAGAGAAGTATTTAATATGCCAGAAGTTGTGAAAATACAACATGGAAAAAAAAAAAAAATATATATATATATATATATATATATGTATATATATATATATATATATATATAAGACTGCTTAATAAATTCAAAATGTAAATATAATAAAACAAGGAAACATTTTCTGTATCAGTCCTTGCAGTGAAAGTGAAACAGATAAAGGGCTCTCCTGTCTGCCAAGATACTGGTCCAGGTTATTCATTTATCATCCATAGTCAGTCGCCATGGTGTAGACCAGTCTGTAAGTGACTATGGCTAACGAGTAAATAGTGTTAAAAAATTAAAACTAGTGCATGTGATCACTCTTATTTTATTTGCCTGTTTGCTTTCAGACCGCAACACACACAGATATTGACACAACACTCACAAGCATCAACAGAGGCCTGCAACAATTTATTGCAACAATGGTTGTTTGGGTTTAGCGCGAACAAGCTGCATCAAATTTTGCATCCATTCTAATGTCCGTTGGTCACCAGGTCTGTCAATTTCCCATTGAACAGCCGTGTGCTTCTCCAAGATCTTTTCCATATCGCATTCAATAAGCACAGTCTAAGTGCTCACAGCTCTCCCCATCACTTTGATCATAGTGGCTAGCCTTGTAGGGTTTTGAATGGCCATGACCGCTTTCTTTAATCTTTGATAAGCCAGCTCTGATCAGCAAGAACCGTGTTATCATGGTTCTGAATAGGTGTAAATCTTCTGTGCCCTTAATCAACAGTCCCGCCAGACACATGACGCACCACTGCTGCAACCTATTCATCGTGTATCCAGCAGGAAACATCCCTCCAGGACAATCGAGTTCTCCCGAACCCAGGCTTCTCATTGTGAGAAGGGTGTCAATTGTGTTGAAGGACGAATTGATCAAATCCATATTGTTTAGGTTTTAGAGGAGAAGACTGAGAGACTCTCTGAGGGTTAAAGTTACATGAGACTAGACAAGGACATGAGAAGCCAAGCAAGAAAGATAGGGAGAGGGAGAGAGATGCGACCGCCTCCATCAAGAGCCCAGAGTAAGCAAATGTTAGTAAATAATATTACTAACATTTTGTAATCTCTGAACTGTTATTCCATGGCAAATCACTAATTTAGAAATCCCAGGCCCTGCCCATAGTACTGCAATACCACTTTGATCTTGTTTGAATACTAGCTACAGCAGTCGGGTGCTACAACAGCTACAGTCCAGTTGCATGATCTCTACTGAAATCTAACACTGGAAAAAATATATTATTTGCTTGCTGAGGGTGTGATAGTTACTACTAGGAGAGTTTATTTTCAGGAGGGCAGATGTAATCATAACGTGTGTGTAATTGGAACATCAAAGCTGTTATTGCAGTGCCAAAACTTTACCTTAGTCCTAAAACTCTTCCCTCAGTCCTCAGGCTGAGTGTTTAGAGGTGAGCTCACCCTATTGTTCCTCAATAACAGTGTATTCATGAAACAAAGCAGAAATGAGCTAAGCTTCTTTTTCTCATCACTGCGTTCAACATGGTACAGAAACACAGTAACTGCGGTGACTCGTGATCTGCCGGTAAATAACGTTCAGTGTTCTGCACATTGTACAGGTCGGTTGTTCCACACAGATTTCAGGTTTATATGCTGGAACAGTTTGTGATAATGAAGTTCTACTTTGGATAAACCTTGCACTACACCTGCATCCTTAAAGGAATTTTTTTCAGAATTCAAAACTGCTTTCATTAATCCAACCCTAAATTGAATAAGCTTTAAAAATAAAAAATAATGGATGAACTTTACTTAGAAACATCCTTAACATGGGAATTGATGGGAAAACAAAAACCGTGGGAATTGTCTTTTATAAATAAAGATAAATTAATAAATAAATTAAATTGAATGGATAAAATGTATAATAGATGTTATTGTATCTGACAAACAGAAAATCATTGCTCACAGATGGATTGTTGTTTTCTGTGTCTGCAGTCTGTCAGGCTGTCTGATCACAGAGAAAGGCTGTACCTACATGGCTTCAGCTTTGAGCTCAAACCCCTCCCATCTGAGAGAGCTGGACCTCAGCTACAATCATCCAGGAGACTCAGGACTGAAGCTACTGTCGGCTGGACTGAAGGATCCACGCTGGAGACTGGACACTCTGAGGTATGGCGAGAATGTTTGCCAGAGAAGGAAGTCTTGAAGCCTCTGCAGCTCTAACAATTAACTAGAAGCAAGTGACATATATCTCAGTATATTTAAATGTGTGAGATATTTTTCTTCCTTTGATACTGATTAGAATTAGATTATTCTCTGTATAGACAGGCCAAGGACATACTGTATTTATGCTAGATTAAAATAAACACTGGAACCAGGGTAAACTGTTAGCCTAGCTTCATCAAAAGAAAAAAAAAATCGTTATTTTACAATGAAAGCTGTGGTAGAAGCTGTCAACTACAGGGAGATGTTTTCTGTACAGTTAAAGAAATGTGTGTTTGGTTGGTGAGAGACAAGCTGATTGGACGGTGTGAACATGTCAGGATTGGTAGCTTTTTGAATTGCTAGTGGATGATATTGCTGCTGTTGGTTATTCTCAAATTAAGGATTTAGATTAAGGATTATAGACTTCAGACGAAGGAACGGTGGTAGTCGTACTGACTGATAGCCTGTATAGGTCCGGACCGGTACCCTGCCTGTTTCTGTGCAGAAAGTGTTGCTTCCTTCTGGAAAGTGCGTCTGAAGACCTGATGAAGAAAGTGAAGAAAACATCAAAGACCGAGGAGAAGAAACTGGCAGAGGCAGTTTTTCATAGTGATCTCTGTACAGGAAACATGGCCTAAGATGAAGTTAGATTTACTTTTCCATGGGTACGCTGAAGTGAAACATCACAGGCTTGATGCTGCTGGTGGAGTATCTGCAACATTTATTAAACCAAACATCACATACAGGGAAGTGAGTAAAGCAGATGATCCAGAGCACCTGGCATTAGAAGTATGGTTAGGTAGGGGGGCTCTAGCTGTAATAGACTATTATAATCCTTGTAAAAATAAAAAATAAAAACTTCAAGTTCACTGTGTGGAAACATGAACATCTGGGGAGGAGAAAGAACAGATGGAAATGGTGAGGTGGTAGAGAAGCTAATAGACTGTCAAGAATATCTGAGATAGTGGCCACTATGTACCTAAAAAAAGTGTTGGCAATATTAAGTGTGTGTGTTTCCCATGCTGTATGTCCACAGTTACAATGACAGTACCACTGACAGAAGTATGAACAGGTTTAGATAGACTGAAACCACATGTTGTCTGAGAAACAAGGCTGTGAATCATTTCAGTCTGTGTGACAGAGAGGCAGACAGGAGCAGCTAACATTTGGAAATGGCAGCTTAACCTGTTCCTAACCAAAGGGCTTTCCTGGCTCATATTTCTCTGCAATTAAAAACTCCGTGTAAACAATCTTGATATCAAAATAATGCCAGCACTTGTGAGATTTCCATCAGAGGTGTAAATTTGCAGCAGATGTTACTGTGTCAAAGTTACTGAGGCTGGAATAAAGAAAAAGCAAGTAGATTTTTTTGTCGCCTAATTTATGTGTTTATTTTTTGACGTATAACCCTTTTAAAAATAGGCTTTAGTCAGCATTTTATTGTAGAAATTCAGTAATCAACATATAAACATACTGTCACGGATTGCCGGGGCAAGCCGTGTGGAAATTACTTAGGACCAGGAAGCGGCAGCTCAAGTGCAGGTGAGTATTTATTAATGATGGACATCCAAACAACGAGGCACTGGGAACATGAAACTAGAACCTAAACTGGGTTAACTAACAAAACAAACCAGAAACGAAAATGCAGGGAGGTCCGGGGAAATCACACATGGAGAGACGCAGGGAGATTGAGGGGAAACAACACAGACGAACCAGCAACAAGGACGAGTGAACACACACAATAAATACACACCAGTAATCAGGGGGATGGGAAACAGGAGGGAACACACCTGGGAGACATAACAGCTGACGAGGTGGGGGAACGTAAACAGGACACACTGACATAAGACACAGACCGTCACAATAAAACAGGAACTACACATACAAGGACACACACGGGCCGAACAGAGTAAACACTAAACAGAAGAAGAACAGAACCAAAATCACACTAAATAGAAAAACACAAAACGCTGGGTCAAACGGACCCAGGATCATGACACATCATGTGCAAAGATTTATGTTTCTAAAGTGAAACAGTGAGAAATTACAACACTGTTAATACATAAACATCCAGGTGTTGTACCAGAAGTCCGATTTTGGCACACACTGGACACCATTTGTAAGTTGAATAAGTATTAAAGGGCAGAAATCATTTAATTTTATTAACATACCTTAAAATGCTTGTTTTGTGAATAATTTGATTGATTGACACATCTTTTTAATCGTTTGAGCCAAAAGACTCACTGTAACCATGTCACTTCAACCAATCAAAAGTTGCTAGGCCTGACTACAAGTGGGCCCAGATTTACGGCATATGGTATCTATCCAGTCACATGTTTGTATCTGACTCTAAAATGGCAGTTGTTGACAGACGTGGCTCTAATGTGGCTAGTTAGCCAGGGTAGCTGCTGATAATCATGGCGCTATCAGCTACCGGTGAAAATAACGGAAGAAACCAGGGCGGCAAGCTAATATTCAAGCTAATATCAATATTTCATTCTCATTCTGTTGTTTCACAATGATAACAGAAAAATATGTACTTCAGAATGCATTTATTGTTAGGGATGGGTATCGTTTAGGTTTTATCCGATACCGGTGCCAAACCGGTACTTTTGAAACGGTGCCGGTGCTTAAACGGTGCTTAAACCGGTGCTTAAAGAATGGAGAACACAAAATTGGTCCAAAAACCTCTCATGTTCAGCTGTTTTTTTGTAAAAAGATAACAATGTTAGTCTTTTCTGCAGCTATAGGGCATATATGGAATCACTTTTGGCTGGAAGCAGTGCTTAAACAATGGAAAAAACACAAACTTTGTCCAAAAACCTCTCATGTTTAACTGTTTTCCACTTTTTCTTTGGTCATTTTAGCCTTTTTTGCCAGGGTGAAGGGAGTATCTGCCGTCAAACAAGAAGACAGCCGCATGTAACTACGACAGTGTTTCCTAGTTCACCTTACATGCATTAATGTAATAACGTGGTTAGCCTACTCAACGTGAATTACACACGAACAACATTAAGCTACTCACGCAGAGAAGAACGGCTGCTGCTGCCATCATCATCCGTCATCATTTCTGCTACACTGGCAGGGCTAGGGGCCAGGACTCTCCTCTTCGGGTTTTTGGGGGATGTTGCTAACTCCGGGTCCGATAACAGGCACCACACCCGCAGTAGTTGTGCTCGGTGTGAGGTCTCGCAGCAAGCTATCAGATTCGAGGTGTTACCTCCTTTGCACAGTATCAGCTTAAAGCACTTGTTGCAGGCTGCTGAGTTTGCATATTTTGCCATGAAATACAGCCAGACTTTTGACCGCTTCGCCTTGGGCATTTTTAATCTGTAGCTCTGCTCTAAAACAACGTACGTACCTGGGCCCGCCTACTATCCTCGGAAATGTAAAATGATTGGCTAAAATTTAAAGTCATCACAGCTCAGGAAAAAAAAGCACCGAAATAAAGCACCGAAATGTGCGCTGCTTTTCGGTCTGGTTACTACCGTTTATGTCAGAACCCGGTACCCATCCCTATTTACTGTATATTTGGCTGTGAATGTAGAGTTTGTCAGGGTATGTTGTGGTCCTATAAATGACATATTTAGCATTCGCTTCTCACCTAGATAAAAAGCATTAGCGGCTAATACTAATTTGAAGCTAATGGTGCCAAAAAGCCAATAAACCCTGCTAATTTCCACAAAGAGCTGTCCCACAGTAACTTTAGTCCTGTGAACAATTGAAATATAGGCTAAAGTTAAACTGAGAGTGATTCTTGTTGAACAAAATATGTTTTCCTTGCAATATCATCCACATTAGTAAAATTAGCATAGATTTGTTAGCTAGCAGTGAGGAGGCAGAACTATAGTCTGTCACAGACAGAGAGAGGAGATTTAAACAAATCAGATTTATAATATTCAAATGACTCAGCTCGTTAATTGCCTTTGGCTGCACCTGTGTCAGATGAACTGTTGAGTAACTAAGATTACATGAGCTTGATTTGGGACTGGCACATGGTTCATGCAGATTTCAGATAATTCCTGAAGCGCTGCTTGGAATATGTGAACATAAGGAGAAAGAGCTGTGTTTCGGGGTCGATACTAGTCAATAAATGTATTGATCTACAATAGTTTTTATACCACAGTGAAGTGTATGTAGTTAAATCACTCAGAAGTCAGAGGTCATGTACAATAACCACAAGCGCCTTGAGGCGACTTTTGTTGTGATTTGGCGCTATATAAATTAAATTGAATTGAATTGAATTGAATCAATGGCACCAAGAGGAGAAAAATAACTGGCAGCAAAGGCAGGGAGGTGTACTTTCCAGCTAAACAGAAGAGGAACATAAAGATAATGAAGGTCACGGTTACAATCAGTCATATTTCATTCAATACAGTGGTGTACTGACAGATCCAGGATCAGTCCAAATCATCAACAGTTTGATCCACGTATGGATTAAAATGTATTTGTGAAAATGTTGGACTGTTCCTTTATCAGTGTCTAACAGTATTTGTATGAAAGCAATGTAATGTGCTGACTGTGCTGGTCTGACCCCCCTCCTCCTTTCAGGGTGGAGGCTGCTGGAGAACAATGGTTGACACCAGGTCTGAAGAAGTGTAAGTGTGTTTTTAATGTGAATTATGAAAACAAAGCAGCACACATTCAACCTCTTCAAACTGTCACGTCACTCATTCTGTTAACTGCAGCTGGATTGTGTCTTTTTTCCCTCCATCAGATTCCTGTCAATTCACAATCGACACAAACACAGTAAACACAAACCTCAAACTGTCTGACAACAACAGGAAGGTGACACATGTGAAGGAGGTTCAATCATATCCTGATCATCCAGACAGATTTGATGGTTATCCTCAGCTGCTTTGTAGAAATGGCCTGACTGGTCGCTGTTACTGGGAGGTCGAGTGGAGCAAAAATATTTCTATATCAGTGAGCTACAGAAGAATCGGAAGGAAAGGATACAGTGATGAGTGTAGGTTTGGATTTAATGATCAGTCCTGGAGTCTGCTCTGCTTTGATGATGGTCCTAATTATGTCAGGCACAATAAGAGACAAACATCCATCTCCTCCTCCTCCTCCTCCTCTGTCTCTAACAGAGTAGCAGTGTATGTGGACTGTCCTGCTGGCACTCTGTCCTTCTACAGAGTCTCCTCTGACACTCTGATCCACCTCTTAACCTTCAAAACCACATTCACTGAAACTCTTTATCCTGGATTTTGGGTTGGTCCTGCTTCCTCAGTGTGCCTGTGCTGAGTTGAGAGTGAAGAGTGTCCTCGTGTTAAAGAAACAGTCTGTACATGTCTGTCTCTTTCACTCAGAAACACGTTTTCAGATTCATGTATTCAATCAGTTGATGTTTTAAACTGTTCTAAATGATTCCTTGAAAACTTTTCGCTCTTCAGTCCTTTAAAGATGTAAGCTATGATTATTCCAGAATCTACATATTGTTTTTCTGTCCTTTTCCACTCCAAGCGTCACAGTGAATATTAGTATGTTGCGTTTCTGAAGCTCACAAAAATCACTTTATTCTTATCAAATAATAATATATATATAATGATTGATTTGTACAGTCAGTTATGGGATTTATTATACAGTAATACTAAAAGTTGTTGACTTGTTACCGTACAAAACAGATGTGATTTCAGTCAAAGTGCAAATGTTCCAATGTTTTCAGTGTCTGACTTTCAGTGTGAAAGAGGAAAAAATGAACAATTGGGAGCAAGCAAACGTTAACATGTTGATATTGTACCTAAGTAAAGCATTTGGTCAGACTGCAGTGAATATGAACTTTGATTTTCAGTGAATGAACCTTTTTCCTCTCATCATCTTATGATATCAGAATATTTCAAATCAATCAAATGTATTTGAAATGGCAGATTTAAAGTCACATTCTTGAAATGTTTGTTGTAGGCTATAAAAAGTGCACTGTAAAACACACTTCAGGAAAACTCAGTGGAATGCATTAAGCTCTAACTGTACTTTAATGTGAGTTTCCACAGGGACTTAGAAATAGTTAGCCTTCAGCTGATCCAAAATGCTGCAGCAAGAGTACTGACAGGGGCTAGAAAGAGACAGCAGATTTCTCCTGTATTGGCTTCTCTTCATTGGCTCCCTGTGAAATCCACAATTTATAATCCTGCTCCTCCAGACAGTCTCGAATAATCAGGCCCCATCTTATATTATTCCTATTTTCTTTGAAAAACGTTTCAAATCCCATATGATCAAATCTCATGAACCCATGCTAGCGCTTCTTCCTCCTCCTCTTCCTTACACACTGCTGAGTTTGTCCTGGTGGATCATCAAGGGTGGAAAGCCTCCGTCTCCTCAGCTCTTCCTCAGAGACACCACAGATGATCTGCAGAAGTGGGTTTATCAGTCTGTCCTGACTCTGGACACTTGCAGTTGTCACACATGGAAATAAAATGTGTGATACACTGCAGGATTCAAACACAAGTTTAACTTATAAAAACATGCTCATACTTTGATTTTACAATCAGAGAGAAAGAAAAAGAGAGAGAAGACAAAAGTGCAGGACAGACAGAAAAGTGACAGGCTCAGGTGTATACTGTAATGGAGACCAGGGGTTCCAATTAGTGATGCGCGAATCATGAACGAATCGTTCAATACTTGAGAATCACTTTACTGACTCGTGAATCATGATTCACAAGCCCAACTGACTCACTGACTCATCCCTGTTGCTGTTAGCAAACTAATTTCATTAGTAGAAATATATCTAGCTTATAATTAAAATTGTGTGGAAAAAAAACAACAGCCAGTTTCTTAACAAAAACATTTCTGCTCTGAACTGGAAGAAAAAAACCTGAGTAGAAAGCTCACATCAAGACAATAGCTCCTCAGCTCACAGTAGCATCGCTCTGCTAACATGCTAACAGCACATTTGAGTTACTCACCCCCTCCCTCCTGTGCTGAATCGTACCATAAACGAATCACTCACTCACTCACCCCCTCCCTCCTGCCTCACAGCTTCCTCTTCTTCTTCCTCTGCTTCTTGGTTGGCAACCAATGTTAAGGAGCATTACTGCCCCCTGGCACACAGCTCAGTGGACATTTAGATGAGAAAATATACACATCTGAGGAAAATACTAATAAAATAAAATAAAAATAAATAAAATAAATGTGCCCTTTAGAAATCTTTTTTTTTGCTCTTTTTTGCTCTATAAAAATAGTTGTTTTTCTTTTTCAATCACTCATCTTAGCAGTAGGATTTACATGTAAAGAGAAACAAATTACGTTTGACAGGTAGGATGGCCAGGGAGACTGGCCATCCTACCTGTGTCAGGAAGAAGAACCTGAGTTAGAGGTGATCACATCACATTATTATCTTTTTTTCTGTAACCTAAATTCTTGTGTATGTAAAACGTGTTAACAGTACTTACCTTTCCTGGATGCTACTTTTGCAGGATGTGGAGCAAAAGAGTAAAAGCAGCTCAATCACCTGCTTATGAGCTCCTGGAACAAACCAATGTTCCAGGCTTGGGGAGTGTGGTTAAGGTGTTTAAATTTATATAGAAGTGATTGAAATCTGTATATGTTATTGAGTTATTTATAGGAGTTGCTACACTGTAAAATGTAATTCTAGATGTTTGTTATTTCAACATATTATTCTATATCAGTTTGACGATAGATGACTGAAGTTGTTGTTATAACATAGAATTACAAGTTAAAACGTCCCAATTACACCAAAAAAGCTAACTTGAAAACTCATGTCCAGCTAAATCAGCAACTTATGTGAACTTGACAATGTGGGTAAGTTGAGCACAGCAGGATTCAAAACTGCCTCACGTGACTGCTACCGAGGTGCATCATGGGGAATTGGCGGTTAACGACATGCTCACTTTACTTGGACGTTTTCTAATCGTCTTCTTTGGAATATGCTTTCAAGGTGAGTAACATTGGTTATAACTATAAGGAAAGAGAGCTACAAAAGTTGGAACATGTTTTGAATTTATGGCATGATGTGTGTTTTCTCTTTTACCGAAATGTTTGCTTTAGCTAATGTAACTTTAGCCGACAAGGTCCAGCTTGTGTGTCATGACCAAACTTGAGCTAATAAACTGACATATGGCCTTTTTATGGGTTTAATGTGGCACTGACCAAATCACAAGTATTGTGCCGCTAGCTTTAAGGTTGTGCACTCAACCACTGTTGCGATATTAGCAAGCTAACTCAGCTAATTAATAAAGCTTATTTCATATTGTCTCTGTACTTGTAAATTTCTTTCAAGTTCACAGGCTGTTGTATTTTGGTGGAAGTTCATTTTGGCAATATTTCCAATAACTGGCTGGGTTCAAAAGAACTTTTGGCAGGACTCGGATGCTTGTTGTCATCTGTTTACCCCTATGTAATCACTTAAGTTGTTATGAACTGCTGCATGCTAAGCTGCAAGAGTGCACTGAGGACTGAGACAAAATATGGTCTACAAACCAGCATTATATTAGTTTTTATCAGATAGTCCTCCAGTGTGTTTAGTTTTTGCTTTAATTCTATTGTGCAGTTATTTGTTACCCTGAAATGCTTTATGCTTAACAACAGCTCACTATTTTGACTTATTTTTGAACTCTTGTGATCAGTATGACTAGATTGTGTGAGTTTCCATACTAAAAGAGCTGTAGTGATAAAATAATTGGCATCAGAGACACTGATTTTGGCATGGTATACTGCAGAAGTTTTTTTTTTTTTTTTTTGCATAATTTACCTTTTAATTAAACTGCATTCTCTGTATTGTAACAAAACTAACATTGTTTATATGTCAGAAAATTAGCAAACATGAATAAATGGCGAAAACAATATAATTATAACATATATTTTTATTTTACTTATTTTAGGTCTGTGAAGCCAAACTTGATGCTGGGGATTTATTTTTGTCAGTGGAGTCAAATGGTAAGTTACAATTTGTGCATTTTGTCATACTGGAAACACCACAGATTATATTGTAACTTAATAGCTCTGTGGAACAAATGATATAAAGATTGTAGTGTCAGGGTACTTCTTAAGAAGTAATATGGCACTATTGATGATCACATGCAGGTGGCATAAACTAAATATTCAGATGTGTTACCAACAAATGATTCATTAACAAAAGCAATGGAGCAGACTGTTTAGGTTCTTGTGGTTGTAATAACATCCATAACTGCAAGTTTGTCATTAATTTATTTTCACAGGTCTAGATGATCACATCTGTCTTTGTCATTTAAATGAGGTGGACTTGCAAACTTTGCGCTCTTTTGGGTAAATTGCTGTCCACTACATATACACAGAATGTGCACAGTATTTCAGATCTAAAAGGGAGTATGTAATGGACTTGCTGGCTTTAATGTAAAAAGCCTGTTGTGTAACTTTAATGAGGCAGTTGGACTAAAACAGTATTGCTCATCAAGGTAAACATCTGAGGAATAAGGAAATTGTTACTTGTCCTTTTACTCAGTGTTCTTTTAATCGCACATTTACTAAAGTTTTACATCACATAAGTCATTTTCACAATCATTCTACTTTAAAAGATTTCGAGACAGAGCTTATTGTTCTCTGAACTTCCTTGTTTGCTGAACGGCAGGTAAAGTGCATCTTTTGTTTGTTTGCTTTTGTGTGTTTGTGTTTTTCTCTAATGGGCCTCAGATGACTGTTTGCTTAAATTTGGGTCTCAAAGAATCTTTTTTTTTATTCTGCCTGTACTCTCCACCCCTCTTCTTCTATTGCTCAGGTTGAAGCAGAATATGCCCGTCTTACATCTGTTGACCTGAAAGGGTTCCTTTTTGCTGTGCTTGACCATTATGGAGAAGTTCGTGGAGCTGTACAAAATCAAGAGCGGCATAGGAGGGCTAACTAGGCTCATAAAATGCTTCAATGATGATGTAAGTGTTCAACTGCGAAATGTTCTCCTTTGTTTAAGTTTTAGGTTATCCAGTTCAACTGATGAACTCATTGAAAGAAAGCTGATAAGTAAAGTCTGTCATCATATTTCACAACTGGACATTTAGTGTGGTAACTTTTACAGAATCTGTGTATATTGGTGGTAGGTTGGATATCATATTCTACTTGAATGTCCTGATAAGCCTGATTCAAAATCTCCAATGATAATCATATATTGATGGAATTATGTATCAAAAAGCTGTGAATTTGGAGCTGTCTACATGCTTCATAAACACTGTTTAAAAAGTGTTTTTGTTTTCTTTTTGACTTCTTTGACCAGAGCCCTACACAAAGGAAGAGGACAGAGGACCTCATTTTCTAAAGGAAGAGCCCTCACACACTTTCAAGACTGTGAAGGTTAGCATTGTTTCTTTTAGTAAATTTAATAATGACAGCACCACAGTGGATTTTAAATGAAACATGTGGCATCTATGAAACAACAGATGCCACATGATAACATGTGTACTTTTTCCTCACCAAATGTATTATTACAAGATCTTTGACACTGGATTTGGTCTGGGTTTCAGAGAAACTAACTGGCAAGCTAGCATTGATATTATTAGTGTCTTGTGTTTATTCATGTCTTCACCAGGGTCTTTGACATTTCGCTGCTGTACTGTTCACTTCAGCTTTACGTTTGATTTCACATTGTATATTGTAATGGCAGAGATATTAGGATATTTAAGGGGCTGCAGTGGCTGCTACAGCTGTGGGGGCAATACTTTGGTGAAATGTCCTGGACCCTGGAAAAGAGACTGTGTAGACTGGGTAAGCAATTAAAGGTTACTGGCCGAGAGTCATTGGGCAGCTGGGTAAAGGTGGATGTTGATATTCAGTGCCAATTATGCAACCTGTTCAGCCACGTCTATATGCTCTTTTTCATGCTGTTAATATAGGGGAAAAATAAACTTTAATCAATAAACTGATTAAAGAAGCATTGTCTATGGAGCCATAATCTGATCCTGTAGTGTAGCTGCAGTTTGCACATTTCATGTATTCTCAGCCAGATTTGGTTTAGAGCACAGCCAATATTTAGCATAACTAGATTTAAATTCACACACTGGTGATGGCAAGCTACATTGTAGCCACAGCCGCCTTTGGGGCGCACTGACAGAGGCGAGGCTGCCGGACATTGGCACCACCGGGCCCTCTGGCCACCACCAGTAGGCAACAGGTGAAGTGTCTTGCCCAAGGACACAACGACTGAAACTGTCGGAGCCGGGGCTCGAACCGGCAACCTTCCAATTATAAGACGAACTGTCAACTCTTGAGTCACGATTCAGTCATCCACCCATGTGTGTGAATGACTGAATGTGTAAAGCACTTTGGAGTCCTTAGGGGACTAGCAAAGCGCTATACAAATACAGGCCATTTACCATTTAAATTGAAAATTTTGTTTGAATTCTGCAATTGAAGACATGCTCAGTTATTTATGAACATGGTCTTTGTTTTAAAGCAAGAAATGGATTTGTAACATGGGGTGCATATCTCATTCTGAAAAAACTTTAACAACTAATAAGTGTTACCCAAAGCCAATCACCATCATCCAAAGCATCAGTATGGCTCTTCTTTGGAAAGACATGAATTCTTAAGCACAAGGGATATTGTGTAATTGTAATTGTGTAATTTTTTTTTTTTTTTTTGTCTTTGAACCCTTTTATAGCCGACAGGTATTGAAGACACGTTTTCTAAGAGGATGAAAGTTGGCATTGCGATGGTGAAAGAAGAAGACATCATCGATGTGTTGGTTGTCCTTGAGGCGGCAGTAATCCTGTCTAATCTGAGGGATGTCTCAAGTGCCATTTCCATGCTGATGGGCCTTCTTTTGCCCTCAACATAGACTATCCAAAGGAACTTAAGGACATCTTTGAAGTCATTCAGAACATCCTAATGAACATTGGTGGAAGGCAGTGCATCTCACTAGTGCATGGTCTAAGAAACAGACTCTTGCAGAAAGCCATGCAGAACTGTAATTGTATGTTCCTTAGTGTTAAGGACAGTTTTTATTTTACTGTTTGTTTTTTTTTATTCTTGCAAGTTCTCATTCTCACTTTTGTATGTCACTAAATGACTACACTTTACATTCCATATTAGACAATTACTCATTTGTTCATGGTTTAAGAAACTTATGTGAACAACAATATAATGCTGGACTTTGCAGATGCTTATCTCATGCAAGTCAGTAGTTTTTCCTTTGTTTTGCAATTGAGCAGACTCAAACTGATGTTTCTGAAATATCCATATTATCAAATGTTTCAGAAGCATGCACTCATTTTCAGAGATATTGGTTCTGTGGAATTTGTTGCAATTGTAAACGAAGACAAATACAAGAGTTTGATGTCTTACTTGTTATAAACTGATCTTTACTGTCACTTATCAAAGGTTTTGTACTATTTTAATATTTCAAGTTTTATGCTAACAGGTGTGACTGAGCACAATGAAGTTTAAAAATTTTGTAAATGTAAAGAATAACTTTTCTAAAATAGCAAGTGTCCCGTTGATACATTACATTAATGCAGACTTTATGTTGTTACTTCACAAGAATCACTACTGCTCCTAGAGTATTGGTCAGAATTTAATCTTCACCCAAACTGGGCTCAAGACCAAGTTCAAATTTATTGTTTCACAGGGAGCAGCCTTTGAGTTTTGATGGATTGTGAGCCTGATGAGCTACGTCACTGATTTTTCTGTTTCTCAGATGACTAAGATGGCACACAATAAATGGTGAATGTTGGGTGCTCATTAGTAATTGTCTTGTCATGTTCTTAAAACAAACTTTCTGTATGAAATGATCAGATAGACTTTAATGGAATCTGTGGGGTTTTATTTTTTTTCTGTAAACAACAGAAAATTAATTTAAAGGAATGTAGATATTTAAACCTGAGATCTAAGATAAACCTAACAGGTAGTTTTGCTGAAATGGATGTTAGAAAGCTAAAAAACAAAACAAAACTTAAGATGTTTAATACACATTTTCTTTACATCCAGTCAATCAACTCTGATAATTAAAATGAAAATGATTTACAAGTTCACTCAGCTACCTTAAGGAGCTCAGTTAATTAATAAACTTAAATCAACTTAGCTAACAGATTATGTTAGTTAAGCTAAAATAGATTCCTAAGTTAAAAGAACTACTAAAGTATTTGAATTAACTAAAAAACCCAAGTCAACTGAACTAGGACAAGAGTTTAAACAATAGATTATTTTAATTTAGCTGAAAGGGTTTTCCCAAGTAAAAATGACAATTAAAGGAGTTGAACTGACTAACAAATCTCAGTCAACTAAACTAAGATGAAAGTTTAGACAACATGTGATTTTTCATTAAGATAACAATTGGTTGTGTTATAAGAACAAACTCTATTTCTTGACTTAACTTAAAATTTTAAGGCAGCCCTTTACCTCATATTTTTAAGTTGAAACAACAAGTTATATTTTACAGTGTAGAAATCTGAATGTCTGTCATGTGTTATATTATGGTTGGATGTTTGCTCATGTGGAGGTTTATCTTTTCATTTGGTTTGCTTACCCCAGACTTGTGCTGTTTCAGATGCTCACCTGAATCAGGTAGAGTATAAAAGGAAGCCAGTTGCTTTTAGAGGGGTTGGATTCTTTGCTGTGTGTTGATGTGTAAACACGTGTTCTCTTTAATAAAGTCTTCTAGTTGATGGATACATTTTATTCCAGTCTCTTGCCATTTTATTGGAGGTGACCCATGACCGCTGGTCAAAACTGACATATACACTACTACAAAAACAGCACAAGAGAAGGAGCATTTCATGTTTGTGTTATTGTCTATGTTATTAGTCGGGTTACTAAACAAGATGAGAGCTAAAATTAAGCACAAAGTGGTTAATAAATTGGCCCACTGGCCAAATGTTACTAAAACTATCCATCCTCCATGTAGTGGTATTCTTTTAAAGCTCTAAATAAGACACTTCTGAGCTTCGTGCACAGTAACTTCAGTCTGGTGCACATGACAAGAGTTGCGATTCAGTTTGAAAACTTTTACTTTGTAAGAATTAAAATGACATCATCGTCACACGGTAGAAAAACTATATGCTCCCACACCTAATGCAGCTCTTTGTCTTTGTCCGCTGCACATGATGTCACTTGCTATATTAAAGGGAACATGAAAACTCATCAGCTCTGTCGCTACATTTTCTGAGTCGTGTTTTAATTGAAAGATTCAAAGTGTGGTTGGTGATTTGTGAGCAGCAGAAAGGAGGAAAGCACTAATGCTGGCACAAGGGGGCCACAAGCTGGTGTACTCCAAGTGTCAGCCGGGGTAAATGGGGAGTGTTACATCAGGAAGGGCATTCTGCATAAAAGCTTTGCCACATCAAACATGTGGATCATAAAGAATCAGAATGTCCCATCAGACTGGTCAGACCCCGGGTTAACAACAACTGCTTCTGGTGCTGTTGGCCAACAGGGTGCCAGTGGAAACTGTGCTACTGATGGCTGAAAACAAAGGAAGAGGAGAGGAGGAAAGAGGCAATGGTAGAGAAGGAAAGGCAGGAGAGTGGAGGGAGGTGAGAGCAGGACTCTAAATGTATGTGAACAATGTTGTGGAGGTGAAGAGAGGCTCAGATAGGATCACGAGTCTGAAGCTGGAAATCAAAGGAGTGATGCTAAATGTTGTCGCTGTGTACGGCCCACAGGTCAGAAGTCAGATAGACGAAAAAAGAGGTATTCTGGTGTAAAGTGGATGAAGTGGTAGAGAATGTCCACTGAGGGAGAGAGAGTGGTGGTTGGAGGGTACTTTAATGCAGCAGGCCCCAAACTTTTTTGCACCATGGACCAGTTTAATGTCAGACAATATTTTCACGGACCGGCCTATAAGGTGTCGCAGATAAATACAATGAAATAAAATGATACGACCAACAAAAAAACTGGTATTTTGTAAATATAATAATAAACGCGAATTCACTGTGTAATTGTGTAACTTTATTAGCAGTGTCCTCCTGAAATGCGCCAACAACACTGAGAGTAACATCCTCTTCTCTGCCCCTTAATGCTCTCTGGTCGCTATGGTAATGCGTAAATATTTCTTTCAAAAAAAGACACACAACCACAACACGGGAAAAGACCCAAGGAAACCGACTTAACGATAAAAACTCTGAAAACCATAAATTTAACACCCGAGCCTCAACTCTCGCAGCCAGTACCAAATGACTAATGGACCAGCACTAGTCCATGGCCCGGCTTTTTGGGACCGCTGCCTTAATGAACATGTAGGTGAAGGGAACAGAGGAGATGACAAGGTATTGAATAGGTACAGTGTTAAGGAGAGAAATGTAGAAGGACAGATGGTGGTGGATTTTATGAAAAGGATGCAAATGTGAGAAACATTGACTTTAAGAAGAGGAAGGAACACAGGGCCATGTATAAGAGTGGAGGACTGTGCACACAGGTGGACTACATTATCTGAAAGAGATAGGTGGCATGAATTAGCTGCGTGAAGCAGGTAGGATTGGACCCAAACGTAGACTCAAAGGCAGTTCTTTAACTCAAAAAAGCTTAGTTTGTATCTAGTAATACAAAACAAACTGGAAAAACACACAAACTAACAGGGCAAGCAGAACAAACAACACGGAAATGAGCGAGATCATGATGCAGGACAGTGGGAGACGAAGACATAAATACACAAAAGGGCAAAAAAGGGAGCGAACTGCAGGAGGGAACACAGCTGAACATGATCTAACTAATAAACAGTACCTTTGCACAATGACTGAAACTAGGGCTACGTTCACACTGCAGGTCTTAATGCTCAATTCCGATTTTTGATCAAATCCGATTTTTTTGTCTGCTTGTTCACACTACAAATAAAATGCGACAGCAAACGCGCTCTAGTGTGAACGCTCAAAGCGGCCCGCATGCTAAAAAAGAAGATGTCACACAACGCGCGCTCTGTTTAGACCCAGACCAACAGTATTGTTTGACTGATGGCCCTTAATATTAAGACTTCGGACTTTACGTTTCCCAATTTTTGCTTTAAGTTATTTTGTTATTTACATAATAATGTAAATACATTAAAAAATTATCCTTATTGCTGTTTTAGAGGAGCGGTGCTTCAAAGGATAGTTGCAGATTTCTGTCAGAATCTGCAGATTATACAGTACAAATAAAATGTTCACGTTGTCTTCCAAACAGTTTCACTAACATCTACACGGGATGGCCAGGAAGCATTTGCGATGTCTTCTCGGGGGCTTCTCCGGCGCTGATAATTGGCGTCTGTCTTGTGTCAGTGACGTAAAAGACGGATTTAATGCGACATGATCGTTCAAACAGCAGTCGCTTTCTAAAACATCGGATATGTATCGGATTCAGTACCACATACGAAAGTGACCCAGATCGGATTTGAAAATATCGGATTTGTGCCGTTCACATTGTCATACCATGATCGGATATGGGTCGCATAGGGTCAAAAAAAATCGGATTTGATGCGCTTTCGCCTGCAGTGTGAACGTAGCCTAGATGACTGAATGAACACTGGCCTCTGAGTCAGTTCCTTGAGCATTAATATGCAAATTGCCACAACCATTTAACAACCACAGATCAACAAACACTAATCAATGACCCACTATTCAAAATGGGTTGGGGAATGGCTGCAATCTCAGCATTATAAGATGGTGAAAGATGTACCCTTAAGCCCCCTCCTCGATTCAGAGATGGTCTTTCCCTTTTCACGTAAATGGCCTCCTTGACTGCCCGCTCAAACCAACGTTCCTCCCTGTCCATGATGTGTATGTCCTCATCATTGAAAGAGTGTCTGTCACGGCTGGGGTAGCAGTCATGTGGTGCGTGGGAGAAAAGGACCCAAAATGCAGGTACTGGCTGGGGTGTGAGTGAGCGTTTTTTGAAGTGATGGCAAAGTACAAAAACAGGGGATAAGGCAGCAAATAAAACCTAGACTGGGAAAACTAATAAACAAACCTGAAAACATAAGGACAGGCCAGGACTCCACAGTAAATAGGCTGTGGAGACAAGGAGTAAACAGCTGCTATGAAAACACATCAAACTTTATGATGATAGTTTTTCACGTTACTTTATGCGAAACATAACCTCAGCTTTAATTTTCAAAGCCACAGAGTCAGACACACTGTAAAGTGAAGTGTACAGTTCACAGCTGTACTCAGGTTTAACCAACCGTCAGTTTCTGTTGGGTTGGGTTATTGCCGTTCCCAGGCAAATACAGCGTGCACACACAAACACTCACATGCACATTTCTGTTATCTACAGGTTTTCTCAGGGCAAAATCAGTGTCCTATAGCTGCAGCTCTTAAGTCTGTGTTATACAGTTTCTTCTGTGTAATAAAAATGTAAATGATGTTCATCATCTCTGTTATAGCTTGAAGTTTAGTTTTTCAGATTTGCAACTCTGACTGATCCCAGGTAACAGCTCACATTTTTCTAATTACCAAGTGCAGCAAGTTTGGACTTGTTGTAATGAATGTCTTCACTCATCACTGTCACTGTAAACATAGGACTTCATCATTTGAATCCAGAGTGATCAAAACAACAGAACAACATGATAAAGATCAGCACATCACTATATTGAGCTAAACATTCATAAACACACTTCAGACATTTCAGTAACACACAAATGCTTCTACACACAGTCCACACACCTCCTGCCTTTGCTCTCATTTCTAACATCAGGAGACCTTTATGATCTCTGTCATGGTGTCTGTTTAACAACAACAGTCACTACATGAGTGAGACACAAACTCCCCCTGCGTTTTCATAAATACAGTATACATATTTACAGAAGTCAGAGCTCATCAAACACAGAGAAACAGAAACCTTTTCAGTATCAGCGAGCAGATGAACAAACAGATCAGAGTTCAAAAAAGATTTTATTATAGCAGACAGCTTGTGTTTGCATGGACAGGTTTCTGTGTGTTTTCTTTTCATGAAACCACTCAGGATCCACTTTGGTCACTTTTCTTAACTATTTATTTAGAGTAACATTTATAGAATAATTATGAATTTAATCTAAAGAAGTTCAGAAATTAAAACCTGAAAACTGCATCAACAAGAATATTTTAATGTAACTTTTATAATGAGGTAATCTGTGTAATATTCTTCTCGTGTGCACTCAGGGAGACAAACTTAAAATCCAAACTACTGAACACACACTGCTGGAAATAAGTCACCATTTATTGAACTAGTGACAATTTATGAAATTAAGTAATTAAAAGTTAAGCAACTTCTTTCAGAAAGTTAGCATGATTAACAGATTCCTGCCCTTTATTGAGGCCAGTTTGTTAATTTAATTAAAAAATCATGATCAGTTAGATCTGAGATCATAAATACAGAATAGTTATGGTGTAACAAAACTATTAATGATGCCATTGATTCAAATGTCATATTTGATTGATAGCACTTTAAAATCAAGCTCTGAAGGACATCTTATTTTGGTAAATCCTGCTGCTGAGCAGGTGAATCCAGCATGTGGAATCTGGGAAATGAAAAATATGGGATTGTAACTTTTGTAAATCTGGAGACATTTGTTTTATTTTATTTCTCATCTCAGCTTTTGAGTCTCCTTTCTTGCTCACTAATCTGGGAGTAGAATAATAAATAGTATTTTATTTTGAACTTGAACAAAGGTTTAAACAAGCAGAAAAGATTTTAAGATATATTGACTCTTAAGATATCATGTAAGATATCGCTGCTCTTGTGATAATAGTCTTCTCAATGCATTCTTATGGGTGGAGCAAGAAACACACCCAAACAACGTTTAGAGCTAGAATAACACAAGTCAAGACAGGATCACATTTAGAAACCATCAGGTGGAGTCCCGCCTCCTCCCAGAAAGCAGCTCACCTGTGTGTCCATGTTTAGTGTCCAGGTCTGGAGTCGCGCTTGTTGTTGTTGTTCGTGTGTGTGTTTGAAGAAACTGTAAGTTTGCTTTATTTCCTCCTTCAACAGTTTGTCTTTAGGAACTTTACTGTTTGTTCAGCTCATGTTTCATTTCTCTGTGTGTTTTTACTTCTAGTGTTGTGCCAAAAAGTGATTTAGAATGTTTCTATTATTAGTTTTTTTTATGTTGACTTGGTAAATGCACTATAGTGAAAAGGCTGCATGTATGGGTTATATATGAAATTAAGTAAATGTTCAAGTATCTTAATTACTCTACATCATTGTACCCAGATTATAGAGTTCTCATGTTATACTTGTTACAATATCTGGTGCCATATTTGCCAGCTCTCTCTTAAAAAAGACATTATTAATATCAATGACACTTTCTACCCGGATAATTGGATAAATAACAGTTATTTCCCAAAAACATATTGTGGCTACTGCCTTGCAATAGGAATATTCTGTTTGGCTCATGTTTGACATATATTTGAGAGATTATATCCCAACAAGTCATTTACAACATTTTACATTTTTTACATTTCCACAATCATTTTTTTTTTTCAAAACTGTCGTCTCTTCATTAGAGTTGGTCTGTAATGTTTTCCTGGCTAACACTTGCAGCTATTTGTCTTGAGCTCAGATAGAAAGTGAACTGTTTCTTTATATTCATGTAAACAGCCAGAGAGAGAAAGTGGAAAATTAGGATTTTTTTTCGCATACTTGTAATTCAAATATAGATTAAACATGTCTGACTCTGCCTAAAATCACTGCGTCACAAACTGTTGGCTCTGCTTCAACAGACTGTTGATGGTGGAACAAGTTTTACATTTCAAATGTCACTCAGATGGGCTCAATTAGTTGTTGCTTAATCACTCGAACCATTCAAAGATAATTACACATCAGTAATCAGTTTTATTTTTCAATAGAATCCACAATACACTTTTGCATTTTTTTCTTGTTGACCATAGTATTTATAAATATTCTTAGTTAAAATTATATAGTGCTGATGGAAGTCATAACTGATGACTTAAGGACAAAAAAAATTCTGACAAGTCATTTAGGAATTTTTTTATAAATCTCTCGTGCTCTTATGTTTACTTATTACAGAACAGATCCTCTGTGTCTAGTCTGAACTACACATGGCTCTGTCTGAAGGCTCTGTTTTAATGTCTGATTGGCTCAGAGATTTTTGGAACAAGTTGTGCTGAATGTTCTGGATCTGCTGAGAGATAACGCTGACAGTATGGACAAAAATATATTTGTAAAAATTCTGGTGCTTTCACTGTATGTAACAGTGCCGTTATGATTTAATATTATTTCCGCAAAACCGAGCTGGTTCGAATATTAAAGCTGAAAGTCTGTACTGAGCTCATTTTTACTGTAAAACTATAAAATAAATATATTTTTGCTAAACAGCTGAAGCATTAAAAACTTATTTCCTGTCTAAAAATATTTGAACTGAATTTGCTGCATTAAAAATCTCTAAATGATTTCTGCACTCTCAAACCTGCACTTTAGAAAAACTCAGTTAATTTAAGTCAGTTAAATTGAAGAGTGTAAAATTATTTCCATGTGCTGCGTTGAGAAGCAACGGTGAAATCTCTGAATAGACAATTGTTCTCCAGAGTTTGGAGTTTACACTTGAAATGAAAGCAGTTAAAAAGAGATTGTTATTATTTTTTATTAGAACCACATTCATGTTGCTTATTACAATGAAACAATAAACACTATTAATACTTTTAATGATAGATAACAGTTTGCTGACTTACAAAAAAGTCATTTTATTTTAATAAAAGCCAAATCTGCTCTAGAAAAACATTGTGAAATGAGACGAGTTTAAATCCACTTTATATCTGGCAACACAAACTGTCACAATCAAATCTGAAAATCTGCGTCCTCCAGACTGTGTGAGAGAGCAAATGCTGTGTTTGTTCATCAACGCTCCATCAGACTGCTTCACAGTAACACTCACATGGAACATGAACACAGTGAAGCTGGACACAAACGCGTCTCTGTGTTAGTCTCTGTGACATTCTACTCCACCCTGCCTTCCTTTTGGCCTGTTTGCATGTCTCATCTGCAGGCATTGGAGGGGTGGAGTTCCCATTCCCAATTAGTGACATATGAACAGTTTTACTCTATGAAAGCTTTCAGAGCTCAGCTCCTGGGTGGTGCTTTCCCCTGAGATAACATTTGATTTGGATGTGGACTTTGGTGGCCTTTGGTTTAGTTCGGTTTTGCATTAAACAAGATTGCATTCTTTCACCCATACACTCCTCTACACCACTAATTGTACTGACTCCATAAGCCATAGTTTGTGTAAGGTTTCTTTTTTTGTTTTATTTTCTTAAAATAAGAAAGTTGTTTGGATACCATTTACATGCATCTCTGGGATTTTGTCATCACTGTGTGGCCCAGTTTGTGACAAGTCAGGGCTCATTCATTTAAATTTGATTTGTTCGTGGCCATTTTGGGTTTGGTTGGTATAGATTTGTTGCCAGGATGGTACGTATTTGTGAAACGTACACTGTGGCTTGTTTGCTGGGTCATTCACATCTGTTTTGGAAAAAAAAAAAAATATATATATATCTTACTCAGCTCAGCTGATGTTGTAAGTTTACCATGTACAGTCTCTTATTTCTTGTTTTTTACTTTTGTTTGAATCTGCATGCTCCACCTGCCTGTCACTTTGCTGCTGGAGCCTGCAAATTTCCCTCAATGAGGGTCAATAAGGGAAATTTCTCTTCTCTTCTATTTTGTTTTATTTAGTCTCTGATCTGTTTCTCTGACTTTTTTGTCACTATTCTGTCTCCTACATAGCATTCCTCTCAGTTTACAGTTTAATGATTAGATTTAAAATCAAATGTAAAATTAGGATGTAAACGTAAATTCATGGTCTTCATATGATTCAATTCTGTGTTTGTTGCTAGCAGCTCCTGAAAAATAAATCTACAACACTTCTATTTGACTGACGCGAGTTAATCTGAACCATCTGGAATCAGACTAAACACAGTAAATGTGTCCTGCGTCCACAGTAACTGCTGTCAGATTAACTGTTACTTAGTTAGCTTAGCTGGCAGAGCAGCTAGCAGTTAGAGTATGCGCTCTCTGTGAGCAGTCAGCTTGGTCCTGGGCATTGTTACTGAAATAAAGCTGCTGTCTGTCATTTCTAAAGACATGTTTTATCTGCTGCTTTGTAGGACTACAGTAATGGAGGGACACTTTCTGTGACACTTTTTGTACTGAACTGATGAAAGCTGTCTCAGATGGAGTGGATGTTAATCCAACACATCAGACATGAACTCTGATGTGCACATCTCAGTTAATGTGCAGGTGAATGATTTGTGTTTCCTGTGCAGGTGAAAGTAGAAAGTGTGTGTGAGCTGATGCGGATGTGAATTCAGCAGCATGGATCAGTGTGAGGACAGAGAGCAGGGAGTCCCTCCCTCTAAAACCGCTCCGTGTGGAGAACATGAGAGCCAGAACAAAGCTCAGAGGTGAGATGATCATCTCTAACGGTCCATGTCTCTTCAACATGTCACAGCTCAACACTCACAACACTGCTCCATCATTATTCACAGGAACCAACCAGGACCTGAAGCTGAAACTGAACCTAAATTGGAATTTGAATCTGATTCAGATTCAGGTTCCAGTGTGTCCTTTAAGAGTGACCGGTCACCTGATCGCTTCATTGATTTTAAAGTCCAGCAACCGTCTGCTGCAGACAGGTGAGTTATTAGTAACATAAACTCTTTGAGAGCTGAATGAACTGCTTGATGGTTTTGGATATAAAGTGCAGTGCAAACATGTCATTCCCTCAATCCCATTTTAACTGTCTCTTGAAAACAAACCCTTGGTTTCTAAACAACTGAAAATAATTAACTTTAGCAAACAGGAAGTGATCAGTCTCAACAAACATCAGTGAAGAAAACACTCTGCAGTTAAATATAAAAAAAAAACAATTATTCCAAGATGAACATACTGAGAGTTTTCCCATTAATATATTATTATATTATAATTATCTTCAAAAATGTATTCCAACACATACTAAAAAGTAAGTAATGGAATGAAAATCTTATTATTTGGTCACCTCCAAAGGAGAATTCTGTACAATAGAAAATGTTTGAGATGCACCTGGGGGATTTTTTTTGCTAATGCTATACATATCAAAAAATATAAAAGAATCCTGGGAAAGAAGATAAAAAAAAAGCATCTTAGAATTACTAATATGTAAATAAATGTGAGATTAACTATTAATTAAATTGATAAATACATTTGCTAGTTTTTCATTTCTCGTCCTATGTGTTCCATGTTAGGATATATTATACACAGAGTTTTTATCTGCTGTGTGGAGATAACCAAACAGAAATCATATTAATTTATCAGCTCTCTCATAAACCTTAAACCTGTTAATGAACAACAGCTAGAACCAAATATTAACTGCAGACCAACAGCTGCATCATTCAGACACACTCAGCTCTTTCAGTTTGCTTGCGTGGTTAGATTTTCTCCTGCTACTGTCACAGTCCTGGGTCATGTGACCCAGTGTTTCTGAGTTTTCTTATATTTTGATATTCATTGTTTATATTTCATTGTTTATTAGATTTTTTTTAAAGTTATTACAATCACAACAGAAAAGACCGGGAGATGGGAAAGAGAAAGAAGAAGGAAAGAGAAGTTGGGAAGAGAGTAAACAGAATGAGAGGGAAAAAATAGAGGAAACAACAGATAGCGAGAAAAGAAATGGAAAATCTGATCACCTGCTGAAAAAAACTGCAAAAAGAAAACAACACAGTAGCGAAGCCACAGGAACAACCAACATAAGCATAAGCATAAGTAACAGTAAATAATACATATTGAATGTTGCTGAACTGCATACAGTACTAATACTGCATGATATATTTAGAGGCAGCAGCAAACCAAAATAGTGTGTCTGTGACTACCTGTGTGTACACTTGTGTGCACACCTGTCTGTGTGTGTGAGCGTGCTTGTATTCTTCAGGTTTCTCCATGTAAGTGTCTACTTGTGGGTGTGAGACATAGCCCTGCCCCCATGTAGCAGGCATAGAGGACATCTGGGTCCCACAGATTCAGAAGCCCCGCAAAAGCACGACTGCCCAGGGAGGCCAACTACAAAGGCTATCTCACCATCCACCTAGAGCTGAGGAGTGCCCTGAATGGGGGTCACCCAGCAACCATGGTGCAGTTGCCATGGTTTGCCGCAGCAACAAGCCCGCAGGCTCCACCGGCAGCCAGCTACGCCAGACCAGACTGAGCCCCGGGCCCAGAGAACCGAGATTCAAGCGAAAACTCAACCTGACAGACATCCATAAGGATTTAAAACAAACATAATAATATTTACACTAAATAATATTTCCTGATATATCAGAGACAAAACTTTACACACTTAAGATGAAGTTCTCTTATAAACAGTGCAAAGCAGATAACGTCTTGACTGTTATCTTGTGCTTGAACTAATTGTTCATGATTCCTCCACAGAGTGGACCAGGAGAGCTTAGAGATTCCCAGTGGTCAGGTCTCCCAGCAGACTGAAACACACCTGGACTCTATATTTATGGTCTGTACATGTACAACAACTACTTTCACATTTATTCTGTTCAGCACCTCCATGCTTCTCTTTCTAGACCAGTGGATTGTCAGTGTGTCCAATATGGATCTGATGTTTGGCTCATGATTTCAGTCTGATTGGGTCATTCATAAAATATTCTGTTCCAGCTGCTGGAGGACGACATCATCACTTTTGTGAAGAATGAGCTGAAGAAGATTCAAACGGTTCTGAGTTCAGATTACCCAGAAGGCTTAGAGAGTCAGGTGGAGGATGATGAGCAGAGGAGCAGAAGCAGAGTGTCAGTTGTGAAGATCACACTGGACTTCATGAGGAGGAAGAAGCAGGGGAAGCTGGCTGACCGTCTGCATAGAAGTAAGAGGATTTATCTAAAGAGTTAAACTGCTGGTGATAAATGGAGTATTTATTTATGGCTCAGCAGAGGGACAGACATATTTTCAAGGGTAACGCTTTAGAAAATAAAACTGTAATTTGCACTACTCAAAAAAATGACTCATATTCTACTGTTTTTTTTTATTTAGAACATCTTGTTACAGTTTGTCCACGTAAACTTAAATCTAAGCTGAAGAAGAAGTTCCAGTGTGTGTTTGAGGGGATCGCTAAAGCAGGAAACCCAACCCTGCTGAATCAGATCTACACAGAGCTCTACATCACAGAGGGAGGGACTGCAGAGATCAATGATGAACATGAGGTCAGACAGATTGAAACAGCATCCAGGAAACCAGACAGGCCAGAAACAACAATCCGACGAGAAGACATCTTTAAAGCCTCACCTGGAAGAGATGAACCAATCAGAACAGTGCTGACAAAGGGAGTGGCTGGCATTGGGAAAACACTGTTGACACAGAAGTTCACTCTGGACTGGGCTAAAGATAAAGCCAACCAGGACATCCAGTTCATATTTCCATTCACTTTCAGAGAGCTGAATGTGCTGAATAAGGAAAAGTTCAGCTTGGTGGAACTTGTTCATCACTTCTTTACTGAAACCAAAGAAGCAGGAATCTGCAGCTTTGAAGACTTCCAGGTTGTCTTCATCTTTGATGGTCTGGATGAGTGTCGACTTCCTCTGGACTTCCACAAAAATGAAATCCTAACTGACCCTAGAAAGCCAACCTCAGTGGATGTGCTGCTGACAAACCTCATCAGGGGGAAACTGCTTCCCTCTGCTCGCCTCTGGATAACCACACGACCTGCAGCAGCCAATCAGATCCCTCCACAATGTGTTGATATGGTGACAGAGATCAGAGGGTTCACTGATCCACAGATGGAGGAGTACTTCAGGAAGAGATCCAGAGATGAGGAGCAGGGCAGCAGAATCATCTCCCACATCAAGACATCACAAAGCCTCTACATAATGTGCCACATCCCAGTCTTCTGCTGGATCACTGCTACAGTTCTGGAGGATGTGCTGGAAACCAGAGAGGGAAGACAGCTACCCAAGACCCTGACTGAGATGTACATCCACTTCCTGGTGGTTCAGGCCAAAATGAGGAAGGTAAAGTATGATCCACACTGGAGTCCAGAGAGCAGGAAGATGATTGAGTCTCTGGGAAAAGTGGCTTTTGATCAGCTGCAGAAAGGAAACCTGATCTTCTATGAATCAGACCTGACAGAGTGTGGCATTGATATCATAACAGCCTCAATTTACTCAGGAGTGTTCACACAGATCTTTAAAGAGGAGAGAGGACTGTACCAGGAGAAGGTGTTCTGCTTCACCCATCTGAGTGTTCAGGAGTTTCTGGCTGCTCTTTATGTCCAGCTGACCTTCATCAACTCTGGGGTCAATGTGCTGGAAGAACAACAAACAACCTCCCAGAAGTTCAAAAGAAGTCAATCTTTCAACATGCTCATTTTTATCCAGAGTGCTGTGGATAAGGCCTTACAGAGTCCAAATGGACACCTGGACTTGTTCCTCCGCTTCCTCCTGGGTCTTTCACTGCAGACCAATCAGACTCTCCTGAGAGGTCTTCTAACACAGACAGGAAGTAGCTCACAGACCAATCAGGAAACAGTCCAGTACATTAAGGAGAAGCTCAGTACGAATCTGTCTGCAGAGAAAAGCATCAATCTGTTCCACTGTCTGAATGAACTGAATGATTGTTCTCTAGTGGAGGAGATCCAGCAGTCTCTGAGATCAGGACGCTTCTCCACAGATGAGCTGTCTCCTGCTCAGTGGTCAGCTCTGGTCTTCATCTTACTCTCATCAGAAAAAGATCTGGATGTGTTTGACTTGAAGAAATTCTCTGCTTCAGAGGAGGCCCTTCTGAGGCTGCTGCCAGTGGTCAAAGCCTCAAACAAAGCTCTGTAAGTAAATATGTGGTCTTGCATTCTTTAAACAATAAATGTTGATCCTATTTAACAAAAAGTATCTCAGTAACTCAGTCAAGTATAAGACTGTTTTAATATTTGACTAATATATCTATCTATATATATATACACATGTGTATATATGTGATATATATATATAAAAAAAACACCCATCTCGCCCCTGCGGGCGGTTTATCCTTCAAGCTCGGGTCCTCTACCAGAGGCCTGGGAGCTTGAGGTCCCTGCTTGCAGTATCTTAGCTGTTCCCAGGACTGCGCTCTTCTGGACAGAGATGTCCGATGTTGTTCCCGGGATCTGCTGGAGCCACTCGCCTAGCTTGGGAGTCACCGCACCTAGTGCTCCGATTACCACGGGGACCACCGTTACCGTCACCCTCCACATCCTCTCGAGCTCTTCTCTGAGCCCTTGGTATTTCTCCAGCTTCTCGTGTTCCTTCTTCCTGATATTGCTGTCATTCGAACCGCTACATCGATCACTACAGCCTTCTTCTTCTGTTTGTCTACCACCACTATGTCCGGTTGGTTAGCCACCACCATTTTGTCCGTCTGCATCTGGAAGTCCCACAGGATCTTAGCTCGGTCATTCTCCATCACCCTTGGGGGCATCTCCCATTTTGACCTTGGGACTTCCAGGTTATACTCAGCACAGATGTTCCTGTACACTATGCCGGCCACTTGGTTATGGCGTTCCATGTATGCCTTGCCTGCTAGCATCTTGCACCCTGCTGTTATGTGCTGGATTGTCTCTGGGGCATCTTTACACAGCCTGCACCTGGGGTCTTGCCTGGTGTGATAGACCCCAGCCTCTATGGATCTTGTACTCAGAGCTTGTTCCTGTGCTGCCATGATTAGTGCCTCTGTGCTGTCTTTCAGTCCAGCTTTGTCCAGCCACTGGTAGGATTTCTGGATATCAGCCACCTCCTCTATCTGCCGGTGGTACATACCGTGCAGGGGCCTGTCCTTCTATGATGGTTCCTCGCCTTCCTCCTCTTTCTTGGGTTTCTGCTGCCTGAGGTATTCACTGAGCACTCGGTCAGTTGGGGCCATCTTCCCAATGTATTCTTGGATGTTCGTTGTCTCATCCTGGACTGTGGTGCTGACACTCACCAGTTCCCGGCCCCCTTCCTTCCGCTTAGCGAACAGCCTCAGGGTGCTGGACTTGGGGTGAAACCCTCCATGCATGGTAAGGAGCTTTCTTGTCTTGATGTCAGTGGCTTCTAGCTCCTCCTTTGGCCAGCCTATTACCCCAGCAGGGTACCGGATCATGGGCAGGGCGTAGGTGTTGATGGCCCGGATCTTGTTCTTACCGTTCAGCTGACTCCTCAGGACTTGCCTGACCCTCTGCAGGTATTTTATGGTTGCAGCCTTTCTAGCGGCCTCTTCATGGTTCCCATGCGCCTGCGGGATCCCCAGGTACTTGTAACTGTCCTCTATGTCTGCAATGTTGCCTTCTGGTAGTTCAATCCCCTCAGTTCTGACTACCTTCCCTCTCTTTGTTACCATCCGACTACACTTCTCCAGTCCGAACGACATTCCAATGTCATTGCTGTATAGCCTGGTAGTGTGGATCAGTGAATCGATGTCTCGTTCACTCTTGGCATACAGCTTGATGTCATCCATGTACAGGAGGTGGCTGACAACTGCTCTGTTCCGTAGTCGGTATCCGTAGCCAGTCTTGTTAATGATCTCACTGAGGAGGTTCAGGCCTATGCAGAACAGCAGTGGGGACAGAGCATCTCCTTGGTAGATCCCATATGCTCTTCCAGTATTGCTCCGTCTCCAGCCTTGGTGGTGCTGTTCTCTTATTGTTCCCTTGCCACTGAGAGTAAACCTTTGCTGGTTCTGTGGAGAACAGCTGGTTTATTCTCCTGCCTTCTATCTCTCTGGTGTACCTCCTCAAGCGGCTGGCCAAGGCTGTGAGTCTTTGCTTGGCAGTTTCCAAGGCCTCAAGTATGGACAGCTTACTGTATTTCTTATGCACCTTGTTTGTCGCACCTTTCTGCAACTCCGTTAGTTGGCTAACCTTTGATCTACTTATATATATATATACACATATATATCTTAGGGGTGCAACAATACATGTATCTGTATTGAACCGTTCGATACAGTGCTTTCGGTTTGGTATGCATATGTTTTGAACGATACAAAATTTTTAATTTATTTGATCAACTTTTCTTCTGACGATGCCGACTCAGTGGATCTGTGCTCGATTACTTCGCCTGGGCTGCATTGTCAAGCGCAGATCCACTGAGCGCTGCCCACATGCATTCACTCAAGTTAGCATGGCAACTGTCTCAACAGTACCCGAAGTTGAACCTTATCCACCATCACTCAGATCTGGCGTTTGGAACTATTTTGGTTTTCATGTATGTATCAAGTATGACCCTACTTAAGCGCGTCGTGGACAAAAGTACAACAGTATGTCGGATGTGCCACGCAATGCTCAATTACATCGGTTGGAACACAGTGAATATGACTGCACATTTACGCCGACATCACGCTAGTGCAAAGACAAGTGGAAGCAGACAAAAACAACAACAAGCACGCATGCTACAAACTTTACCCAAGTCATTTAGACAGCCGTTAGAACAGGATTCTAAGAGGGCAAAAGAGATAGACAGGGCAATTGCTACTTTTATTGCTGTCGACAAAATAGCTTTTATTTTGGAAAGAGCCATTTCTCTGTAATAAACGCTCTTTTCCACAGATGAGAGATTTCTCCATCAGATACATTTATTTTTTTAATTATTTTGTTGTTTCAGCAACATTTAATTTAAAATCTGTACTTTTGAGTTAAAATAAATATTTATAATTTTAATAACTTAAAAAAGGCATGAACATTTTTTTGTATCGAAAAAATATCGAACCGTGACACCAAAGTATCAAAACGAACAGACAAGAGGAAAGACAAGAGTTACATGAAAAAATTGAGTTACAGAGCTAACATGTCACACGTTTGTTTACCGGCTTGGATGGGGTTGCGTAGAGCTGGAGGCAGAGGTGGATGGGGGAAAAGAGACAAACTGGAGGAAGGAAGACAGCCAAGAATCCCTTAAGCACTTTTTCAGTCGCAAAATCAGCCGCTAAGTACAACTGCCACTTTACCACTTGTGGGTGAGACAATACGCTGACACCAGACATCAGCTGCACTGCTCCTTTTATACCCCTAACTGATAATGCCTGATGCTCTACAGGTGTGTCGGGAAGTCAGGAAGTGCTCAGAAAAGTGGGAATGACAACACAACAACAACACACGCCATCCCGGTTCCTAATAATCCCCTCCCCAAATGAACTCCTCCAGGCAGCCTCCCTGGCTTGTCGGGATGCCTCATGTAAAAGTCATTAGTCAGGTCAGGGTCCAAAATGAAAGACATGAATGATGAATGACAACCTATACGGTCAGGCACGTATAGGCTTGGACACTATCTACAACCCAGGCAGCCAGAATGGGTCTGGAAAGAGGGCACAGAGGACTGCAAGAGACAGGCCTGAGTTCAGAGACATTAAATGTAGGGTGAACCTTCATGGAGGAGGGCAACCTTAACCAAACAGTAGCTGGGTTTATGATACACTGGATAAAAAAAGGAATTAGAAAGCCTGGGGACAGCCCTTCCCTTTACCTGAGTTTCCAGAATACATGGCTGCAGGTCTGAGATGATTACAAACTCGATCACTGACCTGTGGCCTAGGGTGTCTTGGTTGTATGTGCACTTTTGGACTCTGTTGTGTTTATGTGCCTCCACTCTTGCCACTGCCTGGCACACATTGCACCTGACCACTGCACCGCCTTCTGCGGCTGGCGGGCTCACAGGGTGATGAGCCCACTGCACCGCCTTCTGCGGCTGGCAGGCTCACAGGGTGATGAGACCATGTCCCTTTTTAAAACTGTGCCCTCGGGCACCCTCCCAGGGCCTGGCTCTAGGGTGGAGCCCCGGTAACCCTATCCTGGGCAGGGTAAACTGTTCTGTTGATGTTCTACTCATAGGGGTCTTTCGAATCACTCTGTCTGGTCCCTCACCCAGGACCAGTTTGCAATGGGTGACCCTACCAGGGGGCAAAAGCTACATGACGCACTGCCCCTGGGATCCCTGGGACAAACAAACTGCTACACCACAATAAGGTAGCGATTTTGGAGGGGATGGATTGAGTTTTCACAAATTTAACTGCGTTGTTTTTTCTAAACTTTAACTGTAGTTATTTTTAATTAATCATGAATTGTAGTGTACACTGACACATTCAATTTTCTTGCACTCTGTATACTTTCAGGTCAGATCAACATATAAAAACATATTAAATCAAATCCATTACATATGTGTGTGTGTGTGTGTGTGTGTGTGTGTGTGTGTGTGTGTGTGTTTCAGACTTAGCACCTGTAACCTTTCAGAGAGAAGCAGTGAAGCTCTGTCCTCAGTTCTCAGCTCCCAATCCTCTAGCCTGAGAGAGCTGGACCTGAGTAACAACATCTTGCAAGATTTAGGAATGAAGCTTCTATCTTCTGGACTGAAGAATCCAAATTGTAAACTGGAGACTCTGAGGTCAGGATTCAAACTTTTCTACAGATGATCATTAAAAATTTTAATTTAATTGTTGCATAAACAGCTAATCTTTATAGAGTTGTCAAGTGAACTTCTATTTACATTTGATTGGATTCTAAATTTGACTCTAAATTACTGGTTTTTCTCTCTCCTTGTATTTTGTTAGGTTCTGTCTGTGATTACCCCTTCTCTTACCCCAACCAGTCATGGTAGATGGTCTTCCTGTGGCCTAATTTAATCTAGAGTATCTTTCTGTTCTTCCTTCCCATTATCACCAGTGCTGCTTACAGTGGATTTTCTGATGGTCGGGCTTTCTTGCCAATATTGTAGGGTGTTACCTTACGCTGTTAAACAACTTGAGATGACTATTGAGAGTTTACTAGAGTTTATCGATGATGTGACACAGGACAGAATCAGCTGAATTAATTCTGAGGTGTTCAGAGACATACTGTTTGCTCAGATCCAGCTAAATGCAGTTAAATTGATTGGGCAGTGTTTCATAATACAGCTGGACAATGACCCAAAACATACAGTTAAAGCAACCCAGGAGTTTATTAAAGGAGAGGAGTGGAATATTCTTGAATGGCCAAGTCACTTGCTTGATCCTAACCCAGTTGAGCATGTGTTTCACTTGTTGAAGACTAAACCAGACAGAAAGGCCTACAAACAAATAACAACTGAAAGGTGTTGCATTGAAGCCCTGGACGTGCATCAAAACGACGAAACCCAGCATCTGGTTATATGCATATGTTCAAGACTTTAGGCTGCCATTGCCAGCAAAGGGTTTTCAACCAATTATCAGAAATCAACCTTTCTGTTTTTGGTTATTTAATTTGAAAGATACTTGAAAATGTAATGGGAATATTTGCAGTTTAAAATTAGTTTTAGTAAGTTAGTTAGTTTGTTTTTGTTTCTTTGTCTATTACTTTTCAGATTGTTTTCCAACGATTTAAAACTTTTTGAATATATAAAAGAAATGAAACAGTATAATATTTAGAAAACAGAGATGTCCTGCTATTAAATTGTAAAGATAGATATGAAAAATGTGCATTCCAATCAAATAATCAGAAATAATGTTTTTAGGAAGTTTATAGCTTTTTGTTTGAAAGAAAACCAACAAGAAGGTGGTTGAGATGGCGCTTACAGTGAGTGAGTGCTATTATATTTCCTGAAACTGGCCCATCACGAGAAAACTGCCTTTTACAGGGTTAAAGGAAAATGACCAAATATGGGTTGTTTAAGATTGAGGATCAACTGAGGGATACTACTGGGGTCAAGTATTTGAAATAAATAAGGATTAATTTGAACTGTATCTACCAACATTATATAAAGATGAGTGACCAGCAGTCCTATGTACCTGTGTCAGCACTAAGATAGTGTAACTAAATGTACCAGCTCTTTGTCCATTTCAATGAAGAGGTATTAGTGTGACTGTACTGAGCAATTTAAAAATTTTACATTTTGGTCTTAGCTTAGTGTGTGGTAGCTTAAATGTCATGTGAATTATGAATTGTTTTGCAAATTGACATTTGTTCACATTAGCTTGAACATTTTTTTTTTCAGACTGACTGGCTGTTTCCTCTCGGAGAAAAGCGGCGAAGCAATCTCCTCAGTTCTCAGCTCCCAGTACTGTAAACTGAGAGAGCTGGACTTAAGTAACAACAACCTGCAAGATTTAGGAGTGAAGCTTCTCTCTTGTGGACTGAAGGTTCCAAATTGTAAACTGGAAATTCTGAGGTCAGATCAAGGACTATTTATTTTTCATCAAATAACATAACTGACCTTGTAAAACCTTTTATTACTAGAGGGCAACTTCATGCATTTCAACAAGGATGGATCATTAGAAAGAACGAATATGATTTATTGATGAACAGAATATATACTGGTGTTTGGTGGTTAGAGTCCGATGGCCTGTCTCAGCTGAATGGAACCCCAGCTGTGAAAGGGATTAGAGCAGGACCCCTTGCAGCCTAAATGCTGGTGGTGGCTTGAATCAAGCTTGAGTAATGAGAGGTGGAGATGGGGATGAGGTGGGTTCCACAAATGCTTCTATAAGGGAGAATGACAAATGCACAGTGAGATTTAAAGTATGGGGCATGACTACTGATTGGCCTGGAGAAGGCCAGTAGAAAGTGATTGGAATAAACCAGTGATGATAGAAAGAACTTGACATCGTGGGAAAGTGGGAGTGATGATTTAGCTGGCAGCACCTGGAAGCAGACAGATGTGAGGCCATAGCTCTTCCTTATTGAATTCACACATATGCTTGATTTGTTCCATTCCTGGAACATAATAGATATTCCCAGATCTAGTAAGAACTGTACCATCAATACACTTTGATTTCAGTTTTTGTGTGTGTGTGTGTTTGTGTGTGTGTGCGTGTGTGTTTGTGTGTGTGTGTGTGTGTGTGTGTTTGTGTGCGTGTGTGTGTGTGTGTGTGTGTGTTTTTATTTCTAGACTAAGCAGCTGTTTCCTCTCAGAGAGAAGTGGTTACGCAATTTCCTCAGTTCTCAGCTCCCAGTCCTCAAGACTGAGAGAGTTGGACCTGAGTAACAACAACCTACAAGATTCAGGAGTGAAGCGTCTATCTGCTGGAGTGGAGAGTGCACATTGTACGCTGGAAACTCTGAGGTCAGATCAAATATTATTTATTTTTCATCAAATAACATATTTAATCACCACCCCACTAAAGGGCAGTATTATTTATTTGTTCATGCATCTTAGTATTTTTCATCATTTTCAAATCACAGTAAATTGACACGTTTCTGATGTTTAATATAAGGAAATAGCAATCCCACCTTGTCCTGGAGCATAAGAGACATTACCAGATCAAGTAACTCATCACTGTACAATCAATATACTGTAATTTCAGCTTGTGTGTGTGTGTGTGTGTGTGTGTGTATGTATGTGTGTGTTCTTGATTTCTAGACTATATGGGTGTTTTCTCTCTGAGAGAAGCTGTGAATCTCTGTCCTCAGTTCTCAGCTCCCAATCCTCTAGCCTTAGGGATCTGGGCCTGAGTAACAACAACCTACAAGATTCAGGAGTGAAGCTTCTGTCTGCTGGAGTGAAAAGTCCACATTGTAAACTGGCAACTCTGAGGTCAGATCAAGGGTGTTTATTTATGTCAAATGACATAATTAACCAATTAAACTTTTAGCTAATAAAAGTCAGTTACATGCATTTGTTATAGTAGTATATCATTTCTCATGATTTGTAAATGACAATGAATTCCTGATATGTTTAAAATCAGACAATAGCAATTCCAACCAGTCCTTGAGGAACATAAAATATTGCCAGATATAGTCACTTATCACTACACCATCAATGCATTTTAATTTCAGTATAGTTGGTTTTTATTTTTATTAATTTATTTTTTTGTCTTTGTGTTGATTATTTTTCAGACTGAGTGTCTGTAACCTCTCACAGAGAAGCTGTGAAGCTCTGTCCTCAGCTCTCAGCTCCCAGTCCTGTAGACTGAGAAAGCTGGACCTGAGTGAAAACGACATAGAGGATGCAGGAGTTAAGCTTCTGTCTGTTGCACTGAACAGTACATATTGTATACTGGAAACTCTGAGGTTAGGATTCAGTCTTTGTCACTCAGCATCTTTTAGAATCTGTATTGCATTACTGAATATATGTCTGAAGGTTATAGTATTATCAGGAGCCTTTTATATACCTTTGGTTGGATTATTTTAAATTACTGTCAGTAAAGTGTTTTTTTTTTTATAATACTGCAATAAATCCCAAAGTCCTTTGGTTCATGTTATGTTCTCTAATACAGACATTAAAGATACAATTAAAAATACTGTTTCAACTCAAACATCAGGAATCATGAAACGAGGAACACAGGAAGAGACTTACACAGATAAGGGGGTACGATGCAACAAAGGGCAAAGGAAAATACAGGGCTTAAATATACAATGAAGGGTTAAATAACACAAATATCAAACCAGGAACACAAGAAACAAGGAACACTAGGGAGGCACAAAGACAAAACCTAAAAGCTGGAAAATCACAGTGATCCAAAGATAAATTAAGGAACATGAAATACAAAAGACAAAACTATGAAAACCCCACATAATCCCAGAACACGGAATAAACAAAACTTAAACGCGGAGTCATCTGACCCTAGACCATGACAAATAGTAACAAGGACTGTAAAAAGAGACTATATCCATTCAGAGAATATATTTCTCCCATATTATCTTGTTTTAATTCCTGTTGAATATCACCGAGGCAACATTTTACCCTGCGCGATATGTTTACCAGGGCCCCGCCCTGGAGTCAGGCCCGGGGAGGGTGCCCAAGGGTGAGCATCTGGTGGCCGGGCCTCAGTCCAGTTCAGTTGCTGTTTTAAAATCCTAACTTGAATTGAATGGATGGAATGAATGAGGGTCCAGCAAAGAGAGACCTTCAGTGAAAAGCTTTTTAGATTAATTTTTATTTTGTGTCTGTACAGTCTGTCAGGCTGTCTGATCACAGAGGAAGGCTGTAGTTCTCTGGCTTCAGCTCTGAGCTCCAACCCCTCCCATCTGAGAGAGCTCGACCTGAGCTACAATCACCCAGGATACTCAGGAATTAACGTGCTGTTGGCTGGACTGAAGGATCCACACTGGAGACTGGACACTCTCAGGTATGGAGAGAATGTCTGATAGAGGAGGAAGAGCTGGAAACATATTATGTCCTTTAATCCCTGTTTATTTCATTTAGAGTTTGCAAGGAACACTGGGGGGTGGGGTGGGGGGGGTGTATGCATGAGGCAATTTATTCCACTTAAAAGATGCTCTAAATATAACACAGTTTTTCAAAAACTTACTTTAAACTTGAGGAATTACTAAATTGCAGTTTGTTAAAAATTGTGTAGCATGATTATGTATTTCACCTGGATACTGTAGCTGAGTAGAAAGAAAATGCGTTTAATGGCATTGCTTTCTTGATAAATAAAAGTAAGCCATAGTGTAATTTAGCTTGTACAGGAAGCCAAAACGTTTATTATGCATTCGATTGATACTGGTATAGTATGAACATCTCAACACTAATCTGGCCGCCTTATTCAGGACTAACTGAAGTTTGTTAAGCTCTGTCTTGAACAATACTCCAAATGAGACAATACTAGTGCATTAATGACATCTTTCATGTCTTGATGCAGCTCAACCATCCAGGAAATCAGTCAAGTAAATTTCCAAAAGTTGATTATGTTCATCTGGACGTAGCATTTTCAGTGGGAGAAACGTTTTGTCACTCATCCAAGTGACTTCTTCAGTCTCAGCTGACTGCAGGTTTCCCCAATCGTATAAACAGTACATTTTCACAATGACTGAAACTAGTACCACTGAAAGAACAAAAACGAAGGAACTGAAGGAACTGATCACACCCACAGAAACAGCTATTTGAAACAACAATATAACAGCAGTGGAAGCTGAGCAACTACGGATGAAAGTTTCGGGCTGTCTCAGAAATGCAAAGCCCCCAGCATCCAACATCACCATGGAGGAAAGGAAGGCACTCACATAACTTAGTAATTACAAAAACATTATCATCCTTCCAGCAGACAAGGGTAGGTGCACAGTATTGCTAAACCAGAAAGACTATCATGAGAAAATTTTGTCACTGCTCAGTGCCGAAAATATTTATGAGCCCATGAAACAAGACCCAGGAAGTGGTTACAGGAAGAGGGTGATAGACTATCTGAAGCAGTTAGAACAAGACAATGCTAATGACTGGACCTTATACTACAGGCTATACTCAGGTGAATCTACACCAAGTCGCTATGGTTTACTGAAGATACATAAACAGGGTGCACCTTTAAGACCGATTGTCTGTATGATCAACTCCAAAACCTATAACATCTCTACGTTTCTGGCTTTGATCTTCAACCCGCTGGTAGGCAGCTTTGAACACCACATCCAAAACACCCTGGATTTTGTTGAGAAGGTGAGAGATGTCATTATGGAGGCAGATGAAACCATGGTCTCGTACGATGTTACATCTCTTTTCACTTGCATCCCAGTCACGGACACGTTGGAGGTAGTTCATAAGAGATTACAGGATGACCCCCAAATGGCACCCCAAGGATCCCCCCCCCCCCCCGACACACACACACACACACAAAGTAACATAGTGTACGCTGTTAAGTGCCAGGAGGATTGCCAGGATTTATACATCGGGGAAACCAAATAACCTCTGGCAAAGCGGATGGCACAACACAGAAGAGCTACTTTGTCAGGCCAGGACTCCACTGTCTATTTACACCTACAGGCCAGTGGACACTCTTTCAATGATGCGGATGTACACATCCTGGACAGGGAGGAACGCTGGTTTGAGCACGGAGTCAAGGAGGCCATTTACGTGAAAGACTATGTCTGAATCGAGGAGGGGACCTAGGGGTACATCTTTCGCCATCTTACAATGCTGTAATTGCAGCCATTCCCTAACTCTATGTGAATGGTACTCATGGCCATGGATCAGTGGCCTTTTATCAGTGAGCCTTGATCAGTGGTTGTTGATCAATGGTCATGAGAATTTGCATAATTATGATGAAGGAACTGACCTCCCAGCCGATTGTTCCTTCAGTGGTGCTAGTTTCAGTCATTATGCAAATCTGCTGTTTATAAGATTGGGGAAACCTGCAGTCAGCTGAGACTGAATAAGTCCCTTTGATGAGTGACGAAATGTTTGTCCCACTGAAAACACTACATCCAGATGAACATAATCAACTTTTGGAGACATCTTTCATGATTGAAAAAGCGATATCGAAAGACCATTTCCTAGCCATAGCTATGTCCTGTCCCATTTTCTTAATAACAAAGTCTATGTGCTGAGACCATGAAAGGTGGTGATTTATGGTAACACCAAGTAGTTTAACCTATGTGACCTGCTCTAATACTGATCCGGATATGGAAAGATTCAGTTGTGGACTGTTGACTAAACGTGTTTTACTTCCAATTAACATAGATTTAGATTTGGATACATTTAGAATCTTGTTGTTTTTACTTCCGTAAAACATGTTTAGCAAATCTTGTTGTAATATGCTGGTCAATTAAGAGTTGTCACCGGCCGAATAAAACATGGCGGAATCATTGGCATACATTAAAAGATGAGATTTACCCAAGATACATGGCAGATCATTTGTGAAAACTGAATAGAGAAGTGGACCGAGGCAGGTGCTTTGGGGTAGACCACAGTTCATGTTGCAGACCTCTGAGAAATGACCATTACAATAAACCTTTTGCCTTCTTCCAGATAAAAAACTTTTCATCCAGCGCAGAGCATCTGATGAAAATCCACAACATTTTAGGTTATGAATTGAAAGATCACGATTTATTAAATCAAATGCAGCACTAAAGTCCAAGAATAGCATCTCAACCATTTTCCCATCATCTAGATCTTTATACCAGTTATCTGTCAAATGAATGAGAGCTGAGCTGGTGGAATGACCAGGTTGTAAGCATGTTGAAACTTAGTGAGTAGATTATTTTCTGTTAAATAATGTTGAATTCATTCATAATCAATTCTCTGCATAACTTTACTTAGAACAGGGAGTAGACTAATAGGTCTGCTACTGACACCATTAAAACCAACATTCTTATTTTTTGGAATAGGAATTATTTTCGATTCTTTCCACTACAGTGGAAATAAGCTTCACACCAAACATCTATTAAATATGTGACATGTAGGAAGGGACACAAACTTTTGCTCAAAGCTGCAACTTTGAGCAGTTCACCATCTATATTATCAGAACCTGAGAATGTTTCACAGGAAGGGATATTAATAAACGCTCCACCGTCTTAACATTCACGGCCTCAAGCTTAAATTGGCATCGCTTATTATTCATGATAGCATCCTGTATAAGACAGCATGATAGAGTGGGATCTCTTCTGCTCATATTAGATTTCAAATTTGTTATCTTATTGCTGTAGTAATTTCTTAAAATAATTGGCTATGTCCTTAGCTTTACTTATAAACATTCCATCCATGCTGATGTGTGACACCACCGGAGCGAGATCTCTACTCATTATATTATTTAAAACTTTCCACACATTCTTGCTGTCCTTATTGGCCTTCTTGAGCTTAGGTTGATAGTGTACTTTCTTCTTACACCTACTGTATTTTTCCGACTATAAGGCACACTTAAAATCCTTTCATTTTCTCAAAAATCAACAGTGCACCTTTTTATCCAGTGCGCTTTATGTATGAATTCTGGTTGTGCTTACTGACCTTGAAACGATTTTATGTAGTGTGTGGGTCTCAAAAATCTGTCAAAAAATGTTTTAGTATGACTTTGGTAAGCTAACGCTTTATGGATTGTCGGAGCATAACGGCTACCGTAGTCAGCAGCCTCTTGGAGTAATGTGAGTCCAAACTCTGCTTTAGGTCCCAAAGTCAAACGAACACTGCGGCACCACTGAGAATTAAAAACTGTCTAAATTCTTTCATGTTTAATAAAATGATCAGTGTTGCTGCTTTACCAGGTGTAGCAATTAAGTTTAACATCCAGGCATCCATGAAAACAGAATTTATCAACTTTAATGGAGTTAGAAGTTAGCAGGAAGTTAGCTCACTAGTTTCCACCTAAACATGATATACCATGTTCTGACTGAGAGATTTCTGAAAAAATTAAAACGTACAACTCTGCCATCACTTCCAACACAAATGAAGACAGAAAACCAAACAGCTGTGACATTTGTAGGGTTACTGAAGTTGGACTAGCTGGTATATAATGATGTGCTACGTCACCGCTAGCAACACAGCTATGTTAGCATAACATAAACACAGTGAAGCTGGAGGATGAACACTAACTTTTTTCCACTCGATAAAAGTTAACGTGAGGGTTCCCGATGGTTTGGGACAAATGCAATTGCACATGGCAGGATGCTGTAAATGTACCAAACTTCAGTCAGGAGAACAACTGAGATAATCCATCCACAATACAAGGTTAGTCATTAATATATTGCAACAACATGGGAATAGAGCAGCTGCAAGAGAATTTGACATTAATGAATCAATGGTACGGAAGTGGAGGAAGCAAGAAGAATGAGTCAAGTAAAGTTTGACTTATCTGACTGTTTTCAATTTCACTTCAATTTTATTTATATAGCGCCAAATCACAACAACAGTTGCCTCAAGGCGCCTTATATTGTAAGGTAGACCCTACAATAATACATACAGGGAAAAAAACCCCAACAATTATATGACCCCGTATGAGCAAGCACTTTGGCGACAGTGGAAAGGAAAAACTGCCTTTTAACAGAAAGACACCTCCGGCAGAACCAGGCTCAGGGAGGGGCAGCCATCTGCTGCGACCAGTTGGGGTGAGAGAAGGAAGACAGGATTAAAAACATGCTGTGGAGGAGAGTCAGAGGTTAATAACAAGTGTGATTGAGCAGAAAGGTCTATTAATACATGCTGAGTGAGACAAGTGACTGAAAAGGAAATACTCAATGCATCATGGGAATACCCCAGCAGTTTACACCTATTGCATCATAACTAAGGGAGGATTCAGGGTCACTTGATCCAACCCTAACTATACGCTTTTAAAAAAAAGGAAGGTTTTAAGCCTAATCTTAAAAGTAGAGATAGTGTCTGTCTCCCGAATCCAAACTGGAAGCTGTTTCCACAGAAGGGGGGCCTGAAAACTGAAGGCTCTCCCTCCCATTCTACTCTTAAATACTGTAGGAACAACAAGTAAGCCTGCAGTGTAAGAGCGAATCACAGATACTGGAACATTTTCAGGAGCAGAAACACTAGTCCAGCTGGATAATAAATATATTAATAAATATATTATTATAAGACAGATATTAGTGTAAGGGGTTTTCAAGGAGGCCTTTTGCCAGAACATTAATGATAACAGTTTTTTGCTTACAATTTATTCACCATTTGGATAGATCTCTGTATGTTTGCAGTTGTATGTCTGGTGCAGTCATTTTCAGAAAAATCCTCTTCCTCCCTTTTGACCTCATTCAGGTCAGATAATTCTCTATACAGAGACAGGGCTAGAACATATTTATCCTATTGTCCCACAAACACTGGAAGCCGTGAAAACTGTTGATGAAAAGATAAATTAATTAAAATTAATTAATTAATTAATTAATTAAAAATAATTAAAGTTAATAAAAATAAAAATGAATTGTGAGAGGCCCTGACAATCACAGAGACATAGCCTGTTAAGAATTTTATTAAAAGTAGAATCTAAAAAATACTTTTAAATCTGAGACCATAAAATCCAGTTGTAGTTGTGCTAACATACCCTGTTGCCTTGACTCCTCTCTCAAGGTTATTATCGTTAACGAAAACTAACGAAATAACGAAAACTAGAAGTGAAAAAACATTTTCGTTAACGGAAATAAAAATAAAAACAAAAAAAGGAAAACTAACTAAAACTGTAATGAGTGTTCACAAAACTAACTAAAATTAACTGAATTTATAGCAAAAATGTGTTTAGTTTTCGTTGATGTGTGTGTGTGTCACACAATAGTCAAGGGTAAAAAAGAAGTTTAGTTTCCAGGTTTTTTTCTTGCTGTGTCTCATTATGCCAGCAGGTGGCAGTACGTTAGTCGAGTCGTCTGTGTTGCTGCTCCGTCCACGCGCAGAATCATGTCAGGAAAAGTCGGGAGAAAGCGCCAGAGTCCAATTTGGGATTACTTTGAATATGACTGTGTTTTGGATAAAGCAAGTGTCTTGTAGTGGAACGAGACAAATTATGAGGGACATTTCTAAAGGGAAAAAAAATCCCACAAACCTTAAAGTGCACTTGAAAAGCTTACACAAGAAGGCTAACCTAGCTTACCTTGAGAAGGTAAGGGAGCACATTCAACCCTCATCCCCAGAAACAGAAGCTAACACCAGGCAAGGCAGCGTGATGCATCCCGAGACAACAGGACAGGGATATCTACATAACTGTGTGAGTCAATTGCCTTCAAAAGGTTTATCAATTCACTTGAACCAAAATTACGAACACCCGGTGCTGCAAGAGTTAATAGTCTCATTGGGGCCAAGATATACATTTTATAGTTGCCTGGTATCAACGGTTGTTCATCTGCCTTTATTTATTTATTTATTTAAAGAACCCATAGGTGGGAATGTGAGTTGTCTGTCTCTGCGTGTTAGCCCTGCGACAGACAGGCGACCTGTGCAGGGTGCAGAGTATGGTAGCTGGAATAGCAACATACCCAAGGATAAGCAGAAGAGAATGACTGATATGATGAAACTGGGATTTTGTTACACTTAATTATTGCAAACACAACCAAAACTAAACTGAAACTAAGGATTTTCAAAAAAATAAAAACTAAACTAAACTAGCAAACAAATGGTAAAAACTAATTAAAACTAATATAAAATTGAAAATCTGAAGTCAAAACGAAATAAAAATAAAAACTAATGAAAATTGCAAAACTATTAAAACCCTGCTCCTTGTATCCCTTCCTTGCATCCTCTGCTCACATCTCTGGTGGTAGGGGCTAAGATGTGAGCAAAGGAGGACAGACCGTAAATTTGGCATGTTTGAATTAACTATGTGAGATAAAGAGTGGTGGTGGAGATGGACTACATTCACTGGAGCCTGACCGTAAAATGCTCTGAAAGGGTGATGATTTCAAAGTGAATCCTAATGGCAGGTGAAAGATGCAGAGACAGGTGAGGAAGTGACAAAAATGAGCATTTAGTGGCCAAAACTCCAAAATCATAAAACTGTCAATAAAACAGAAATCCAATGCAGGCACAGGAAGAATGAAAAACAATAAGAGCTGCATGAATTTTCCAAATACTAAGGAAAGGTGCTTCAATGCTTCTTTTATTGCCTCCTTTAGCAGGGGAGACACTGGAGCATCCTTTATGAAATGATTTAAATACTGTCCTTTAATTGATAGCTACATGGCATTTGTAGGCTCTTAACCTGTATTGGATTGACTGTATGATTTATTAAGCAAGCTGGGAGGAGGAGGACAGAGATGAAGCACAAAGATAGTGAGAAATGAGCTGATTGGCTGGTGTGTATATTTGAGGATTGGTGGCTTTTTGAATTGTTACTGGAGGTTACAGGCTGGACGTTTACATCAACTATGGAATGAAATCACTATCCCATTACATTATCCCATGTCAAGAGATTTATTCTAAAAACACTTCTTCAGCTAAGAGTCTAAGAGGAGAAACACACACAGACGCTGCAGCATTTACATGTATACAAGGGCGATCACAGAACGCTCACACCAGAGTGGGGGCCCTGCGATGCGCGCTCTGCTCTTGCACTTGTCTTTATTTATACACAAGAAAAATGAATACATTTGACGTGAGCATGTGCGTATGTGATTGTGTGTGTGTGAGTGTGTGTGTGTGTGTGTGTGTTCGAGGTCAGAACTGCTTGTTTGTCTTCTTACTATCGCTGTGAGAAGACTCAGATACAAATATCAGAACATGTTTTATAAAGAACAATCAGTCCTGAACAATGAAAAGAACAACCAGCTCTAAGCAAGGAAATGATCATCATGCAGCATTCTATCACAAGCAAACTTATATCATTAAAAGCTTATACTGACTAATAAATACAATTTTCTATTGACATTCCCTCCTGTTGTCAGTATAACCTTTAAGTGAGATATCAGCATGTAACATCTTGTTGTACATTTTCTGTCACATCATCATCAATCACACAAAGTCTTCACATTCCAACAGGTGGGGGTCATCATCATCATCATTTGTCACGGCAATGTATGCAGCTACAGTGGAAACGATTATGCGGTTAATCATGAGTTTTAGACATGGCAGGATACATGTTACAAAACACAAAATAAAAGTAAAAATACTCCAACTCCGATGAGTAAGATAAGATAAGATAAGATAAAACTGTATTAATCCTATTAACTGTAAAATTTGGTTTCCAAATAGCACAGCACCGACAGAAGTTACAGAATGTGAGCAGAATACTATATATACACATATATAAATACAGAGACACAAAAAGGGATAAATAGAATAAATACGAATACAAGGGAATTGCAAGTATTTCAAGTATTTCAAGTATTGAAGTCTATTGCACTGTTGGTTATTAACAAAAAGTATTGCACAGTGAAAAGGCAGTAGTAGTCTTTTTAGCACCTGTAGCCAGGAGCCAGTGTAAAGCCAAGAAAACCAGTCGCTTGTATCACTTACATAGTCCTGATTTTGGGCCTGCTGGATCCGTCTCAAGGCGTTCAGTGCGCCAGTCATGTTTGATGAGTGTACATTGTCTGGTATGTAAGTGCAGCAGGTGTTGTTGAAGAGGACGCAAAGTCCCCCTTTCTCTGCTAGTATCATGTCCAAAGCTACTCGATGTTGCATCACAGCGATCCGTAATGCATTGATTTCCTGATTCTGCTGTTCGTTGATCTTGCACGAAGCGTTCAGGAATAGTCCAAAGTGGTAGTCCAGAGTTTTGATCCTCAGCATGTTTTTTTCCGGTTCCCACCCAGGGGAACAATGTGCGGAGTACTTTCTGTCCGGTAGTCCACAGTTTGAATTCCTTGGGTACGTTGCTTCCCCATATCTGGTCATGTAGTTGAAGTTTAGGGAACGTTGATCTTCTTTTCCAGCGTGCTGTAGAAGTGGTGTTTACTGCGGTCATCCTGAAAGTGTGATCTGACAGGAATATAGGAGCACATGTTCCTGTCCAGCCTGGGGGCAGTATGAAATATGCCCGTTGTACACATAGCCAGGCCATTCCTTGCACCCAGTACGTGCTGTTAGATGGTCCAGTCGTGTTCACAGGGGCACCTTCTCCTCCTCCAGCGGTCCGGTTGCAGTTGGTGGTGTGTCCAAGCGGCCTGTTACCTTTGTTTGTAGCACATGGAATGGTTCTTCCCTGGTCCTGTCGTGGATATAGCGGTACCAGGCATTGTTCATTCAAGGGTGTATGTGGTCTTGCGTCATGTCTCTTAGGTGGGAGTTGTCGTGTATCCATCTTTTCTGTCTGCCTCGTGGTTCAGCTGTTGTTGGCGTCAGCTGGGGTCCTGTAAGGGTGAGCGTCGTAGTCAAGGTAACCAAGAGGGTCCACCTTCCCATGGTTGTACACACCTGCACCTGGCTGCCCTAAAGTTGATCGGATGGAGATTGGAGTGCGGGCTTACCCTACGGGGGCCCAATCAGCACTGCCCCCCCTCACCCCCGAAGCAACCAAGCGTGAGTGAGACTTTCCTTTACTAGTTGATTTCTGTGGAAGAAGTGGAATCCTCGGGGACCTCAACTTTTTTGCAGTGGCTCTGATGTATCCAGGAGGGTCTCTCCGCTATTTTGCAGGCACTTGGTATGGACCCTCCCACCGTGGCGAGCTCCAATTTTTTCTTTGGAGTACTCGGACAAGGATCCAATCACCTGGCTTCAACCTGCAAGAAATAGGTGAAGAACAGTCTTGCGGCAGTTTATTGTTCAAAACAACTTCTCTGTTTGTCAACAATTGAGTCATCCAATCTGCCAGAGTGGTTTCACGGATTGATTTATCTAGTGGCTTGCTAATAACTGGCAATGGAAAAGGTCGCCCATGTATAATTTCAAATGGGGATAGTTTGTTATTTCCTTGTGTTATTCTCATCCACATTTTGACTAGGCCTACACATTCTGGCCATGGTTTGCCAGTTTCTTCCATTGTTTTTCTGAGCCTTTGTTTTATAGTGCCATTTGTTCTCTCCACGAATCCTGCACTCTGTGGATGGTAGGCACAATGGTGTTTTATACTGAAACCTAATGCTTCAGATACTTTGCTGATCACGTCATTTACAAAATGGGTTCCATTATCTGATCTTATCAGAGTAGGAATACCATATGTTGGAATGAAATGGTTGCATAGACATTTTGCAACTGAGATTGCGTCTGCTTTTTTCACTGGGTAGATTTCTGGCCATTTTGAGAAAACATCTATAATTACTAGAGCGTATTTTGAACCCTGACACTCATTCAATTCAATGAAATCCATGTGAATTGTATGAAATGGGTGAGGTGGTGTAGGAAAATGTCCTCTTTTTGGCCTTAAGTTACCTTGGGTATTGTGTTCTTGACAGGTCATACATTCATACATATGTTCTCACGTATTCTTTTGCTGAAGTTTCAAAATTAATAGTGTAAAATTGTCAGTTTCTAATAAGGACCATTCCTTGGATCACCCCCCCTGGTGAGCCATGGCTCAAAACCATGGCTCACCAGAGCGGCTGTTTTGTGTAATGATTTGGGAAGAATGGGCTTTCCTGCTATTTTCATTATGTCATCAGTGTCTAGTACTGCTCCGTGTTTTAGCCATTGTTTTCTGTTCTTTAGGTGATGCTGCTTTTTGTTCGTCCTGCAGTACAGACAGTCGAATGGTGTGGTTTTTATGGTTGCTGCTGTTTTTCAGCTTTGTTAGCAAAATTGTTTCCCTTTCTAATTTCAGAGTCATCCTTCTGATGTGCTGAACATCAGAAGCATATTGCTAAATGTCGTATCACATGACGAGTTTTCTCCCATGTAAACAGATGTGTGCCATGATAAAATCTTCCTCCACACACTAAAAATAAGAAACTTATTTCAACCGTTGTTACATCTTATTTACTTATTTTATAATCCAGTTATTTTTCCAAATCTAGTATCAATCAACAAATTTGCATATCAGCTTATAATGTGCTAAGTTGATAGGTCAACAGAAATGCACGTTCAAAATATTATCACAAAAAATTTCCTTCATACAGTAAATTACTTGTGTTGCATCAGTCAAACAGAAAGCATCTCACAATTTATTGTATTACCAACTAAATTTATTGTCTGATTACTGCTTGGTCATACCAGACTCTCTCTCTGTCTTTATTTTCTCTTCTCTGTTTTCACAAAGGTGTCACCTATTGTCCAGGAAGCTGGAGAGTTAAATGTCAGCAGTAGATAAATTCAGCATTTGATAACAAAACTCTGTCAAGTTTTTCCTGCTTTAACACCAATGAGAGATACAGAGGTGCATGTATATCGTGTGTGCTATAGTGTAAGCTGTTCTTCATTGTTCTTCATGTGTGTTAGTACGCTTGCATGCAGGGCCTCTGGGCCTGTCTCACCCAAAAGGGCATTTTCTTAACAGTTGCCTTTCTCTCATGTGTGTTAAAAAAGGCAAATGTGCTATTAGCAGCTGTGAGATTATTATGCTGCTTTATATTACATTATACCTGTAAACAAAATGAGTGACTCATGATACTGCTGTAGGCCACATCATACTTCTTGTGTAATCAGTATGTAGTTTTAGTTTGCATTATACTTCTGAGTTAAAAGAATGTGAAAATCATTAGATTTATTAGATAGGTTTGTATTATCCTATACTGCTGATTTACCGTGAGTGAGTTACACTGTTTCATGACATTTCATACTGCTGAGTTATAAAGAGAATATTGTGTTCAGAGAGTCAGGGCCTTTTTTTTTTTTTTTTTGTAGCGACAACAGAGCACATTGCACGGGGGCAGAAAACAGGGAGCCAAGGTCATAACTCAGGCTCACTGACAGAAAGAATGTAAATGCTTAGTTTTGTGGCTGTGGCGCATTTTGTATGGCTTCTTTTCTTTTGTTTAGTAGCTTTCTGCCTTCACCTGAGAGGGTGTGCCCAAAGTATGTGACTTCATAATTAGAGTTTATTTAAAGATACCTTGTGGCCTTAACTCAGCGACATAACACAGCCATAGTATTTTGCTTACACCCTCCCTCTGTGTGGCCAGTCACTAAAATGTCATCTACGTAGAGTAGAAACTGTCTCTGCCCCTCAAAAGTGAAGCCAAACACTGAGAAAGTGTTTGATAAGTCTATCACTGAGAACCATTGTTCTTTTGGAGTGACTTGATTCAGTATAGTGTGGGGATTTGCTACTACTGGTGGCATCATTTCAGTGATTTCATTTATTGCTCGCAGATCATGCACTAGTCAAACATCACTCTTTGTTTGTTTTATTATTATTATTATTATTATTATTATTATTATTATTTTAAATTCTCCTTTTTCAAAAATAGAAAATGAAATTGTAGTTGTTCTTGGCTGAGAAACACAAAATCTCCCCTTTTTTTTCTCTCAAGACAAGAAACTAAGTTTTAACTTTTCTGCCTTATCACCTAAAGCAAAGCAGACAACCCAGCTCTCGGCTGGCTCTGAACTTATCATCATCAAGGTGGCATGGTGAGAGCTACTACAGAAGTCACAGTACTCCTCACTCAAGCAACACGTCAAAACAAAAAAACAAAAAACAAAAATCAGCACACTACACAGAGAACAACAACAAGACACAACTGAAGATGTTGTTCTTGTTTGTTCTCCTTGAATTTTAGAATAAACTTATTACATCTGCATTAGTAAATCATATGCCTAATCATTATGTGTCACCGTGATTCACAAGTGTGATCACAAATTTAATTAACTTTCAAATCAACAAAACAAAACAAAACTTAAACAAAAACTAAACAAAACAAAAACAAGTTGCTGATGGCATCAACACTTTACACACGTGAGTCAGGATGCAAAAAAGGCTGCTGCCAAAGACAAATCAGAAGTGTGAGGGGAAAAAAACTGAGCCCACAGACAGCTGCATGTTTGAGCTTTAATCGCTGTTTCCCTCCCTCTGATGTGTTCTTATGTAGCTCCTGCTCTAAGAAATGTGTAACCTGCTCATCAGCTTAGCAGTGACCACATATTTAATTCAGCTTCTCAATCTTGTAGCTTTAGCTGTTGTATACAGGGTTTAGCTTATTAGTTGTTAGTATAGGTGTGCTCTATATTTCAGCAATGTCTCATCTAGGATGACAGGTTTTCGAGCAGGTCAAGTGCCTCTATGCACTTAATTAGTTTAGATATTTTCTTTATTTTCTTCATCTCATATGTCATTGTACTGAATTTGAGCAAACCTTAAGCTTGATGCAGACTTACTTCTAATTATCCACCTCACATCATAACTGACTGAGGTGCCTCTTCATATTAATATTATGTCATTATTAATGTTATTATCTTTTTTATATAACAGCAGTAATATATTACAATATTTTATTTATATTTTATTTGTATCCATCAAGGGCTGGGGTGATCTGCAGCTTCACCCCTTCCCAAGCTGGAGACACTTTCCTTTTCACACACTTTCCTTGGCTGAACGATGACACAACCTTAATATACCTTATGCATCTCTCTATTTCATTTAATATGTGTTTGTGTGAGTTATGTATTTTCTTTCATTCTTTTCAGTCTGGGCACGGTCTTCATCCCAACTATGTTTCATTGTTCATACCAGTTTACAGGTTGTTATCCTTGCTTTTATCAGTTTGAATACATTACAGTTAAGTTTTAATTCAATTTAGCCTTTTGTTTATTTTACTTTATTCCTCTTGTATTTATATGTATTCAGTCGGGTCTGTTTCCAACCCTTTTTAAACTTCTACTTTGATCTTGAATTTTTCACTTGGTGAGGGATTATTATGTTCTTCCTAATCTGAACTGTTCTCTTCACCTGAGCTGCTATCCTGTTCTGAGTCACTGTCTTCTTTGTTTGTTAATGCTTTTACTCTTTTTCGCCTGTCTGCCTCTCCATTCCTCTCCCCTTCTTCTTTTGGATTGTTCCTGCTCCGGCTTGTTGTTTTTCTAACCATCCCTTATCAGGTGTTAATTTCGCTTGTTTATTCCCCATTTTCAAAGATTTTGCTGGGCCGTCACTGGCACGCTCGACTTCAGAGTGGTTTACTGATACGGCCTTCGACTTGACCCTAAAGGTCAAGCGGTATCAGTTTTATGAGACGAAGCTCAACCGTTCTCCTCTGTCACCAGTACGTGAGCCTCAAGCAAAGAACAAAATAAAACAGAAGTAGTTCAGCAGCGTATTGTGCTGTAAAATCAACTTACTTCTAGACACATACACACATAGACATTTGCGCGCTAATTTGTCACGAAGTATTTCACGGCTACCTCTAAAACCAGTCTAAACACAGTTCCTTTTGGCGAACTTAAACCTATTTTAATTTCTTTGTCTCAACGTGTTTTAATTTGCCTAAACATATTTTAATTTGTCACGAAGTAATTTCGGCTACCTCTAAAACCAGTCTAAACACGGTTCCTTTTGGCGAACTTAAACCTATTTTGTGACGAAGTATTTAACGGCTACTTCTAAAACCAGTCTAAACACAGTTCTTTTGGCGAACTTAAACCTGTTTTATCACGTTTCTTTAAACCTTTGCGGCCGTTTTATATATCAAAATAGTGTTTCTCACCCTCAGACGTCTCACTGGTGGTTCGGATCGCCAGACTGAATCCCACCGCCGTGGACCAGACTAAAAACACCGGCCTGGACCCGAATTTTAGCGTCCCAGGTCTTTCGGCCTCGTCTAAGAGGGCTGTGCACAGACTTCGGTGCTGGCTTCCCACGGCGTCAGGAATCAGTGCTGGATCCTGGAACAGAGTCACAGATAACAGTTCTGATGTTTCTGCCCCGGCTTCGAAGGACCAAAATAAATGTCAAGAGATTTATTCTAAAAACACTTCTTCAGCTAAGAGTCTAAGAGGAGAAACACACACAGACGCTGCAGCATTTACATGTATACAAGGGCGATCACAGAACGCTCACACCAGAGTGGGGGCCCTGCGATGCGTGCTCTGCTCTTGCACTTGTCTTTATTTATACACAAGAAAAATGAATACATTTGACGTGAGCATGTGCGTATGTGATTGTGTGTGTGTGAGTGTGTGTGTGTGTGTGTGTGTTCGAGGTCAGAACTGCTTGTTTGTCTTCTTACTATCGCTGTGAGAAGACTCAGATACAAATATCAGAACATGTTTTATAAAGAACAATCAGTCCTGAACAATGAAAAGAACAACCAGCTCTAAGCAAGGAAATGATCATCATGCAGCATTCTATCACAAGCAAACTTATATCATTAAAAGCTTATACTGACTAATAAATACAATTTTCTATTGACAACTTGGAAAACAGAACTGAAAGCTGATAAACAAAGAGTGTGAAGAAATGGATACCGCAAGTTTGACGTGGCTCAGTGGAGTATATTTAAGTCTAAAGTCTAAAGCAAGAGTTAGATGATGTTAGGATATGGAATTGTCTTGTACCTGTGGATTAATTATTGCATTGTATATCTAAAATGTCACCGCCGAAGAAAGTTTCAAACCTAGGCAAGAATAAGACCATCAACGGATACATTAGCACCACCAATGTTAGCGAGCTTGATGCTAATGACAGCTGTACCAGCAGGGCTTTGGCTGAGCTTAAAGTTGTCACTCCGGATGACAAGAGTGAAATGTATAAGATATGTCAGGAAATGTGCCAGACAATATCTGAATCAGTCCTGGAGAAACTTGATGAACGGTTTGATGCTTTCGACGCCAAGTTCCAGTCGGTGCTAACCGTACAGACTGACTTACAGAACTGCATGGAAGGTCAGGAATTAGCGGTTAACGCGCTGGACGAGCGAATGAAGTCTCTTCTGCAAGAGACTCATATTAAAAAAGATACACAACATAGATTAAAGTGCAACTGGGTATCTCAGATATATCAGTCACCATTCACCTCACACGCGCGTGGTGTCGCAATACTATTTGGGAAGAATGTCCCATTTCAGATGACTTCTGTGGTTACCGATCTCTGTGGTTACCGATCTCCTAGGTAGATATATAATGGTCTCTGGTACCATAAATTTTCACCCATTAACACTCCTAAATATATATGGCCCAAACACATATGAAATTAGTTTCTTTAAGAGAATTTTTGATCTGCTCCCAGATAACGATTCTAATATAATAGTGGCTGGAGATCTTAACTGTTATCTTGACCCCTTCCTACATAGATCCTCTACACAACTAGTGTCAGAAACAGCATCCTCAAAACTAGGTGGTGCTCTGCAAGCCAGGCTAATAATTTGAGTTCGTTATGTGAGCTAATGCTTGTGGAGGATTTTAAAAACTCTGTTCCTGAGTGTATTGCTCTTTATTTAGGTGAACAGAGGGTTTCCACTTTACAGCAAACTGGCACCTTGGCAGATGAGTTTAAACTGACTCATAAAGCAAATGCTGTAGGACATGATATCCCTCTGCGCCATAGTACATCTTTGAGAGCTAGGAGTGGGCCAGTTAACAAGGCTAATGCAATTGTGGTTTTAAGATCTAGGGCCAAACTGTGTTTCTTCTGCCACAAGCCTGGCCATGTGGTTGCTAATTGTTTGAAACTGGCACTTAAGCGGAAAGCGCATCCTAAGGGAAGAAGTCCTGATTTGAAAACAGTCAATCATGGTTCCCAAACTGACAAGGTTGTCAGGCCCAGCAAAAGACCACACTTGGGGCATAGTTGCTTAAGGGGCTCCTGTGGTCAGTGTAAGAGGTCAACTAACCCTGAGCTGCCACTGGTTGACCATTTCTCAGGACCTCAAAATGACCTGCGGTGTGACAGATTGTGTATAACACCACCACTCAGACCTGCACACCTGGCTAACAGACATGCCTGTACCCCTGACCTGAGGAATCATCTGAAAACTGTTCCAGTAAGGTCTTCTAGTTGCCTGCTGGGTTCTCCACATGTGATGGCTAAAAAAATTCCTGGCTACCAGATGGGAGACTGTTTTGAGGGTCTGGGGCCACCCTCAGTCAGTGTTTTGAACCCACTGAGATGGGGTTGGCAGCTTCCGCAGGCAATGCCTAACTGTTGCTGTGGGGTTTGGCAGGTGGAAAGCCTACAGATTTGGTGCTGCAATGGTTACGGACTTGATCAATTGTTTTGGTTATCGTAACGTTAACGTTTGATAAACCATGGGTTTGTATTTATGGGAGGGGGTGTTACGGCCCTAGCAGGGCCTCCAAGTTGCCTGTGTGGGCGTGTCCTACCAGCTCTAATGCCTTAGGTGCCACCTTTTTCTTTTGTACAGCTGACTCACATCAGCAATTAAAGGTATTTAAGCCCAGAGAAAGGTGAGCTCTGGGCCAGAAGCTCTGAGGTTGTGTTGTGGGGCTGTTAAGACTACTCCAGTGGCTGCTTTGCAAGTGGAAATGGGGGAACAACCATTAGAACTAAGGAGGCGTCAAATTGCTTTGACTTACTGGGCAAATTTGAAGGGACATAGTGAAAGTCATATAGTGCAGAGTGTACTTAAGCCTTGCCAAGAGCAAGGAAAAGGGATTGGACAATGGAGAAGTTTCGGGTGGACTATAGGGAAAGAAGTCAATGAGATGGGATTTAGTGGCACAGAACTTAGCCCAGCAGTAGCCTTGTCAGTGTTGCCACCTTGGTTATGTGACCAAATAATTCCTGACTTCTATTTGCTACGTAAGGGAGGAGGGGGGGGTGACTAAAAGCCAGGTACAAGACCATATAGTGGGAAAGTACTCAGGTTATGTGAAGATATTTACTGATGCGTCAAAACTGTTGGATAACAGAGTGGGTGTTGCATTTGTTCTCCCAGACATAATTTTCGTGACGAGTGAACGAATTACAGAATGTGTGAATGTGTGTGTGAATGGGTGGATGACTGGATATGTAAAGCGCTTTGGGGTCCTTAGGGACTAGTAAAGCGCTATATAAATACAGGCCATTTACCATTTACAGATGATTTGGCAGTTTATACTGGGGAGCTTGTAGCAATTTTAATGGCTTTGACCTGGGTGGAGGACGCACCAATAGGGAGGTATTTGGTTTGCTCGGACTCTAGCAGCGCACTAGTGAGTATAGGTAATATGTCTTCAGACTCTAGACAAGATATTGTTTTTGAGATATTTCATTTATTGTATAGAATTAAACATAGAGGGATAGAAGTGGTTTTCTTATGGGTTCCTGCGCAAATCGGTGTTGATGGTAATGAAGAGGCCGATAAGTTTGCAAAAGGTGCAGCAAGAAGAAGTCATGTAGGTTTGACTATAAAATACAGTAAAAGTGAGGTGAAAAGTATAATCAAGGTAAAGTTAAAGGAGAAGTGGCAGACACAATGGGACAGAGACGGGAAAGGCAGGTATTATTATAGCATGCAGAAAACAGTCGGGCAATGTAGAAGGAGCTTTAGAAGTAGAAGAGGCGAGGATATAATCTCGAGAGTAAGATTTGGTCACATAGGCTTGAATAGCACACTTAAAAAGATGGGCAAACATGACACAGGGAATTGTGACTTCTGTGGACAAGAGGAGACATTTGAGCATGTAGTGTTGGAGTGCGATAAGTACAAGCGAGAAAGGGAAATATTGAAGTCTGAATTGCAAGAAAATAGTGTTCACCTAAGGGTGAGGGACATATTTCAAAGGGATGCAGGGGGTGTTATTTATAGGGCAGTGTTTGGCTTTTTAAGATCGACGGGTGTGTATCCGAGACTGTAGATTACAAAACCGTTCCAACCCACACTCCATTCCAGAGGGTGGCGGTAAATGCACCTAAAAGTTGTTTGCCAACCGCCATTAAAATGTAGGAGAAGAAGAAGAAGCTCTGGGCCAGAGTGCCATGTGAGTGGTTGCAGCTAGTGAGCTGTGTGTTTGCAGCTAGTGAGCTGTGTGTTTGCAGTTAGTGAGCTGCGTTCTGTGGCTGTTTACTCCTGCCAGTGTTTGGTGACTAAACTCTTTTTTTTTTTTTTTTTTTTTTTGGATTTACTTTTCAGTTTATTGACCAACGCTTGAGTTTTGTTTGTTTCCTTAAATGGTGATAGCGGCTTGTCCATCTTTTAGTTGAGTTATTAATAGAAACTTTAATAAAACTCTGTAATTTAACCCTTTTGCCTCCTTGTGTCCTTTTTCCGACCCGGACACTTTTTGTTACTTTCCCTCATCGCCTTGACTCTTTTAGGGGAACGTAACACTTGGCATCCATTATTCATCCTGACCAGATGGGGTTTATCCCTGGTAGACTTTCCTTTTTCAATGTTAGGCTCAATGTTAGACTCAATATCATCTATTCCGACTATAAAAATTCTAAGGGAGCCTCTGCTCTAGCCATGAATGCACATAAAGCTTTTGACCAGGTCAAGTGGCCTTACATGTTTGAGTCACTGCGCAGATTTGGATTTGGTGAATCTTTCATTTCTTGGGTGAAACTGATTTACACAGAACAACCAGTCTGCCCCATTCCTTCTGCAGCGCTCGGTGCAGCAGGGCTGTCCACTATCCCCAGCATGCTTTGCCATCGTTTTGGAGCCTCTCGCTGTGGCTATAAGAGAGCATCCAGATATCAAGGGGCTCCAGGGTGGAGGTGTTGAATCATTAGTTTGTATGCTGATGATGTAATACTGTACTTGCAGGATGCTGAACAATCAGTTCCTCTGCTCCTCAGCCTGATTACAGCTTTTGGTAAATTATCACGATATACCATCAACTGGTCAAAGAGTGAGTTTATGCCTCTTTCCAACAACAGCTCGCCAGAATTTCTGCAGCAAGTTCCATTCAAAGTAGTTAGGAATCATCTAAGCTTCCTTGGCCTGATCATACCTAGAGATCCCAAATGAATATTTAAATTGAATCTCACTGAGTACCTGTGGTCTAAAGCAAAGCATTGAATACTGGAAAACACTACCTCTGTCAGTGATTGGATGCATTAATTCAATTAAGATGATTTCTCTTCCCAAATTTTTATATCTATGTCAAAATCTCCCCATTTATCTTACAGTGGCTTTTTTGAAACATTTGGACTCAGTCATTCAGTCCTATATTTGGAATAGTAAAAGGGCTAGAATCGCTAAAGTGCATTTGCAGAAAACCAAGAGAGAAGGAGGGCTGGGCCTGCCAGTTTTAAACATTACTACTAGGCTGCTAATATCAGAGTGTTAGTGTTCTGGCAGCAGGACTCCCCTGATGACCAGGCATCGACGCCCCCATTGTGGGTTAGACTGGAAGCTGAATCAGTGAACAATTCCTCCCTGTCGGCTATGTTATTTACCAAGTTTGAAAAATTGGACTCTTATAAATGTCTGGGTTTTGATATCCATAAAAAGCTGACTGATCTTAGAATAAATGCAGTTGAAGAACCTGTCCCAGTGAGTAAAGGAACAGTACAGAAGACAATGGTACCATGGTGGGATCAAGAATGTAATGCAGCAGTAAAGGACAGAAACAGCATTCAGGCAGCTTAAAAGAAACACAATATAAAGAAGGCTCAGCAGTAACGAGGAAACAGGAAAATTAAAATAACATACTGGCAGGTAGTGATGGGCAGATGAAGCTTCATGAAGCACTGAAGCTTTTCATCCAATTGGTTCACCCCAGCGCAAAGCTTCTTGAAGCTTCATTTGCTCTAGTAGGACATCTACTGGACGTAAAAATATTAGTTGGCATGAATTTGAAGAGTGTGGCATTTTGCACACAGTCTGTAAATGTCAACAACAAAAGGAGTGTGTAAAACATGTATATTGTAGTGATGGCAGTATATATATATATTTATACTGGCAGTATGGAAAATGATTATTTGGAAATGCTTAAAATGGAAATGATCATTTGCTGTGAGGTGAGGTGTGGTTGGGGTATGGACAGCGGTTGTGCTTTTGTAACGTTGAGGTATGGACAGCTACACACTGAGGCTTTGAGCCTCAGTCCTGCCTGTTCACATTTTATTCTGTAAAAACTAAATTTTCACTGCTTTTATGACCTTTTTAGTGGGGAGAACACAGCTAGGATTTGATGATTTAACAAATCTTTTAAATCCTTTGTCCTCCACAATGCTAAATGGCTGGGAGTCCTCAATCACCATGCTAACCAGGTCTTCATCTATTGGAGATTGTTCTCCTGAGGAAAGACAATAAAAACAAAGCACAAATATAAATATCACACACGCAACTTATTACAGTTGTATAATATTGTTATATCACTTAGTAACATTACGGCATGCTATATTATCATGGCATTTGATGGCTCACCTGGTCTTGCTCCACAATCGGTGTTCCCCTTATTCTCATGCAAAGCTCTGTAGTGCCTAAGCATGGATGAGGTGTTGTTGTTATATCCCAGCTCCCTGACACATAGCAAACACTTCACCTTGTACAAAAGTAAAGACAGCTTAACATAAATTGTATTGCACCATCAGTATTATGAAAATACATCTTCTGTAGAAATTTACATACCTTGTTGGGAGGAATAAAATCAAAATGTTCCACACACAGGGGAGGACATCCTCCTCTTCTTAGCTGGCTCCATTCTCTCCTGTCTTTCTCTCCTCACTCTCTCCAAACTGTCTCCAACTCTCTCCAAACTCTCACTAACCGCAACTCTCCATGAAACACCCACATTTTGAATGAAGTCGGAGGGGTTTATATCGCTGTCATACCTCGCGGCAAAGTTCGAACCACTTCCTGAACCAGTCACGTGGTACAGCCGGGCAGCGAGGCTTCGGACGTCATCATTTTCAGCTCCTCCCATAAATGAAGCAAGCCTCGATACGCGCTTCGCGGAAAGGCCCCCTCCATTACTCGACACAAGCTTCGAAGCCTCAATACAGAACGTCCCATCACTACTGGCAGGAATACTGCAGTAATTTAGGAAGAAGCACACCTATTGAGAATGTGTGGAGTACAGTTAAGAACATGAATGGAGTCAGGAAACAACAGCAGAATCCAGTATTAGTAGGTCAAGGAACAATAGGAAGTATGGATTCAAAAAAGCAGAGATCCTGGCTAAAGAATTTAATCAAATCCTTTGTGGAAATAATTGACGTGATGAAGGTTGGTGTGAGAGAGAACAAAAACAAATCATGTTGAAATGTTAAAGCAGGAAAGTCCTGGAGAAGATGATAGATCTAATGTTCATTTTGCAAAGTGTGAATTCAAAGCAGCTCATAAATGCATAAAACGTACTTCCCCTAGAAGGATCAAGTGTGTTAAATTATGATAAAGCAGTTAGGGGATGAAGGACTGAATGTTCTGCTGCTCTTAGATTAGATTAGATGAAACTTTATTAATCCCTCGGGTGGGTTCCTCCAGGAAATTCAGTTTCCAGTAGCACAGCACCGACAGAAGTTACATGTTACAGATACAATAAAGGGGGATGAGAGTAAGGATATAAGCATAAATATACCATATATACAAATATACACATATATAAATACAGAATATATAATATGGATAAATAGGACTACCAGTGGGTTGCACATTTCAGTGAGTCTATAGCACAGTGATTATTGCACCGTCGAATATAAGAAAAAATATTGCAATTATTGCACAGTGAAAAAAAAGCACTACAGCTCAGTTGTTCCCGCCCTCCTTTGTCCTCCTGTTTTCGCCCCTCCCCCCTCCAGTGAGGAGTTAAACAGTCTGATGACGTGTGGGACAAATAGAATATGACAGGAAGCTGGAAAGAAGCTCCAATAATTCCAGCTGTGAAACCAGGGAAAGACCCCACTAAGACCACAGGTTGTAGGCCTATAGCTCCAACTTCTCATCTAGGGAAAGTCATGGGAAGAATGGCAGTAGACAGACTGATGTATGTGACTGAAAGAAGGCAGTTGATTTTACCTTTTTTGGGAGCGGAAGGGACACCATGGACACAGCAGTCTGTTAGAATCAGAGATAAGGGAAGCTCAGGGGAATAAAGAATTAGTGGGGGTAGTTTCTTGGATATAGGATATATATACTACAGACCTGAAGAGTGGAGAGTATTGTTTATTAGAGGAAAAAATGTCAGATACACCTGTGTAGACAGGTAAATGCATTAGGAGATGAGGTGTGGTTTTTATTAGCCAACTTAAATGTTGGAAATGAATGAGTTGTTTCTGGTTAATATTCTGTGTTTGCTAACAGGATCACATACCCAATCTGTCATCTGTTAACATGTCCAAAATATACTAATTTATTGGTGGATAATCTAGTATCATGTTTTAATGCACAAGTTAATATGATTTCTTTGTGCTGATAACATACAGTCTGTTCTGCATGGAAATAAAATAAATACATGTTATGCTGCATGGGGATGCTGCACCCACTCAGAGGTCAGAGGTCATGCACAGTAATCACACTGACACCAAGAGAAGAAAAACAGCTGGCAGCAAAGGCAGGGAGGTGTCCTTTCCAGGAGAAGAGGAATATAAAGATAATGAAGGTCACAGTTAGAATCAGTCATATTTCATCCAATACAGGGGTGTACTGATAGATCCAGGATCAGTCCAAATCATAAGCAGTTTGATCCACATATGGATTGAAGTGTATTTGTAAAAATGTTGGACTGTTCCTTTATCAGTATCTAACAGTATGTGGATGAGAGCGATGCAATGTCCATGTGTGCCTGCTGAAAGAGACTGTGCTGGTCTGACCCCCCTCCTCCTTTCAGGGTGGAGCCTGCTGGAGTCCGATGGTTGACACCAGGTCTGAGGAAGTGTAAGTGTGTTTTTAATGTGATTCATGAAAACAAAGCAGCTCACATTCAACCATCTTCAAACTGTCACATCACTCATTCACATCTCTGATGTCAGGAGTCATCATCAAAGTGTCAATCAATGAACTGATGATAGATCAATAACTACAGCTGGATTGTGTTTGTTCTCTCCATCAGATTCCTGTCCACTCACAATCGACACAAACACAGTACACACAAACCTCAAACTGTCTGACAACAACAGGAAGGTGACACGTGTGACAGAGGAGCAGTCATATCCTGATCATCCAGACAGATTTGATGTTCATCCTCAGCTGCTGTGTAGAGATGATCTGACTGGTCGCTGTTATTGGGAGGTCGAGTGCAGAGGAGACATTTATATATCAGTGAGTTACAGAGGAATCAGAAGGAAAGGAGGGAGTAATGACTGTGCGTTTGGATGGAATGATCAATCATGGAATCTGTGGTGCTCTGATGATGGTCCTCGTTCTGTCTGGCACAATAACAAAGAAACATCCATCTCCTCCTCCTTCTCGTCCTCCTCTGTCCCTAACAGAGTAGCAGTGTATGTGGACTTTCCTGCTGGCACGCTGTCCTTTTACATAGTCTCCTCTGACATTCTGATCCACCTCCACACCTTCAACACCACATTCACTGAACCTCTTTATCCTGGTTTTTATGTCTGGTCTGGTTCCTCAATGTGTCTGTGCTGAGTTGAGTGTAAAGAGTGTCCTCCTATTAGAGAAACTGTTTTGAACAGGTAGTTTAATCTGTACATGTCTGCCTGAGGAATGTATCTAAAAAGTTACACTACCTGCTGGCTTTTATTAGATCAGATCTTCAATTATCTTCCTCATTTTCCTCCTTATCACTCACACTCTTTTTATCTGCTCTTAATGAAGGTTAATTTGTTGACTTGAATTTCAGTCAAATTTGCATATTTACTTTTCACAGCAGCTTAATTGGTTTCAAGTCTGTCTAAACTCTTTTATTTGTCACATTAAAGCAGAAAGTCTGAATAAACTGCAGGAATTAAAGTTCGGAGTTGGAGCAATGTCTCATTTAATGAATAAGTCACATAGGATGTAACATGGTGTATGAATAAGTCACACAGTATAACATGGTGTATACTGTGAGTCGTGTGGCTTTGACCACATGACTTACAGTATACACCATGTTGCATTTGTTTGTGTGACTGAGGCCCACAGAAGTGTGTAACTACAGGGAGTGCAGAATTATTAGGCAAATGAGTATTTTGTCCACATCATCCTCTTCATGCATGTTGTCTTACTCCAAGCTGTATAGGCTCGAAAGCCTACTACCAATTAAGCATATTAGGTGACGTGCATCTCTGTAATGAGAAGGGGTGTGGTCTAATGACATCAACACCCTATATCAGGTGTGCATAATTATTAGGCAACGTCCTTTCCTTTGGCAAAATGGGTCAAAAGAAGGACTTGACAGGCTCAGAAAAGTCAAAAATAGTGAGATATCTTGCAGAGGGATGCAGCAGTCTTAAAATTGCAAAGCTTCTGAAGCGTGATCATCGAACAATCAAGCGTTTCATTCGCAATAGTCAACAGGGTCGCAAAAAGCGTGTGGAAAAACCAAGGCGCAAAATAACTGCCCATGAACTGAGAAAAGTCAAGCGTGCAGCTGCCAAGATGCCACTTGCCACCAGTTTGGCCATATTTCAGAGCTGCAACATCACTGGAGTGCCCAAAAGCACAAGGTGTGCAATACTCAGAGACATGGCCAAGGTAAGAAAGGCTGAAAGACGACCACCACTGAACAAGACACACAAGCTGAAACGTCAAGACTGGGCCAAGAAATATCTCAGGACTGATTTTTCTAAGGTTTTATGGACTGATGAAATGAGAGTGAGTCTTGATGGGCCAGATGGATGGGCCCGTGGCTGGATTGGTAAAGGGCAGAGAGCTCCAGTCCGACTCAGGCGCCAGCAAGGTGGAGGTGGAGTACTGGTTTGGGCTGGTATCATCAAAGATGAGCTTGTGGGGCCTTTTTCGGGTTGAGGATGGAGTCAAGCTCAACTCCCAGTCCTACTGCCAGTTTCTGGAAGACACCTTCTTCAAGCAGTGGTACAGGAAGAAGTCTGCATCCTTCAAGAAAAACATGATTTTCATGCAGGACAATGCTCCATCACACGCGTCCAAGTACTCCACAGCGTGGCTGGCAAGAAAGGGTATAAAGAAGAAAAACTAATGACATGGCCTCCTTGTTCACCTGATCTGAACCCCATTGAGAACCTGTGGTCCATCATCAAATGTGAGATTTACAAGGAGGAAAACAGTACACCTCTCTGAACAGTGTCTGGGAGGCTGTGGTTGTTGCTGCACGCAATGTTGATGGTGAACAGATCAAAACACTGACAGAATCCATGGATGGCAGGCTTTTGAGTGTCCTTGCAAAGAAAGGTGGCTATATTGGTCGCTGATTTGTTTTTGTTTTGTTTTTGAATGTCAGAAATGTATATTTGTGAATGTGGAGATGTTATATGGTTTCACTGGTAAAAATAAATAATTGAAATGGGTATATATTTGTTTTTTGTTAAGTTGCCTAATAATTATGCACAGTAATAGTCACCTGCACACACAGATATCCCCCTAAAATAGCTAAAACTGAAAACAAACTAAAAACTACTTCCAAAAACCATTCAGCTTTGATATTAATGAGTTTTTTGGGTTCATTGAGAACATGGTTGTTGTTCAATAATAAAATTATTCCTCAAAAATACAACTTGCCTAATAATTCTGCACTCCCTGTATCGTGCTTTCCCTGTTCAGACATGGCAGCTCTGACAAAGTGTGTCAGTCTCCGATGTACAGGTTATCATTGTCTGGCTTGTACCACATTATTCACACACCCCCTTTCTGAAGACTTTGTTGGGTGGATGTGGAGACATTTTGTGAACCAGAGTAACATATTTAACCCTTGCTGTCCAGCTACCCTATGAAAATGAGAGTCTACTGCTTCTGTTGCTCTGAATCATGAAGACCAATCTCTTTATGAAAACAGTGTTGTTGGGTTCACTTTGAATTTTGTTGTATGGTGCTCAAAGTCAACACGTTTAGGAGGACGTTTCGCCAAACTGTGGAGCTCATACACGACTCATACGCCTGTACAAGCTCTGCATCTGTGATTTCCTGAAAACAGGTTGGAAAACATGATCTATGTAACACATTCAGTGTTTTCTCTGAGATGTGGATAGTGTGGGTAAGACTTGTCACACCCAGAGACACAACAATGTTTTTAGTTTGAGTATCCGTGTTTGTTCTTTTCTCTTAGAGGTGCAGCAGGTGGAGACCCACTGTGTTTTTCCACATGTGCTCTGTCCACTGATTCTCATCCTTTCACCCGTTTTTCCCCTTTTCTTACTCTTTTTCTTCCTGACTCTCAACTCTGGCATTTACATATCCCACATGCACTCGTGAATAATAATAGAAATGAATAAGAAAGAAAACATAAAGAAGAAGAGCTTATAGAGAGTCTACCGAGCTCAGTAAAGTCAGATCCTGATTCTGACTGCAAGAGCTACTCGACATGACGGCCCTTTAAAAAAAAGAAAAACTGTGTCTGTCTGATAGCAGCTGATTGGTTGATTTAATACCAAGAAAAAAAGCTATCACTGTCAAAGGCACAGAAGGCTTGAACGTAGTTCTTTAATTTCACTAAGGAATCTAAATGGAAAGTTTTTTGCAGGAAGCAAAGGTCATAGAGGGACGAGTTCACTGCAGGAGAGGAAAAAGTGGATTGAGGAAAAAGTGGAGACTGAGCTGGCCATCGTTTGTAGCCCAGGTGAGAGACAGGGGAGCGGTGAGTATTGAATCAGAACGTGGACAAGAACACTTTGCAATAACACGGGAGCTGACTTACTGCTGTGAGGTAGCAGATGACCTGGAGAAGAGTGGGTGCTAAGTGATGACGATGACCTGCAAGTCAGATGAACTGAGAGTGGGAACACAGAGGGCGGAGCCTGGATTCAGGGACAGGAAGGGGAAAAACACTCCATGACCTGACACTCAGCCCGAATCATGACTTTAGCTTAAACATGTAAGTGAGGAGTGGGCAGATACTTTTCACAGCACTGGGTATATTTTCCTGTCATCGTGCTGTAAACAGGAAGTAGATGGAGCAGTACTAAGTGATATCTCTGAGGGATCAAACTTTCATTGCTTTGAGTGCCAGATGTTTCATCATAGTTTCTGCTTTCATCTTCAGTGTTGATTTTTATTTCATTTCCTTTCATTTTCATTTTTTGCTTTGTTTCATGTAAAGTGAGGCTTTTGGCAAAAAGTCTGATACAGGGCTCCATTCTCTCATTTGCTTGGACGTTTCCGCACACGCTCAGACTTCTTGTGAAGACCTCACACTGCTCTGTGCTGTGGAAGCTTCTGAGCTGTGCTGTGGCCAGACGATTTTACCCTTCGATGATGGAGTCTGGTTTCATTTCTGACCTCAGATCTGCTCTTTCTTCCTCCTGTGACCTCAGAGGTCAGCTCCTCTGCTGCTCCCTGCTGGCTCTTGTGATTACTGAGCCATTTACACAGTGCATACACTTACTGGCCACTTTAAGAGGCACATCTTGCTAGTACATGGTCAGACCTACTTTGCGTTCAGAGCTGCCTTAAATCTTCATGGCTCAGATTCGATGAGGTGCTGGAAACATCCTTCAGAGACATGACAGTATCACAGTTATGATGGGGATCTTCCAGTACATTAGCAACAATGCAGACATTTGAACTGTGTTTATTTAAAGTGAAAATGAGAACTTCATACCAGGAACAAAAAAAAAAAAGAGGATTAAAGTGATAAGATCACATCAGTGTTTTGACGTGGATGGTAGTGAAAGCAGAAAATGACAAATGTAGTTCAGCAGCAGCGTTTAACACATAAACTCAGTTTAGAAGTTAAAAACAGCAGTCTTCTCTGTGGTGCTGTGTTGGTCTCCTACAAAAACAGAGCTTTGAATAACCCACACTGTGAAAATATTTCTGAATGGAGTCTGAATAACACATCTGAGGGAGACTGTTTGCTTTAAGCTGCTCTCACATAAACACTGGACTCTCATAGCTGTGTCACACCTGTTTATGGACAAAGTCGTGTGATCATGAGAGTCATGTGCTGACGTACTATTTTAATGTTTAACAGGTGTATCGGGAAGGGGAGGGATAACCATTGAAGCAGCTCACATTCAGCTATCACACCTTTTCTCCTCATAGGGGTAAAAAAGTTTTTACTGTCCCCCTTTCCTGAGGAAAAAAAGCCAAATGCCAGCACACATCTGAGAGCGCATGTGGAGTGTGTAATCTGAAGGATTAAAGAAATAAGCTGTTTTACTTTATCAATTGCTGGACGCATTAATGAATCTTTTACAGTGACTTGCCTAATTACGGGATAGGGCTGATACAAGTGCAGGTTGGTTTCCCTTATATACATAACTTATTATTTTACTGGAAAGAAATATTTATGTAAATTTCAAAAAATTCTTCTAACATTTTTTCTACATTCAGAATGTTATTGGGTTTTTTTCATGAATGCTGTTAAAAATTGACTTGTATAGGCTTGAAATGCACTTTGATAAATAACTCAACACAAATAATAACTGGCTGATTACTTTACATAATTTCAGTTGAGGTGTGCAAATGTGCTAGCATGTTCTTTTAACATTTCATGAAACACGTACTTATGCTTATAGAAGGATAGGCTCACACATTTTTTGTGCATGTCTCTTTGAGAGGTATTTTGATAAGTAAGTGTTAAAACAGAAGTGATCACACTTTTGTTTAATCATTTTTTTTGAACTTCCATGTCTGAGTCCAGGCTCTGCACAAAGGAGTCATACCACTGAAGACCAGTAACATGAAGCTGGCCTTGTACCTGCCAGGCTGCTTGTAGGACAATACGTTTCCTGTCTGCACTAGTCCAAATTTAGATCTGACAAGTGGTTTCTCCATACTCATGCCCATTGTTTTCACTGGTGGCATATGTAGCAGGTCAAAGTCACTGTATGCCTCTGCTACCTGAAGCACTGACAGGTCAGGAAGAGGGCTAATCATTCTTCTGAAGAAAGTGTTCCTTTGAATAAAACATATCACACAAGCGTATTATATTGACACCACAATGTGTGAGGCAGTAAAACAGCAAAAAGTATCTGTGTTGACAATATTTACTCTAATCCTTCTCTACAGACTTGGCCCTGTACAAGCTTAACTACCAGCATCTTTGCATGTGGACCTGGTTTTATACCCTGTGAAGTTGAGAACTATAGATCCAGAGTAAAGGTTAGGTGCAATGTAATTTTTTTTTTTTTTTTTTTTTTTACAAATACATTATAGTCATACTTGAGGGCTGTCAATATAATAAACGTAGCTCAGAGCTAGCTATTACTGTATGACAGGCATTTAAATTAACTATCCAGTAAGAAACATACACATGTGCACCACTTTAAAACTTACATCTGTCTGAGGTGTGTGCCATTGCTGTTCTGATTAAGTACAGGTGTAAACTGGAGGAACCACTGGCACACTGAGCTGGGAGAAGTGGGCTGTCTGGAATAGCAAAACAACTGCATGGTTGCCATGTGCAAGTCACAGAAGAGCACCTGCACATCATCATAATTACAGGAACTGCATTGTGGAGGACTACCTGGGGATGGGTGATTTTCAGTCATTGGTGCAGGGAGGTGGCTTGAGGGGCAGTGCCAGGGAGGCTGGCAGGGCAGCTGAAAGCAATTCAATAATTATGCTCTCCCTCTTACTGTGTCGCCGGGAGGAAGGAGGAACAGGTCGAGACAGCTGGAAAGCTGTCAGGATAAGAAACTAAATAAATAAAATACAAAATTGTAAATAAAAACAATCACAAACACGCCGAGTGTCTTGGGGTCTTACTGTGATCAAGCCATATTTTGCACAAACTGAACAGCTTGAACTGCAAACTTTCAGAACACTTCAAGTCGATCTCAGTCAGATTACCAGTGCTGCCCTATTTTTACACTATGAGGCTTGTCATGCTACTTCATAGATCTGAAGCGAAAAGCTGGTACAGTAATCTCTCCAGTTACCCTCTCTGTTTGACACTAACAACAACAAACACAGATTAAAGCAATAAGTACAAATAGAAATTTAAACCTGTATGATCAAATCTTACTCTTGAAATTATATCATTTTCCCCTTTACTTCTATAACATCTTTTACACCCTAACCCTATTAACACAGAACACGTTACCTGCTTCCTGTATTTACATCATCCAATCAGCGAGCTGAACATTCTCACGTGGTTTGTAGTGACGCGTTTAGGTTTGCTTGGAGTTCATTTCGATTTTTCTCCGTGTGAAAACCGCAGGATAAAGCTATGAGTTTACAAACTCGTCGGGTGACTCGGACCAGAGTAAACGAACTACATGTGTGAAAATTCCCCGAGAGAGTGCCTCCGTACACCGATGCATCATCAGGAGGGGCGGGTTCCTTGGCAGCTGAGATAACGCTAACAGCAATCTCTCTAGGTGTTTCCTTCCTGCTCAAAGTTTCTTCTTCCTGAGGTTACTGTCTGATGATCGTGTCCGTGTGAAGGTAATGTTAGCAGTCTGTAATGTTTTCCCGGCTAACATTAGCTGTGTGCAGAAAGTTATTCAGGCTGATGATGTTTCAAACAGCAGTTCGTGGCTGCTGACTGTAGTAAAGAGACCTCTGGTAGACCTTAAATGCCCTTACTTAGCTTGGCTCTTAGCGTTCCTGTCAGTTTGGCACAGTTTAGAAATGCAGAGAGACATAACACGAAGCCAACAGGACTTTATCAGTCCTGTATCAGTTAACTAATTAGCTTCCTCTGCTCTCACAGGGGCATGAGTCTATGCACCGCTGATATCCCTCACGTACAGTAACCATTACACTGCCTTCAGACAGCGAAGCCTGTAACAAAATAGGTTATTGAGTATACTGAGACCATTTAAAGAAGACTGCATACGACTCACAGTTTACAGCTCAATGGAAGAATTCAGATGTTGAGATGCAACATATTCAAAATAGAATTTTTACTTTTTTCTTGCTTAGCTGATTATTTTTTTGTAAATATTACAGCTTGTTTTCTCTTCTTTTAACGGTCTTAAAATATTCAGTTGCCCTTTTTAAACAATAGAATAGATACACTCTTGTTTTCACCACAAATGTTTAACAGAAATGCTATTACCTGGTTTGTTTTGATATGGCTGCATATCTTAAGGATGGTTGCACTGAGTTACGCTGAACTCTCTGGATTTACTGTGTGAGAATGCTGGGCAGTATGCACAAAAAATGTTTTTATTTCTATTTCATATATAAGGATAAAAATACATTTGATTATTTCTATTTTATATCTAATATCTCTGCTTTTCTTTATTTATATGGGTAACACCCCCTCCAATCCATTATCAGAATAGTTGTCCAAGAGCCAAGGAGCACTTGTGGAGAGTTATAGAAAGGAATCAGCATGTATAAGTGTTTCAATGCACTCAACCACCATCGCCTGTATGAATGCTCACCACACAAGATGCTATAGCGGAAGAAACAGCATGTTGAAGTGTGTTTTTGAAGTTTACTGATCAACATTTAGACAAGCCTGTGAAATGCTGGAAGAATAAAGTCTGGAAAATGTATTGAGACATTCTTGATAAAAAATCTGCTGCCGCCTACCAGGATGATGAAGATGAAACCAGTGTGAACATTTCACCAGGACAATGATCCCAAAAAGAGATTCAAGGAAACTGTCAGTTGGTTTTGGAGACAGAAAATTAAGCTGCTAGAATAAACCAGCCAATCACCTGACCTTAATCCAACTCAAAATCTATGGAAAGAACTAAAGCTCAGAGTTCATGGAAAGGCTCCACGAAACCTTCAGGATTTGAAGACCTTGTTTTAAGAAAAATTAAACAAACTTTTCACATTGCGAGTCTAGCTTTTTCTTGTTTTTTTTTTTTTCTTGTCTCCCTGTTAGTGTATAGAATGGCGTTTGTACTACACATTTTTTATTGCAAGAATGATACCCATCATTAATATCTAAACTTATAGTGTTTAGATAATAAAGTCTGTCATACACTTGTTCTTGTGGATGCACCCGTTCATTGCACCCCTCACAGAGAGTGACTGAAGCTGCAATGGCTGTTTCTGCTTTGACCAAGAAGATGTGGATATGAAAACAATGATTGTACAGCACTTGTCTCAGAGCTCCTGATGCCTTCAATTCACCCCCTTCAATGCAATGCCAGTCCTTCTTGCTCTGCCAGTAAACTCCAGAAAATACTGTTATGGTTTACGTCTCATTAAAGTCTATAGACTTCTCAATGTCTGTTATTATGTGTGACATTGCCCTAACATCAATCACAAGTCCTTTGTTTCAATCCGCAAACTTAGAGTTCACCTGTCTTGAATGCTAATGTGTTGTCTTCAGTGCCAGTTGTTTGTTTTGCATTGGCTTTCTTTCTTCATCTCCAGTTTGAATCTTTATGAGTGGAAGGAAAAAAAAGTGCAGCACCATTTCTGTCCTCTGGATTTGCCAGGTTATTTATTTATTTTTTTGGCCACAATTATATCAGGTTAACATTACTTTGGAGTCTGTCCTTCTTTTTGTCTGTCCTTCTTACTGGGACACTTTGCCATAGTGTTCTTCATTTTTGTAATCTTTTTCATTGTCTTAATCCTCATTGGCCTCTCTCATTCTTTAGAGTAGGGGTGGGCAATTCCAGGCCCCGAGGGCCGGTGTCTCTGCAGGTTTTAGATCTCACCTTGGGTCAACACACCTGAATCACATGATTAGTTCATTACCAGGCCATGTAAAACCTGCAGGGACACCGGCCCTCGGGGCCTGGAATTGCCCACCCCTGCTTTAGAGGCAGGGGTGGAGAACTCCAAGCCTCAAGGGCCGGTGTCCTGCAGGTTTTAGATGTGTCCTTGATCCAACGCAGCTGATTTAAATGACTAAATTACTCCCTCAACATGTCTTGAAGTTCTCCAGAGGCCTGTAATGAGCTAATCATTTGTTTGACCCAGGGAAAAACCTGCAGGAAACCAGCCCTTGAGGCCTTGAGTTCCCCAGCCCTGCTCTAGAGGTGCCCCAGGAACTTTGCCTCACATAACACGTAGTTTTTATAATCTCTGTAGATGTATAATCTGTGTTAACTGCTCCCTTCTGGACCCATAACCTGTTGGCACAGCCATCATAATTTGATTTTTTAAATTTAATTTATTACACATGCACACTCATACATGTCATAGGTCAAAGTGTAAGTGTAAGAGTATATCCCCAACAACTTGTGCACAACTTAACAAAAGCTGAGTGTCTCACTTTCAAGTCTTTGTTTATAATTGAACTATGACTTGAATATGGTTTTGGTGAAGACCTCAAATAGAAACAGCTTCTATGACTGATCATAAATCCACTGAAGTTGATCAATAAAATCCTCTAAATGTGTCATTGAGGCTGCAAAAAGTTTTAAAATGTTTAAAATATCACCACACTTTAGAAATACTCAATTAAAGTGTTACTGCATTTAGAGTATGACTTCCGTTATATGTGTACATACTCATATAAGTTCTTGGCTGTGCTCTAATATTAATGTCACTAGTTTTCCGCGTGAGTCCATGGAGTTAACAACAGTTCAAAATCAGGACTTAATCTCTAATCATAAATAGTTCTACAGAAGTTCTCAGAGCTGCTATCAGCAGTTTTATGAATCCTCATTTTTTCAGATCCTAAACACCACATTTAAAAGTTTGATTCTGTTCATCTGGACGTAGTGTTTTCATTGGGAGAAACGTTTCGTCACTTAACCAAGTGACTTCTTAAGTCTCAGGTGACCGCAGGTTTCCCCAACCTTAAACAGTACATTTGCATAATGAATGAAACCAGCCCACTGAATGAACAATGGGCTGTGAGGTCAGTTTCTCTATCATTAATATGCAAACAGTCATGATCATTGATCAAAGACCATTGATAAATAGCCATGAGTACCATTCACAGAGAGTTGGGGAATGGCTGCAATCCCAACATTGTAAGATGGCGAAAGATGTACCCTTAGGCCCCCTCCTTGAGATGGACTTTCCCTTTTCATGTAAATGGCCTCCTTGTCTTGAGAAGGCCAGCTGTGGCAGAAAAGAAGCAGCTGGTATTTGGACAGCACGCACGATGAAAAGGAGGATTTCAATTGATGTGCACATGAATGATTTGTGTTTTCTCTGCAGGCGAAGGTAAAAAATGTGTGTGAGCTGATGTGGATGTGAATTCAGCAGCATGGATCAGTGTGAGGTCAGAGAGGAGGGAGTCCCTCCCTCTAAAAGAGACAGAGAGAGCCAGGACAAAGCTCAGAGGTGAGTTGACCATCTCTAACTGTCCATGACTCTTCTCCATGTCACAGATCAGCACTCACATCACTGCACCATCATTATTCACAGGAACCAACCTGGACCTGAACCCAGCTGTCTTTCCTTCAAGAGTGACCAGTCGATGCCTTTTTATATTGAGTTTAAAGAAGGCTGCTGTTCTCATGCAGAGAGGTAATGTGTGTCTTAATGCTTTTGGTGAGTTGGTGTCTGTGAATAAATCCTCCATCATGTTTAATGTCAGCTCAGCGCTTTCTTACACACATTTCTATCTTATGTGAAGTGGTGTGTGTTGGAGTGTTTCCACAAACACAGCAGTCGGAGTGTAAAGAATGGATGTTGTAGGAGGTGTTTCTGTAGTGAAGAGGCTGAGTGTCTGTAGGACTCCAGCTGCTCCAGCAGGTGTCTCCTTTGTGCTTTGCTTCAAACACAGTGTAGGTAGGAGCTTCCACTCAGGTGTTTCAGGTGTTGCTGGATAAAGGAGGACAAACAGTTTAGTGAGCGCTGCTTTGATGTCCTGCTGACAAGTTTGTTTTTATGGAGGTTTGTGGATTCTTGCAGGGATAAAATGAAGAGCAATTCAATTTATTTATATAGCACTCTTCACAGGATAAAAACCACAAAGTGCTTCACAGTCATATAAAACAGATATACATAAAATACACCAAAAATCAAACATACAGCAAAAAATCTAATTAAAAGCCAATCTAAATAAATGAGTCTTAAGCTGCTTTTTAAAAAAATAAATACAAGCAAGAGCATGAACTGTGAGCACTGAACTTTTAATCTAAAACCAGAAGAAAAAAGTTTAGACTTTGTTTTGTCTAGAAACTGGTGTACTATAGTACAGCAAGTCCCTCAGTTCCAGCCTTCGTGTACATCCCCTCAGTGGCTTTTATTCTAGCAGCTTAATCCCCTGAAGCTAAGTTGATACTCATGTGTTTGTCTGCTTTAACAGAAAAGAAATGGCTAATTAGAATAGTTACCTGTAAATATATCCAACGATGAGTTACACAGGTTACCAGAGTTATCGGATAATTATATTTCTGTGAATGTGTTTCTGTGGTAGATCAGTTAGTAAATTTTCTTGGGTTGTCACTCACTCTGATTCAGTTTCCTGTTAATGAGCTAACAGAGAATAGCCTTTCTGCTGTTACTAAAGAAAATATTTCCCATCAATTTGTCAAAATGATAACTTGACTTTATGGTGACCTTTGAAGTTGCCCTATGGCATGGGCCCAATCCAGATCAGTCAAACGTGGCATGGTTTTAGCCAACCCCAACTGACCACTGTAGCAGGGTCCATGCTCACAGGCACCAATCAGCTTCTGATTGTCAGTATCTGGGATACCAAAACCTCAAAACGGTAGTCAATAGCAGAATAATCTGTTTGAAATTAGCAGAGAAGACTTGGTAAGTTTTTCACTCATATACTCAACTATGCTGCTCAACCCATACCATGTTTGGCAGCACAGCATGACATGAACTTTGTGTTAGTGTTTTGAAAAACACAAGTCGTAAAGAATGCAAAAAGCCACTGACCTTCACTTAACTATCAGATACTACAAGGCACTTTTAGAGCCCCAGCTGTGTTGCTTTTATTTATGTTTTCTTAAGGCACAGGGAACCATTAGCATACAGGATAGCCAGCTCTATGTTTTGTCATTCATTCTTTACAATTCCTCCACAGGTTGGACCAGCAGAGCTCAGAAGTTCCCAATGATCAGTCTGCCCAGCAGGATCAAACACAGCTGGACTCCATATTTATGGTCTGTACATGTACAACTGCTACAATACTAAACTTATTTTCTGTTTAGTCATCTCTATGCTGGGTGTGTGGATTGTGTTGTGGTTTAGGAGATGGAGCCAGTTGCCTAGTTGTCTGCAGTAGTGGAGATGAGGTGAAGAAAATTGTATGAACAACCAGGCATGACCTATAGAGAGAGAGAGAGAGAGAGAGAGAGAGAGAGAGAGAGAGAGAGAGAGAGAGAGAGAGAGAGAGACACACACACACACACACACACACACACACCCACCCACACCTCTCATTGAATGGTTTTACTTCATTTTTACTACTTTCTACGTTGCAGGTATATACTGAAGACATCAAATACAGTGGCTTGCAAAAGTATTCGTCCCCCTTGAACTTTTCCACATTTTGTCACAATACAGCCACAAACATGAGTCATTTTTATTGGAATTCCACGTGAAAGACCAATACAAAGTGGTGTACACATGAGAAGTGGAACGAAAAATCATACATGATTCCAAACATTTTTTACAAATAAATAACTGAAAAGTGGAGTGTGCGCAATTATTCAGCCCCCTGAGTCAATACTTTGTAGAACCAGCTTTTGTTGCAATTACAGCTGCCAGTCTTTTAGGGTGTGTCACTACCAGCTTTGCACATCTAGAGACTGAAATCCTTGCCCATTCTTCTTTGCAAAACAGCTCCAGCTCAGTCAGATTAGATGGACAGCGTTTGTGAACAGCAGTTTTCAGATCTTGCTACAGATTCTCGATTGGATTTAGATCTGGACTTTGACAGGACCATTCTAACACATGGATATGTTTTGTTTTAAACCATTCCATTGTTGCCCTGGCTTTATGTTTAGGGTCGTTGTCCTGCTGGAAGGTGAACCTCCGCCCCAGTCTCAAGTCTTTTTCAGACTCCAAGAGGTTTTCTTCCAAGATTGCCCTGTATTTGGCTCCATCCATCTTTCCATCAACTCTGACCAGCTTCCCTGTCCCTGCTGAAGAGAAGCACCCCCAGTTGTTAACAATGGCTTTCTTCTTGCCACTCTTCCATAACGGCCAACTTTGTGCAGTGCACGACTAATAGTTGTCCTATGGACAGATTCCCCCACCTGAGCTGTAGATCTCTGCAGCTCATCCAGAGTCACCATGGGCCTCTTGGCTGCATTTCTGATCAGCGCTCTCCTTGTTCGGCCTGTGAGTTTAGGTGGACGGCCTTGTCTTGGTAGGTTTACAGTTGTGCCACACTCCTTCCATTTCTGAATAGTCGCTTGAACAGTGTTCCGTGGGATGTTCAAGGCTTGGGAAATCTTTTTGTACCCTAAGCCTGCTTTAAATTTCTCAATAACTTTATCCCTGACCTGTCTGGTGTGTTCTTTGGACTTCATGGTGTTGTTGCTCCCAATATTCTCTTAGACAACATCTGAGGCCGTCACAGAGCAGCTTTATTTGTACTGACATTAGATTACACACAGGTGCACTCTATTTAGTCATTAGCACTCATCAGGCAATGTCTATGGGCAACTGACTGCACTCAGACCAAAGGGGGCTGAATAATTACGCACACGACACTTTGCAGTTATTTATTTGTAAAAAATATTTGGAATCATGTATGATTTTCGTTCCACTTTTCACATGTACACCACTTTGTATTGTTCTTTCACGTGGAATTCCAATATAATTGATTCATGTTTGTGGCTGTAATGTGACAAAATGTGGGGAAGTTCAAGGGGGCCGAATACTTTTGCAAGCCACTGTATATGAAGAAAGATATGTCAAAGTGTCCACCCTTTGGCACTATAAACCTTTGGTCTTTTCTCAGTGAGCTTCAGTCACCTGTGTAAGGTTTTCACTTACTTGTTTCTTGTCATGGTTCATTTGTGGAATTTCTTGCCTTCTTAATGGGGTTGAGACCATCAGTTGTGCTATGTAGAAGTTAAGGCTGTCAGGTATTGTTCCAACCTATTTGAAAACTGATAGCTGATTAGTTCTTGCCATAATATGAATTCTAATTATAGAGAACAACAGTCCATCATTACTTTAAGAACTCACACTTTGAATGTGTCCCCAAGAAGCTGTTGCAAAAATTATCAAGCGCTACAACAAGACTGGCTCACATGAGGACCGTCCCAGGAAAGGAAGACCGAGTCACCTCTGCTTCTGAGGATAGATTCATCTGAGTCACCAGCCTTAGAAACTTTCAGAACTTTTTTCCATAATAAATGAAATCATCTCTATAGATTTACTTTGGTTATTAGAAGTTTCGTAGTTCCCAGGCTTGTCAGGTCTTTGGTATATCTTTTCCACTCACCTTTTGCTTCTGAAGTGGTTGGTTAGGACTAGAGATGGCACCTTTATACCTGTATGCAAAAAAACACTGCACCCAAAATATGTCATAGTTGAGCAATACTGACTTAGACTTACAGCTTAGACTTAGAGCTTTTTATTGTCATTGTGCAGTTTCTTGCACAGCGAAATTGGGTAGCTGGACCACAAAGGTGCTAAAGTAAGAAGAGAAACCAATATACAACGAAGGGGGAAAAAATAAATAAGTAAATAGAATAAAATAAAAAGCAGTGTATATGTATACATATGTGAGTGAAACTATATACATTGGTGTATTCAATTCAATTCAATTCAATTCAATTTTATTTATATAGCGCCAAATCACAACAAAAGTCGCCTCAAGGCGCTTTATATTGTACAATAGATCGCACAATAATAAATACAGAGAAAACCCCAACAATCATATCATATGACCCCCTATGAGCAAGCACTTTGGCGACAGTGGGAAGGAAAAACTCCCTTTTAGCAGGAAGAAACCTCCGGCAGAACCAGGCTCAGGGAGGGGCGGCCATCTGCTGCGACCGGTTGGGGTGAAGAAGGAAAACAGGATGAAAGAGATGCTGTGGAAGAGAGACAGAAATTAATAACAGATATGATTCAATGCAGAGAGGTCTATTAACACATAGTGAGTGGCTGGAAAGGAAAAACTCAATGCATCATGGGAATCCCCGGCAGCCTACATCTATTGCAGCATAACTAAGGGAGGATTCAGGGTCACCTGGTCCAGCCCTAACTATATGCTTTAGCAAAAAGGAAAGTTTTAAGCCTAACCTTGAAAGTAGAGATAGTGTCTGTCTCCCGAATCCAAACTGGAAGCTGGTTCCACAGAAGAGGGGCCTGAAAACTGAAGGCTCTCCCTCCCATTCTACTTTTAAATACTCTAGGAACAACAAGTAGGCCTGCAGAGCGAGGCGAAGTGCTCTAATAGGGTGATATGGTACCACAAGGTCATTAAGATAAGATGGGGCCTGATTATTTAAGACCTTGTATGTGAGGAGCAGGATTTTGAATTCAATTCTGGATTTAACAGGAAGCCAATGAAGGGAAGCCAAAACAGGAGAAATATGTTCTCTCTTCCTAGTCCCTGTCAGTACTCTTGCTGCAGCATTTTGGATTAACTGAAGGCTTTTCAGGGAGTTTTTAGGACATCCTGATAATAAAGAATTACAGTAGTCCAGCCTGGAAGTAATGAAGGCATGAACTAGTTTTTCAGCATCACTCTGAGACAGGATATTTCTAATTTTAGAGATGTTGCGCAAGTGGAAGAAAGCAGTCCTACATATTTGTTTAATATGTGCATTGAAGGACATGTCCTGGTCAAAAATGACTCCAAGGTTCCTCACAGTGTTACTGGAGGCCAAGGTAATGCCATCCAGAGTAAGAATCTGGTTAGATACCATATTTCTAAGATTTTCAGGGCCGAGTACAATAACCTCAGTTTGATCTGAATTAAGAAGCAGAAAGTTAGCGGCCATCCAGGTCTTTATGTCTTTAAGACATTCCTGCAGTTTAACTAATTGGTGTGTGTTACCTGGCTTCATGGATAGATAGAGCTGCGTGTCATCTGCATAGCAGTGAAAATTTATGCTATGTCTTCTAATGATGCTGCCTAGGGCAAGGATGTATAATGTAAATAGAATTGGTCCTAGCACTGAACCCTGTGGAACACCATAATTGACCTTAGTGGGTGAAGAGGACTCTCCATGTACTTGAACAAATTGGAGTCTATTAGATAGATATGATACAAACCACTGCAGCGCAGTACCTGTAATACCTACAGCATGTTCTAATCGCTCTAATAGGATATTATGATCAACAGTATCAAATGCAGCACTAAGGTCTAGCAGGACAAGCACAGAGATGAGTCCACTGTCAGAGACCATAAGAAGATCATTTGTAACCTTCACTAAAGCTGTTTCTGTGCTGTGATGAGCTCTGAAACCTGACTGAAACTCTTCAAATAAGCCATTCCTCTGCAGATGATCTGTTAGCTGTTTGACAACTACTCTTTCAAGGATTTTTGATATAAAAGGAAGGTTGGAGATTGGCCTGTAATTAGCTAAGACAGCTGGGTCTAGAGATGGCTTTTTGAGTAAAGGTTTAACTACAGCCAGCTTGAAGGCCTGTGGTACATAGCCGATTATTAGAGATAGGTTGATCATATTTAAGATCGAAGAATTAATTAATGGCAGGACTTCTTTGAGCAGTTTTGTAGGAATGGGGTCTAAAAGACACATTGATGGTTTGGAGGAATTAATTATTGAAGTTAACTCAGAAAGATCAATTGGAGAAAAAGAGTCTAACTTAACATCAATGGTACTAAAAGTAGCTGTAGACGATATTACATCTGTGGGATGATTATTGGTAATTTTTTCTCTAATGATAAAAACTTTATTTGTGAAGAAGTTCATGAAGTCATTACTAGTTAACGTTAAAGGGATTGTTGGCTCAGTAGAGCTCTGACTTTTGTCAGCCTGGCTACAGTGCTGAAGAGAAACCTGGGGTTGTTCTTATTTTCTTCAATCAGTGACGAATAGTAAGATGTTCTGGCTTTGCGGAGGGCTTTCTTATAAAGCAGCAAACTATTTCTCCAGGCTAAATGATGATCCTCTAAATTTGTGACACGCCATTTCCTCTCCAGCTTACGGGTTATCTGCTTTAGGCTACGTGTTTGAGAATTATACCACGGAGTCAGGGACTTTGGATTTGAGACCTTAGTTTTCACAGGAGCTACAGTATCCAGAGTCGTGCGTAGTGAGAAGGTAAAATTATTAACAAGATAATCAACCTCTGTTGGAGTAGCGTTCAGATAGCTGCTCTGCTCTATGTTGGTACAGGGCATTGAAGATGATAACAGTGGGTGGATTATATTCTTAAACTTAGTTACAGCACTTTCAGAAAGACATCTACTTTGATAAAGTCTACTCTCCATTGCTGTGTAATCAATTATTGTAAATGTAAATGTTATCAGGAAATGATCAGACAGCAGAGGGTTTTCAGGAAACACTGTTAAATGTTCAGTTTCTATGCCATATGTTAAAATGAGATCTAGAGTGTGATTAAAGTGGTGGGTGGGTTCTTTTACATTTTGAGAGAAGCCAATTGAGTCTAATAACAGATTAAATGTGATGTTGAGGCTGTCATTTTAGCATCTACATGGATGTTAAAATCACCCACAATAATTATTTTATCTGAGCTGAGCACTAAATCAGATAAAAAGTCTGAGAAATCAGACTGAAACTCTGTGTAAGGCCCAGGTGGACGATAGATGATAACAAGTAAGACTGGTTTCTGAGTTTTACAGCTGGGGTGGACAAGGCTAAGCATCAGGCTTTCAAATGAATTAAAAGTCTGTCTTGGTCTTTCGTTAATTAATAGGCTGGTGTGAAAAATTGCTGCCACACCGCCCCCTCGGCCTGTGCTTGAGGTTTCTGGTAGTTAGAATGACTCGGGGTGTTGATTCATTTAAACTAACATAATCATCCTGCTGCAACCAGGTTTCTGTAAGGCAGAGTAAATCGATTTGTTGATCAATTATTAAGTCATGTACTAACAGAGACTTGGAGGAGAGAGACCTAATATTTAATAATCCACATTTCATTGTTTTACTCTTTGGTTCAGATGTGGATTCTGTATTGTTCTTTCTTTGTGATTTTCTATGTTTAAGTTGTTTGTTGCTGGTTTTTGGTTTGTTTTTTGTCTGTTTGGGAGCTGACACAGTCTCTATGGAGATGGGTTTTTGGGGGGTAGCAGGAGGAGAGAAGCTGCAGAGAGGCGTGTAAGACTGCAACTCTGCTTCCTGGTCCCAACTCTGGATAGTCATATTTTGGGAGTTTAATAAATTGGTCCATATTTCTAGAAATGAGAGCTGCTCCATCCAAAGTGGGATGGATGCCGCTCTCCTAACAAGACCAGGTTTCCTCCAGAAGGTTTGCCAATTATCTATGAAGCCCACATCGTTTCTGGGACACCACTCAGACAGCCAGCAATTTAAGGAGAACATGCGGCTAAACATGTCACTCCTGGTCTGATTGGGGAGGGACCAGAGAAAACTACAGAGTCCGACATTGTTTTGGCAAAGTTACACACCGATTCAATATTGATTTTAGTGACCTCCGATTGGCGTAACCGGGTGTCATTACTGCCGACGTGAATTATGATCTTACTGTATTTACGTTTACAATTAGCCAGCAGTTTTAAATTTCCTTCAATGTTGCCTGCTCTGGCCCCTGGAAGGCAATTGACTATGGTTGCCGGTGTCTCTAGCTTCACATGTCTGAGAACAGAATCGCCAATTACCAGAGTTTGACCCCGGTGGTGTGTGCCGAGTGGGGAAAAAGCAGTTGAGACACATGAACAGGTTGGTGGTGTACCTGGGGCTTCAGTTTAAGACTATGCTTCCTCCTCACCGTCACCCAGCCGCCCTCTTTCCCCAGCTGCTTGGGGTCTGCCGGGGAACAGCTAGCGGGGCCTACGCTATCTTCGGCTGCACCAGCTACAGGGGCCTGGCTAGCTACGGGTGAATGAAGGGTGCAAAGCAGAGTCTCCAATTCAGTAATCCTGGCCTCCAGAGCTGCAAATATGCTACATTTGTTACAGGTATCATTACTGCTAAAGGAGGCCGAGGAGTAACTAAACATCTGACACAATGAGCAGGAAAGTGCAGGAGGGACAGGTGAAGTAGCCATGGTGCTAACGAGTCGGCTACGAGCTAAGCTAAGCTAGCGAAACAGTACAGAGACAGTGAGTGAATACTTTGGCTATAAATTAGGCAGTGAGCACACAGAAAGGGTGATTCAGATGAAGCACGTTAAGATTATACTATGAAAAAGGGATGTATCAAAAGATTTAAATTAAATTGCTAAGCAGAAAAGCTACTCAGAAACACCACTGTGTTTGAGCAGGAACAGGAAGTGATACTATACCGCAGAGCGAGCGAACACCAAGTGACAGCCTTGAGCATTGAAACAGACTGGGACCAAAATAATTGCACGAGTCAAAAATATTGCACAGAACATGGAAAGACTGAGATATTGCACATAGATGATCAACAGCAGTGTCAGAGTATATGTCTTGGGGAAGTCTTTACACACTCTTAGTTTGCATTAAGAGTTCTGACAGCCCACGGGAAGAGGCTGTGCTTTAGTCGGTTTTGCACCTGATGGATCTGAGCCTTTTACCAGAGGGCAGGATGTTGAAGAGGTGGTGGTTAGGATGGAGGTGGTCCTTTATAATTGCCCTGGCTCTGGAGAGACATCTTGAGCTGGCAATTAAGTCCAGGGAGGGGAGTGGACAGCCGATCACCTTCTCTGCAGTTCTGATGACCCTCTGTAGTCTCTTCTTGTCAGCTGTTGTGCAACCAGTGTACCACACAGGGATGGCGTGCATCAGCACACTCTCGATAGTGGCACGGTAGAAGGACACTAGGAGTTCAGTCTGCAGCCTGTTCCATCTCAGAACCCTCAAGAAATGGAGGCGCTGCTGGGCTTTCTTTACTAGGGCTGATGTGTTTGTGGACCAAGATAGGTCCTCGGATATGTGGGTGCCGAGGAACTTAAAGGAGGACACCCTCTCCACATAGTCACCTTTTATGGATAGGGGAGGGGGATCAGTTCTTGTTTTGCGGAAGTCTATGACCACTTCCTTTGTTTTCTTGGTGTTTAGGGTGAGGTTATTGTAGTTACACCATTCTGACAGTCGCTGGACCTCATCCCTGTAGGCGGGTGTCATCATCGTTGGTGATGAGCCCCATCAGAGTGGTGTCATCTGCAAATTTGATGATGATGTTGCACGGGTGCGTAGGGGTGCAGTCACTGGTGTAGATGGTCTATAAGAGTGGACTCAGCACACATCCCTGTGGTGAGCCAGTGCTGAGTGACAGGGTGGATGATCTCTGGTTGCCAACCTTGACTGATTGTGAACGGTCTGTGAGGAAGTTTTTGATCCATGCACATGTAGAGGGGAGGGGAAGTCCAAGTTTACCAGCTTGTCTATAAGAATGTCTGGGATGATAGTATTGAAGGCCGAGCTGAAATCAACGAAGAGCATCCTTACTGATGTCCCAGGATTCTCCAGGTGATGCAGAGCGGAGTGGAGAGTGGTAGGGCTGTTCGATATAACGATATATATCGGATGACGATATAAAAACGTCTATCGTTTCATTTTACGCTATCGTTTGTTTCGTGGTGTCGCAAAATAAACTGTTTACGGCAATATTTTTTTCACCGTTTTGACGGTCACTGTAGTGGCTATATTAATGTCTTAAAGTTCTCTCTTTCTCTTATATTTCATATAACCACACTACAGATGGACAAGCGCCTGTTTTTTATGCGTTGTCGTTAGCAACAAAGACGGCAACACCATTGCGTGCCCGCTTGTTTATGTTCCACATAAACCTTTCACAATAAAGCTCAAGATCCTGTTGAGACTTTTCAAAATAAACTGAATCACATGAAAGAGCAGATTATTTACGGATGAGAAGTAAAAAAGAGCCGCCAGGTGCTAAAAAATAAACCTTAGACTCAAACGTTAGAACAGGCTTTTCCCCGCAGCACACCGTGTAATATATATTCACAAAGAAAACGGTGGCCGTTACAACTTATGTCTAAAAATTTATCGTTTCATGCATCGGTTAAAACACCCGACTCCACACAGTAAAATTCGAAGAGTTAAAATAACACTTAAAGAGTTAAATTTAACACTGGTCCCGAGTCTATTTGGTCCCATTCGGAATTGGTGTTAAATCAACTCTTTCTATAGTGTTAAAATTTTAGAGTAAAATTAACTCTAAATAGAGTAAAAATTTAACACTGAGTAACACCGCAGAGTGTTAAATGAACCTAACACTACTAGTAGTGTCATATTATTTACTCTATCATAGTGATAAATTAACTCTATTTGAGTAAAATTCCACTGATTTTTAACACTGAATTGAGTTATTTGAAATTAACACTGGGAGTTCAAATAACTCTGATGAGAGTTGATGTTACTCTATACTGTGTTATTCATACACTAATCTCTAGTGAAAAATTAGCTCTCACAGAGTAAAATTTTAAATTAATTTTACACCACGTAGTGTTACTAAAACTCTTCCTGTAGTGTTACCTTTACACTCAATTTACTGTTTTGCAGCATGAAAACCTGGTTTCTAATAATGCTTTTAAATATAAAACAAGTAAACAAAAACCACAACTAGATAATACATTTAACAGCTTTATTTTGATGTCAGGCTCAAAATATTAAAACATCTCATGTAGTGTACATAAAACACTACACACAAAAACACACTCATAAAACACTTTAAAACAATGAATTTAGTTCGGCATAAAATGACAATATGGAACCACATGCAGGGAGGAATCAGAAGTGCCATACTTCATTTGAAGATCAAATGGTTTGAAGTAACACAGCTCTTTTACGTTCAACACCTTCAGCACCATATTGGGATGCATTCTGACTTTAAATGCATGATAATGGTCATCAAAACACAGGGTTTCCATCAGCTTTCCACAGAGCAATGCAATGTCATCTTTTACAACAATACTTTTGATCTTATAAAACACCGGAATCTCAGACACTACCTCTGTACAGATGATAAAGTCAGGGCGGTACTCTGTACCATGATGTTTTATCCACTTAGCTGAAAAAACACTGGTAGACAACACAGCTCCAAATTTTAAAGCAATTTCTGGACCTTCTTTCAGCTCTCCAAGTGTCACCATCTTTCCTGGTCCTAAAGCTAATCTTTCAAGGCTAAAAGACTCCCAATACATGGCCATACAACTTTGGTGTTTCTTGGCCAATGTCATTGTAATGTTTTTAAAGCTTTTTAATTGCTTCTTAAAGAAGTTATGTTTGGCTTCGTAACGCATGCACCACATGTGCAGAATTGGGCCAATATTTCGTATACTGCGAGGGTAATGTATCATGAAGTGATGCTTTGGTAGGAGACTGAGTGTAGGAAATAACTGCTTAAAGAGCTGATGATGATCAATAATTAAATGTTTGAGGTAGATGGTCATACCTTCTGACAGCACTGGTGAAAACACAATATTGACAATTTGTAGAAGCAGAAGTAGAAGATGCCAGTAGCTATCACCCACCTGTACTAAATCGCCAAACATCAAAGGTACATTACGCAATAAGCACCAAGATTGAATTGCATTTAGTCCTAAATCATTACTGCCATCAAACAACTTTACCCTTGGTGGGCGATTTCGCTGCTGATTGAAGCCATAATCAAAGGCATGTATTCTACCAGCAAGTTGTTCAGCACTTAGGAAGTTCTCCTGAATGTACTGCAGCACAAGTTTCACCTCTAACTGAGCAACTCTCTCCAAAATGTCATGCATGATATCTACAGAAAAATTGTTGGCTGTGTTGAAATATTTAAGTGAATTCAAGAGACAAGTGCGTTTCACACCACATACATGAGGTAGCGTAGGATCTCTTTGTACACTTTCACAGTGCTGCTTATGCATATCAAGAGTTCTTAGTACAACACCAGAATCATCTTCACAGAACACACTTTGAAAACAATCCTTCTCAAGCAGACAAAAACGACAACAATATCGAGCTGCAAATGACTCCACGAACCCAAACAGACTATGCAAGCCAAGATTGTCCCCAGTGACCTGGATTACAGTGCCATGAACCAAGTGTTTAAACATGGGAAGTTTCAGTCCCTCTGTCTCAAGAACTTTCAGATCATTGACAAGTGGCTCAAGGATTGAATTAAAGCCATAACGCTTTGAGTCTTGTGCATGAAAAAGAGCGCACAAATGAATATTGACCAACAACGAATTAAAGATAGGAGGAAAATTCCTTAGTGTAAAGTATATTGCACCTAATTTATGTATACCCTTTTTAGAGCCCAGAGGATTTGCAGTTTCAAAGTCATCATAAAACAGTTGAATTTGTAAGGCATCTTTTTCTGCAGAAAATAGGGGACATCTTTTAACATAGGCAGCATCGATTAAGTCTGCATACACACCTTCTCTGGACATATTCCTCGACTTGAACATGTCGACAACATGGTGGTTTTGAAAGATAGTTTTCAGTGTTTCCAAAATAGGAACATATGCAAACCTATCAGTTACAATGACTTGATCAAAAGTCCCTGTGATCTTGTTTCTTCTACTGTCAAATCTTGTGCCAAGCACCATTTCAACAGGTTCAACAGTTGCCCATTTTTGTTTAAAGTGCCTATTTCGTTTAGCTTCTGAATTTAACAGTGTGAATGGGTTTTCAAAGTTTTCGAATGACTGCTCTAATTTCTTTTTACTTGTAGTGTCCTGTGAAGGTAAGCTCTGTAAAGCTGCAGCTTTAGCCTGAGTATGAATCTCAAAAAACACTTCTTCCATTGAGGAGACAAAACTATTCACAGTAGATTGGCTTAATCCAGCTGCCCTGAGCTGTGCAACAGTAGAGGCAGACATATCCAAAGTGCTCTTATTTGAACTTTTCAACATTTCAGATGTTGTGGGTGTTTCTTCTACATTACTTGACACCACCTCCCCTGTAGTGCTAACTTCTTTAACTGCCACATCAGGCTGCAAATTAACATCAGTGTCAGCCTGTTGGTTGAAATAGTTAAGGTGTTTGGTATTTAAATGTTTTCTAAAACCTGAAAAAGTGCCAAACACACAGCCACAGTCACGCTGGGCACATTTAAGGCGAAGATTTCTTCCAGGTAAGTAACCATGAACTAACCGTAAATGCCTAACAAGCATGTTTGAACCAGTAAACTCAGCCTGACAGACAAAACACTTCATGATGGAGAATTAACCTTCAAGCCCTAACGAAGCAACCTTGTCCTTATTTCAGCAACTCTGGGACTTTCTTTGACTTTGCCAACATCTATATTGTACACAGTGGTTTGGATGAACGTGTACATGTTGTGAAGCATGGTGTTGTAAGATGTGCCAAACACAAAATGTGCTTTAAACAGTTCATCAAAAGCACCAAGTGAAGAGGTAGACTTGCATGGTATGGCATTCTTGTCAAGAATAATGAAGAACTGGTGGATGTCATTCTTTTTCACCCCAACAGCCAGGAGGTAGGGTTGAGTGCTGGTAGTGATGGCATCAAGGTGCTCTTGGATATTTGTTCCAGTCTGAAAAGACAAATACAGACAGGCAATAAGAATCAAGTGTTTCTTAAACTGGTAATTCATACCATAAAAATAGAAAAACACAAACCTTCTTGAAAACCACAAGATGCCTTTCTGCTTGAGAAGCTGACACCTTTCCTGGTCTCTTCCGACCCTGACCAGATGGTGGAATCAGATGTAATAGCAATAGAATCGCTGAGAGGTCACTGTCCCAGCCTGAAAAAAATATTTGTTTTTAATAAAGTTGAATCATCATCATCAATAACAAATTTCAATGCATCTGCATTGACAAAATGTTTGAGTAGACCCAAAATACAAAAGGACAGCTGTTCTGTGACAAACATTATATATCCTGTGAATGTGCTAATCAAAGAAACAACAGCTCACCAATGTCAGCATTAACTTCAGTGGCATCCTCAGGAGAGTCAGCTGCCAGCAAGAGTTCTTCCAGGTCAGTGGTAGAAGGAAGCTTTCTGCCTTGTTGAATAATCTTTCTTTTGAATGTTGTTGGCCACCTCTCCAGCAACCTGCCTGATACATCCTCACCAAACATCAGTACAAAATCCTGTTCGATCTGTAACAAGGATAGAGAATAAAGAATATTTGCTATCTGCAAAAATAAAAAGTGTTTACATTGTCAACGTAATTAAAAATATTCACCAAGCCTTTGATATCTTTGAAACGTGGAAAAACAGACAGTATGTTGCTTGACAGCAGGGGGTCAAGGACCATGTTGTGTCGATAAACAAATGTCAACTTCATCTTCTTGACTGTGTCTTCATCAGCTGAATGTTTCATCAGAGAGATTGCTTCCTTACACTCATCCTCACTCAGCACGTTCTCTGTAACAAACTGCAACTCTCGTCTGACAGTTGGTCCACCACACTGGTCTTCACCCGATGATCCATCTCCTGGTGCTAGACAATATGAAATACAACTTTATTAAAACTAATAACAACATTTGATAACCATTATTAATACAGAACCACAATTTGGAACTGTATTATATGTTTCCACTGAATTATAAATGTTACCTCCAGATGATAATCGCCTCTCTTTAGCAGTGCATCTCTGTATGGTTTTAATCCTCCAGGCCAAGTACCCAGTGCCACTCTCTCCATCATAATAATGTTCCTTGGAGAGTGACATATACAGACATTTTTTATATTAATTTATCAGTAAGTTATGTAACCATGAACAGTTGATAAGGACATACATTTTGGCAGGATTTAAAATTTTGATTTTAGTTGTATCAGTTATTACTGGTAGCTACTTACATAGCCATTTTTTGAGTACGGGTCACTGAGGTAAGGGAAAAAGGTTACAATTCCTCTGGCATACATTTCTTTTGCCTGCCGTGGTGGTGATGTACTGCAAGATCAAAAGGAAAAGAACTAGTCAGCTTCCCTGAAATTAATACAGATTTAAAATAATTTGAAAATGATAGTAAAAAAATCACAGGGCCAGAAATAAATTACCCATTTTTTTCTGTCATGTCAGCTACCAGTATGTTGACCATTTTTCTTCTGGTTTCATCAACCAGGGACTTGGTCCGATTGTATTCATTTATTATACGTTCTCCACCAGGTTTGCTGGTGAGAATCGATTCCACCAACTGGAAAACACAACCACTACAGTTCAGAACACTTAAACTACAAACAAAAATGACACTATTAGAAGAATGTGGAAATCTGTTAACTCTTACTTGCTTAGCTTCTGCATCCAGCTTCTGACGTTTCCTCAAAGGGCTGTCTGAAAGGATGACCGTATCCTGTGAATCTGATGAATGTGGCGATGATAACTGGAACCGCTCAGGAGACACTTCTGCAACAGATGTTTCCAGACCTCAAAAATAGGAGCAGAACAAATCAGTTTGCATGGTCCCTCCATAGACTCATTTTATACACTCTTTGATTAAACAATGTAATAATGACACACACAAAAAAAAGACATCCAATGAAACACACATCACTCAAACAAACCTGTTTCATATTTGATGGTTAGTACCCCGGTTGAGGGATCTGTTACTATATCCTCAAATACATCCTCATGCAACTCAGTCCCTGAACTATCAAAAACTTTCACTCCTTCTGTTACGGCTGGCACACCAAACTTTGCAAATGCTGAAAACAAGCACACAACTTTGTGTAAACAAAAAGATTACATGACATCTAATGTTTTGTAGCTTAAAATGAAGATCATTTCAAGACACTTTTTCAAAAGTGAGTCAGATAAATAAAAGCTAAATTATTAAGTGCCACTAACATGCTTGATAAGTGGTAGATTAAAATGGGTGACACTTACATTATGCAGTTTTTCCCCCACTAAATAGACATAACTAAGATGCTTCCAAAACACAGATCATTTTCAATTAATCATAAAATGCAGTTTGAAGAGATTAAATAACAAAAAGAACTCAAAGCCCCTTGTATATCTTTTACAATACAATGTTGGTTTCTTACCGGCAATCAAAAACTCCTTAAGGCTTGGCACAGATACTCTAACAAATTTCTGCACACCTCCAAGTTTTGCTTTAAGCAGCATGCTTCCTGTAGACAGTAATTTCTTATAGTCAGTGATCTTCATTGAACTACAGTAAACAGAAAATGTGAATATTAAAACAGTGCCATAAATATCAGCAAAACGGCCTTGCAATATTATTTCTTACACTGTATGTTACTTTTATGTCAGTGTAACAAGGTGTTTCGGCTCTTTGGCGGTAGTTTTTAGCCCTATACTAAATGAGTATTTCATCTACAAGATATATAATCCTCAATACAAAACTAAAACAATTCCTACTACTTTTTACCATTTGTCTGATCTAACTTAGCACTAGGGAGTCAGTATTTTGTTCATCTTTAGTTTAACATACTGAACAGTCTGGTAACCAAAATGGAAAAATGAGCGGGGTAACTTTTGTCAATACCATCAACTCACAATAAATACAAACGCTGTCATCTTAAGTTCAAACTACTAAAAAAAAAAGCATTAAAAACTGAATCCTGGACATTTTGGATACTTTATCAAGCTTATAACACCTGCTGGTTGTAATCTTGTAACTAAAATCGCTGAAGACAGCCGAGTTAAAATAAGACAATAACCTTACTGAAAACGACCTCTATATCTGGTACCTAGGTATCAAAAAAAAGAAAAAAAAGAAAGCTGTAACATTTAGTGTAAACTTTTAATTAGTTAATGCTTGGGTTACCTAATTTAAAATTTAATGATAACTAGCGAATTGCCCGCGCACTGAGGTTAGCCAAAATGCTAGTTAGCTAGCTAATGTTAATATATAGATCCCAACACATGGAGGGTTTAATTTAATGGAATTTCGAACATGCTAGAACACAACACAATCACCACTACACACTGAAATAAATTTTGATAACAAGCCTTACAGTCCAACACTGATATCAGTCAACTTTTTTAGCTAATTAACAACCTTACATTAGCATACAGACAGTGTCACATTTGCTTCTGGTACAAAATGAAATATATAATAAACATGGACAAAAGGAATGTAACCTTATTTTAACGTGCTACCTGTGCTTAAAATGTCGAATTGTTGGTTTAATAAGTAAATATGAACAACTTACCCTGCAACTGATGTGAAGAAAATGGCGTCCTGAAAAATCCTCTTGGTTTGAAAACGAGTCTGTGGTGGGAGGAGCTTTCTAGAGTAACGTTGACACTGCCTCTTTTAACTCCACGAATCATCACCCACACTGGGGGGCGTTTTGCTCCAGCTATTGTTATAATGACTCTATTAGAGTAAATACACTTTAACACTGCTGATTTAACACTGGGAAATTTACTGTGCAGCTACATGACGCGCAGCTGGAAACTCTTCCCGCATGTCGAGCTGCCCGAGATTCACAGAATTTACAGAAAATGTTTTGTCATTTATATCGTTATCGCGACGATAGAATTCTTATATCGGGATATGAGATTTTGGTCATATCACACAGCCCTAGAGAGCGGTGGAAATTGCATCCTCTGTGGACCTATTTGCCTTGTAGGCAAACTGGTGGGGGTCGAAGCTGGGTGGGAGGCAGTCCTTTATGTGTTTTAGGACCTTCTCAAAGCACATTGCATCCACTGGAGTCAGTGCGATGGGTCTGTAGTCACTGAGGCTACTAATGGTGGTGGACTTGGGGACTGGGACTATTGTTGATGATTTCAGGCAGTGAGGGACAGAGGCATGTGTCAGGGAGAGGTTGAATAGTCTGGCGAACACAGGAGCCAGCTGTTCGGCACAGGCTTTGAGCATTCTACCAGGTATTCCGTCAGGGCCAGCAGCTTTCCTCTGATTTACTGCTCTGAACACATTGCTGACCTGATGTTGTTAAAGGCTAAATGTGTGGGGGCTGTGCTCAGAGGACGCTGTGGGCAGGGCGGTGTGCATGGTGGGGGTGACTGCGGTTTTCTCGAAGCGGGCAAAAAAAGTGGTTAAGTTCCTCTGCTAACGAGATGTCCATGTTATCTATATTTGTCCCATTGGCTTTGTAATTGGTGATGTGTTTCAGGCCCTCCCATACCTTCCTGGAGTTGTTATCAGAGAGGTGATCTGATAGCTTGTTTGAATAGTCCAGTTTTGCTGCTCTGATGCCTTTTTAAAGGTCTGCTCTTGCTCTGCTGTACATCTCCTGGTCCCCAGATTTGTATGCACAGTTGCGTGCCTTTAACAGTGCCTGAACCTTGCTTGTCATCCAGGGTTTACAGTTGGGGTAGACCCAGACACGCTTTTCTGTGGTGACAGTGTCCATGCAGTGTTTGATGTAACCCAGCACTGCGGTTGTATGAGTCTCTAGGTCATCCTGTTCAAAGACACTCCACTCTGTGAGAGCAAAACAGTTCTGCAATTTAGCGAGATCTTCCTCAGAAAAGGTGTTAATGGTTCTGATGGTAGGCTTTGTCCTTTTCCTGAGTGGTGTGTATGCCGGGACAAGGAGTAGGGAGAGGTGGTCGGACATGCTCAGATGGGGGAGGGGAACAGATCTGTAGGCTTGCTTAATATTTGAGTAAACATGATCCAAGGTGTTACTTCCTCTCGTAGGACATTTCACATGTTGTACAAATTTAGGCAGCACAGTTCTTAAGTATGCTCTGTTGAAATCCCCTGCAATGATGTGTACTCCCTCTGGGTATGTCCGTTGCTGTTCGGAGATCATGTCGTGCAGGTATGCAAGGGCTGAGCTAGCATTAGCGTCTGGTGGTATGTAGACTGCTGTTATTAGAACTGCAGGCAGTTCTCTGGGCAAGTAGAAAGCTCTGCACATGACAGACATTGCCTCTATGTCCGGGGAGCAGACTGTGGTGATGATCTTAGTGTTTGTGCACCAGTTGTTATGTGTGTAAATGCACAAACCTCCTCCTCTGCTTTTCCCCGCTGTAGACTTTCTGTTGCTGCGGTGCATTGTGCGGCCCGCTAGCCGAATGGAGGGGTCGGGAATTCCCTCTCGTAGCCATGTCTCCGTGACGACCAGGACACAGCAGTCGCGGACGATTGGCTGTGTGGCGAGAAGTAGGTTCAGTTCATCGATTTTGTTGTCGACCAACCGTGCGTTGGTCAGAAAGATGCTCGGGAGCGGTGGTTTGAAAGGCTGCTTCTTTAGCCTGGCTAGGAGGCCCGACCGGCATCCCCGCTTTTGTTTGCGTTCCTTCCGCCGCCTGCGTTTCTTGGCAGAGCCGATAACAATCCACGGAGCACCCGATGTTCTCACTATCTCCGGGGAAATGTTTTGCACCCTCTGATAATCACTGGTAATGGGGATCTGGCTGTTATATCCGATCTTGTATAATTCCAGATGGTTGTAGGATAATTTGGCTTCACAATAAGGAAAACAAAAGAAGAAGAAAAAGAGGAGAAATGAAAAAGAAAGGCACCTAAGTGGAGAGCATAGAGCCGCTGCGTCTGTGTGCTACGCCATCTTGAATGCATGATGATCAATGATTAATCTAATATGTCTGTGAAGGTTCTCAGTCATCCAGGTCATTGTAGTCAAAGGAGTTTGCAAAGAAAAGCGTCTGGACTTCTTTAAGTTGCTTGAAGACGTTTCACCTCTCATCCGAGAAGCTTCTTCAGTTCTAAGGTCAAATGGCCGAGAGTCCCAGATTTAAACCTAGTGGGAGTATCCCCCCAAGGAGGGACAAAGGACCCCCTGGTGATCCTCTAATCACATGCGCCAAGGTGTGAAAGCGGGTGTGGGACCTAATCAGCCAGGGTTTCGGGTGAGCTCATTGTGAAACCATTCATGTGAATTCCTGAGGTCAGATGGCCCAGGATGTGAGTGGGCGTTAAGGCGTCTGGGAAGGGAACTCCAAACTGGATTATAGATGGCAGACAGTTGGTGTCGTAAACCACTGCCTCTGTTCAAAGATGGTCGCTCACAGTGGACATAGATGGCCTCTTTCACTCCTCTTTCAAACCATCTGTCCTCTCTGTCCAATATGTGAACATTGGCATCCTCGAAAGAGTGACCTTTATCCTTAAGGGTTTAAATCTGGGACTCTCGGCCATTTGACCTTAGAACTGAAGAAGCTTCTCGGATGAGAGGTGAAACGTCTTCAAACGTCTTCAAGCAACTTAAAGAAGTCCAGACGCTTTTCTTTGCAAACTCCTTTGACTACGATTAATCTAATAAACTTAAATCTACACCATCCTCTGTGTTCTGGTATTCTAAACAGTGATTAGCAGAAATACTAAACAACTTAACTAATAGGGTTGCCAACTCCCAGCAAAAAAAATAGGGAACCACCTCCCCACCCACCGCCTCATGATGCTTAATCAATGTAATCGACTTTTTTTAATGCACGTGTAAAACAAATGCACAGAAATCAATTATTTTTCTACAATAATTAAATAGATTCAACATCTTTCTTCAACAGAATTAATTAATTTAAACCTGTTGTTTCTGACCTAGGTTTTAAGTTGGACAGTACTGTTTTTTTGTTGTTGTTGTTGTTTTTGTTTTATTTTTTTTAAATTGGCCAGCCAAATTAGAGCAGTGAAGTCCAGCTTTTATCATTTAAGGCGACTGGCAAGAGTGAAATCTTTCTAGGCAGCACCTTGAAACAGTGATCCATGCATTTATTTCTTCACGTCTAGACTACTGTAACTCACTGTATGTGCGGGTCAGTCAGTTATTGCTCTCACATCTGCAGCTGGTTCAAAATGAACCAGGTGCTCGTAAAAGCCTTCAATTTTCTCAAAACTCGACAGTGCACCTTATAATCTAGTGTGTGTTATGTATGAATTCTGGTTGTGTTTACTGACCTCGAGCCGAGTTTATGTGGTACACAGTGCTAAAAAATCTGTCAAAACAATGTTTTAGTACGACTTTGGTAAACTATGAAGCAGCACCGCTTGATGGATTGTCTGAGCATTACGGCTACCATAGTCAGGAGCCTCGTGGAGCAATCTGGGTCCAAAACGCCGTCCCTTCAGGTCCCGAAGTCAAACGAGCACCTCTGCACACTGAGAGTTAAAAACTGTCTAAATTCTTTTATCTTTGATTAAATGATCAGCATTGCTGCTTTACCAGGTGTAACAATTAAGTTAAACATCCAGGCATCCATGAAAACAGAATTTATTACATTTAATGGAGTTAGAAGTTAGCGGAAGTTAGCTCGCTAGTTTCGCTAGTTACCTAAGCATGATATACCTTGTTCTGACTGAGAGATTTCTGAAAAAATTAAAACGTACAGCTCTGCTATCACTTCCAACATAGATGAAGACAGAAAACTAAACAGCAGTGACGTTTGTAGGGTTACTGAAGTTGGGCTAGCTGGTGTATATTGATTTGCTATGTGATCGCTAGCGACACAGCTATCTTAGCATAACATAAACAGTGAAGCTGGAAGGTGAACACTGTTTTTTCCACTCGATAAAAGTTAACGAGAGGGTTCCTGATGGTTAGGGACAAATGCAATCGCATGGCAGGATGCTGTAAACAGAACAAACTTCAGTCAGGAGAACAGCTGAGAAAATCCATCCACAATGCGAAGTTTGTCATAAATATACTGCAGCAACATGGGAATAGAGCAGCTGTGATAGAATACAGCATTAAGGAATTTTTTATTTTTTTTATTTAACCTTTATTTAACCAGGAATGTCCCATTGAGATTAAAAACCTCTTTTTCAAGGGAGTCCTGGCCAAGAGGCAGCACATTTCCAAACAAATACATACAAACAAACAAGATTAAAAATTACACAAAACAATTACACATTATTGAGGCAGTCTGTAGACCTTTGAGTTTAGTTTTAAAAACATTTAAAGACAACAATTCAGTCAGTTTCAGTCTTTCTGTAACAGGTTCCATGAAAAAAGGCGCAGAGTGGACAAAGGCTTTCTTACCCAACTCTGTGCGGACAAGGGGAACAGACAGCAGCAGCTGATCATTTGAACGCAAGGAGTAAGAACCACTATTTGTCCTTGTGACCAAAGTACAAATATAAGGAGGCAACAATCCAAGAATAGCTTTGTAAATAAAAGTGTACCAATGCCCCTGTCTTCTAATGGCCAAAGAAGGCCAATTTACTCTTAAGTAGAAGTCACAATGATGGGTCAGATATCTACAATTGGTGATAAACCTCAAGGAAGCATGATACATCGTATCCAACATTAGAAGACATGAAGAAGAAGCGTTCATATACAGAATGTCACCATAATCTAACACAGATAAAAAGGTTGCAGTGACAAGACGTTTTTTTTTACTGCAAAAGAAAAACACTGTTTATTACGGAAAAAAAAAACGAAGTTTCAGCCTCAGTTTCTTTACAAGTCTCTCTATATGTGGTTTAAAGGTAAAGGAGTCATCTATCCAGACACCAAGGTATTTATATTCATGAACTATCTCTATGACATTTCCTTCAAGGGTGGACACCACTGGAATAGGCTCTGGGACCTTCTTTGACTTAGAAAACAACATTAGCTTAGTCTTGTCAGCATTGAGAACTAATTTTAGCTGGATAAGTGAATGCTGGAAAGCAACAAAGGCTTTCTGTAAGGTTTCAATGGCCTGAGTAAGAGATGATCCATAGCAGTAAATAACTGTATCGTCAGCATAAAAATGCAAATTTGTGTCTGAGACATTTTGACCCAAGTCATTGATATATAAAAGAAACAAAAGGGGACCCAAAACTGAGCCCTGTGGCACCCCCTTGTGGACAGCAACAAATTTAGAACAAAGACCTTCAAGTTTAATGCACTGGGTTCTATTATTCAAATAATTTGAGAACCACGCTATTGCATGTTCTGACAATCCAAGGCTGAGCAGTCTGTTTTTAGGACAGCATGATCAACAGTGTCAAAAGCTTTTGAGAGGTCAATAAAGAGTGACGCACAGTACAATTTCTTATCAAGTGCCATAATAATATCATTTATCACTTTCATAGTGGCAGTGTTAGTACTGTGTTTTTCCTGAAGCCTGACTGAAATTTAGAGACAATATCATTAGAGTACAAAACTCCTTCAACTGGTCACAAACTAGCGATTCCATGATTTTGGATAAAACACACAAATTTGATATTGGCCTATAATTAGTCAACACCGATGGATCACCTCCTTTCAATAAAGGCAAGACAAAAGCTGATTTCCAAACCGATGGAATTTCTTTGGTTTTAATTGACAAATTAAATAAAATTGAAAGTGGTTCTGCAATATAATCCGCTGCCAGCTTCAAAAAAATAAGGTTCCATCAAGTCTGGACCAGGAGGTTTTCTGCGATCCAAAGCCTTTAAAGCTTTATGCACTTCATAAACACTAAAAGGTACAAAGTTAAAACGGTCTCCAGAAAACATAGAGAATTCTGGGCAAGAATTTGTTAAAAAGTTTCTGCAGAATCAAACAAGGAACCCACTGATAAAAAGTGTTCATTAAAGCAATTCAAAATTTCAGTTTTATCATTAATTGAGACTGAATCTTTTACAACAAATTTAGGAAAGGTTTGAGTCATTTTATTGACAGAAAGGGACTTGATTACTTTCCAAAATTTCTGTGGATCGTTGAGATTCTCAGTGGTAACAGACAAAAAGTATTCGGATTTGGCCTTTTAATAAGAGAAGTGCATTTATTTCTAAGCTGTTTGAAAGCAGACCAATCAGTGGAAGTATCTGTTTGCCTCGCCTTGTCCCATGCTCTATTACGCTTGTGTATGTTATCTCATGAGTGTCTCGAAAACCAGGGATTTTCTCGACCTTTAATTCTAACTTTCCGTGAGGGGCATGTTTATTAACAATTTCCATAAAGCTTTCCTTAAAATATGTCCAGGCTAACTCTACATCTGGTAATAATCCGATTTTTTCCCAATTAACTACTGACAAATCATGATGAAAAGCCTGTTCATTGAATTGTTTAAGATTCCTTTTACACACTATGTGACTTACATTTTGGAATTTTAGCATTTCTACAAACAGCAACAACACAGTGATCACTTAGGTCATTACAGAAGACACCAAGCGAAGAGAATTTATGAGGTACATTTGTTAAAACCAAATCAATTAATGTGGACTTTTCAGGGCATTTAAGATTTGGCCTGGTAGGAAGATAGACTAGCTGGGTAAGATTAATTGAATCGCAAAATTCTTTAAATTCACCAGAAGTTGCATTTAGCCAGTCCCAATTCAAATCTCCAGCCATTAGTAGTTCAGTGTAATTTAATTTAGCCAAAAGGTGCTTTAGTGAAGATAATGCCTCTTTTGAAGCAGATGGGGCCTGTAACACCCAACAATGGTTATCGAAAGAGTATTAGCAATATCTACATTCAAAGCCAAAACTCCATTTGTTTGCATATCGATTGGGACAGAACATTCGAGGCATTAAATCTTGATTTGACATAAATAGCTACACCGCCTCCTTTTTTTGGCCTATCAGTACGATATACGTTGTACCCATATATATTAATGTCTTCATTAGTAATAGATTTAGTTAACCAAGTTTCAGAGATTATAACAACATCTGCATCTGTAGATTTAACCCAAATTTTGACCATGTCCATCTTCGGTAGTAGGCTGCGCACATTAAGATGAATATATTTAACACCAGACATTATTTTAAAATCAGAAGGAGTCTGGGAATATTGCAGTTCAGGGCCAGGATTTGGTTGCACATTTCCTGACAAAAATAAAAGCAAGACAATCAACAACCTCTGTTTCACCTTTGATTTGGGTTCAGAACTTTGATATGTTGAACCCGAGCTGAAGCCTCCATTAAATGGGCAAATGAAATAAGTATGCAAGACCAGAGTAGACTGAAGTTTAGGGAAGTCTCTGGGCAAAACAGGCATGAAACTAATGTCATGATCCAACTGAGCTGGTAACTGCTCTATTTTTTGCAACATTATAGAGCATGTGCCTTTTTCAGAATTCTCTTGCAGATAAAGATCATTTTCAGAGATTCCCCTGCTATGTGTCCATATGCAATTGCTTAACCGAGGTACAGATGGTACAGAAGTGGAGGAAGCAAGAAGATTCAGTTGAATAAAGTTTGACTTATCTGACTGCTTTGTTTTGCTTAATTTGCCTTATAATCCTTTGCACCTTATGGTCCAAAAAAATATGTATTAGACTTTTTTATTTGGCACTGCAGTTTAATGTTGCAAAGCACCTCTTTTTAACTTTAGTGGATATTATATATGGTTATGCTCAGGATATGTCAGCCCATTTCCACTGGAAATGCCTTTTGGTTAAACTTTGAGCAAAGAATTTGCATTTGCACTGTTAAATTTTTAGATAGCTTTAATGCACATAAAAAAAAACAGCTGCTTGTATAAGGGAAAATACATTGATGGGTTTTTTTGTGCTAGTAAAGTTGTATTTTGTATTTTGTCTCGCATCAATTATGTCGTCAGTTATATCGTTATCGCAAAGTTTCAATTATATATTGTGATAAATATTTTTGGCCATATTGCCCTGCTCTAATCCCTACACACCCTAGGGGTGTCCAAATTCATAGAGTGCATCCTTCTAAGGACCCAACCTTCAGTCTATGTGGGCTGGGTCCTCAGAAGGCCAGGTTGGCCAGAAGTGAGCAGTTGTGAAATTGGACGGTCTAGCCTTCAGATTCGCGTCACCAGCTGTCTCGGTGGAGTTTAAGAAACTCAGCCGTCGGCTCCTGGCTATTTAAAATACAACAGGACACTGGCGTAAATTCTCGATCGTGCCCTGTTTAATCAGTTTTCCATTTGACGTTTATTCAGCAGTGTGAAAACTTTAGAACTTTTAATGTCAGCCAAACTGGTTTACTCACAAACAAATAAAACACTGAAAAAAGCCAAACAATAACATTTTTAAGTTCTATAAATGACCTATATTTATCATGTTTAACCTAGCGAAAGATTGCGGGGGGTTTGAAAACGATGTGCCGGTAGCTCGCTGTTTTCACCGGCTTTAGTGAGCTGGCTAGCTATGGAGCTAGTGGGTAACAGACGTCTCCAAAATGTTGGGAGCACTTTTGCAAGTATGTGATGTCTTGATAAACCAAGCAGATATTTGAAGTTTACACAGCTACACTCTCGCCTGATAATATGTTGAAAATGTAATTTGTGATCCAGAAAGAATAAGAGTAAAATTAAAACTAATTACCTGCCGCCATTGTTGGAAACTGTAATTGCCTGGGCCGCGCTATGAATTCTGAGATATAGTGGGCCATGAAGGATACACCCTACCCATCTTTCAAATCTGGGGAAAAGGAGGACGCATTTGTCAACCGCATCTGGAGGAATCTACAAATTTGGACAGCCTTTGTCGCGTCGCTGTCACGTAATTGGCCTACAAATGCGGCCTCAGGAGGATGCAGTCCATGAATTTGGACACCCCCCCCCCCCAGTTTCGCAGCACTGTAGATTATTGGAAAACATTGGAGATAAACCATATCCTAGTCATGAGAGATTAGGGATGGGTATCGTTTAGATTTTATCCGATACCGGTTCCAAACCGGTACTTTTGAAACGGTGCCGGTGCTTAAACGGTGCTCGAACCAGTGCTCGAACCGGTGCTTAAAGAATGGAGAACACAAACTTTGTCCAAAAACCTCTTATGTTTTTATTTTTAGCAGTTTTTAGCACTTTTTTTCTGCAAAATTATAACCAAGTTAGCCTTTTCTGTTGATACAACATACCTAAAACCTCTCATGTTTAGCAGTTTTGGTTTTTTTTTGTAAAAATATAACAATGTTAGCCTTTTCTGCAGCTATAGGGCATATATGGTATCACTCTTGGCTGGAAGCAGTGCTTAAACAATGGAAAAAACACAAACTTTTTCCAAAAAACTCTCATGTTTAGCTGTTTTCCACTTTGGTCATTTTAGCCTTTTTAGCCAGGGTGAAGGGAGTATCTGCCATCAAACAAGAAGACAGCCGCATGTAACTACAACGGTGTTTGCTAGTTCACCTTACATGCATTAATTTAATAACATGGTTAGCCTACTCAACGCAAATTACAAATGAACAACATTAAGCTACTCACGCAGAGGAGAACGGCTGCTGCCATCATCGTCCGTCATCATTTCTGCTACACTGGCAGGTAGCAGAAAGTTCTTGGGGGATGTTGCTAACTCCGGGTCCGATAACAGGCACCACACCCGCAGTAGATGTGCTCGGTGTGAGGTCTCGCAGCAAGCTATCAAATACGGTGCATTTCTCGGCTTTTAAAAAAACGCTATGTGTCGCCAGGTGTTTCATCAGATTTGAGGTGTTACCTCCTTTGCACAGTATCACAGTATCACCTTAAAGCACTTGTTGTAGGCTGCTGAGTTTGCATCTTTTGCTGTGAAGTACAGCCAGACTTTTGACCGCTTCGCCTTGGGCATTTTTAATTTGTAGCTCTGCTCTAAAAGAATGTACACCTAGGCCTGCCTACTATCCTTGGAAAGGTAAAATGATTGGCTAGAATCCAAGTGTATGACATCTCAAGGGGAAAAAAGCACCGAAATGTGCGCTGCTTTTCGGTCTGGTTACTACCGTTTATGTCAGAACCATAATGGCACCGGATATCAGTACCCATCCCTATGAGAGATGGCATCCAACTTCACACTGTGAAGCTGGCATATAGAAATATGACTCATTTTTATTTTTCTGTTAGGGACCTGTATTTTTTTTTTCTTTGGTTAGTTGTGAGTATTGCATGTTGTTTCTAGTTCTTGCACTGCACTGCAGTGATCTAAAGATGTTTTGCCCAGTGTTTGCACTGAACAATAATGGGGAAAAATGGAGCAGAGGTGAACCAACACACAACCATGACAACTTATGGATACCATAAACTATCCCTTAATTGTGTTGCTATAAGCTCAGGCTGAAAGGGGATTTGATGCACTGAGCTTTTGTTCTTCACTGCCTTCTTTTTAATCCACAGGTGTTTCTCTACCTATGTCATCTCACTTAACTTAATTTAATCCTTTAATCTTTTCTGTTTGTGTTTTATGTGATTTGATGCTTCTGGGTCTCTATGGGTTGTCTCTCTTCTCTTACCCTTCACCCTGATTGAGGTTGCAGAGTGACTGGATGATTCATGTAGCATTCTGTTCTAGCTTTTGGAGGAAAACATCATCAGCTTTGTGAAGAATGAGCTGGGGAAGATCCAGAAGGTTCTGAGTCCAGATTATACGGAAGCCTTAGAGAGTCAGAGGGAGGATGAAGATGATGACCAGAAGTCGAGCAGAAAGGCATTTGTTGAGATCACAATGTACTTCCTGAGGAAAATGAAACATGAGAAGCTTGCTGATCATCTACAGAGCCGTAAGAAGATTCCTCTATTTAAGAGTGTGTGTGTGTGTGTGTGTGTGTGTATTTTTTTTCTTTTTAATCTGTTGTTTCTTTCAGGAACTTGCACTAGGGATTATAAATGGAGCCAGCGTGAAATTAAATCTAATCTGCAGAAGAAGTTCCAGTGTGTGTTTGAGGGGATTGCTAAAGCAGGAAACCCAACCCTTCTGAATGAGATCTACACAGAACTCTACATCACAGAGGGAGGGACTGCAGAGGTCAATGATGAACATGAGGTCAGACAGATTGAAACAGCATCCAGGAAATCAGACAGACCAGAAACAACAGTCAGACAAGAGGACATCTTTAAACCTTCATCTGGAAGAGGTAAACCAATCAGAACAGTGCTGACAAAGGGTGTGGCTGGCATTGGGAAAACAGTCTTAACACAGAAGTTCACTCTAGACTGGGCTGAAGGGAAAGCCAACCAGGACATCCAGTTCATATTTCCATTCACTTTCAGAGAGCTGAATGTGCTGAAAGAGGAAAAGTTTAGCTTGGTGGAACTTGTTCATTACTTCTTTACTGAAACCAAAGAAGCAGGAATCTGGAGGTTTGAAGACTACCAGGTTGTGTTCATCTTTGATGGTTTGGATGAGTGTCGACTTCCTCTGGACTTCAACAACACAGCAACCCTGACTGATATTACAGAGTACACTTCAGTAAATGTTCTGCTTGCAAATCTCATCAGGGGGAACCTTTTTTCCTCTGCTCGCATCTGGATAACCACACGACCTGCAGCAGCCCATCTCATCCCTCCACAATGTGTTGATATGGTGACAGATGTCAGGGGGTTCACTGATCAACAGAAGGAGGAGTACTTTAAGAAGAGATTTAGAGATAGGAAGCAGAGAAAAAGGATCATCTCCCACATCAAGACATCACGAAGTCTCCACATCATGTGCCACATCCCAGTCTTCTGCTGGATCACTGCTACAGTTCTGGAGGATGTGCTGGAAACCAGAGAGGGAAGACAACTACCCAAGACCCTGACTGAGATGTACATCCACTTCCTGGTGGTTCAGGCCAAAGTGAAGAAGGTCAAGTATGATGGAGGAGCTGAGACAGATCCACACTGGAGTCCAGAGAGCAGGAAGATGATTGAGTCTCTGGGAAAACTGGCCTTTGATCAACTGCAGAAAGGAAACCTGATCTTCTATGAATCAGACCTGACAGAGTGTGGCATCGATATCGAAGCAGCCTCAGTGTACTCAGGAGTGTTCACACAAATATTTAAAGAGGAAAGAGGACTGTATCAAGACAAGGTGTTTTGCTTCATTCATTTAAGTGTTCAGGAGTTTCTGGCTGCTCTTCAAGTCCATCTGACCTTCATCAACTCTGGAGTAAATCTGCTGGAAAAAAAACAAATAACGTCCCAGAAGTCTGAAACAAGCGAGCCTACATTCTTCTACCAGAGTGCTGTGGACAAGGCCTTACAGAGTCCAAATGGACACCTGGACTTGTTCCTGCGCTTCGTCATGGGTTTTTCACTCCAGACCAACCAAAGTCTCCTGCAAGGCCTGCTGATACAGACTGAAAACAGCTCACAGACCAATCAGAAAACAGTTCAGTACATCAAGAAGATGATCAATGAGAATCTGTCTGCAGAGAAAAGCATCAATCTGTTCCACTGTCTGAATGAACTGAATGATAGTTCTCTAGTGGAGGAGATCCAACAGTCCCTGAGTTCAGGACTTCTCTCCACAGATGAGCTGTCTCCTGCTCAGTGGTCAGCTCTGGTCTTCATCTTACTGTCATCAGAAAAAGATCTGGATGAATTTGACTTAAAGAAATTCTCTGCCTCTGAGGAGGCTCTTCTAAGGCTGCTGCCAGTGGTCAAAGCCTCCAACAAAGCTGTGTAAGTAAATATCCTCTTTTTATTTCTAAAATGTTAAAGCTATTTAAGAAGAAAGTCATGCAAGTCAAAATCTAATCCTGTTAAAAATCTCAAACTTTTGAATATACTGATGTAATCACAGTCAAGTAAGTTTTAGTTCTAGTGTTTCATAACAGTAGAAATTGCAAGTACTCCATATGACCCACCCAGGATGATGAACAAAATCATATTTGTTTTTCTATTTAAAGGTTCCTGTTGTTGGATCTAAGAAAAAAATGTACTGATTCATGGAAAAAAAATCTATTTATCCAGCTACTCATTATACAATACATTCATTTTCTCCCTGTCATCAAGATATTTTATCAATAGTGCTCCTGGAGAAGTATTTTTATCTTTCTCCAGACCACTTTGGTACACTTCCTTCAGATTAGTTCAGTTATCAAGACCAAGCACCTCCATAAGCCATTTTACCAAAATAAGAACAGGTCTGAACACTCAGCCCCCTGTGCCTCAGGTTTTAAATTCACACACTTGACTTTAAGACATTCATGTAGTTTAACTTTATTGGTTTGTGTCTTCTGTCGTCATGAGTAGACACAGCTGGATATCATCTGCATAACAATAAAAATGTATCTTATGTTTTTTTTTTTTGTTGTTGTTGTTTTTTTAAATAATACTGTCGAAGGAAGGCATGGATAATGTAAATAGAACTGATCCCGGCACAGAACATGTGGAAGTCAATGTGAAGAAGACTCCCAATTCACATTAACAAATCTGAGTTTATTAGACAGATGTGATTCAAACCCCTTCAGCGCAGCACCGTCCAATACCTATGGCATATTCTAATTTCTATAGTGAAATATCACAGCACTGGGGTCGAACACGGCAAGAATAAAGATGAGTCTACTGTCAGAGTTCATAAAAAGACCATTTGTAATCTTTAGACAAACCATTCTTATAAAGATGATCAGTTTAACTGCTCTTTTAAATATAAACGAAAGGTTTGAGATTGTCCCAGAATTACCCTAGACAGGTGGGACGAGTAAAAGGTTTTTCAGCAATGGTTCAGTTGTGGAAATCTTAAAGGCCTCTGGTACATTATCCATCGATGCAGGTTAATTGATCATTTTTAAGATTTGACCATTAATTAATGGTTAAATTTTGTCGAGTCTTTTAGGAATGGTGTCTATGTACATCTTGATGGCATTTGGTATGTGATTATATTATACCAAGAAAATTCAGTCATACAATACCAATATTTGCCTACGTTTCACCCAACTCAACAGCTGAATTGTAACGCGAAGTCCACCCTGAAACTGTTGCGAGGATACAGACTAAACATAATATCACAGACTTCAACCATGTTTCCCTCTCGTCCCACCTGATTGGATACACATCATTTGTTGACTGTCCTACACGAGAAAATAAAACCCTTAATCTGCAGTATGCCAATGTCAATAAAGCTGACAAAGTTACTACCTTGCCGCCACTTTGTAGAACAGAGTACATCAACTTCTGTGGAGACACAATTGTACCAACAAAGAGTATATGCTGTTTCTACAACAACAAACCGTGGAACACAAGTAACATAAATCCTCAACCAGAAAAGGTCACTTTTAGAGATGGTGACAAAGATTGGTTCAAACAGGTGCAACATCAGCTGATGAAGAGATTAAAAATAGCAAAAGTGGAATACAAAAAAACATTGAATGGAATCAACAATACAGCAGCATCCGTGAGGTGTGGAGAGGATTCTATATCATCTCTGACTCCGTGGCCACACCCACTTCCACTGCTTCTCCTCAGCCGGCTTCTTCTAATTGTCCTCCACAAGTGTGCTTCTCCACCACAGCTTCCCCTACTCGCTTCTTGCATCCTCCCATGTGGTAGCTACTTCCTCTCTCACACCTATGCCTCCAACCTGGTCTATCACAGAAACAGCATTGAGATTGGAGATAGGAATACTATCCTCTGGCAAGGCTGCTGGCCCAGATGGTTTGTGTCCAAGGCTGCTTAAGGACTATGTTGCCCAACTATGTCAGCTTCTCCACATGATCTTTAACCAGAGTACATAGCTGGGGACTACTGCTGGCACTATGGAAAACAGTATTACATACACATACATAGGGCTGTTCGATATAACGATATATATCGGATGACGATATAAAAGCGTCTATCGTTTCATTTTACGCTATCGTTTGTTTCGTGGTGTCGCAAAATAAACTGTTTACGGCAATATTTTTTCATCATTTTGATGGTCACTGTAGTGGCTATATTAATTTCTTAAAGTTCTCTCTTTCTCTTATATTTAATATAACCACACTACGGATGGACAAGCGCTTGTTTTTTTTGTGTTGTCGTTAGCAACAACGACGGTAAAACCACGGCGTGTCCGCTTGTTTATTTTCCACATAAACCTTTCACAATAAAGCTCAAGATCCTGTTGAGACTTTTCAAAATAAACTGAATCACGTGAAAGATGCAGAGTATTTACGGATGAGAAGCAAAAAAGAGCCGTCAGGTGCTAAAAAAATAAACCTCAGACTCAAACGTTAGAGCAGGCTTTTCCCCGCAGCACGCCGTGTAATAAATACTCACAAAGAAAACGGCGGCCGCTACAACCTATGTCTAAAAATGTGTAGTTTCATGCATCAGTTAAAACACTCGACTCCAGGTATGCAACGCCCAGCTAGAAACACTTCACGCAAGTCGAGCTGCCCGAGATTCACAGAATTTACAGAAAATGTTACATTTTTGTAATTTATATCGTTATCGGACGATAGATGTCTTAATATCGGGATATGAGATTTTGGTCATATCGCACAGCCCTATACATACATGTTTTGCCAGTACCAAAAATAAAGTATCCAGATACACTAAACGACTACAGACCAGTGGCCCTTAAATCACATAGAATGAAAACCATGGAATGGCTGATTCTACACCAGGGGTCGGCAACCTTTCTGATGATGAGTCCCATCTAAAACGTCCTCAGAAGTCAGTGTGCCATATGATTGCATTAGCAATAAATTTAGTAACGCTCTATACTACCAGTTACACACTATATAGACCAACTTTATAGAATTATATTTGTTCGCAGATGTTGGCAGCTATCAGAGAATAGGTATCAGCTATTTTGAAACAAAAAAAGACACTTTTTTTTTTTATCCATAACAAGAACTCCATAACAGCAAATGAACTGTACAACGGAAAATGCAAATGCTATTGTTAATACAGAGATACACATGTTAATGTGATCTCTGGTCTCCCACTCAGAGACACAGGTCTCCGAGTGTCCAGCGTTCAGACGGCTACCTGAGGACTGTCTTTGTGTGAGAGAAAATCAGCTCACACAGATATGTAGAGCCAAATACTGTCAATGAGGCCTCTGTAATGTTCTGAACACAGTTAAACTTGTCAGGTAGTGATGTCCAGCAGGTGAAAATGCAAGCTCGATGAACACGCATGGCTATGGATTCCAGATGCGTTCGTAGTTCTGCAAACTTTGATGCCCACAGAGTGTGAGTTCTGCCTTGAGTCTATGGATGTATCCGTGTATTTCCGTGGTGTTGATGCTGCGCTGAGCGAACAGCTCCTGAAGCATTTGAGGTGTCGGAATATTACAGCAAAAAATCCTGGCACAACTTCACCTGCTTCCAAGGTGCATGGAGAAGATGAAAGAATTAAAAAAGCAGGAACTCCAGCAACACTTGAGAAATGAAGAACAGCTTTAATAATTGACCAACGCTAAGCTTTTCGACTTGTGGCCTTCATCAGGGTCATAGTAAAACATTGTAAAAAAATAGCTTAAATACAAGACAGGAAACAGAAAAAAATTCAAATTAACCAGTCAAAACTTCACAGATAGGTCAGCTGACATATCATAAGTAGGTATTGGTTAATTGGTTAGGTCACGCCCAAGTAGATGTTGGACTAGAACATTAATGATGAGGAAGAGGGGGGTGACATAACCTCCATATGTCTGAAAATAATACATGCATGAATAGCATAAGAAGGATACTATAAATATATACACAGGTCAAAAAAAAAAAAAAATAAAACCAACAAGGGGCAGTCTTTAATGGTAAAAGTACGTTTGAATTGGAAAACAAGATTACGTCAACACATGGGAACATATTTGTTAAAAAATCCTAATTTATGTCTCTAAAATTTAGACTGAAGTGTAGACTAAAGAAGAGATGTCTAGAACGCTACGCCTTCTTTGGCTGAAATAACAAGATTAATTGAATAAACATTACTCATGTGAGAGTAATTTAACTGATAAAATTAGGATGTCGGAATATTGACATTTTTTTAGCCAATTACAAGTTGAATCTGGTAGTTGGGGTTGTTAGTTAAGATACCGTCATTAAGAAGCGGCACAACTAATGTGTCTGTGCGAGTTAATTTGCGATGTGCACTGTTGGCCCGGCCATTTATTTTTTTTAAATGCACCTTCTCAGATTAATTCACTGCGTGTCGTGCCCAGGGCTGGACTGGGACAAAAAATCAGCCGGGGCATTTTGACTAGAGATCGGCCCACAAGGTATTATAGGAAAAGCCATAAAGCCTTTGAATGAAAACAAACGCTGTTGTGACAGTGATGTACACTGTCTTTTTGGTATATGTATGATTTTTATACATTTTACATCAGATAAAAACTTTGGTTGTAAGAGTCAGATAATTATTTCTTAAAAGCTAGATATTAAATGAGAATAAGAAAGAAAAGTATTTCTTTGTGCCCCACTTTCCCTGTTAATGCCCTACCTGGCCCCCTGGCTAAACTTTGCTACACCCGCCCCTGCACAGTTACCAGCTGTCAGCTACTTAGAAAAGGATCCTGGTGTTATTTGTCTCTCAGAAACAGTTCATAACTTCCCTTCAACTCATTCATGTCACCTAAAAGGTAAACCTGTTTCCCCATCACCTGTTCAGCTCTGATAATTCAGTAAGGACATCTCCTGGTTTCATCTTCATGTTTCCCTCTCACCACATATCCAAACAGATATCATAGCCAGCAGCTTACAGCTGTGGCTCCAGCAAACATCAGCTGATACTAGAAAGTAATATTAAATAAATTCTAACAACAGCTGATCAAGCTTAAACGTGCTGCTGTTGTTTAATGCAACCTCCGCTGGTTTCCTGTTTCTGGCGCGAAGTGGGCGATAAACAAACAAGTAGCCTCAGCTTTGGGGAAGTAGCAACAGGAGAGGGAGGGGGAGAGAATGAGAGAAGAAGAAACAGCTGCAGCGTAAAGACGCAGAATAACTCCAGCTTTGTGTCTTTTTCCATTCTAGCTGAAGTACAGGACAAAGTGCGTTCCTTTTCACCTCAATACGAAACATGTAATATTTTCTCTGAATACGAGACAATTCCGTTTTTTACCGGATGGTAACTCTAATAACTAACCTTATGAATGATATAAAGTTCACTATCAGTAACATCATAGCACCCGCCCAGCCGTTGGCTGTATAGAAACTCCGTCATGCTAGCTAGTACGCAGTACGAGTTGTTGTAACTGACTGTAAAAAGTCAGCACAACGAAAGTAAACTACACCTAAACTTGGTTTATATCTGACCCAGATAGACTGCAGGTCATAACTTCTTACTTGAAGTTCAGTTCATCTGACACTCGGACCGGCGGCCGCCTCGGGTCTCTCCTCCTCCTGCCTCCCCTTTCCCTCATCCACCTGCAAGCCTCTGTGAAAGCTCCGCCACCACCAAACAACTGAGTTATTTTTACACATCGGCCAGCATCTGGCCAATCCCCACCACCTTTCATTGTTTATACCGTTACAAAAACAACAACAACAACAACAAAACATCGGCCCATTAAAACGAAAAATCACCATCACCGGTATGCCCGATGGCCAATCCAACTATGGTCGTGCCATCAGTTAACCCTTCTCGTGCCAGCTGTGGCACGCATGCCCAGGGTTGCCGACCCCTGTTCTACACTGACTGAGACTGATGTCAAAGACAAACTTAATCTCAGAGAGTGTGCGTACAAACAACACAATGAAGTGAATGATGCTCTTCACTTGCATGTTTCACCTCTACATGCACACATCCACACCCTTTCTCCATTCCTTTCCACATTTTATCCAGCAGACTTGAAATACAGTGGCATTTTCATTTGAGTCCTGCCACATGCAGAAATACTCAGATGACAGTGACACGTACGAGGAATGGACAGTAAACTGAATATAGGAATATTGTATAAATCTTTAGCGATTGGAGTCAGTTGGGGGACCTTGGTCTTTGTCTGTGTTGGTTTTCCTAGTGGTGCAGGAGTTGGTGACCGTTGTGTTGCTCTGTCCTGTTTTGTCCACAGCTCTGAAATTGCTATGTTATACATGTACTCATGTGAATAATAAGAATAATAATGAATAAAATAAATAAATAAACATTTGCCTTTAATACATTTAGATGTCTTTAACAGTGCATTAAAAGCATGATTCTGAGTCGAAAAGCTGATTTTTTTTTTAAATTAATTTATTTGTTTTTTTAAGAAAAAGAAAGGAAACAGGGAAAAAAGCAACTTTGTTTTATTGAGCTTTTTATTGAGCGTGTTTAACTTTGCTCAAGGCTTGAATTTAAAGGTTTTTGGTTAACCATGAATTTTAGAGCACAACGACACACATACACACACACGCGAAAGAGAGAGAGCAATTCTTGCCATATTTTAATGGTAAAAGTGATTTTTCTTTTTTCAGACTGAGTGGCTGTAACCTCTTGGAAAGAAGCTGTGAAGTTATGTCCTCAGTTCTCAACTTCCACTCCTCTACTCTGAAAGAGCTGGACCTGAGTAACAATGACCTACAGGATTCAGGAATGAAGCTTCTGTCTGCAGGACTGGATAGTTCTCAATGTACACTAGAAACCCTCAGGTCAGAATTCAGAATTTGTCACAGATTGTTTATAATGTTACTTGGATTTTTTTCACAGCTAACCCTTATAGAATTGTTTAGTGACCTATTGGCAGTTAAAGTTACATTTGGTGTTTTTGTCATTCTTTTCACTGCTTTTTGTTAACAGAGCAAGGAATTTTCAAATTAGCATTTCTAAATATACTAGTGTTGTTTAAAAAGCACAAATTATTTATATTTGTACATACTATTATTTCAGAAAAAAATATTATGATCAACATTATTTCCCCCAAAAGAAATCAGTGTAGACTTAATAATAATTAATGTTCACAAATCAGGAGATGTATATACAAAGTTATCACAGCATTTCAAAGTCTCAAGAACTGAGACCACATGCTAGACCATAACAGATTTTGCTCTGTGTTAGCATAAGGAGGGTGAAGAATTCTTCTGTGACTTTTAATCACCATCTAAACAGCCTGAGCTTTGGGGTGTTTTGTCGAATTCAGCTCCAGGTGAACACACCTGGTTAAATTCTTTCCATTCCTCATTCGCCTTTTGTTTATGAAGGCATTTTTTTAAAACTGAACTAAAAACTGAATCTAATATAATATGGCCAGTAAGAGAAGAAATTGTAAAATGATGATCCAGATTTCATTATGCATATAAAAAATTTAAAAATAAATAAATAATTCTCTTCTCGCCCCTGCGGGCATTCTATCCTTCAAGCTTGGGTCCTCTACCAGAGGCCTGCAGCTTGAGGGTCCTGTGCAATATCTTTGCTAATTCTAGGACTGCACTCTTCTGGACAGAGATCTTGGATGTTGATACTTAGATCTGCTTGAGCCACTTGCCTAGCTTCGGGGGTCACTGCACTAGGTGCTCGAATTACCACTGGGACCACTATTGCCTTCACCCTCCACATCTTCATGAGCTCTTCTCTGAGCCCTTAGTACATTTTAAGCTTCTTCAGGAACTCATCAAGGAGATGCTCTCTCCCCACTGCTGTTCTGCGTAGGCCTGAACCCCCTTAGTGAGCTTATTATCAAGACTGGCTACGGATACCGACTACGGAATGGAGCAGTTGTCAGCCACCTTCTGAACATGGATGACATCAAGCTGTATACCAAGAGTGAATGAGACATCAGGTAATCAGAACTGAGGGGATCCAACTACCAGAAGGCAACATCGCAGGCAATGAGGAGAGCTACATGTACCTGCGAATCACACAGGCAAATGGGAACCACAAAGAGGCCGCTAGGAAAGCTGCAACGACCAAGTACCTGCAGAGGGTCAGGCAAGTCTTGAGGAGTCAGCTGAACGGTAAGAACAAGATTCAGGCTATCAACACCTATGCTCTGCCCGTGATCAGGTATCCTGCTAGGATAATAAGCTGGCCAAAGGAGGAGATAGAAGCCACTGACATCAAGACAAGGAAGCTCCATCAACCATGCATGGAGGGTTTCACACCAAGTCCAGCACCCTGAGGGTGTATGCTAAGCAGAACCCGGGAGGCTGGGGACTAGTGAGTGTCAGCACCACAGTCTAGGATGAGGCAGTGAACATCCATGAATACATCAGGAAGATGGGCCCCAACCAACTATGTGCTCAGTGAATACCTCAGGCAGCAAAAACCCAAGAAGGAAGAGGAGCAAGACGAGGAGCACTCATTGAAGGACAGGCACTGTATGTATCACCGGCAGATGAGGAATAGGCTGACATCCCGAAATTCTACTAGTGGCTGGATTGAAAGACAGCACGGAAGTACTAATCATGGCAGCACAAAACAAGCTCTCAGAACAATCCATAGAGGCTGGGGTCTGTCTGAACCAGACAAGACCCCCGGTGCAGAATGTGTAAAAATGCCCCTAAGACATTCCACCACGTAACAGCAGGGTGCAAGATGCTAGCAGGCAGGGCAGACATGGAACGCCATAACCAAGTGGCCGGCATAGTATACAGAAACATCTGTCCTGAGTATGGCTTGGAAGTCCCGAGATCAAAACGGGACTTCCAGATACAGACAGAAAAAATGGTAAGGTCTAACCAACCAGACATAGTAGTGGTAGACAAGCAGAGGATAGAGGATAGCTTGTGATAGACATAGCAATACCCAATGACAGCAGCATCAGGAAGAAGGAACACAGGAAGTTAGTGAAATACTAAGGGCTCAGAGAAGAGCTCGAGAAGATGTGTAGGGTGAAGGTAACAGGGGTCCCAGTTGTATTCAATGCAATTGATGAAGTGACTCGCGAGCTAGGCGGCTGGCTTCAGCAGATCCCAGGAACAATATCCGAGATCTCTGTCCAGAAGAGCACAGTTCTAGGAACAGCAAAGATGCTGTGCAGGACACTCAAGCTACCAGACTTCTGGTAGGGTACCTTAGATTGCAAGATAAAGACCCCCGCAACTCAGTATAGTACAGTATAATACTACTCCATTCAACAAGCAACCTCTAACCCTGTAAGATTGCTTTAAATAGTCTGGTTAAAAAGTTCACTGCTCTGTCTCCTAGATATCGCCATACTGATACGAGTATGTCATCTGGACTGCCTTTGATCCTCTTTCTAGCTGCCATCACTTCTACCTTACTAATCCTCTGCACTACCTGATTCTAAACTATATCAAGATACAAAACCTTTTTTTCATCCTTCCTCACACATACACGTCTTTCCCTTTGCTTTTGCTATTTTTCTTTTTGCTGTACACCTTCCTGTACCTTTGTCTTTCTTAATTTCTATAACTAGCCCTCTTTTCCTTTGTTAACCTCTTTCTTTCAATATTTGTGTGTATATTGTAATTCCGTTATGAAGTAGACATGGCACGATACCACTTTTTTATGTCCGATACAATACCGATATCATAAATTTGGATATCTGCCGATACCGATATGAATCCGATATAGTCTATTTTATAATCAATAAAACTGTTTTGTTTTTGTTTTTTATATCTTGCTGCATTTTGTATAAGTTCATACCCAAATTTAAAAAGACAAAACACTAAAGCTATTCTATTACACTCGTATGCAAAAAATACACTGCACCCAAAATATTTCGCAGTTCAGCAATACTGATCTTTTCATTTAAACCTTTAGCAGAACTTTAAATCTAAGTATTTAAAGTAATATTCAAAAAGTAATTAAAATGCAATTTTATGCAGATTTGAAAAATTCTTTGGTTCTGAAAAAAAGAAGTGCAATATCAGCACAAAATAATGTTTATAATTCACAACTTAAAAAAAAACCAAGAAGTTGTAGAATGGACCCTTTTATACTTAAAGTTTAACATAAATAGACATCCAGAGTGTAAAGCAGTACAAATCAATGCAAACACGGCTTCATGACATCTTTTATCAAGATGAATGTCAGTGTAAGTTGCTTCTATCACATTTAACCTTAAATTGAATTTTGTATAATTTCGATAGACTAAGGAGCTTGGAAAGAAAAGCGTCTGGACTTTGAGTTGCTTGAAGACGTTTCACCTCTCATCCGAGAAGCTTCTTCAGTTCTAAGGTCAAATGGCAGAGAGTCCCAGATTTAAACCCAGTGGGAGTTTCCCCCCATAGAGGGACAAAGGACCCCCTGGTGATCCTCTACCTAATCACATGAGCCAAGGTGTGAAAGCGGGTGTGGGACCTAATCAGCCAGGGTTTCGGGTGAGCTCATTGTGAAACCTGGCCCCACCCTATCATGTGATTTCCTGAGGTCGGATGGCCCAGGATGTGAGTGGGCGTTAAGGCGTCTGGGAAGGGATCTCAAAACTGGATTATAGATGGCAGACAGTTGGTGTCGTAAACCACCGCCTCTGTTCAAAGATGGTTGCTCACAGTGGACGTAAATGGCTTCTTTCACTCCTCTTTCAAACCATCTGTCCTCTCTGTCCAAAATGTGAATGTTGGCATCCTTGAAAGAGTGACCTTTGTCCTTTAGATGCAGATGAACTGCTGAGTCTTGTCCTGTGGAGGTGGCTCTTCTATGTTGTGCCATGCGCTTGTGAAGTGGCTGTTTGGTCTCTCCGATGTAGAGGTCTGGGCATTCCTCGCTGCACTGTACAGCATACACCACATTGTTAAGTTTGTGTTTAGGAGTTTTGTCTTTCGGGTGAACCAGTTTTTGTCTGAGCGTGTTGCTGGGTCTGAAGTACACTGGGATGTCGTGCTTGGAGAAAACTCTCCTGAGTTTCTCTGATACACCGGCTACATAGGGGATGACAATGTTGTTGCGTCTGTCTTTCTTATCCTCCCTCGCTGGTGTCTGATCTTCTTATCTGTGCATCTTTGCTGACTTTATAAACGCCCAATTAGGATAACCACATGTTTTAAGTACTTCCTTTACATGTGTGTGTGTTCCTTCTTTTTCCCTTCAGGCTTAGAGGGAACATGTTCTGCCCGGTGGTGTAGGGTCCTGATTACCCCAAGTTTGTGTTCCAGAGGGTGATGGGAGTCAAAGAGGAGGTACTGGTCCGTGTGTGTGGGCTTCCGGTAAACTTCAATGTTGAGGTTGCCATTCTCTTCAATGTGCACGGCGCAGTCCAGGAAAGGCAAACAGTTATCCTTTGTGTCTTCCCTGGTGAACTTGATGTTTTTATCCACGGCGTTAATGTGCGCAGTGAAGGATTCCACTTCTTGTCTTTTGATTTTGACCCAGGTGTCGTCTACATATCTGTACCAGTGGCTGGGTACTCTCCCTTTAAAAAAGCCAAGAGCCTTTCTCTCCACTTCCTCCATGTAAAGGTTGGCTACAATAGGTGACACGGGGGAGCCCATGGCACAGCCATGTTTTTGTCTGTAGAAACCCTCGTTGTATTTGAAATATGTAGTGGTGAGGCAGAGGTCTAACAGTGTGCAAATCTGGTCGGGTGTGAAGTTGGTCCTGTCTTCCAAGGAGTTGTCTTCTTGTAGTCATTTTCTGACAGTCTCCACTGCCTCCGTGGTGGGTATGCAAGTGAAGAGGGAGACTACATCAAAGGACACCATGGTTTCATCTGGGTCCAGGGTAAGTTTCTGGATCTTGTCGCTGAAGTCGGTGGAGTTCTTGATGTGATGTGGGGTGTTCCCCACAAGAGGTGCTAGGACGGTAGCAAGGTGTTTCGAGATGTTGTAAGTGGCTGAGTTTATGCTACTGACAATGGGTCTGAGTGGGACACCTTCCTTGTGGATCTTAGGAAGTCCGTAAATGCAGGGTATGGCATCCCCTGGGTAAAGGTGGTGATATGTAAGGCGGTCAATGATTTTGTCCCTTTCAAGGTCTTGAAGGCAAGCTATAACTTTCTTTTTGTAGCTGCTTGTGGGGTCTCGCTTTACGGCTTCGTAGGTATTCTCCCACTGGGTTTAAATATCCGATCCAGTAATTTAGGTCAGTATCGGGGGGATACTCCCACTGGGTTTAAATCTGTGACTCTCTGCCATTTGACCTTAGAACTGAAGAAGCTTCTCGGATGAGAGGTGAAACGTCTTCAAGCAACTCAAAGAAGTCCAGACACTTTTCTTTCCAAGCTCCTTAGTCTACGATGACCTGGATGACTGAGAACCTTCACAGACATATAAGTTCGATACAAAACTTAACACAAGTATCGGGGGAAAAAAAGTGTTTTTCATAGTTTTTTGGGTTTTTTTTCAAACCACGAATCTGTTTAACCTGCAACACTGTTATTTTCAAAGTAAAACTTGAGTCTATCCATTGTCAATCACAACGCACAGATATCTGAGCTCCACATATCAGTTGTTAAGCTTAACGTGGGAATGCTTCACAAACATTAAGAGATGAACTTACACACTTGCTTTACTTCTCTTGGATAGCTTTCTGAAATGCCGGTTTGAAAGCATGTAGCGAGGTTGCAAATGCTTTCAGTGTGAAGTAACTCCACACCGCCAACAGGTCTCGCACTCAACAGCCGCTCTATCATGTGACAAATACTGCTCCGACGTGCTAAGGTCACTGCCTGGGTTACGCCATGTCGCAAGTTTTGTGAGGTGCTTTTCTGATATTTAATGGATTGCGTTACATTTTTTATTTCTCTCCCATATCCGATCCAGTAAGGCTACGTTCACACTGCAGGTCTTAATGCTCAATTCTGATTTTTTAATCAAATCTGATTTTTTTTGTCTGCTTGTTCACACTACAAATAAAATGTGACAGCAAACGCGCTCTAGTGTGAACCCTCAAAGCGGCCCGCATGCGCAAAAGAAGACGTCACACACAGCGCGCTCTGTTTACACCCAGACCAAACAGTATTGTCTGACTGATGGCCCTTAATATAAAGACTTGTTTCGGACTTTACGTTTCCCAATTTTGCTTTAAGTTATAAAGTTATTTTGTTATTTACATATGGCCTAATAATTATCCTTATTGCTGTTTTAGAGAGGAGCGATGCTTCAAAGGATAGTTGGAAATTTCTGTCAGAATCTGCAGATTATACAGTACAAATAAAATGTTCAGGTTTCTCCAACGCTGTCTTCCCAACAGTTCCACTGGATGGCGAGGAAGCGTTCGCGATGTCTTATCGGGCACTTCTCCGGCGCTGATAATTGGCGTCTGTCTTGTGTCAGTGACGTAAAAGACGGATTTAATGCGACCTGACCATTCAAACAGCAGTCGCTTTCTAAAACATCAGATATGTATCGGATTTAGTACCACATACGAAAGTGACCCAGATCGGATTTGAAAATATCGGATTTGTGCCGTTCACACTGTCATACCATGATCAGATATGGGTCGCATAGGGTCAAAAAAATCGGATTTGATGCGCTTTCGCCTGCAGTGTGAACGTAGCCTAATTTAGGTCAGTATCGGACCGATACTGATACTGTTTATCAGCTATTATAAAGCCTTCTTGTCTTATTTCTTCTGTCCAGAGGATACGCCAACCACCTTCTTCTGAGTTTCCTTCACAGCATCAGCTGTGCTTTTATACTTATCTGGTAACTCTTTCCTACCACCGAGAGCCGGACTCATTTCCTCCCCTGAATCCTTTCCAACATTCTTTCTTCCTCAACTTTCACCATTTAATCCTTGCCTTAGCATTTCCTTCCTTTCTGTCCTTAATGGCCAACAACATTCTACAGCCTACATGTTATTGTATTAAAAAAAAACAGTAATTAAAGTATAATTGTTGTAATAATAATAATAATAATAATAATTGTTATTATTCAGTGAAGTGTTTACAGGCGTTTTGCTGTTTTGTGTGTCTGTAGTGTGTCAGGCTGTCTGATCACAGAGGAAGGCTGTATTTCACTAGCTTCAGCTCTCAGCTCCAACCCCTCCCATCTGAAAGAGCTTGACCTGAGCTACAACCATCCAGGAGACTCAGGAATGAAGCTGCTGTCGGTTGGACTGAAGGATCCACGCTGGAGACTGGATACTCTCAGGTATGGAGAGAATGTCTGATAGAGGAGGAAGATCTGGAAACATTTTTTGTAGATGTGACACGAACAATCACAGACACACAGCTTTGATAGCGACTTTACAAATGAAAAAATGAATGCGAGAGTCAAAGCTGGTTCAGCTGCAGGAGGAGTGGAGGAGTCCGAAAGAAAATGAGTGAGTTTTCACTGAACCTGTTTCTGGAACAGGACCCAATTCATACACATTAATGTAAAGCCTAAATCTTTTAAAGGTATCATGCAGTTTATCCTCTCACCACCAGTAGGGAAGAAAATCAACCCTAAATTACCCAAACTACTTCACAGTTATGTCCACAACATGTTATCTTGGAAGTCTGCTGACCGTCATCAATTATCTGTTTTTAAGTTTTCTAGTTAGAGCAATGGCATTATATAGAGCAATGACTGATTCTTTAATCAGCTGTTGTTCTTCACTTTCATAGATGAGTTGAAATGTTCCTAAACCTGTTTCCTGGAACAAATTCAAGCATTTGTATTTGTCTTTTGTTAATTCCAGAGCCTTTCAGAAGTAAGAGAAAAATAGGGTTTCAGAATGCACCATCGCCACATGATATATGCAGATTTCAAATAGGTCATGACGTGCTTCATGAGCAGTTTGAAAGGGTGACAGATCTGTGTAAATAAATGAATTTATCTACAATAGTTTTCATACTACACAGATCTTAATGTAGTTAAATTTTTATAGTTTTCCTTGTCTTTAATATAGGTAATGATTAGTATTAATAGCAGCCTTACCTGCGTTTGTGGCACATTTTAAGCTTAGCTTAGTATTTAAGCTTAGTATTAGCACAGTCAGAACTTCTGGTGCTGCTGAGGATTTTTTACATTATTATGTACAGTTATCCCACTTTTTGTTCTCATCAAAACATGGTGATTGAGAAGGTTTATGTTTGCTTTATTTACTGTCTCACTGTGGTTCCTCCTCTGGTTCCATTGTGGGGAAACTATTTGATTTGAATTTAAAATATTTTTAATGTTATTTTAATCCATGGAGTGAAATTAAAGAATTTTCACTTGGAGCAGAAAGATCTAGACCAGCAGTTCACTGCAGTCAAACCAGCTTCCATGTAATTTTGTTTTCTGTACATACTAGGCATTATGTAAACTCAGAGCTCAAACAAAAATAAGCGTCTTCTGGTGGATATGATTTCCACATTAGCAAGTCATTTACTCTGTAATCAGTGAGTTAATAGGTCATGATGTAAATACTAATATACAACTACACAAACAACTGAACACATTCAAAGTTCAAAATTAAATAAATATTAAAATATGAAACTGCTCTGGCTAAATGGATGGTACAACACAGAAGAGCTACCTCATCAGGCTAGGACTCCACAGTCTATTTACCGGCCAGTAAATATGGACGAAATGTAATAAGAGAAATTACAGAGGGAAAAAGTATGAAACACATGAAGAAAGGAAGGTGCAAAAAGACATGCAAATTTGTGACACCAGCTGAAATCTAAATCTGTCAATAACAACATAGCGGTCCTACCACTTAATGCAAATTAATATCATCTGGTTCAGTCCCAACTAATGGCCTATAAAATGGCGTCTCATTGCTAAGGTGTCACAAAAGAAACATCTCATGATGGGTAAAAGCTCTCTGAAGACCTTTACAATCTTATTGTTGAAAACAGAACATCATTTCACTAGAAACTGACTGTGAACAGGTGGCTCCCCACAAAATTTCAGACAAAGTGGGAAAAAAATGATCAGAATAGTTGTCTAAAAGCCAAGGACCACTTATGGAGAGCTACAGAAAGACTTCGAATCAGAACGTTCAATGGTTTCACAGAAAAACAATAACCAATGCACTCATCATCGCTTAAGAAAAAGGATGATCCAATTGGCTGTCCGTAAAGACACCGGAAGATCCTTGACCCAAATTAAGGCAGTTGGTGCCGGGTGCAGCCCCTCAACCATCAGACGGCATCTGAGACTGAAGGGCTTCAAAAACAGAAAACGTCTTCAAAGGCCTCGTTTCCTTGAACACCACAGAACTGACCATTTGGACTTTGCAAGAGGGCACTAAACATGGGACATTGAAAGATGGAAAAAAAGTTTTATTCTCTGATGAGAAAAAATTTATCTTGTCCTGATGGTTTCCAACGTAACTGGCATGATTAACAGATCCCACCTAAGATGTTTTCTACACGCCACAGTGGAGGGGGTGCCAATGGTCTGAGGTGCTTTTTTTTTCTTGAGTGAAACAATGGAGCTTCAGGAGCTGCAGGGGTGTCAAACGGCCGCTGGCTATGTCCAGATGTTGGAGAGAGCATCCCTCATGACTGAGGGCCCTAATCTGTGTGGTAACAACTGGGTTTTTCAACAGGACAACGCTACAGTACACAATGCCTGCAGAACAAGGTTCTTCTTCCAGGAGAATAACATTCTCTTTTGGACTACCCTGTGTATTCCCCTGATCTAAATCCAACTGAAAACCTTTCGGGATGGATGGCAAGGGAAGTTTATTAAAAAAAAAGGACAACAGTTCCAGGCAATAGATGCCCTTTGTGCAGCTGTCTTCACCACTGACCTGGTAGCCTGGCTGCCCCAGGGTGGGTCCGGGACGGGCGTGGGGTTGTGGGGGTGCTTCGTCTCCGAGCTGGGGCCCTGACTGGGCCTCGGGGGCTTGGGTCCTGGTTGGTTTGTTGCCGGGGTTGTGGGCGGGTGGGTGTATGGGGGCCCAGCCCTGGCGCAGGGTGCCGCCGGTGCATCGAGCCACCTGGGGGGCTTTTCGACTGGTGGGGGAGGTTGTTACATCTTGCAGGAGCTCTCCTCTCTTCAGGAACTCACTCTGCAGGAGGGGGAGATACAGGAGAGGTGGAGGAAGATCCTCAGCCTGGGCGTCTATTGTCTTGTGTAGTCTGGAAGATGAGTGGATGACGGGGTGGGTGCAGTTTTCTCTGTGGTGGGGTCGGGTGGGCTGTCCCGGGCTCTGTGGGGCCAGGCGGCGCTGCTGTACTGGGCCCCGGTCCGGATGGGCCTGGGCCCCCTTTCCCTGGCAGGTTGCAGAGTATGGGGGTGCCTACTGGGGTCAGTGGGGGAGCTGGCCCCAGGGAGGGGTCACTTGCCCCTCCCTTCCTTCCCTCCCCATCTCCAGCTGCCTCCCTCTTCCCGCTCCACCACAATCACCCACACATGCAGGGCCTTGGGGTAAAGGTGTGTCACCAGGGTGCAGGGGAGGCATCCCCCCCTCTGTCCCCTTCTCGCTGCCTGTGCCTCAATTTTATCTCACAACTTAGACATTCACATTACTCACACTCTCATAACACATACATATAGGGCACGCTACACGGACTCCAAATTACCATCAGGGTGTACACCTCACCCCTGGCGTCGTTGCCCACCTCTCAATTTTAAATACACGTAGACATTGAGGGCTATCAGGAGTGGCTATGCGCTTACCTGCTGCTCTCTGGCAGATAGCTCCATGCCCTCCTGGGTTTTAAATGCACCTTAGAACACAGATGCATCAACACTACATATGAGCGGGCGGAGGGAGGTTTGGAGTCTTCTTACATCCCTGTTCTCTGCGGCCTGCTGGAGCGGGGGTGCTAGGAGGAGGACTTGGCCATCCGGCTGGGGTCTGGAATGTGGGGCCTCCCTGCTGCTGCGGAGTCGGGGCGGTCTGCATCTCCCCACCGCAGGGAAAAGGGTAACACCACCTGGGTCTGGGTGCAGTTTCCCCCTCCACGGGCAAGGGTTCCTAGACCCAGGGCTTAGAGTACGCTTGGGGATTGTGATTGTGTGTACAGTGTCTCTTTATGTCTGTCTCCACATTGGGTGAGTGTTGAGTAATTGCTTATGAGAGCATGAGGGTGGGAATGGATGTTTGTATCTGTGTGTGCCTGTTTGTTTGCGTCCATATGTCAGGTCGGGTATCAGACGCCATCTCTCTGGGGACATCTCAGACCCTCCAGAGTATGGAGGCCTACCTCCCCCCACCACTTCCCCTGCCAGTGGCAGACGCCCTCAGACATTGGTGTGTTGGTGGGTCTTTGTGTCCAGGGATGGGCGTCCAGGTACACACCGGCTCACTCCTTGGTGGCTGCTTATCAGGGCCTGGGGCCTGGGGCTCGCTCGGGCCACTTCGGGGGTGGGGTGCCCTCATGCCTCTCGGCCTGGGGCTCGGTCACTCTGGCACAGCTGGCTGCCGGCGGAGCTCCCGGGCACGTAACTGCAACCCCCCCCCTGGCTTATGCTCCGCGGCTGCTGAGTGACCCCTCATCTGGGACTCTCCTCAGCTCTTTCTGGGATAGTGGCGCGGCTGCCCCTCTGTTGGTTTTCCTTGGTCTCTTGTGTTCTGAGGGCCTCTGGATGTCTGGAGTTTTGATCTCCTCCATACCTGCTTCATGCCCTGGAGGACGGGGCTGTGGCCCCCCACACCCTCTAGCAGATCATTACATGAAGGAACCTTTTAAAAACAAGCGCGTCCATGCTCACAGGTGTACACGCGGGTGCTCACACACACAAACTACACCCTTTTTGGCTCCTACCTTAAAGCACACTGTGCGCTGTCGATCTTACGTGCTGCACAATAATGTTTAACATTTAGTATTTACTGTTATATTCCCATAGATTATCATGATGTTGTTTATTCTATTGCTCTCGTTTTCTTCTGCTTGTTTTCTTTTTTCTTTCTCAACAGGTGATCCAGGTGATTGATATATGTATTTTTTGTCTGCTTATTTTGTTGGTTCTTGTTTTTTGCCCTTTTTCCCCGTCCCTCTTCTCCGCTGTTTTTTTTCCCTCTTTCTTTCTCCCTTTTCTTTTCCTCATTCAAGTCTGTCCCGTATCTAGCAAGTGAAAATAAAAAATAAAATAAACAATAAAAGGTGAATCAAATAGACCATTACGGCAAGGCTGGGATGGTCCATTTGGTAAAGTAAATCCGTTGGGCATCTTTCTTCGCCTTTAGACAATAATTCTGATGGCAAAAGAGCCAAACGGGACAGGCAAAAAAAAGAAAAAAGAAAAAAATGAAGTGTTCCCACTGACCTTATGGAAACTCAAGCATGCCGCAATGAATTTTTGAAGTGATCAACAATAACGGTGGAGCTACTCATTACTGAGTTCATGTTTGGAACTTTGATTTCTGTTTTGGGGGTTACGGGTTTTTTGGAGGTGTGGTCCTAAACTTTTGATCAGCTGTAAAACAGCTTATTTCAGTTTTTTTTTTCTTTCAATAACTTGCATGCAAAAATTGTTTTGTCTCACTCCCATTTCTTCTTGTTGTATGTTGAAGCTCTGCTTGGAACCCTATTAAGATCCAACCATGCAAAATAAGATATTTTTTTTTACCATTTTTCAAGTGGTCTTAAAGTTTTGATTGGAATGTATTTTCTAGATGCATTGTAGTGACTGTTGTTACTCAACTGTAAAAGGCCTGTTAAACACTATAAATTAAATCAGATTAAAGTTCATGAATCAGAGCAAAGGCAGAAGGTGTCCTTTCCAGCTAAACAGAAGAGGAATATAAAGATAATGAAGGTCACAGTCTGAATCAGTCATATTTTATTCAATACAGTGGTGCACTGACAGATTCAGAATCAGTCCAAATCATCAGGAATTTGATCCACATATGGATTGAAGTGTATTTCTGAAAATGTTGGACTGTTCCTTTATCAGTGTCTAACAGTACGTGGATGAGAGCGATGTAATGTCCATGTGTGCATGCTGAAAGAGACTGTGCTGGTCTGACCTCCCTCCTCCTTTCAGGGTGGAGCCTGCTGGAGTCCGATGGTTGACACCAGGTCTGAGGAAGTGTAAGTGTGTTTTTAATGTGATTCATGAAAACAAAGCAGCACACATTCAACCATCTTCAAACTGTCACATCACTCATTCACATCTCTGATGTCAGGAGTCATCATCAAAGTGTCAATCAATGAACAGATGATGGATCAATAACTGCAACTGGATTGTGTTTGTTCTTTCCATCAGATTCCTGTCAACTCACAATCGACACAAACACAGTAAACAGAAAACTCCAACTGTCTGAAAACAACAGGAAGGTGACAGGTGTGGATGAAGTTCATTCATATCCGGATCATCCAGACAGATTTGATATCCGCCCAGAGTTGCTGTGTGAAAATGGTTTGACTGGTCGCTGTTACTGGGAGGTCGACTGGAGAGGAAACGTTCATATATCAGTGAGTTACAGAGGAATTGGAAGGAAAGGAGACTCTACAGATTGTTTGTTTGGATTTAATGATCAGTCCTGGAGTCTGAGGTGCTCTGATGATGGTCCTCGTCATATCTGGCATAATAACAAATCAAAGTCCATCTCCTCTTCCCCCTCCGTCTCTAACAGAGTAGGAGTGTATGTGGACTGTCCTGCTGGCACTCTGTCCTACTACATAGTCTCCTCTCACACTCTGATCCACCTCCACACCTTCAACACCACATTCACTGAACCTCTTTATCCTGGTTTTTATGTTTGGCCTGGTGCTTCAGTGTCTCTTTGCCAAGTTGAGTGTAAAGAGTGTCCTCCTGTTAGAGAAACACTCTGACTGTTGAACAGATAGTTCAGTGTGTACATGTCTGTCTCTTTTACTCAGATGTTTTCAGATTCACAGATTCAATCCGTTGATGTTTTAAACTGTTCTAAATGATTCCTTGTAAACTTCTTCCTCTTCAGTCCTTTAAAGATGGAAGCTACTATTATTCCAGGATCCACATGTTGTTTTTCTGTCTTTACGGTGAATATTAGTATAATGTTTGTTTCTGAAGCTTAGTTCACAATGTGAACTCTGCATTTTCAACAAGTCTGAGCTCATGAAAATGAATCCAAATGTTTGATTTCTCTTTCTGAGTGTGATTTTTCCACACTGTCCGCGTGCTCTTACTGTTTCAATCATTTTTGAAAATGTTTCAGGCATAAGGGGAAAATATTGGCTAAGTAGTTTTTAATGGGGTTTTGACCATAATATGTTTGTATTAAGTGGCATGCATTATAATAACATATCTAATACATTGCAAAGACTTCATTAACTTATTGAAACTAGTCTCGCCTTTTTCTCAGAGACATATCGAGGTAGAATTTGGTACACTATGTAGGTAACAGCTTGATTATGATATTTATAGAAATATATAAATATGCCTGTATAGAATTGCATATGTTGTGTATCTGTTTAGTTTGTGATAGTTTTCATGTTTGATACAAAGGGTTCTGGTGGTGAATCTGGTGTAATTTGGTGATAGACATTAGTGGGTTTTTTTGGGGGGGGGGGGGTTGTAATAAAACATTGCATCGAAAACGAAGAGGAATTGATGACAGACGGTTTTTTTGTCCATAAAGGAACGTTTCCCCTCTAAAGAGCCTTTTAAGCTACCTTCTGCCTTCTGGAGTACACATCACTGAGTTTACCAGGTGATGTTTGATGTAATTCCTATTTTTGATGACTTCATTAATCTCTATCATATGTTGCTGTTTGTATTTGAATCCAAGCTTTTTAAAAATACCAGTTTATGGCGGTCTTTATTGCAGCAACAGCAGAACAGAGCCACCAGATCTCCTTACTGTAGGGATGAAAGGTTCTGCTTTTTCCTTTTGTTTGTCACAGAGTGTCAGGGAAGGCCAAGGCTCCCTGTCAGTGGTTTAAAGGGGACAGTCCCAGATATGACTAAACATTCCTGTAGTGGCTCTTACTTACTTTTGTGTTGATGGTTCATTTTACAATATGTATGAATTCAAAGATCTAAATTTGAATTGAATTTATTCAGCTTTTTTGACAGGCGGCCATACTGAGACCTGGAACTCCATCTAGTTTTCACTGAAAGATGAAAAGGTTCAGACAGCTTACAGTTTAATCACATGAGTTTAGTTCGATTGCTTTGATTTAAACCCTGACACATTTGATTTATCAGAATGAAATACTGAGACCGAATCATTTTGATGCTAATAGCCCCTTGTCAATTACCTAGTTGGATTGACTCGACACAGTCGCCACAATTTTCACGGTTTTCCATTAGGTCATTGTACCTTGTGAAAGATCCACAACAGACCCGTCTACATACTCTTGCTTTTGAGCATACTTTTAGTAACTACAGTCGCTATTACACACAACTCGGCAATAGCTCTGCGGCTCACGGCCGGGCCAACCACCCCAGACTTTTTATGGTGGCGAGGCATGATTGTGGACATCCGTCCAGGTGCGTCTGCCTCTGCATGCCACCGAATGGCTGGTCAGTAGCGTCACTGGATAAGTCATGAAAGCAATTCATTCACAAAAATCAAAACAAACATTTTTGAAACCTGGCAACAAGGAAAATGTCTACAAAAAATTATGCAAATTAATTACATTGCAGGACGCTCGGATGCGCAGAAGATGTGGAGACTTTAATGCTCATAGCACACTCTGGGGAGAAGAAAGTGTGTTTCAGCAAATACTTTTTTCCTCCCTCTGATTACACACTTGAGGCTGTTTCAGCTGCTCAGTAATTCAGTAATTCAGACTCATGTCTAAAATCTAGTGAGAAAACACTGCTGTGGTTGTTGTGATCAGCACACAAGGTTTCAGCTGTTTTGGGGCTTCACACCAGCTTTGGAAAAAAAAACTTAGACTTTGGATGTGTTTGGTTGACTTGAAGCTTTCTGGGAGTAGGTGTCATCAGGTTTGTTCTACACATTGTCAAACAAAGCTGCCGTGACTTTAACTTTGATGGTCTTCACAGTCCACAGCTACAATAATAGTAATGGTGTATTGTTTTCTTTTATACATATGTGTGTCTGCTTGGGATAAATAGAATTGATAGTATCAAAAACATTCATTCATTAATTCCAAGGCCCAGCCCAGATGACTCTAGTTGATAAATATGGGGATCCTGGTTGCTCCCTGCCTAGAAGCAGCAGGTAAGCCAAACTGGATGTGTGTTTCAAGTCAGCTATCTCATCAGTGAGCTGATGCAACAAAGTATAGATATATAATATTCATTACAAAGACAATTTGACTGTCTGAAAGAAACTGAGGACAATTATAGATCATAAGGCCCATTCAGAGTCTCCTTAACATCAAGTCCAACTTCATGTTTATCTTTCATCAAAGCAGGAAGCTTAGCTCAGCAAATCCATTTATTATTGACCTGCTTAGAGTCCCGATGAGGAAAGCAACATTTATTATGATTTTGATTATTATCAGCAGAAAGGAAGAACCTGTCATTTCTCAGTCATGTTTATCATCACATTATCGTTAAAGGCCAAAACCATAAAAACATATTTATCAGTATTCTGAACATTTGTTTTACAGCAAAATGAGCAGAATTAAAGAGCTTTTTATAAGTTTCACTTTTCATCTGCTCTTTTAAATCAAAAAGTTCACAGAGTCAAATTTAGTTTAAAAGTCAAAACAAAGAATTCCCAAATTTCAATCTTAATGAATGATACAACTTTAACAAAGTCAATCAGCTGTTTTTTGCTTTATACTCTTACTTGTTGTGTTAAAGGCTATAGCTTCATCTCTTACGGATGCCTCGGTTTCCATGGAGAATGATGAGATGAGGCTCCGCCCAGCGACAGCGTGGACAGCATCCTTGAAACCTGACGTGGAGACGTTTCCACCGACTTCATTCAATTTTGACACATTTTAAAAGATTTTGAAAAATAAGTGAAGAAAAAAGTGTTACAGATTTGTAACAGTGTTACAAGTACAGATAATGAACTTTACTAAATGAACAAATGCAGGATTGTGTCCAAATAGAAAGCATACAATTAAAGAAGGAAAGGAAAAAGGAAGTAAAATGAGGAGATAGAAGGAGGGAGGAAAGGAGAGAATAGGAAGAAAGGGAGCACAGAGCTCTGCTGCTCTTCTACAATAGAATATGACAGGAAGCTGGAAAGACTCACAGGAAGTCTTCCTGTACAACTCCTCCATCTAATGCACAGTACACACAGCAGTAGTTGCACCCTCTTTGTGGGATTCTGGATATTTATCACTGAGCAATTTGTATAAATTAGAGCTATTGCTTATATTTTATAACTTTATAGTATATTGTATTATTTAATTTAGTTCAGTCTGTTACTGTTCTTATTGTCTTGGAGGAACTGTAACCACATAATTTCCGTGTTCTAATTCCAAAAATTTGACAAAACAGAAATTTTCCTGCAAACATCCATGCCACAAGCTATAACACAGCCAAAATGATGGCTAAATCAAAAAAAAAGAGTAAAAAATGTACAAAAGGTAAGGATTAATTGGATCCAGTTTATCTTGTTAAATTTCTAAATAGTGGAGGAAGATGAGATGATAAGGAAGATGAGGTTTTTTTGGTGTGCATTGGGGGTGGGGTGAGCATGATCACTGCTTGCCTTTCTGTAGAAGTCACCACACACCACTGCTGTGATGTTGGTCTGTGGACGCCTCTCTGGGTTTTCCGTCCTGCTCAAGGTTTACTCTCACCTTCCTGAACTTCCTGTTTGTTGTAACTGATGCTGGTCAACTCTGTGTGAACCTGCATGTGAAGGTAATGGAAGCAGTTTGTAATGTTTTCTTGGCTAACATCAGCTTTGTGCAGCTTAGTTCCAGCACAAATCTGCCACTCCATGGTTCACAGTGATGGACTTCGAGCTGGACCAATGACCAGAGTGTTGGACCAACCGTTACACGCTTTTCCTCCTGTTAGTGTTTGTGAGTATGTGTCTGTTAAAATTAAATCTGTCTATACAGGTCTAAGTGATTATTTTCTCTGTAGACTATCTTTAACCTGTATATAAAAGATGATTGAATACACCATGTTCATTTTTTACTTCTCTTTTGAATTTTCAAGTTGAGTGTTTTGTCTACTTCTTCTGGAAGTTTCAGCTGCTGTTTACAGGCAGGTTTATAGAATTCAAAGGAAAAAAGGCTCCATAATGAGTCTGAATGTTTTCAGTGATCAGAAAAATAACAGTGATGACTTTTTCAGTTCTCAGTAGAGGATGGAGTTTGTGGTTCAGCATGTAGGCCAGTTTGCAGATGAAGGCAGCAGCTTTGTAGGCCAGCAGTTTTATTTTTGGACTCATTTCATATTTATTTTTTTAAACCTGTCCTGTCCAGTAGTTATAGCAAGCAGAAATATGGTCTTATCTAGCCTTAATAACAATGTCCCAAAGAATAGAATAGAATAGAATGCCTTTATTGTCACTATGCAGTTGTATAATGAGATACAGAGCATCTCCTACTCAGTGTAAACATGCTGGGGGGCATCAAGGCCCAGTGTGCCCAAGACCCACGCCTGACCAAGCGCACACACGCAAACAAACACCCCTAGAATTTCTACCCCACCCTCTGAAGTGTGCATGGACAGGTGCCCACCAATAACAAGCAGTGACCAGTGATACATTTAACCCGGGTACCAGTTGAAAAAATTGTAATGCAATGTAGAAATTCTTGATGATGGTTTCTATAGTCTAAAAGTTGATGCTACTCACAGATAAGCATACGTGTTTTCAGTGGCTGAAAACACATGTTTATCCATGACCAGCTAAACTAAATAAAGGCTGAAATTCTGTTTTTAAAAAAAAATTATTATTATGAAATGTACAACATACAGAATAGAGCAGGATAGATTAGGAAGCTTACAGACAAGACAGAGTTGGTAAAAAAAAAATAATACAAGTGTGATTGTGAGTGTGTGTAGTGAGTGTGTTAATTTCTATTCAGTCCAAAGCAACATTAATTCAGTATTATCACCATCATCACCAGTGATCATAATAATGACAATAATGATAGCAATAACTGTGTCCAGTGACGAACTATGAACAATAATAATAATCACAATGATAACAATAAAAACCATTATAAGAAGAATAAAGAGTATAACTTAGAGTCATGCGTCACCAGAGGGTAGCTGGGAAAGATCATCAGTAATAATGTTCTATGGTTAGTTTTTTTTTCTTCCCCTCTCTTCCCTTTTCCTTTTTTCCCTTTTCCTCATTGGCCCTTCTTCGTTTTCTCCCTCCCCTAGCCAATAAACTGTTGGCAAAATTTTTCTTGTTTTCAGAGGTAAAGAAAGGTGAGAGGAGGAGATAATAAGGATTAAATATAATGCTGAATAACTAAATGCTGCTAGTCTGTGATGTAACTCCCAGCAGTATCACATCATTTCTTTGCTTTGACCTTCAACACTAGTTTGCTTAGCTAGCAGTTAGAGTATGAACTCTGTAAGCAGTCAGCTTGGTCCTGGGCATTGTTACTGAAATAAAGCTGCTCTCCTACAGCCATGTTTGACCTGCTGCTTTGTAGGACTACAGTAATGGAGGGATTTGGAGGCTGAAGTCGGCTCTGTGAACTATAGTGGTGAACTGATGAAAGCTGTGTCTCAGATGGGGTGCATGTTAGTCCAACACATCAGACACGACCTCTGTAGCTCTCAGTTGTTGTGCACATGGCTGGTTTGTGTTTCCTCTGCAGGTGACAGTAGAAAGTGTGTGTGAGCTGATGTGGATGTGAATTCAGCAGCATGAATCAGTGTGAGGACAGAGAGGAGGGAGTCCCTCCCTCTAAAACCACTCTGTGTGGGGAACATGAGAGCCAGACAAAAGCTCAGAGGTGAGATGACCATCTCTAACTGTCCATGACTCTTCTCCATGTCACAGCTCAGCACTCACATCACTGCTCCATCATTATTCACAGGAACCAACCTGGACCTCCACCCAGCTGTGTGTTCTTAAAGGGTGACAAAGTGAAGGATATCATCAAGAAATTTGAACCAACACGACCATTTCAGAAAAAGTAAGTTAATGTCAGTATTATAATGTCTTGCATTTACATCACATCTAAACTGTGTCTATATTAGATGAGGCTTTTATTGAGGATTTGCGCTTTTTTTAGGATCCATCAGAAACTCAAACCTGAACCCAGCTGTGTGTCCTTACAGAGTGGCCAAGTGAAAAAGATGATTAATACATTTGAACAAAGAGAGCCAAGTGGGAAAAGGTTTGCTAATGCGATAATATCAGTAATATGTGATTAACCTTTTATTGAAGATCTGAACTTTTTTAGGAACCATCAGAGAGTCAAACATGGACCTGAACTCACCTGTGTGTCCGTCAAGAATGATGTATCAAACGGTGATGGTTGTTCTCCTGCAGACAGGTAATGTGTGTGTAAATGTTGTTGGTGAGTCAGTGTTTGTGAATAAATCCTCCATCATGTTTAATGTCAGCTTAGCTCTTTTTCACACACATTTCCATGATCATATGTGAAGTGGTGTGTGTTGGAGTGTTTCCACAAACACAGCAGTCAGAGTGTAAAGAATGGATGTTATAGGAGGCGTTTCTGTAGTGAAGTGGCTGAGTGTCTGTAGGACTCACGCTGCTCCAGTAGGTGTCCTTTGTGCTTTGCTTCAAACACAGTGTAGGGAGGAACTTCCACTCAGGTCTTTCAGGTTTTGCTGGATGTCAGAGGACAAACAGTTGTGTGCTGTTGTAGCATAAGTGCATCAGTTCAGGGTCTGTGTGTCAAGTTTTGCCCAGAAGGCAGAGTGACAAGACCCAATCGCAGAACTCTTCTGAACAGTAAGGAGAAGGGAGGGGAACTCGGGATGGAGGGAAAACAAAAACAAACTGGCTGGTCATGATAGTGAGGACAGGGGAACGATGACACTGTGTGTGCAGCTGTCGGTGGTTCTAAGTTGAAGCTTGGCTGGTACTCATGTCCTCCAAGGACCAGAGTTATCATGTCATCATGTTGTCAGTAATTTAATATATATTTTAACTGTAATTATTATGAATTCCTCCTGGTACCACATTTCTGATTCTAGAGCAGATTTAGAAACCTCTTTTAAACCAGTTTATAAATCTTGATTAAAAACTAATTAGTGTGTTTATCTTTTTCTGCTGGAGTCTTGTGCTTTTACTTTCTTTATTTGACTTCATTTTTTCATTCATATTTCTATTTTTTAATAAGTGATATGATTTGTAGAAATGTCAGTTGATTTTAAGTTGTTTTCTAAAGATTATGAGCCCTCTTTGTTTTCTGTTGAGAGTTTAATTCAATTCAATTCAATTCAATTTTATTTATATAGCGCCAAATCACAACAAAAGTCGCCTCAAGGCGAATTCCATAAGTATCTCTTTAATTTATATATTACAGTTTTTCTCGATTGCTTAAACACTATAACCAGGCCTCTAAACTAAAATTTCAAAACCATAAACGCTATTGGTCAAAAAGCTCACCCATTTCCCTGAACTATAAACACTATTCCCTGCTTTGACACATGACTCAAATTTGGTGAACTGGTACTGCAAAACTCTACACACAAATCCCTACATTTGACAGTGCTTACACCATGTAGTCATGTAGAAAGCACTAGCATGCAATAATGTTAACTTAAGTCAGCATAGCTTGAGCCCAATTAGCACACAATTAACCAGGTGGAAACACTAGGAGTCAAAATTTAGCACACACCAATCAGAACCTGCGATGGATAGATAAAAGGGCCAAAGTCAGCTCATTCAGGTTTGAAACAATGGATCCAAAGAGATGCAAAGGAAGAGGACGTGGTGGAGAAAGAGGACGTGGTGAAGGAGGAGGATGTGGTGGAGAAAGAGGACATGGTGAAGGAGGAGGACGTGGTGGAGAAAGAGGACGTGGTGAAAGAGGAGGACGTGGTGGAGAAAGAGGACGTGGTGAAGGAGGAGGACGTGGTGGAGAAAGAGGATGTGGTGAAGGAGGAGGACGTGGTGGAGAAAGAGGACATGGTGAAAGAGGAGGACGTGGTGGAAGAGGAGGAGGAGGTGGTGAAGGAGGTGGAGGTGGAGAACGACGGCGACAAGGAAGGGAAGAGCAAGGGCACGAAGACAGTCAGTCTCGGATGAAATTCGAGCCACTTTAGTTGACCATGTCCTTGTCCATGGGATGACTATGAGGGAGGCTGGGCAACGAGTACAACCAAATTTGAGTCGCTTCACTGTTGCCTCCATCATCAGAACCTTCAGGGAGGAAAACAGGTAGGTGTACTTGCAGTAAGACTGCTTTGTACAGTAACGTTTAAGTTACTGAATTTATGTGTCTTGAGTTTCAGTATGTTTCCATTATTTTCCTGTAAAATGAATGTGTGACAGTTACAGTAATGAGTGCTTCTATTTTTGTAGGACACAGAGACGACCACCTGGTGGAGGCAGGTTAAGGCTTTTGTCGGAGGAGCAAGAGAGGAACTTGTAAACATGGTAATTGCAAATAATGTAATCCGCCTGCAAGAGATTCAAAGGAGAGTGATTGAGGATGATCATCTTTTCGAGGCATAAATGCCATCAGCCTCTCCACAATTGACCGCATCCTCCGAAAGAATCAATTCCGGATGAAACAGGCATACCGAGTCCCTTTCGAGCGAAACTCTGACAGAGTGAAAAACCAACGTGTGGAATATGTTCAGGTATGAGTTTTGATACTGTATAAGGTATTGTGTACCATCACAGCATGGCAGTTTATGCTGCCATCTCAGCACTCTTGAACTTTGGTTCAGGGTACCGATTGACTCTACTGTGTTATGTGTTTTGCAGAGAATCTTTGAGATTGAAGGACGGCCTGTTCCCCATGAAATGATCTTTGTGGATGAGGCAGGTTTTAACCTGACCAAAAGAAGGAAAAGGGGAGGAACATAATTGGCCATCGGGCTATTGTAAATGTCCCTGGTCAGCGTGGGGGAATGTCACTATGTGCGCAGCCATCAGCCAACGAGGGTACTCCACCGCCATGCCGTACTAGGACCCTATAACACTATGCTTCTCCTTGCTTTTCTTGATGGTTTAAGACAACATATGTTCCAGCTGGACTACAGGGAACCAGCACAGCCAGAGCAGCCTCACTACATTGTTGTGTGGGATAACGTCAGCTTCCATCGCGCTGCTCTGGTTCGTGACTGGTTTACCAATAACCCAAGGTTTTCTAATATCTTTCTGCCTGCATACTCCCCTTTCTAAACCCGATAGAGGAGTTATTTTCGGCATGGCGGTGGAAAGTGTATGACCGAGAACCTTATGTCCGTGTTCACCTCCTTCAGGCCATGGAAGAGGCCTGCCTAGACATATCAGTAGATGCATGCCAGGGGTGGATCAGGCATGCAAGAGGATTTTACCCCGCTGCCTGGCTGGGGCCAATATAGCCTGTGATGTGGATGAGATTCTCTGGCCTGACCCAGACCAAAGACAAGATGCTGTGGTGGGATAATGTTTCTGGTGTGTGTTGTACTGTATAGTACATGAATGACAATGTGCCACTGTACATACATTGGTTGCGTCTTTTGTGTTTATCATGTGACAAGGGTTTTGAAGGGAGAACCATAAGCAACCTAATTGTTTTGGAACTATTGTTTTGAATTAATTGTACCAGTGTGCAAAACTCTGTTGTAGTGTGTGTGTTTTTGAGGGCTTGTGTTTGATGTCTGAGGGCAAAGTTCGGTTTTTCAGCAGGAGTGAATAGTTTTGGGTGTAGAGCTTCATTTTGACCTGGAAATAGGATGTTTGGGGAATTGAGTGAGATGTTATGGATTTGTGTTTACTGTTGTGCGGATATGAGGCGTAGTTTCAAGAAATGTGTTTTAGCAATCGAGAAAAACTGTAACAGCATTGTTAGAGTTACATTAAGTAAAATATACATGACAACTAGAGGGCACTGTGAAGTATACTAAAAGCTAAAACGTAGATGTGATGAGACATGTTTTATGTTTTACAGGTCAGAGATGGAGAAGGCCTTACCAGTGCAGCTGCTGGAAATGCTGAAGAAAATGGGAGAGGAGGAGCTGAAGCTTTTCCACTTTTACCTGCAGTATGAACCTGGAGATGACTTCCCCAAACTCTATAAGTACCAGCTGGAGAACGCAGACAGACTGAAAACAGTAGAAGTGATGGTGCAGGCATATTCAGACCGTGTGATGGAGGTGGCGAGGTTGATTTTAGAGAAGATGAATGAAGGTCAGTCAGAGGAAAAAGACACATTAAACATTCAGTACGGTATGCAGACATGACATTGTCACAGTTTATTTTATGAAATGTATCTAACCATTTTAGTCTGACTTTTAATTGTCTTTTCTTCTCAAATGATGTACAAATGTTATATTTACATTGTTCTGATGCCACACAGGTTGTCATTTTTAAAAAGACCAGTTTACGATTCAAAGTGCACTTTCCCCAACAGGAAGTCGCCCAGCCCAGGAAGCTTTAACAGTTTCATCAGAAGGTAAGAATACATTAATTTGTCTCAGGAGACAATAATAAGGCAGAAACACATGAAGCCTGAGCTGACCAATGAGAGCTTTGATTGTGTTGGGAAATCAGTTTTACCCTGGTTCTTTTTTATTCCTCGGGCCTCCAAAGATGGCACTGGACCCAGTAGTCATTTTTACAAAAACTTTATTCATCTTTATTTAAGCATACATTCTTCTAGAAGGGAAGACGAGGCCGGTGTCCCTCTGCAAAATCTTCACTCCTTTGTTCGTTACAGCCAGCTTTATAGAGGCGACCGTTATGCTATTTGTTTAAAATGATCAAAGCAGATAAATAAATAACAACCCCCAAAAATCTCCATTAAATGGCAAGTTGAAGATGAGGTCTTTCTAAAACCTGATTCGGAATCAGAAACTTTATTAATTCCAGATGGAAATTGAGTTGTCATAGCAGCAAATACACAACAAACAACACGCACTCCTATAAAATGAGTGTAGAAACAGAGTTATGATAGATGAATATTAAGATAAATAGATAAATATAGAGATAAAGGTATGAATATAAATATACAATAAATATAAAAGGACAAGTATGTGTGGAAATATATCTTGTGGTGTACAAAAGTGACAGGCTGCATTGAGGTGTAATTAATTCTGTTCCACATGTGTGGACCTGACCCAAGTGGATGGATTAAAGATTCTGATAGCAGCAGAAGGAACGACTTCCTGTAACGTTCTGTCAGACAGCGAGGTTGAAGGAACCTGTTGCTGAAACTGCTCTTCAGATTATCCAGTGTGTTATGGAGGGGATGGGAGTTATTGTCCATGATAGCCAGCAGTCCTGCCAGCATTCTGTCACTGGTCACCTCATCCAGGGTGGCAAGCTTCATGCCAACAACAGATTTGACCTTCCTGATGAGTTTGTTCAGTCTATTTGGGTCCTTTGCTTGGGTGCCCGCACCCCAGCACGCCATCGCAAAGAAGATGTTGTTCGGAATAACAGACTGATGAAACATATAGAGCAGCCTGCTGTATACATTGAAGAATCTGAGATTTGTAGAACATAAAGCCAGCTCAGATCCTTTTTGTAGGCAGCGTCCATGTTGGCAGGCCACTCCAGCCTGTGATCCAATTGATTGCGTTGCTAATTTGCTGAGGAGAAAACGTATTCGTGGTAAACCAATCGCATGACCAATTTAAGGTGACATAGCAACAAGATGTTATGTCAACCCAAGACAACCCCGATTCTCATTTTTTGTCTGAAAAGTGTGGACTTCAAACTATATACCTGTTTTTAAATTGTGTTGATAGGCCACGAAAAACCAGTTATGATAAAAAATGCAATGTTTTTTCCTGAATACTATTGTTGTTTATGTTTACTACGGGAAGAAATGGTAAAAACTGTGTTTTCTTAGGAAAGCCCTCAAAAGCACTCTCTGCTTGTGAGCAAAAACAAAAACCAAAAACCCCCCACCCTTTCCTATTGGTGGAAAAATGCACCATGTCGACCAATCAAAAAATGATATGGCAACATGGCATTTAGGTATTTAGGAGTGATGGCAGCGAGAAAGCGAAAAAGCGAGAGAGGGAGAGAGAGAGAGAGAGAGTTTTGAGATGTGGGAGATTTGTGACGAGTCTAAAGTTAGTGTGTTGTGTTGTGTAGTTAGTGTGCAGTGTAGTCAATAAGAGTTTTTTTGTGTGTCAGAACAATGAGGAGAGTCCTGAATGTCACAGTTGCTGCCAAAAAGACACCAAAGGAAAATTACAGTGTAAAAGCTGTCTCCAGGTGGAAAACAGGATGAGTGATACACCTCCTGCTGTCAGGCCTGCAGGTATCAGGCTTGTGATGTCCTCCTTTATCTTATAGTGGAAAGAAATTATTTTTGGAATGGCATAAATAATTTCTGTGGCATCTTATTTGATGAGAACACCTGATTGTTCTGTAAATAGTTTGAAATGTTTATATAATAAAAACCCATATTTCCTCTATTTTTAGATAAATAGCTGCATATAACTTTGTTGTTTTCAGTTCCTTTTTTGAAGAAGTAACTAGTTACTATAATTAATTACTTTTTCAAAGTAACTTGCACAACAATCGTCATTATATACTGTATTTTGCAGACAAAAAGTTACAGGACTCACTCACAGACGACAGTTGGACAATCTCACCCAGTGCACAGCAGGAGCTTCACACAGACTCATACTCATAATACAAGTCAGAGCTTTATGTGTGTTTTTGAAATTTTTGTTCAATTTATTTTTACTTCCAATAGTGTTAACATATTACACAGGTCATGAACATTTTTTTTTTTTTTAATTTTCATTATAAGTGTGCTAAAGCACCTAATTAAAAGTATTCTAACAGAAATGTAAATGCTGTCATTTTATTCTTTTAATAAACCATGTAACTTGGATGGATGTGATGGGCATGGCCACAGTGCACACGTCTGATGTTGCTCACAGTGGTCCAAGGGAACGCTCAGGGAGTTTGTGTATTTGCTCAGACTCATTAAAATTTAGAGGGAACATCGCTAATAGGATGTGACTATTTTGATATCAGTCCCACCAATGCAGACAGGGGAGGGTCAGGAGCTGTTTCTGCCAAATTCCACCACCAGCTCCTTTGATTTGGCCACATTCAACTGCAGGTGGTTCACCTCACACCACCTCACGAAGCGATCAATCGGTCTTCTGTACTCCTCTTCCCATCCCATCTCCACACTTCCAATAATGGCTGTGTCATCAGAGAATTTCTGGAGGAGACAAGTTTCTGTGATCTACTTGAAGTTGGTCATATAGATGGTGAAGAGGAAAGGGATATGAGTTCCCTGGGGTGCTCCGATGTTGCTCTTCAGATTCTCTGACACACAGCTCTGCCGTCTCACAAACTGCGGCCTGCCTGTCAGGTAGTCGCTGATCCACTGGACCAGTGGAGCCTCCACTTACATGTCCTCCAACTTCTCCCTCAGCAGCCTGGGCCGGACTGTGTTAAAGGCGCTAGAGAAGTCGAAGAACATTATCCGAACTGTGGTGGTAGGTCCATCAAGGAAGGAGTACGCTCTCTGCAGCAGATGTATCACTGCATTGCCCACCCCCAAGTGGGGCTGGTATGTAAACTGCAGAGGGTCTTGTGACTTGCTCACCAGGGGTCTGAGGTGCTCCAGGATAAATCTCTGCAAAACCTTCGTAATATGAGAAGTCAGTCCTACAGACCTGTAGTTATTTAGTGCCACTGGATGATTCTTCTTAGGCACTGGGACCAGGGATGTTGTTTTCCATAGCACTGGGACTCTCTGGAAGTGCAGGCTCAGGTTGTATAGGTGATGGAGTACTCCAAAAAGCTGCCTAGCACAGGCCTTCAGCACTCTGGGACTGATTTTTTGTTTTGTCTGGAAATGTATTTGTATTCTACTGTCGTACCCATATGTAATTAATTTTATTTCATATTTTACTATTGAGAAGCACTTTGGTGTACCTCTGGTCTTTAAATGTGCTATATAAATAAAGTATTGATTGATTGATTGATTGATTGATGCCGTTGGGTCCTGCTGCTTTCCCCTGTCTGAGCCTCCCCAGCTCTCTTCTCACCTGAGTAGGTGTGATATGCAGGTTGGTCTGTGGGCCGACTGTGTGGAAAGTGGCGGTGGCACAGCAGGCGTGGACGTGACCCTAGGCGAACAGGTGGCTTGGCAGGTGGCCAGCGCGCAGGACCAGATGAGGCAGGACCGGATGAGGCAGGACTGGACAAGGCAGGACCAGAGGGCTCATTGACCTCCGTCTTGGGCTGAACAGGTCCCTCAAGTGCACAGTAGAGGGATACCACTGGGGGCAGCGGCACTGTCGGCAAGGACCCAAGCCGAGCTACCAGACTTTATAATCTGGCGCACATGCAGGGGAGGCATGATGAGGTTCTGGTGTGTGTCAGCCTCCCCTGCAGCCCTGACACAAACCACGTCCCACCACAAACTTGTTTACACTCTGTACATCCCGCACAGTTTCACGTGTACCTTTCTTCTGAAAGCCAGCGATCTCTCTCAACACTCTGATTGGAATTCATATAAAATCCAGCCGTCTCCTGTCACCTCAGGTGGCTATATATTTTAAGGTACAGACCCTACAATTATACATAGAAAACTTTAACAATGAGACGACTAACTGGGTGCTCTAACAGGGTGATATGGCATTATAAGGTAATTTAGATAAGATTGGACCTGATTATTTAAGATCTTGTATGTGAGTAACAGGTTTTTGATTTGCGGATTTAACAGGGAGTCAGTGAAGGGAAGCCAATATATGACAAATCTGCTCTCTATTTCTAGTGCCTGTCAGGACTCTTGCTGCAGCATTTTGGATCAACTGAAGGCTTTTCAGAAAGAATTACAGTAGTCCAGCCTAGGAGTAATAAATGCATGAACTACTTTTTCAGCTTCACTCTGAGAGTCACTCTGTTTCTGATCTTAGAGCACAAATGGAAGAAAGCAGTCCTATATCAGTTAGCTGTTTTACAACTACTCTTTTTCAAAAAATTTCGAAATAAAAGGAAGGTTGGATATTGGCCTATGTCTAGCTAAGACAGTTGGGTCAAGTGATGATTCTTTTAACTAATTGTTTAACAACTGCCAGCTTGAAGGCCTGTGGTATGTAGCTGATCAATAGAGATAGACTGATAGATTTTCTCTCATGGTTAAAATTTTATTTGTGAAGAAATTTATTAACTCATTACTAGTTAACTTTAAAGGAAATCTTGGCTCAACAGGGATCTGACTTTCTGTCAGCTTGGCTAAAATGCTAAAGGGAAACCTAGGGTTGTTCTTATTTACTTCAACCATTGATGAATATTAAGAGGTCATGACTTTACAGAGGGCTTTTCTTTTGTTGACAAACTGTCTTTTCAGGCTAAATTAAGATCTTCTACATTAGTGAGGCATCATTTTCTCATCAGATTATGGGTTTTCTGCTTTAAGATGTGAGTTTGTGAGTTATACCAGGGAGTCAAGCACTTCTGATCCGAAGCTTTCTTTTTGCTTCACTTTTAGAGCCTGATGCTACAATCTTTTAAGTCTTTTTTTTATTTTAATAGTCTTTACTCAATAGACCATAATGACAAAGTGAAAACATGATTCCAAATTTTTTTTTAATTAAAAAAATTATCAGAAAAATAATCTTTAGATAAGTATTCAGGCTTTCCACTTTTCTTGACTGCTTAGAGGTTTCTACACCTTGAGTGGAAGCCACTTGTGGTACATTAAATTGATTGATTATGTTTTGGAAAGGTACACCCCTCTCTATAGAAGACATCGCAGCTGACAAATCAGAGCAAAGCCATGAAGTCAAAGCTAAAAGATAGGGTTGTTGCAATGCACAGATCTGGAGGAGGCCACAGAAAACTTCTTGCCTTCATAATTCTCAAATGGTAGAGACTACCAGGATTCTCCCAAGATCGTCTTAGTGAGAGAGATGACCAAGAGCCTGAAATTCACTCTGAGCTCCACAGAGCCTCTGTGAAGATGGAACTATATTCCAGAAGGACAACAATCACTGCAGCACCTCCACAGATTTTGGCTTTATGGCAGAGTTGTTAGACACAGGCCTCTCCTCAGTGCAAAACACATGAAAGCCCATTTGGAGTTTTCAAAAAAGCACCCGAAGGACTCTCAAACTGTGAGGAACAAGACTTTCTGCTTTAATAAAATCAAGATTAAACTGTTTGGCTTCAATTCTAAAGTCTTTGTCTTTGCCTGATGGTTATATCTAGCCTAAATGAGTTTAAAAGGATTTGCAAACAAGAGATCACAAGATTCCCCTGTCACACCCTGTTAGAAAAATAAGATACGACAAACGGAGACAGAGCAGAGGCAAAGCTTTACTTTATCTTACAAAAAGGAGTCACAGAAGGCACAGAGTCTATTCAGTAACCTCAAATTGGGGAAGTCTGTCTGTCACTCTTTATGCAGTTACCCCCTCTCCCTAGTGACACAACACCAGGAATTCCTTCGCCATATGACGAGATGTTTAGGATAGAGTTAATAGTGGGAGAGAATGTCATGGCGACAGGTATGTGCTATGTTTAGCTGGTTCATCATATGTGGTATAACACAACAGACTCAGACAACTTAACTCTTTTAGTGTTTTTCAATAAAAGCAATGCTGTGTTTATTTATGATTAATCAAGTCCGTGTATCTCCTTATCAGTTTTCAACACGTTACAATCCAGCATATGCTGAAATGTCGTATGAGACATCTTCATCAGCCAGACAGAGTTGGTCATTCATGTAATTGGTCTTGGTGAGTGCCGTGTCAATTAGTCGGTGAATAGGTCCTCAAATAAATGGAATGCAGCAGTAGCCACACAGCATCAGCAAGGCGGCTGCAACTGCAATAGATACTAAGAGAGAAGAGATTAGACCATTCTACTTTCCAAACCATTGGTCTTGGAAGTCCTTAAATGGATCATTGATCCCAGAATTTCAGCTAGTTCTTCTGCCAATGTGTCACAGAGCCATCTGGATAGATGTTGTTTGGGATGAATGTGCAACAGCTGCTACCAAACATTCTGCAAACACCCCCTTTCTCAGCTGGCAAAATGTCCAGTGCCATTCTATTCTGCCAAACCATGAGTGATGCAGCATGCAGCTGTTCAAAGAGTCCCTTTTTCTGTATCTCTGGTATGATTCAGGAAACGCTGTTTAATATAATACAGAGAGTTAATCCAATCTATATTCACATTTATTGTGACCCACCAGAAAAATGGTGACTCAAATCCCATAGTTATCTCTTTGCAAGCATTGTATTCCACCAGTGCTATGGTTTACAAACCAATCTTTTTAGTAAGAGGCTGAGTTGCCTGTCACAGTCACAGTTGCACCACGACAGGTGACCCAAATTGCAATCTTGCCCCACTCTAGTAAAACGTCTAACTTTCTACATAAGCATGAGCATTGAGTGGAGTGTCTGGCTTTAAAGGTGGATAAGAGGCAGTGTAGAGTGCAACAAGAGGTATTACTTGGCCTCAATGGTGCTGCTTGAAAGCGCCATTGCATTTGAATCCTTGTGGCACATTAACTTTACATTGCTTGTAAATTGAGATTTAGTTAAGCACCTTGAGACGACTATTGTTGTGATTTAGTGCTGTATAATAATGGTCTACACACGTATGTATATCTATCTATCTATCTATCCATCTATCCATCTACACATATAGATATATATTATTCTTCATTCTATATAAAATGGATTACACTAATCATCTTGTCTCCTGTTTTAAATTCAGAGGATCTTCAAAGCTGTCAGTTTAAACTCAAATCTAACCTGAAGAAGAAGCTCCAGTGTGTGTTTGAGGGAGTAGCTAAAGCAGGAAACCCAACGCTTCTGAAACAGATCTACACAGAGCTCTACATCACAGAGGGAGGGACTGCAGAGATCAATGATGAATATGAGGTCAGACAGATTGAAACAGCTTCCAAGAAACCTGACAGACCAGAAACAACAATCAGACAAGAAGACATCTTTAAAGCCTCACCTGGAAGACATGAACGAATCAGAACAGTGCTGACAAAGGGAGTGACTGGTATTGGGAAAACAATCTTAATACAAAAGTTCACTCTGGACTGGGCTGAAGGCAAAGCCAACCAGGACATCGAGTTCATATTTCCATTCACTTTCAGAGAGCTGAATGTGCTGAAAGAGGAAAAGTTCAGCTTGGTGGAACTTGTTCATCACTTCTTTACTGAAACCAAAAAAGCAGGAATTTGCAGCTTTGAAGACTTCCAAGTCGTGTTCATCTTTGATGGTCTAGATGAGTCTCGAATTCCTCTGGACTTCCACAAAACTACAATCCTAACTGACCCTAGAAAGACCACCTCAGTGGATGTGCTGCTGATAAACCTCATCAGGGGGAATCTTCTCCCCTCTGCTCGCATCTGGATAACCACACGACCTGCAGCAGCCAATCAGGTCCCTCCACAATGTGTTAATATGGTGACAGAGATTAGAGGGTACACTGATCCACAGATGGAGGAGTACTTCAGGAAGAGATCCAGAGATGAGGAGCAGGCCAGCAGGATCATCTCCCACATCAAGACATCACGAAGCCTCCACATGATGTGTCACATCCCAGTCTTCTGCTGGATCACTGCTAAAGTTCTGGAGGATGTGCTGCAAACCAGACAGAAAGGAACACTGCCCAAGACCCTGACTGAGATGTACATCCACTTCCTGGTGGTTCAGGCCAAAATAAGGAAGGTCAAGTATGATGGAGGAGCTGAGACAGACCCACACTGGACTCCAGAGAGCAGGCAGGTGATTGAGTCTTTGGGAAAACTGGCTTTGGATCAGCTGCAGAAAGGAAACCTGATCTTCTATGAATCAGACCTGACAGAGTGTGGCATCAATATCAGAGCAGCCTCAGTGTACTCAGGAGTGTTCACACAGATCTTTAAAGAGGAGAGAGGGCTGTACCAGAATAAAGTGTTCTGCTTTGTCCACCTGAGCATTCAGGAGTTTCTGGCTGCTCTTCATGTCCATCTGACCTTCATCAACTCTGGAATTAATCTTCTGCATGAAGAACAAATGTCACCCAAGTGGTCCAAATTTTTTAAAAAGAAAAAGAGTTTAAAGTCTCTCCACCAAAGTGCTGTGGACAAAGCTTTACAGAGTCCAAATGGACACCTGGACTTGTTCCTCCGCTTCCTCCTGGGTCTTTCAATGCAGCCCAATCAGACTCTCCTACGAAATTTTTTGCCAGACACACTAAGTAGCTCACAGACTATTCAGGAAACAGTCCAGTACATTAAGAAGAAGCTCAGTACGAATCTGTCTGCAGAGAAAAGCATAAATCTGTTCCACTGTCTGAATGAACTGAATGATCGTTCTCTAGTAGAGGAGATCCAACAGTCACTGACTTCAGGAGGTGTCTCCATAGATAAACTGTCTCCTGCTCAGTGGTCAGCTCTGGTCTTCATCTTACTCTCATCAGAAAAAGATCTGGATGTGTTTAACCTGAAGAAATACTCAGCTTCAGAGGAGGCTCTTCGGAGGCTGCTGCCAGTGGTCAAAGCCTCCAACAAAGCTGTGTAAGCACATTTATACTGATCCCTCTCCTTTATCCTGCAGTTGAGTCAGTAATTTATTTAATCAGACTTTCCTCTCAGCAATCTCGTTAAAATGACGTGGCAAATTTCCGTTAGCAAGTTAACGCGGTTCGCCCCGTGCGTGGGACTGGACGGCGCTAACGCTTTGACCCTGTGCAGCCCCAGGTTTCTCAGCCCGCTTGCATGTTCTACCAAAAATTGTGCTTTGGTGGGTATCTGACTGACGAAAACCTCACCAGTTCCACACTACTGAAGTTGGCCCCGTTTTTACAAACCAATTCTGGTTCATCTGTTTTATTCAATGATCTGCTTTCACCCTTCTCATTCTCCGTCGCTGCCATGCTTTTTCCGACATGTGCGTATGAAAACAAATGCACTGCGCATGCGCGTTTTACTCATATTCCATCGCAATATTTCATTTTCTTATCATTGCCTAACATTATACCAGTATTACCGTGAACGGTATGATATGGCCCAGCCCTAAGCAGCAGAAGAGTACAAATCATGTCTTACCAAAAAGCCGCAACAACTAGAGTTTTACCTACCTTTGGTATTTCCTGACAGCACAATATTTACTGAAAAGATGTCTTCTCTCATCTTTGTTGCTATGAATGTTACTGTTTCAGCTGTCCACTTGGCTTTAAATTGTACAAATGGATCTGAGAAAATTACGTTTCTGATCACAAATCAGAAATTATGTTTTTATTAGATTTGCAGTTTGTATTCATGTCTTCTGAATCAGAACGTGGGGGAGTGCTGATCCAGAAGGGCAATTGTGTTTTAATGAAGTTATTTTGTTAACCATTAATTGTGTTGCATGTTGGCATTTTTAAATTTTTTCACAAATTTAGTTTTATTTGATTGATTTCATTAGTTTGTTTGTTTCCTTTTTTCAGACTGAGTCACTGTAACCTCTCAGTGAGAAGCTGTGGTGCCCTGTCCTCAGTTCTCAACTCCCAGTCCTCTAGTCTGAGAGAGCTGGACCTGAGTAACAATGATCTACATGATTTAGGAGTCAAAATTCTGTCTGCTGCTCTACAGAGTCCACACTCTACACTGGAAACTCTCAGGTCAGGAGTGAAATATTTCACTGCTGATCATTTACAGTCTGAATGATTTTCCTGTATAAACAACTATGCTTTATAGCATTGTCAAGTGGCCTTTTATTTAGGACTCTGATTTTGGGTAGCAGAATAAGTGAGATATCATTTTGGTTTCTGAGATATAGTGATGTTGTTTTCTTAAGTAATTTATTTAATTTAAAATTGTGTGTTAGAGTTATTTACAAACCAGATTCCAAAAAAGTTGGGACACGAAACAAATTGTGAATAAAAACTGAATGCAATGATGTGGAGATGGCAAATGTCAACATTTTATTCAGAATAGAACATAAATCACGGAACAAAAGTTGAAACTGAGAAAATGTATCATCTGAAGGGAAAAATATGGTGATTCAAAATGTCATTGTGTCAACAAATCCCCCAAAAGTTGGGACAAGGCCATTTTCACCACTGTGTGGCATCTCCCCTTCTTACAACACTCAACAGACGTCTGGGGACCGAGGAGACCAGTTTCTCAAGTTTAGCAATAGGAATGCTCTCCCATTCGTGTCTAATACAGGCCTCTAACTGTTCAATCGTCTTGGGCCTTCTTTGTCGCACCTTCCTCTTTATGATGCGCCAAATGTTCTCTATAGGTGAAAGATCTGGACTGCAGACTGGCCATTTCAGTACCCGGATCCTTCTCCTACGCAGCCATGATGTTGTGATTGATGCAGAATGTGGTCTGGCATTATCTTGTTGAAAAATGCAGGGTCTTCCCTGAAAGAGATGACGTCTGGATGGGAGCATATGTTGTTCTAGAACCTGAATATATTTTTCTGCATTGATGGTGCCTTTCCAGACATGCAAGCTGCCCATGCCACACGCACTCATGCAACCCCATACCATCAGAGACGCAGGCTTCTGAACTGGCGTTGATAACAACTTGGGTTGTCCTTGTCCTCTTTGGTCCGGATGACATGGCGTCCCACATTTCCAAAAAGAACTTGAATCGTGACTCGTCTGACCACAGAACAGTCTTCCATTTTGCCACACTCCATTTTACATGATCCCTGGCCCAGTGAAAACGCCTGAGCTTGTGGATCTTGCTTAGAAATGGCTTCTTCTTTGCACTGTAGAGTTTCAGCTGGCAACTGCAGATGGCACGGTGGATTGTGTTCACTGACAATGGTTTCTGGAAGTATTCCTGAGCCCATTCTGATTTCCTTTACAATAGCATTCCTGTTTGTGGTGCAGTGTCGTTTAAGGGCCCGGAGATCACGGGCGTCCAGTATGGGTTTACGCCCTTGACCCTTACGCACAGAGATTGTTCCAGATTCTCTGAATCTTCGGATGATGTTATGCACAGTTGATGATGATAACTGCAAAGTCTTTGCAATTTTTCACTGGGTAACACCTTTCTGATATTGCTCCACTATCTTTCTGTGCAACATTGTGGGAATTGGTGATCCTCTACCCATCTTGGCTTCTGAGAGACACTGCCACTCTGAGAAGCTCTTTTTATACCCAATCATGTTGCCAATTAACCTAATTAGTGTTAATTGGTCTTCCAGCTCTTCGTTATGCTCAAATTTACTTTTTCCAGCCTCTTATTGCTACTTGTCCCAACTTTTTTGGGATTTGTTGACACCGTGAAATTTTCAATCAACATATTTTTCCTTTAAAATGATACATTTTCTCAGATTAAACTTTTGATCTGTCACCTACGTTCTATTATTCTATATTGACATTTGCCATCTCCACATCATTGCATTCAGTTTTTATTCACAATTTGTTTAGTGTCCCAACTTTTTTGGAATCTGGAATCTGTATATTTCATTTAAGGTATTTTCTTAATAATTCTGACACATAACAAAGATGTTTCGGTGATGCAAAAAACACCTTAGTAGGATTAACTGCTGAAAGGTGTAATTCTACATGTGGAGACACTGGTATTAATTTCAGTAACATTAGTATCATTTTGTGATCTCTGAACTGTTATTTTATGTATGGCAAGTCACTAAATTTCAAAACCCAGGCCTCGTGCTCAGTCCTGCATTACCCCTGTGATCTTGTGTGAATACTAGCTGCACTGGTCGGGTGCAACAATAGCAGCAGTCATTTAAATAATCTCTGACAGTGGAAAATGTTGTATCTTTTGCTTGCTGCGGGTGTGATAGTTGCTACTAGGAGAAATTGTTTTCAGGAGAGGAGATGTTACCAGAACAAGTTTAAAAAATTAAGTGTCACTGTCTTACATTGTCTGAATGTTGCCATGTGCTATTAAAATGTACAAATGGATCTGAGAAGATTACATTTACAATCAGAAGTCAGAAATTATGTTTTTAGTAGTTTTACAGCATTTTTACATATTTGCAAATTTTTGTTTTATTTGACTGATTTCATTTGTTTGTTTGTTTCTTTCAGACTGAGTCACTGTAACCTCTCAGAGAGAAGCTGCGGTGCCCTGTCCTCAGTTCTCAACTCCCAGTCCTCTAGTCTGAGAGAGCTGGACCTGAGTAACAATGATCTACAGGATTTAGGAGTCAAACTTCTGTCTGCTGCACTACAGAGTCAACATTGTACACTGGAAACTCTCAGGTCAGGAGTGAAATATTTCACTGCTGATCATTTCAATTCTGAATTATATTATTTGATAAACAACTAAGCATTTTAAAATTTGGATAGATTATTAAATAAATAAATACAATTTTATTTATATAGCACCTTTCTAGACAGAATCACAAAGTGCTGCACATAAGATAACAAGTCATGAAAAGGTAATACAGACGATATAAAGCAGGCAAAAATTAACTAAAAGCAGTTCTAAAAAGGTGAGTTTTGAGTTGTTTTTAAAATCAACTATAGCCCACAGTTCTTAAGGTTTGGGGGAGAGAGTTCCACAGTCTAGGGGCCACAGTGGCAAAAGCTCTATCCCCCTTAGTTCTCATGTTAGTATGTTTTATAGCAAGTAAGCCCTGATCAGACAACCTCAGGGACCTCCTAGGGACATAGGGCTGTAGCAGATCAGAGATCTAGGCTGGTGCCAGTCCATGCAAAGCTCTAAAAGTCAAGATCAGGATCTTAAAATGGACTCTAAATTCAACAGGAAGCCAGTGTAGCTGAGATAGCAATGGTGTCACATGTGAATACTTAAAAGATTTTGTCAGAAGCCTAGCTGCAGCATTTTGCACAACCTGCAGACAATCCAGAGAACCTTTGCTTATATACATAAACATAACAGTGAGTTACAATAGTCCAAGCGTGAGGAAATAAATACATGTATAGCATCTCCAGGTCAGAGCGAGATAAAATAGGGCTTAACTTACCCACATCTCTTAAATGACAAAAACAAGACCAAACCAGAGATTTCACATGACCATCCAATGTAAGAGTCGAGTCCAAAGTGACACCTAAATTCCTGATAGAGGATTTAACCTAAAGTAAAAGAGAGGACCAAGGGCTTTCACCATTTGGGATAAAATTCTGTCATGAGCACATACAAGGACTTCAGTTTTCCCCTCATTAAGCTGGTGTAAATTTGCAGCCATCCATCTGTTAGGTTCTAAGTACTGTGAGAAGAATTTTTACAGTCATTTTTTTGTTTAATTAGTAACAGAAAAGTACAGTGCGGGTTATTTTTCTTGCGGCATGTTTTGTTTAATACTCAGATGATCAGGCCATTTGTTCTACAGCAATCAATGTGGTAGTTGAGTTTGACCTATTGTGCCGATGAACCTGAATTAATTTAGCCAACAAAAGGCCTGTTCCTCTCAGTTGTTCTGCTCACGCATCACTGATTCAAAACCAATTCAGACAGCAGCGATGTGGATTCTGATGGTGCTGTTGAGAGTCAGGACAGCCTGGCAATTAGAGATGGGTTGGAAGGCCAGAACTATATTCAAATTCTGAGTATCCACCAAAAAACCAACTTCTCATTTCTCACTCACAGAGTAGAAAAAAGACAGTGTTCCATAAATGGCAGGTTTTAGTTTAGAGTTTTAGTGTCAGTTCCACAAATTTGTAATTCAGATTTTGCTACAATCCAAATATTGAATTTGAGGAGTTTGTTGCTCAAGAAAAATAAGCAATTTTGCTCATGAACAAGTTTGTTCATGAAGGTAAAAAAATATAAATTAAAATACATAAGATACAATAACAACAATGCCAAGTTATAGTCTTTTAAAAACTTATTTAACTTTAATATTTAAACTTTGAAGTTTAAAGTTCAATTAATATTTAACTTTTGTCCCCTCTCTCCTTCATTTGTGTTTTGTTCTCGTCTCTCTGTGCTTATTTCTTCTATTTACCATAATCCCTTAAACCTCTTCCTGGAGCCTGTTGTTATTGGAAGGATTTTTATTTAAAAGGGAGTTCTTCCTTTCCACAGTTACCAAGTGCTGCTCAAAGTAGATTGTCTGAGAGTTTGAGCTTTCTCTCTAATAATTTAGGGGGTTGGCTCATAGTGTAAAAAAGCTTGACATGACAATGACTGTCTGTTGAAAATTGTCCTTTTTAAATAAAATAAAATTAAATTGAATGGATAAAAATGCCAGACATTATTGTATATGAAAAACACAAAGTCATTGTTCAGAGGTGGATTGTTGTTTTGTGTGTCTGCAGTCTGTCAGGCTGTCTGATCACAGAGGAAGGCTGTACGTCACTGGCCTCAGCTCTGAGCTCCAACCCCTTCCAACTTAGAAAACTGGACCTGAGCTACAATCATTCAGGTGACTCAGGAATGAAGCTGCTTTCGGCTGGACTGAAGGATCCATGCTGGAGACTGGACACTCTTAGGTATGGAGAGAATATCTGATAGAGGAGGAAGACTTAGAAACATTTCCTGTCTCTTTCACACACTTCCTGTTTGTTTCATGCAGATGTTTTAAATTTAATTTAAATTAAACACATTTTAGAAAAGAGAGAAATAAATAAATGGATTCAAAAATCCAAGATTTCTTTCTGATATTTGAAAAGGCAATTCCACTCCTCATTTGAAAATCCATTTCCATATTACATACATATTTATTAATGTAATTTAATCAAAATCCAAACACAGTGTGCTGAATCTTAACATTGAATGTCTAGTATATTCCAAAGAGCTTAATTTAAGCATTCACTGCACCTACAGTACCTACACCTAGTCAAGTGTGGTAAAGATACAGGTAATGAAATTTAATTATTACTGAAATATGCATAATGAAAAACAAAACTGGGCAGCACAGTGGTTAGCACTGTTACCTCACCGTGACAAAGTCCTGAGTTCAATTCCACCATCAGGCTGAGGTCTTTCTATGTGGAATGATTCTATGTGTGTCTGTGTCTATGTGTTTGGCCTGCAAAAGACTGGTGACCTGTCCAGGGTGTACCCTGCCTCTCGCCCTAAGACAGCTTGGATAGGCTCCTGCGACCCTGAAAAAGATAAGCGGAAGAGAATTGATTTATGGATCGCAAAACAAAAGCTGAAACTGATTCACTTTAGTACTATGCTCTGTGCTTATAAAGTCCCTTGATGCTGTGATATATACTGTAAATCATGTGGAAATAATTTTCACAGACCTCATAAAGTAAGTAAATTATTGCTGATTTTTGGTTGATGTTTATATTTTCAGGTGTTTTTGTGTGTGCATGGGTTTTTTTTATGGCAACAACTGGGACTCCTATGGGAGTTGAGCACACACCCACATCTGTTCCATATCATAGTCATGGAGGATGTTATAGCTCTGAGTCTGTTTTGTGGCATCAGACACCCACACAGGAAAACGAGCAACTGAACTTTATGCAGGAGAGACTGCTTCAGTGATGGTTGACTCTGCATCTTCTGCATCCTCTTCTGCATCTCCTTTAACTCACAATTCAAATCACTTCAAAAGAGTTGTGTATATTTACCTAGAAGGACATCTGTGACTTGTACAAATCTGTAGTTTTGCTTGTTTTATGAGTTAGATTTAAAAAGAGAGAGAGGATATAAAACTTATCATTCCCCTGCAGAACGCAATCTTAAGCGCTAATTCTTGTGATTTTATGAATTCCAGTCTGATGTGAATTCACTTTTTGTCTGATGATTGGCACAAAATTTAAACTGGTTTTCTTCTGAGAGATGCTGCTGAGGCTGAAAATAAGCCAAGTGAAACAATAACTGAAAACAAAAATCTAAACATAAAAAATCTCTTAATTCCTGAATTACAGGCAAAGACATGCCCAAAAGTTTAGTTTCTCTGGATGTTTTATCACTCATCTAAGTGACTTCTTCTGTTATACAGATAAGTAATGAAATGTTTCTTGGAAGGAAAACTGTTGTGTACAGTTGAATTCAATCTACTTTTTTAAGGTTTTTAAGGTTAAGCGAGTAGTTAACGCTCCATCACCTACATCATAGTTCTTTTCAGCTGGGGTTAGGCGACGAGAAAAAAAAGCCACATGGCTGAAGCTTTGCTTGGCGACCTGAACGCTGGGAAAGTCATACAGTCTTGTGGGTTGGTAGTGAGACAGCCTTTTGTTTGCTGAACACCTCCTGTAGGTCACAGTCCCCTAATGGGATGGAGGTAAGATCTAGAGCCATTCTATATGAGAGTTAACCAGTGGAAACCAAGAATAAGTTGGGAAAAAAATAGTAATAATAATACTATTATTAGTATTATTATTGTTACAGGACGTAACTAGCATGACAGTTTCGGTTTGATGAGTGATGTGGGCAAACACTTGATTATTTATTTTGATTATGATTAACAGCTTTGGCTAGTATGGGAAGTTCGAGTGCTAGGAGAGGAGTGTGCAACTGTTTAGCTAACTCTCAATCAACAAGTCTCTGTCCTACACCGAAATCAACGAGAGCCTGAAGGGGTTTGAGTAGCCTGGTTAGCCTGCAAAAACACAGGGAGCAGTAGCCAGGGTTTAATATTAGTAACTGATCCACCCACCTGTATCCCCGAACGTACCTGCAGGCAGAGCTTTTTAACCATTTGGGGCAGGACAATAGAAAGTGATCAGGCAAGCCACAGTAAAAACAGTTGAGAGCTGGGAATGCTCAATTTGCATGGGTTCCAGCACATAATCTGTGACAGAAGAGGCAATAACTGGGGTGGATGTTTGTACTCGTAGCGTAGCGGAAGTTAACCCAAAGACAGCGAGGAAATGGCCTGTGGAGTCTGGTTTTCTCTCAGCTTCCCTCTTCCTCAGGCATTGTCTATCTGGAGGGAAAGGGAAACTAAATCCTTGAAAGAGGCGGGTTCATCACAAGAAGCGAGCTGATCTTTCATGGACTCTTTTAGTGCTTGCAAAAATACTCCTTGTAGTGCCTGATCTGGCCAGCTTGCCTCCTCCAATACCAGCCGCCTCAGTGGGCTGGCCAGTGGGGCTGTGGGAGGAATCCAGAGTAAACCTGTGCAACCTCCAAATAGAAAGGACCTGGCCAGGTGATGGAATCGATCTCAGCACCTTCTTGCTTGGTGTGGTGATTAGCAACAGTGCTAATCACCACACCAAGTGCTGCCATAACTGGAATGTATAATTTCAAAGATGTAAATAGAAACAATATATACCAGATTTGGTGTGATGCTTGACCTGACAAAACTTCACGGTACTTTATCAGCTTTGAATGCCTAGATTTGTGGTTCCTGCTTTAAATGCATTCACTCTTTAGATTCAGAAATCAAAGCAATAAGAGGGCAGATCATCAACAGTTTGATCCACGTATGGATTGATATATAGTTGTGAAAATGTTGGACTGTTCCTTTATCAGTGTCTAACAGTATGTGTATGAGAGCGATGTAATGTCCATGTGTGCATGCTGAAAGAGACTGTGCTGGTCTGACTGCCCTCCACCTTTCAGGGTGGAGCCTGCTGGAGTTCAATGGTTGAGACCAGGTCTGAGGAAGTGTAAGTGTGCTTTTAATGTGATTCATGAAAACAAAGCATCACTTATTCACATCTCTGAAGTCTGGACTCATGATCAAAGTGTCAATCAATGAACAGATGATGGATCAATAACTGCAGCTGGATTGTGTTTGTTCTCTCCATCAGATTCCTGTCAACTCACTATCGACAAAAACACAGTACACGCAAACCTCAAACTGTCTGACAACAACAGGAAGGTGACACGTGTGGAGGAGGTTCAATCATATCCGGATCATCCAGACAGATTTGATGTTTATGAGCAGTTGCTGTGTAGAAATGGTCTGACTGGTCGCTGTTACTGGGAGGTCGAGTGGAGAATAACAGTTTTTCTATCAGTGAGTTACAGCAAAATCAGAAGGAAAGGATTCAGTTATGACTGTATGTTTGGAAACAATGATCAGTCCTGGAGTCTGTACTGCACTGATAATGGTCCTCATTTTGTCTGCCACAATAAGAGAGAGACATCCATCTCCTCCTCCTCCTCCTCTAACAGAGTAGCAGTGTATGTGGACTGTCCTGCTGGCACTCTGTCCTTCTACAGAGTCTCCTCTGACACTCTGATCCACCTCCACACCTTCAACACCACATTCACTGAACCTCTTTATCCTGGGTTTATGCTCATGTCGCCTGGTTCCTCAGTGACTCTGTGCTGAGTTGAGTGTAAAGAGTGTCCTCCTGTTAGAGAAACACTCTGGCTGTTGAACAGATAGTTCAGTCTGTACATGTCTGTCTCTTTCACTCAGAAACACATTTTCAGATTCATGGATTCAATCAGTTGATATTTTAAACTGTCCTAAATGATTCCTTGTAAACATCTTCAACTCAGCAAGGTCCACTTACATGTTCATGACCAGCTGATGTGATTGACATCAGTCGCTATGGTAATTTGCCTGGTAAAAAGAGCTAGTGCATCTAATCCTGCCTCACTGACAGGCTTTTGGACTGTTCCAATTAAACTATCAGTTCCCTAACATCAGAATGTGTGGCTGTTATGCATGTCAAAGTGATGTCATTTTAGGCTTAAATGTCCAAGTTGCTCGGCCATATTCATTACCATAGTGTAACATTACTCAGCTAATCAGAAAAGAAAAGCTAAACATGTCTATGGCCTTCACATTACTCAGTCTGAAGCAGGTCTCTGATCCAGATTGAATCCAGGGTATAGATATAGTGCTGCTATGACTGAATCTTCTGTGTTCTTATTTGCTTTTTCTTTGTTGTATTTCAAATCCTAGGAAGAGATGCTGTGGAAGTGGAAGTATTGCCCTGTTAACTTTCAAAAGAGGGCAGCTATTTAAGCATTACAGGCTAAAACATTGGATTTTTGCAGGAACCGAAGTATTTCGTTGTTTACAGATATGCCAGTTCCATTTTGCTGTATGTCATGTGGGTTTGCTGATTCTTGTTCTGAGACTGACTGTTTTACCCACCTGTGTACTGCACACTTCAAAGTACAACATAAAGTCAGGTGCCCTTATAAAGGCTGTAAGTTTGAAAGCAGAATCTGCTCCACCGAACAAAACAGACTAGGAACACAAGTGGAAGAGATACAGAGACTGATTTTCATATAGCACTTTTCTACTCTTCCGGAGTCCTCAAAGCACTTAATACAACATGCCACATTCTTCTATGATTTTTAAGTGCTTACTAACTAACATTCCCACGCTGATGGATGCATCAGAGATCAGGTAAATATTTTGCCCAAGGATATTTGGCATGTAGACTAGGAATCAAACCATCAACCTTCCAATCAGTAAATGACCTGCTCTACCTCCTGAGCTAGAACCACCATGAAGTGATTGGTTGTGACCTGAGTAACAACAGAGATGCTGCACAAGAGCAAATGCTGATAATATGGAGGAGTTGCCTCTTCTTTCTCCTTTCCTTTCATGTTTTCTCCTGGATTTTTCCAAGGATCAGATTTGTAGATAAAATGTGGAATGTACAACACACAATACAGAAAAAGCTTTAATGAAACTGATTCTCCCAAAATGTACCTTAAATTCAAAAAGTACTAAAGAGATAACAGTAATGAGCATACACTCAAACAGCAGTAATGATGACTAAGAAGTTCTTCAAATGACACTGTAACTCTATTTAACAGGAACATGGTCATTGAAAGCATCACACTTGATGCTGCCATCTCAGGTTTGTACAGAGTTTGAAGAAGAAAATTAAATAGTCACATGACGTTCATCTGTCTCAGCTGATTTTGTTCCGATGTGTTAAATTGACTGAATATTTATGGAATGAAGCTTCCAGTCAAAGTGAATCAGTGTAGGTCAATGACTGCATCGTGTGTATGATTGCCTGCAGCTACGTGACTCCATCTAGTGGACTGATTATAGAAATAGAGCTGTTCTACTTTACATTACAGACACAGCCACTTAAGAAGTGACACTCATCAGTGACAGGACCATGATGGATTTGCACTTTGTTCTAAATATTTCTGGTAATCAATAAGGTCAGTAAAATGCTGCTGTAGGAGTGAACCACAAAGCTCTGGCACTATGTTTCAAACTATTGATATTTCTCACGATAATAATTCTCTCGTTTCTTAGGATTGTGCAATCAAAGCTTCATCATCATATGACCAACTCAATCTGAATCTAGGGTGTCATGTCATTAACATCACAGCGGATTCCTTTGTCACACATTAGGTGATCATTTAAACAGCTCTCCAATCCCCCACAGAACGCCAATGACTTTCAAATCCTGGCCCAAATATCCTCTCTATGCTGGCTGTGATTTTAACACATGTAAACGGTATTCCAGGAATCATTGACAGAAAGTATTTACAGGACACGATTATAAAAATATTATTTTTTATGTATTTTCTTGAACTTCATGACAAAGTTCAAATGAGGGATCTTTGCTTTTCTCATTTTACTGCTTGTTGTTCAGCTGCTGCGCTTCATTTCCATATCATCACCTCTTGATGCAGAGCCCTCTGCAGACAAGAAGCAACCCCCCCATCTCTGCCTGTCTGTGAATCCCTTTTCGTGAATGCCACTGCTGGGTTTTTGTCCTTTAATAACATTCATCACAAAAGACTTTTAGATTTTTACATTACTGTTAAAATCAGTTTTTAAAAGTAAGCAATATGTTACTAAAACTGCTGTTATTACATCTCCAAACTTTGTGACATTTTGAATTTATAACAGAGTTTAACTTAAAAATATACAGGCGTAATGTCAACTTGGTGGAATAATCTGACAGAAAATGCCTTTTAAGTTTATTTAGGTTGAGTTACTTGAGTGTCAGCTGTCTGACCTCTGGCTGAAAGCAGCAAATTTGAATGACTGTAACTGTAACTCCATCATTATTCACAGAAATCAACCTGGACCTGAATCCAGTTGTGTTAAAGAGTCACTGGTCTGAAAATTGCCCCATTGATTTTAAAGTCCAGCAGGTGTCTGTTGCAGAGAGGTGAGCGGTTAGTACATGGACTCTCTGAGAGCTGATTTAACTGCTTGATGTTGTTGAATATAAACTGCAGTTCAAACACGTCATTCCCTCAATCTCATTTAAACTGCTTTTTATTTCATGTGTTATAGAGTAATGATGGAGGAAGAGGAGAAGGACCTGTCACAGCAGGCAGCTTCATCAGCAGGTGAGGGTTGGAGATCAATAGTCTTTCTAATGAGAGGTCAATAAAGCCGTCTAAGCTTAGTAATCATACGTGAAACACTTATATATTAATTTAAAAAATATGTACAACACCGTAAAATCAAGAGGTCTGAAATTAGTACTTTCAGAAGCGACTACATTCAGTAAAAGGACTAGATATTACAATCCCTGATAATGCATTGCTTTAAATGGAGAGAATCTTGAGGGATGGCTGTTATGAGGAAAGGCTGCCCAGAAACTTTACCAGCAGCACATATCGTTGTGTGCCTCAACTTTCGGTCTTTTACCCAAGCTAATCTGCCATTTTTTCGTTGGGTTTAGGGATTAGAGATCTGATCTAGATTATCATATTAAAATTTGGGACACATCGTCAGTAGTGAACCTTGGATTCATTGGGTGTTCCGGCCAATATCACTAGACACCCTCATCCAAGGAGGCACTGTCAGGGTTGAAGTGAATTGAATTGTTAACTATTTAAAACCTGACTCTATTTTCCCTCTGCAAGGATGAGGTTCAGTGCTTTTCTCAGCTATTTTATTTTACTTATCATTCAAGATATTTTCAAATTCAAATTGCTTCAATAATCTGGGAGACTAATATCAAATATTACTAATATCAAACTTGAGTAAAGGTTTTGAGATTCAGAAAAGATTTAAAAACATTTTGAATTTTACGAAATATTTTTAGCCGTATCACTGTCTTTGTTTTCACACTGTGCAGTGTTATTTCTGCTCATGCTTTACTATTCCCCACTCTGTGCTGTGCTGTTGTTATGTGACATGTCTGTACTTGGGTGGTATTTTATGTTTCCAGTACACTCTGGATGAAATGGGTGGCAAGAAAAAGAATTGGAAGAAAGAATTTGGAAACACAAAACCACAAGTTGAGACAAAAACATATGGAAAAGGCCCCGGGTGTGGAGATGAGATTCTTCTTTTTCTTGGGATTTTCACAACACTGTAAGTTTCTTCTTTTAACTTATTATACTTTATTGGTTGACTGAATTTAAACTTTTTGATGAAATCATCAAATGACAATTTAATTTCTTCAGAACACAAACTGTGTGTGTGTGTGTCTGTGTGTGCGCGTGTGTGTGTTATTTTGATGATGAAACCTGTTGCTTTTCCATTGAAGCCTGTGTCTGTGTGAGTGATCGGAGTCCGGGAATGAGAGCAGCAGCAGCTAGTTGATAGTTACCCACTGAACTCAGAGTTGTTGTTACTGTTGATCCACTTATTGATGACTGCAGGCAGCTTTTCCTGCCTCAGGAAAGGAAGTGTACGTCAGAATTTGGCAATTAAATTTTTGGCCAAAGTACAGACATTTATATAAATCGCCCTGAGGCGACTGTTGTTGTGATTTGGCGCTATATAAATAAAATTGAATTGATTTGAATTTAAACCTGCCAACAAAAAGTTGCTCAGCCTGTTGTATGTGTAGTTACACATGTAACTACATATACATGACTGAATGGGAGTGTGCTAGAATTCTACTGTCTTTAAGACAGTTTTTTCAGTATTAAAGTGAAGCTTGGTGATAAATCAGTAAATCCATGGCTGCACAACAGTAAGAACATCTGTAGGTAAACTGGCAAACTTACAAAAAGTCAAACCCTCAAGACTGATGTGTAGCACAGATCAGTGTTTTCACATTGACTTTCAGAGTTATTTATGAAATATATATATATATATATATATATATATATATATATATATATATATATATATATATAGATAGATAGATAGATAGATAGATAGATATACAAATGCAAATATTTTATTATGAACTCTGATCCTGTGTAGCAGAATTAGATGTACCCGCTATGATGTACACTTGTCAAGACTTAACAATTATAAAGTGTGAAGTAAATTATTAATGTAGAACATTTGTACTTTTACTTCAGTAAAAATTTACTTTTACACAATGTACATATAATATAGTATTAATACTTTTATATAAGTATAAGATGTAGGAAAGGTTCTTCTTCCACAACTGCAAAAAAGTTGATAATCAGCATTTGATCAGAGCATTTGTTCACTGTTCATTAAAACAGTGAACAACAATTTTACTAATAATCACAGATCTAAATACAGAACAGAAACTGCTCTTTAATATTGCTCTTGCTAGTCTCTTTATGAACTCTATTAAGATTTCTAATGAACAAATATTTAACTTATCAAACAAAAAATTGAAAGAATTTCGAGAAGACTGTACAAAAAATATATTTGAGCAGTGAAACAGACAGCAGGTAGATGTGTGATGTTTCCCTGTGGTTTACAGGTCCAGGCCCAGAGGGATGGATCTACAACAGACATAACTGAAGTAAATTCAGTTGTTAGCAGCACAGAAATAACCACGAAGCATAAAAACATAGAACGCCTAGCACGCAGCAGCTACAAGCATCTTGTGTACATTTACACAGCATGACAGCAACAACCTGAACTATTTATGAGACACTATTTCAGACCCGTCAGCTTCTTACTAGAGACTGTGTCACATCCATCTCTCCTGTCCACCTCACAGACTGTCTGTTCAGCTAACCTGAAATATCATCTGGAAGAACTGTTACAGTGAAGCCTGAACTCACAGTGAGTGAAGCTCTGCAGCCAGATGTGTACAGCTGTTTCACTGAGTGAAACTCACTGGCAGCAACATAAACACATTTTATAAAATTAAGTTTAATCAATAGCCTAAGAAACAGTTTGACCTTTTCCTTAGGATTGATGCATGCTTCCCATCCCAGAAGGGATGTGATACTGTCCAACAGATTAATGAGACAGCAGTGCAGACGCTTCAGGACATGCCTTTGAATCCTCTGGTTTAAAATATTTCTTCAACATTATATAATCCAGTGACAGTTGTCAGTATTTCCACTAATGCACAACAAACAATAACTTCTGACAATTCATTCGGCAAACTTTATTTTTCAAATTGTAAACAAATACAGTTTAAAACAGCGTTTCTATTGCTGCCACAGTGTAACTCAGTTTAGCAGCAACCTGAAGTGTCCATCACAGTGACCAATCACATTAGGACCCCGCCCTCTTTTCAAATCAAATCACTTTTATTGTCACATCGCATGTGTAGTGTATGCACATTACTGAATATGTATAGTAAATATGTATATCTACGTGTGTGAAAATTAAATAAAAATAAAATATACAGAGTGGCAGTTGGAAATGTGCAAAACAAGTGGCATTTATGTACAGTATGGAGTGCATAGTGTTGAAGTTCCAGTAAGTGACGGTGAGGTGTGTATGAAGTGTTCAGCACTTGGCCTTTTGTGCTCCGCCTTCAGATACTCTAAAATAAGTTTATCTGCGTGAGCAAGTTTTCTCACCTAGCGCAGACATGCGAGAGCTCTAAGCTGCAGCAGCAGCATGCAAAGCCGACATTGGCTGCACGAGTGACATGCAATTATTTGCTCGGATTCTTATTTTACCTCACGCATTTGTTATGATATAAAAATCGTTTCATGTCAGTTTGTGGAGGAGGCGTTCACTGACACACTGAATGTGGCCCAAGCTCAACCACAGAGCCGCTGAAAACACTCTCAGCTCTGGGGTGTTCATATTAACACTGCAGGACTAACAGACAGAGACATCTCTGTGAGTCTCTGAGAGCTCTGAATCAAGATCACCTAAGATGTGTTTTCACATTATTAAGAGTTAATAATCTAAAGATCAACACAAAGTTCAAACTGAAAAGTAGCCTCAAGGAGTCGTTGACAGAAAAATGTCTCCACAGAGATTCTCCTGCAGAAACAGTTGCAGACAGAAATTTTCTTCGGACAGCTACAAAGCTGCAAGCCTGACTCCTCATCACTGCTTGTGAACAGCTTTGGCTGCTCAGCTGTGGTCAGCACTCAGCTTTAACATCATTCTGGGTCTGGGCTCATTCACTGCTAGTTTTGTGTTAGGATGTTGTCTTTGGAGATGCTGTGTGTTTGTAGCAGTGGGCCGAGTTTCTGTCCTTGTTCAGTTTGAACTTTACCCTCATGTCCTCCTGGAACACATGTTCTTATTGTGATAATGTGCCTCCCCCTCTCTTTCCTGTAATTTTCCCTTAGAGGTGAACCTCTGACTCATTCCAGGTAGCAGCTCACCTGTCTGTCAATGCAGCAGGTATGGTATGAAGCTAAAGTTCCAGGAGTAGTTTAGTGAGAACAAGAGGACTCAGAATTGTGTAAATGTGACATGTATCAGCTCCATGGCAGTAAACCATGGACATGGTTCATCATTTGAATCCAGAGGGATCAAAACAACAGAAGAACATAGTAAAGATCAGCACATCACCATATTGAACTAAACATGACTGGATTTAAGAACAAACATTTCTACATCTTTTTAAATTTCAAAGTGAGCAATTTCTGTTGTTGCTTAATCCTAGCTTCCCAACAAACGCCTCTCTGGGTGTTTCCTTCCTGCTTAAAGTTTACTTCCGCTTTCCTGAGCTTCATGTTTCTGATTGATGCTGATTGTCTCCGTGTGAAGGTAAGTGAAGCAGTTCGTAATAGTTTCTTGGCTAACATCAGCTGTGTGCAGCTTAGTTCCAGCACATATCTGCCGCTCCATAGTTCACACACTTCCTCCTTTTACTGTGTGTGTGTTGGTTAACATTAAGTGTCTCTAAATAGGTGTAAGTAATTGTTTCTACTCTGTACTATCTATAAGCTATATATAAAAGATGGCTCCAAACACCAGGTTCATAGTTTAGTTTTAGTTGAAGTCTCAAGTTGAGCGGTTTTTCTTCAGTTTCTGAATGTTTCAGCTGCTGTTTACGTTTATTGTCCTGGATGTTTGTAGCTTGAAGGAAAAAAAGATACCATGATGACTGACCACGATGATCTGTAGAAAAATAACAGTGAAGACTTTTCAGTTCTGCAGTTTGCAGATGGCGGTAGCAGCTCCTTAGGGTTACAGTCTGAATCCTGGTTTAGGTACTGATGTAAAAATTCTTGCCGATCGTTTCTTGCGGTCTTAAAATTGATGCTACTCACAGATAAACATGCATATTTTTAGCCTTTGTTCAGTTTTTGCTGCCACAACTTTCCTGATGTGATGAATGTGCAGCTGTAAACATCTGGAGTAGGTAAGGACAGGTTAAAATGTTGACAACATGATCATCAGCTGAGCTGGAACAGCAGATTTCTCTCAGTGCTTCTGGATTCAGAGACTTTTGGAGACTTGTGATCACTTCCTGTTAGAAATGTTCGACTGTAAAACTCTGTCTGAAATGACGCTGCTGACTTTAGAGAGGGTTCAGCCTTAATAGTGAAATAAAAGAGGAAAGACATAAATGTTCCTATGCAGTGACCTCCCTCAGACGTTTGATCACACTCAGACTAACAACAGCTTCACTGCATTTAGTTCATGTTTGTCTGTTTAGACACAATCACTGCTGTGTTTTAGTGTCTCTGCTGGAACTGCACCAAATGCCTTCATTCACCATCCCAACACTGAGAGGGACGTTAGAGACACAGGGGCACCTTCAGCTCCCCGCACGAGAGCCCCTGGAGCTGAGAAAGTACCAGAACACAAAGAGAAGAAAATGCGTGTATTCAGCTTAGCAACCACACTTCCTGTTGTTTAACACCAGTATGAACACATAGGTGTGAGAAACACTAAACTGCTAATAGTCACATGACTTTGACCACAGGAAGTTTGCAAACTTAATTAAACTACATCCTCATCTCACACAGGAAGATGTATAGAGATAGCTTTGCTCTCGGCTCTTCCATCTTCTGTGTCTGTACCGAGTATGAAGAAAAAAGCTGAACTCTTCTTCTTCACATGATGTTCCTCTGTCTCTGCATCCGTTTCTCTGACTGCAGCTGTGTTTGAATGAACTGGTACGTCCAGTTTTCCCTCTCTGCTGATCCTCTTTGAATCCTGGATCAGAAAACAAAACCGATGAATGTGTGGTCTTTAAATAACATCTCTTTCTTTGACCATCTATCCATCTATGCTGGCTGTCATGCGACTGAGTCAACTTGCCACGCTGTTCTTTTCATTCTGTGTTTTTGATCTTTTAAATTCTCCTTCTTTCAGTATGTGATGTTATTCCCATCACAGAAGAATCTATCCAAAAATAGTAAATCCTAAGTAATCCAGTGATCTGCTGTGAAATGCACTAAATAAGTGAAAATACATGTGATTCACATACTCTCATGTTTTACAGCTCAAAGATGGAGGCATGCGTTCACGAGCAGCTGCTGAACATGCTGGATGATTTGGGAGATGAGGAGCTGGAACGTTTTCACTTTTACTTGCAGAATGGACCCGGAGGCGATTTCACAACCATCAAAAAGAGCCGTCTGGAGAAAGCAAGCAGAACGAGAACAGTGGATGTCATGGTGGAGACATATACTACTGGCCATGTAATGGAGGTGACGAGGTCGATTTTAAAGAAAATTAAAAAAGGTCAGTCAGGGAAAAAATACACTATCAGTCAGTATGGTACGCAGACACAATTTGTTTTATGATATGTATTTAATTGAGGCTGTTTTAGTCTGACTTTTTCTTTTCTCAAAGTATGATTGAATATAAATATTATATTTAGATTATTTTGAAGCCAAGGAGGTTTTAAATTTTAAAAAGACCAGTTTATGAGTCAAGGTGCAACTTCCTCCAACAGGAAGTCCTTCAGCCCAGGCAGCTTCCTCACTTTCATCAGAAGGTAAGAATTCATTATTTTGTCTGAAGAGACGTCAGCAAAGCAACAACCCTGAGTTAACCAATCAGAGCTCTGGTTATTTCAATGTGGTATCTCAGTAGCCTTAGTGCAGCTCTTCAGTACAACTTAAGCCTGAGCTCTAGTGAATGGATGGCTGTTTGGTTTAATAATCTCTAACTTTATTTCATTGGACGTAAAAGCATTTACATGATATTTATGCTCTAGAGTCACATCGACTTACAAAGCTGTAGTTGAGATGTGAAAATAAGAAAAAGCTGTGGAATCAGAAATGTTCATACAAGTTATTGTTTAAGGAAAATTATACGTACAAAAGTATAGAAGTATACAATTAATTCAGAAAACACTGAGACCTTCACTGTTTGTGCTTTTAAATGCATGATGTTGTGACTTTTTTTCAATAGTTTACTTTCAGTAACCCATAATTACAAAATTAAACCAGAATTTCTAGAAATATTAATAATGTTTTTAAAATTAAGAAAGAATAAAAATAGTAATTATTTTAACTGTTTACTGTGTATTATGCTGTTTACTTAAAATGAGCAAAGCAAATGAAATAATGATACAAAAAAAGTCCATTAGAATGGAATGGAGGTCTTTCTATAATATGAGTGGATTTCATCTCTCACAAAGCTGTCTATCTAACCCACAATCCACACTGCACATCAGGACCAAATCCAAAAACAAAGTCCAACAAGTATCTGCAGACCTCTTAAACTGTGGTGGGGAAGAGATCAGAGTGAAGGCACCAAAGAAACTTCAGAGTGTTTCAACAGCTGTTAAATGGGAAAAAAAAGAGGTTTGAACCAGCAGTGCGCTTCATAAAGTAAATCCAGCCAAACAAGTAACCTCCATAATATTACTTGCTGCTCGCTTTCAGTGTTGTTTTTTATAACTTCAGTTCAGTTTTATTTATATAGCACTAAATCACCACGAGGTGATTAGAATGTTTCTTTTAACAATAAGAAACCTTCAGACAGAGCCAGACTCAAGGAGGGGCTGGTCTCTGAGAGACTGGTGGGGGTGAAGGAAGGAAGACAGGAAAAAAGACATGCTGTGGAAGAGAGACAGACATTAATAATAAATAATGATTAAATGCACAGTGGTGTGTAAACATATAATGAGTGAAAATAGGTGAGAGAAGGAAAGAAGCGTAACTAAGGGACGATTCAGTCACACATTGATCCAGCCATAACTATATGTTTTATCAAAAAGAGAGGTTGCGTTAAATGCACTATGTTAAAAGTAGAGAGGTTGTCTGTTTCCTGAATCCAAAATGGGAGCTGGTTCCACAGGAGAGAAATCTGAAAGATGAAGGTGTTCTCACTGCAGCATTTTGGATAAACTGAACCATTGTGTAACATATCCTCTTCTTTTTAATACAGTTTGGAGATTTCTGGACATAGTGGGTTTGAGTTTCTGGACTTTTAGTGTTGGAATTTGATACCATTCTTGCCTGATGTAGGTTTACAACTGCTGAAGAGTTCACGGTTATCTTTGACGCATTTTACATTTATTGATGCACCAAATGTTCTCCATAGGTTAAATATCTGGACTGCAGGCAGACAAAGCAATGCTGTTGTAATAGTTGAAGTATGCAGTTTTGCATTGTCCTACTGAGATACATAGGGACTTCCTTGACATAAACGTCATCTGAAGGAGAACATATGTTGGTCTAAAACCTTTATATAGCCTTCAGCATTCATAGTTCCTCCCAAAAAATTTAAGCTTCCCATACCGTATGCACTTATGAACCTCCATACTATCAGAGATTCTGGCTTTTGAACTGAGCGCTAATAGCACGCTGGAAGGTCTCCCTCCTTTTAGTTGTCCTTCCACAAGGACAACTACATCTGCAGCCCTTCACAGATGTTGGCTTTATGGTACAATGGCTAGACACATGCCTCTTTTTAGTGCAGCATGCATAAAAGTCCACTTGGTGTTTAAAAAAAAAAAAAGCACCTAAAAGATCAGACTATGAGGAACAGGATTCTCTGCTCTCTACAGCTGTGGCTTATAGGCAACTTTACAAATGCCCAAGAGTAACCCCATCAGAGCACCGCTGAACTCTACCTGACATCTCTATAGAGACCTGAAAATGGCTGTCTCACAGACCCTAAAAATCTTAATAAATGAATGCTTCACCTCATATTTCCCACCAATTAAGCACAGTGTGCACCTTAATAAGACTTATTGCTTATTAAAGTGTTTATTTACTTTACAATATGAAATATACGACTATGTAAAATATTAATTGCTAGTCATTTGGTGTGAACTAACATGGTAAATTAACCAATTCTCTCAAAGTGCTTTTCAGACAATGTCCCATTCACACCAGCATTTTCTTCTATGCTTAAGTACTTTCCAGCTAAAATTCCCACACATTTATACTTGTGGTTAGTATCCTGCCCAAGGAAATTTGGCATGCAGACTGGAGCATTCAGGGACTGAACCACTAAGCTTCCAATGAGTAGATGACCTTCTCTACTGCCTGAGTTACAGCCACGCCACGAAGATCAGCTAGCCAAACATTGCTCTGTGTTGACACAGAAAGAACAAGAACAAGTTCAGGATTATGCTTAAAACTTTATTTTTTTGACAAAGCTTATACTTAGGACTGGATGTGGTAACTTTAGACAAACTTTAAAGGACTGCATGCATATACATACATACAGTGTATAGTGGACAGCTAATCAAAGGCTATTTTCTTGTATTTGTGTCAGTGTTGATGGTTTACTTGCACATAAACCACTACATTGGACACTGATTTATCACTAAATACCCTGCCACCCAATGGTTGTTTAATATTACTATAGATGTATGACATGTTTCATTGTAATTATTGTTATTTAACCCTGTCATGCATGAATTATGACAGCCTCAATCAGGATTTTTTTCCTGAGGACTTTTATTCATCCTGTCATGCCTAAAGATGAATAAAAATACTTGAGAAAGAAAAATACTGATTGAATTTGTCATAATTCATGCATGTAAGGGTTAAATATCTAAAATGTCAGACATTTCCAGACTTTGTACCATAAGATTTCCATGCAAATCAGCAATAATCGAGTACAAGGCCAATTTTGATTTGATGAGATGTATGCAAAAATTGTTATAAAGATGCAATAAAAAAAGATGTTTTACATGGTATAAACTGCAACAGGCTAATCCTCTTATCTGCTGTTTCTAACTTAGAGGCTCTACAAATGTGTCACCTTAAACTCAAGTTTAACCTGAAAGAAAAATTCCAGCGTGTGTTTGAGGGGATCGCTAAAGCAGGAAAAACGACTCTTCTGAATCAGATCTACACAGAGCTCTACATCACAGAGGGATGGACTGCAGAGGTCAATAAAGAACATGAGGTCAGAATGATTGAAACTATATCTGGCAAACCAGACAGACCAGAAACAACAATCAGGCAAGAAGACATCTTTAAAGCCTCACCTGAAAGAAATAAACCAATCAGAACAGTGCTGACAAAGGGAGTGGCTGGCATTGGGAAAACATTGCTGACCCAGAAGTTCAGTCTTGACTGGGCTGAAGAAAAAGCCAACCAGGACATCAAGTTCATATTTCCATTCACTTTCAGAGAGCTGAATGTGCTAAAAGAGGAAAGGTTCAGCTTGGTGGAGCTTGTTCATCACTTCTTTACTGAAACCGAAGAAGCAGGAATCTGCAGCTTTCAAGACTTCCAGGTTGTGTTCATCTTTGATGGTCTGGATGAGTGTCGACTTCCTCTGAACTTCCACAAAACTAAAATGCTATCTGACCCTAGAAAGTCCACCTCAGTGAACGTGCTGCTGGTAAACCTTATCAGGGGGTACCTGCTTCCCTCTGCTCGCCTGTGGATAACCACACGACCTGCAGCAGCCGATCAGATCCCTCCACAGTGTGTCAACATAGTGACAGAGGTCAGAGGGTTCACTGACCCACAGAAGGAGGAGTACTTCAGGAAGAGATTCAGAGATGAGGAGCAGGCCAGCAGGATCATCTCCCACATTAAGACATCACGAAGCCTCCACATCATGTGTCACATCCCAGTCTTCTGCTGGATCACTGCTACAGTTCTGGAGGATGTGCTGCAAACCAGAGAGAAAGGAACACTGCCCAAGACCCTGACTGAGATGTACATCCACTTCCTCGTGGTTCAGGCCAAAGTGAAGAAGGTCAAATATGATGGAGGAACTGAGACAGATCCACACTGGAGTCCAGAGAGCAGGAAGATGATTGAGTCTCTGGGAAAAGTGGCTTTTGATCAGCTGCAGAAAGGAAACCTGATCTTCTATGAATCAGACCTGACAGAGTGTGGCATCGATATCAGAGCAGCCTCAGTGTACTCAGGAGTGTTCACACAGATCTTTAAAGAGGAGCGAGGACTGTACCAGGACAAGGTGTTCTGCTTTGTTCATCTGAGTGTTCAGGAGTTTCTGGCTGCTCTTCATCTCCATGGGACCTTCATAAACTCTGGAGTCAATCTGCTAGAGAAACAACAAACGACATCATTATTCTCCAAATTATTTAAGAAACCAAAGCTAAAGTTTCTCCACCAGAGTGCTGTGGACAAGGCCTTACAGAGTCCAAATGGACACCTAGACCTGGTCCTCCGCTTCCTCCTGGGTCTTTCACTGCAGACCAACCAGTCTTTCCTAAGAGGCCTGCTGACACAGACAGGAAGTAGCTCACAGACAAATCAGGAAACAGTCCAGTACATCAAGGAGAAATTCAGTGAGAATCTGTCTGCAGAAAAAAGCATCAATTTGTTCCACTGTCTGAATGAACTGAATGATCGTTCGCTAGTGGAGGAGATCCAACAGTCTCTGAGTTCAGGGCGTCTCTCCACAGATAAACTGTCCTCTGCTCAGTGGTCAGCTCTGGTCTTCATCTTACTGTCATCAGAAAAAGATCTGGATGTGTTTGACCTGAAGAAATTTTCAGCTTCAGAGGAGGCTCTTCTGAGGCTGCTGCCAGTGATCAAAGCCTCCAACAAAGCTCTGTAAGTATATATGTGATCACACCTTCATTTTTTGATTGTTCTTAATAAAAAAAGATGTTTATAATTAATTAATTAAAAATCTTATAATGAGTTTTAAACTTGTAATTGGTACTGGGCCCTTAGACTCTAAAAGTATTGAATACAGCACTCCTAGCCAAGTATAAGATACTGTTAATGTTTCATAGTGCAGAAAATGTCTGTTTCTGAGACATTTGTGGGTGTAGCCAGAACCAGCCAGTGTTGGACTCATAGGTGATAATCATTAACACGTCAGCGTTTGTTTGTTTGTTTTTTTACGGTTTTCATCATGAAGCGCAAAGAACATTCAAATGTTTTTTCACTGTAATGTTCTGTTTAGTCCTCACTTATTTCTCCTCTCATTTTCTCAACTGGGCTATTTTTAGTGTTTGCTGTAGTTTTCTCCATGGAAATCTCCCATGGATGGGATTTTTTCTGTGTCAATTAATTATTGTTGAATCATGAACAATGACCTTAACTGTACCAAATGAGTTCTCTAGTTCATAAGATGTTGTACTGGGTTCTTCTGTGACCTTCTGGATTAGTTCTTAATGCTCTGATTAATTTTGGTAGACCAGCCACTCCCGAGAAGGTTCACCAAGGTAAAAATCCTCTCTATTTGTAGATAATTGCTCTCACCATTGTTTGCTGGAGTCTCAAAGCCTTAGAAATGGCTTAGAAGTTAATTTGTGATTTAACAGTTGTTTTGAAAAATAAATTATATTATAAATTACATAATTTAAAAACTACATTTTGTATTTAATCTAGTAATATTTGTCTCGTATTAAAATTAGTCAGAAGGAACTGCCATCCCAACTGGAGATTGTTGAGGTACAACACAAATGCTATGGCAAGAGCTGATGATGGTATCACCCCCACCCGAGATTGGGCACTAATCCCCAAATATGACAGGAGACCAGACAGTCATGATCTCCAAGGATCCCCAGAGGGGACTGGTCCCATCCAACTACCAGCCATTAACCTAACTCAGTACCACATGGAAGCTCCTGTCAGGCATTATATAATCTAAAATGAAGAGCTCAATAGTTGAATAGTTGCAGAGACTGCAAAACCTCACAGACCAACTTGCGCACCACCTGGATGGATTATAAGAAAGCCTATAACTCAATCCCCCACACATGGATCCTGGACTGCTGGATGTCTGCAACATTGCAGACAAGTACCTGGGAATCCCATAGGCAAATAGGAAAGCTGCAACCACTCCCAGGACAAGGAAGCTCTTGACCATGCATGGAGGTTTTCACCCCAAACACAGCACCCTGAGACTGTATGTTAAGCATAAAGCAAACAGCAGAAAACTAGTGAGTGTCAGAACCCAATTTTAGGGTGAGACAATAAACATCCATGATTACATCCGGAAGGTGGCCACAAGCGACCGTGTGATCTCTGTCCACAACAGCACAGTCCTAGGATCAGCAAAGACACTGCACAGGACCCTCAAGCTCCCTGGACCTGAGCTTTAAGGAAAATGAAGGGCAGAGGGAGAATCTAAATAATAAATTTATATATATACATATATACATATATAATTTGTCCAATTACTTCTATCTATCTATCGATCGATAGATAGATTCATTGTTGTATTTAGACAGCTGATGAACTGAGGGCCTATGCACTAGGGTCCAGTATATGAAATGAATGACTGAAATGTATCTAGCAACAGCAACATCACAGATGCTGGATTGACAAGTAGTATTTACAAAGTCAGTACTATTTACACGTGCCAAAACTTACTGAAGTATTATAACTAAATGTACCAGCTGCTCACTGTTTTCCATTTACAGGGGTAATTGTTTTTATTGAGCAATTTTAATTTTTTTTTTATTTAAACCTGACTTAAATTTTAAGCTTTTTTGTTAACTGGGAATTGTAGTACACTTATTTTTATTTTTATTATTAGGTTCAATGGTCAATGTGTTTGTTTTTAAACACAAATATGTATTTTTTAAAATTATTTTCCAGACTGAGTGGTTGTTTCCTCTCAGAGAGAAGCTGTGAAGCTGTGTCCTCAGTTCTCAGCTCTCAGTCCTGTAGTCTGAAAGAGTTGGACATGAGTAACAACAATCTACAGGATTCAGGAGTCAAGCTTATGTCTGCTGCACTCCAAAGTCCACACTGCAACCTGAAAACTCTAAGGTCAGATCAAAGGATATTTTATTTTTCATCCAGTGACATGATTTACCAGTTAAACATTTTAGTTACAAATGTTATATCAACCATTTCTTGTTGTGTCTTAGTATTTTTTTCTTATTATTTCCTCAGTCACAGTAGACTGCCACATTTCTGATGTGTTTAAAATAAGGCAACAATTCCAGGCAGTTTTCAAACATAAAATATCCCCAAACTTAGAAATTCCTTACAGCACCATTATTACAATAAAAAGCAACTGTTTTTTGTCTTTCTCTTCTTTATCTTCCAGACTGACTTGCTGTTTTCTCTCAGAGAAAAGCTGTGAAGCTTTGTCCTTAGTTCTCAGCTCCCCTCTCTGTAGTCTGAGAGAGCTCGACCTGAGTGACAATGACGTTCAAGATTCAGGACTGAAGCTTCTGTCTGGTGTATTACAGAGTCCACACTGCACCCTGGAAACTCTGAGGTTAGGGTTCAGTCTTTTTCACCCAGGATTATTTGCAATCTGTATTACAAGATTTCATAAAAAGCTAAATCTTATACACCTGTCAGGTACATTTTATTTACTTTTGAGTGGAATACTTGCCTCCGAATTACTGTTTGTAAAATTTCCATAACACTGCAATGATTCTTGGAGTCCTTTTTGATTAAATGATGTGATTTTATGTGCACAGTAAAGATAAAGAATGGTGTTAAAAATCAGGTAACATACTTCTGGGCTGGTTTATTGTCATTCACTGGTTGTCTGAAAAGCTCCCTCAGAAGCCTAGTTGATCCAGAGTGCTGCATCAAGAGTACTGAGAGGGACAACAAAGAGAGATGATATTTCTCCTATATTAGCTTTTCTTCATATAATTAGGTCCATAAATATTTTTAGAGACAACTTTATTCTTCTAGTTTTGGTTGATTACATTACATTACAACAGTATATTTTAAATGAAATGGTGCAGATGCAGTTGAAATGCAGACTTTCAGCTTTAATTCAGTGGGCTGAACAAAAACACTGCATAAAAATGTGAGGAACTAAAGTATTTTTTAAACAATTCCTTTATTTTGGGGGCTTAAAAGTAATTGGACGAATTAAATAATTAAAAATAAAATGTTAATTTCTTACAGTTATATTTTAATAGAAATTTAATAGGATTTGGTTTTTGGGTTTTTTTTGACTTATCAAAACTAACAAGACCGGGAGATGGAAATGAAAAAAGAAAGAGGGATGGTGAGAGAAAGGGAGAGAGAGAAAAAATATCGAGAATCTGCTTCAACACCTGTTGAGTAAATAGAAAAAGAAGAAAAACACATATTAGATAAACCACAGTAACAACCAACATATGCATAAATAACAATAATAAACAATAACTAACAAATTTTACTCAAAAGCGCAGAGTAGTAATAATACGAGAAACTGTTTGAGGCAGCAGCCACCCAAGATATTGTGTGTCTGTGTGTACACTTCAGTGCACACCTGTGTTTGTGAGCGTGCTTGTGTTCACAGAGTTTCTCCATGTAAGTGTCTAAGTGCTTCAACCCCACGGACCTGAAGCAGGCGTGTCCTGTGTCACATCATCGATAAACAGCGATGCATGCCCAAGCCATCACACTTTAGCAAGTTTTACAGATGAAGTGGTATGCTTTGGATCATCAGCTGAGGTCTTTCTGAGGGTGTTTTTCCTTACTACTATATTCAAGTGCTGCTCAAATGTTTCGATGTTCTCTAATGTTGGATAATATTGTACTGTCCACTGCTATACAACTTGAGACAATGGAATGGATGAATATCATTTTGTCTGAAAAACAGAAAAAACACAGACAAAGCTTCAGCAAATTCTTCACTGATAGATTGTTGTTTTGTCTGTCTGCAGTCTGTCAGGCTGTCTGATCACAGAGGAAGGCTGCACTTCTTTGGCCTCAGCTCTGAGCTTCAACCCTTCCCATCTGAGAGAACTGGACTTGAGCTACAATCATCCAGGAGCTTCAGGAATTAAGCTGCTGTCTACAGGACTGGAGGATCCACACTGGAGACTGGACACACTCAGGTATGGCAAGAAAGTAAGAGGAGGAAAAGCTAGAAACATTTTCTGTGTCCTTCATTCACTTCCTGTTTGTTTTGTGTAGATATGGCATGAACAGTCACAAGGTACATTATCAGAAACAGAAATACTAGTCTAGCTCGATAATAAACAGTCATTATATACACAGGAGTCTCCAAAGAGACCTTTTTCAGGAATCTTAATGATAACTGCCTTTTGCCTGTCATTTATTCACGATTCGGCTAAATAGCTGTATTTTAATGGTGCATTTATTTGATCCTTTTCCTCCCTTTTGACATGGTCCAGATTAGCTTAATCTCTGTATGGGAACAGTCCTAGGACATGTTAAATATGAAACAATCATATTTAAAACAAAAGTTTTAAAATCAGATTTGAAACTGAACCTGAAAGCCAAAGGAACATGACTAGTCTATTGTGAATTTAATTAAAAGTAGACTTAAATAAAGCAAACCAAAAAACATATCAGAAGAATAGAAGCTGCATCTTTGCTTGTCCGTGCATGTGCAAAATCTCCAGACCTCTGAACTACCTTTGCTCGTTCTTGTAGCAAGAAACGAGGGAACAAACCACAGGAGGGAACACAGCTGAATGGAATCTAGCAAATGAGACAGAGGGAAACAAAACTGAACATGATGCACACCAGCAATGTTCCCTCTAATTTTTCACGTGTCTGAGCGAATACACAAACTCCCTGAGCGGTCCCTTGGACCACTGTGAGCGACATCAGACGTGTGCACTGTGGCCATGCCAGCATCTAATCCATCCAAGTTACATGGTTTATTAAAATAATCAAATTACAGTATTTACATTTATGTTAGACTACTTTTAATTAACTGCTTTAGTCCACTTGCAATGAAAATGTAAAAAAAATCTAGTCATTGACCTGTGTAGTATGTTAACACTATTGGAAGTAAAAATAACTTGAACTCCAATTTCGAAAACACAACTTTTTTTTCTTTTTTTTAAAAATAAAGCTCTGACTTGTATTATGAGTATGAGTCTGTGGTCTGGGAGAGAGTCCTGTAACTCTCTGTCTGCAAAATATACTATATAATGACCAATGCTGGGCAATTAATTATATAGTTACTTCTTCAAAAAAGTAACTCAGTTTGGCAAACATCAAAGTTTTTTGCAGCTATTTTTTTTTAAATGCAGCCAAGGCGTTTTTAAATAAACATTTCAAACTATTTACAGAACAATCAGCTGTTCTGCATCAAATCTGATGCCACACAAATTATTTGTGCCACTCCAAAAAATAATTTCTGTCCACTATTAGATAAAGTAGAACAATAGCCTGATACCTGCAGGCCTGACAACAGGAGATGTATCACTCCTGTAACACCTGTAACATTCAGTAGTCGCCTCATTGTTCTGACACACACAACAAAACTATTGACTACACTACACACTAACTACACAAGATTTGTGCTAAACGTCTCAAATCTCTCACATCACAAAACACCGCCGTCACTCCTAAAACTTCCCCCTGTTTCTTAACAACTAGAGTCCACGTTGCCATATCATTTTTTGATTGGTCGACATGGTACTTTCTGGACGAATAGGAAAGGGAGAGGGGGGTGGAGTTTGTTTTTGCTCACAGGCGGAGAGTGCTTTCGAGCCTTTTTTCTTATAAAATGCCGTTTTTACCGTTTATTCTCGCAGTAAATATAAACAACGACAGTATTCAGGAAGAAAACCAAACATTGCATATTTTTTATCACAACTCTGGTTTTACGTAGCCTATCAACACAATTTAAAAACTGGTATAAAGTCCCCACTTTTTCCGTCAATTGTTCCGTCTGTCCTGCTCACATCTCCAATGGTTGTACACGTTGTCATTAACGTGGCTTCACTCCACATCAGCCACGCCGCTTTGCCAGCTAAAACACCGGTGTCGGCACATAAGGACGCTGTCATAGCCTGTCAACGACGTTGATTAGCTGCGTATATACGGATGTAAATCGCATTATTGGCTGCGATTTACATCCGTATATATATATACTATGGGATAAGGTGGCATCGTTCTAATCCCATACGGGAGCAGCCAGTCACTTACTGACTAACACTGCAAAACAGAATTGTTAAAGTATTAATTTTAATTTCAATTCAGGTTAGATTTTTTTTGTGCGCAACGCAGATTTTCTGTGCGCAGAGACCGTGCCAGCAGTGCGCAATTGCGCATGTGCGCACCTTAGAGGGAACATTGCACACCAGACAGGAGGCTGTCAAAGTAAAAAAAAAATAATTGTAAGAAATAGCTTGTGAAATCGAATGAGCAGATAATTGTGATGCACTTGGAAGAAATGTTGACGAAAAGGAAACTGACTGTGAAACTAATTGAAGGTAGAGCATAGCTGTGCCAGAGCAATATAAATATCACCACACAGTGTCCAGCATGACTATATGTGCAGTGTGATATTCGATACATTTAAAAGACTCATTATGTAATGGTATTGGTCTCAGTGCCCCTGAGAGGCTGGTCATTTATGCATGTGAGCCTGTGCATATATTGAGGTAATGAGCTATGTTTCTCTAAAGAATGTAGGTGTTTAATTCTAGAATACATATTATTCTCTTATTCTCTTTGGACCTTTCTAAAATGGCATAGAGCTGGCCTTTTGGTACCTAGCTTGATAAAGTTTCCCTCTTGTGGCTATGAAGAGCATGGCTGGTGTGGACAATTCCAACTGTAATGTTTGACTTTAGATACACTCTAAAAACTAAAACTGACATTTCCTTAAAAATTTTTGATGCAACATTTTTACACTCACAAATATTGAGTAGACTGGAAATCAGTCAAATCTCTTAATTATACTTGATCAATTGAATATCTAAAGCTTAAACAAGTTAATTTGAAATGAATAATTGTAGTTGGTACAGTAACATCAAAACTTGAGTCAATAGAACTGAAATTATAAGTTTAAAAAAGTAAGCTTAAGTGAAAACCACAAAAAATTGAGTAGATAATACTGAAATTCTTGGTATATGTAACTAAAATCAAGATGGTCATTTAACACAAAAATTGTTGCATTTACTTAATTTTTTAAATTGTAATTAATCAAAATTGGGCTTAAAATTTAATATGAATTTTATTGTATTTCACTGGTAGTTCTAAGTTAAAAAACTAATTATATGTAGATGTGTGTTTTATAATACATGTATGAAAAATGACCACATGGTAACATTTTTAACAATGAAACATTTTATATTTTCATCAACATGGCAATAACTCCAAACAACCAAGCACTAAAAAGAAAACAGTCTTTTCCCTGTTAGCTCAAAACCTTTCCTACTTAAAAGATAAATGACAAACGAGGAAAGCAAACACAAAATCTCAGATTGTAAAACAAAATTAACCAAACAATGAAAAAGGCTCATGGTTTCTGTTCCATCCTGCAGTTAATTACACAAGAACTGCCATGATGCAAGAACAAGCTTAGACCCTTCCTCAGGGTAATAGACAATGCACAGAGGTGATTTTTCAGTCTCTGAACCTTGACTTAAAGGTTTGCAGGATCCAGCTCCAGGAACACTTTTTGGAATACCACAAAGGAATATTTGAGATTCTTGGGGTATTTCAGATCTAAAGCATAGGCTAGTCCTAACACAGAGTAACAGGCTCTGCTGAGATCCCCAAGATTACTTAGAACAGTTATGTCCTCAATAATTATCCCTACATCACGCGGAAAGACCCATCTTGGTTCTCCAGCAGGTAAACCTTCATCACCTCCTCAGCCAAAGCCTCTTCAACACAACCATCATCAACATCCTCATGTAGACATAACACAGAACTAGAGCTTACTTTTATCCCACATATTTTAAGACATGGACACAAAAAGCCTGTTTTCATGTGAAATCTGAAGCTACTAATTTTAACACTGACATCTGCAATTTTAAGTAATTTTAGGTAAGTTAGTTTTTCCGCTGCATAAATGGTCTCTCTGTGTGAAATAATATGGGGGGAGTGGTTGTTTTGAAATGGGCGGGGGCTTTCAGCAGTGATACACACCATGATAAACAGTTATTTGATGTTTCCTTTATAGCTGGTGAAGGTTCTCAGTCATTCAGGTCATGGTAATCCTAGTAGGTTAAGTGAAGGAAACTAGGCTTCTTTGGTTCCTTCAAGATGTTTCGCTGAATTGAGTCCAGTTTCCTTCACTCAGACCTACTAGGAAATGTGAATGCTGCAGTTATGACATTTTTACATCATTATGATTCAATGTGTCTGACCCACTGATCTTTCGATTATTGTATTTGGGGGCTGGGTGGAGAATCTCAGAAAAAAAATTCCATTACTCATGCTTATATGCAACCCTTAAGTGTCCTAAAAACAGCAACAAATAAACTAAACTAAAACAGCACTACTACACACTTCCTGCAATCAAAATTTCATTTATTGCATAGGAACTATGATCCCATTACCCAAAATATAAAACTTTTAAAATTCCTGAAAGTGACTTAATGCACCAACCTTGAAGTCTTTGATTAGGGTATTTGCATCTTCTCCCAGATGGTCAATGAGACATCTGATGATCACCTCTCTTGTTTTCTCAATGGGAATGTAGTTAGTAAAATATGAAACATTGCACATTTAAACATCTTTTTGCTTTTCTGTGTAAACTTAAACATAACTTTTGCAGTTGAATTAACAGTAGAGAAATTAAGCACTTTCTAGAATAAAACACTTGTATTTGTGAAGGAACAAAAAGTGAATTCCAAAATAAAAATATTAAAAATCTGGCACATGCCACAAAATAACAAGACTAAGCCAATGAAGACTGATAAATACAAATCAACAGTGCGCCTTATAATCCAATGTGCGTTGTGTATAAATTCTGGTTGAGCTTACTGACCTCGAACCGTTTTTTATGTGGTACATGGTGCTCAAAAATCTGTCAAAAATGATTTACTACTACTTTGGTAAGCTACGAAGCCGCACCGCTTGATGGATTGTTAATAAAAGTTAACGTGAGGGTTTCCGATGGTACGTTTCCATCATTAAATGTTCTGCCATTTTTTAAAGAGATGATAAAATGAGTAAAATAAAAATTAGATTCTTATGCTGGAGCGTCTATTCTCTGGTTGAGGGTAACTTTTTGCATTTGGCTATACAAAAGTATTTACCAATGGTTTAAATTGGTATTAAACGACAATTTAAATAATAAACCGAAAACCTGTAGACTGTTCTTAGGCTGGATACTAAGTTTTAATGGCACTGGCATTTTACATTAGAGAACATTAGAAATCTGGACATGACGCCCACACTGTTGTAAATAAGAAGCAACAGGCATGCGGGTGAGCAGCATCAGCTCACATGCCAGTGACGTGTGTTAACGGATTTTACGCATAAAAAAGAACATGAAACAACCTTTTTAATATTTGTACTGACAGGTACAACAGATTGCTTGTATTTTAACTGCTATAAATAACTTGTTGGTCTATAATATGTGAAAGATATGTCAAATGTATCCCTCATGAATGATATCAAGTCATCTTGAGCCATAAAAAACATTCCTTTAACAAGGTAGAAGACGCAATCAGTTTTTGGCAGTGACTCCTATATATCCTTTATTTACCAGTTAAAAAATCTCATTGGCCTTAAAAATGTCTTTTTTAAGATTAATCTGGCCAAGAGGACAGCAGAAACTGCAACAAATATAACAATAGTTCTGTAAACATATTTTAAGTGGACAAAAAGAACAGTCCACTTACCAGCAAATTTTCCAGGTGGCTCCGCTCTCAGTTTGTGTCCGTTAACCGTCGTTGTGATGAAATGAAAATTTTCCTGTGAGGCTGTGCGTTCTTGCTGCGTACTAATAATCAATTACTCTATGTTATCATGTTTTACTTAGACTTTTAAGTTGTAGTTGCTGAAGATAAATAATATTGATTTTGAGTAATTAATGATTTTACTCCAAGGTACTGATAAGTACCTATTTCTCAAATATTTTGATTCAGTTTCAAACAAAATATTATGTACATGCAAAAAAGGTATTCTGAATTTTTTGTCTAAAATAAATGTAAATAAATACCTTAATTTAACGCAAAAACACAAGTTAAATTTTAGACATTTATTTCAATATATCCAACTCAAATAATTACTTAAACAATATTCAGAGATTTTATCAAGGCCATTTAACTTATATTTAAAGTGATATTTACTAAGCCTCTGAATCACTTTTTAGAGTGTAGGTAGACACTTTATTTAGGTAGATCACAGCATGGAAGCTGTGGGTCTGCCCAGCTGAAAGACCTGTTGATGTGTTGACATGCGTCAGAGTTGCGCACAACCACAGATTCGTTAAAAAAGTTTTTGAAAGTCTGGTCCTGCTTATGTGAAAGAGAACTGCATTAATGTTCTGTGTTTCTCTGCACCAAGTCACCGGCAGCTCTTTCACACCGTAAGGATGTCTATCAAAGCCTGTGCTTCATAAATATCTGATAGTGCTGATTGTTTGAACTGTGTTTAAAATTTCATTTATTGATGCAGACCAGACCATTTCCTCAAGATGTGAAATGTTACTGATTTGATAAAGATTTTTCTAACCCTTAGCTAGATGTCAAACATATGAAAGACTCTTAAGCTTAATTAAACCTCAATAGTCTCAGTGGTAAAAGAATGTCAAATAAAAGATGTGCACCAATGCATCCTTATACATCCCAACACAATCCTAAGTTTGGGAACAGAACTTCCCCAATCTCAATTATGTTTTATCTGCTGTTGGGTCTGCGCTTAGCAGGCCCGCTGGTTCAGAGACTTATTCCCGTGGACAAAGACAAACAGCTCAACCTGTTTTAACTTTATAGCAAGGGGAGCCTGGCCGGCAGCACCACTGCCCTCAACCTCAGACGACTCCAAAGAACCAGTCTCCCCTGCAGCCTTTTATTCTATGACACACAGTTTCACAAACACCCATTGTAAAACCCCCCTGTGGTGTGTCATAAAACTAAGGCACTGAGTGTGTGTGTGTATGCATGTGCGAGCGTGTGCGTGTGTGTGTGTGCGTGTGTGTGTGTGTGTGTGTGCGTGCATGTACACTGTTGTCATTTTATTGATTCCAAAACCTTTAGAACTAATTATTGGAACTCAAATTGGCTTGGTAAGCTCAGTGACCCCTGACCTACATACACAGGTGAATCCAATAATGAGAAAGAGTATTTAAGGGGGTCAATTGTAAGTTTCCCTCCTCTTTTAATTTTCTCTGAAGAGTAGCAACATGGGGGTCTCAAAACAACTCTCAAATGACCTGAAGACAAAGATTGTTCACCATCATGGTTTAGGGGAAGGATACAGAAAGCTGTCTCAGAGATTTAAGCTGCCTGTTTCCACAATTAGGAACATATTGAGAAAATGGAAGACCACAGGCTCAGTTCAAGTTAAGGCTCGAAGTGGCAGACCAAGAAAAATCTCAGCTAGACAGAAGCGACGAATGGTGAGAACAGTCAGAGACAACCCACAGACCAGCACCAAAGACCTACAACATCATCTTGCAGCAGATGGAGTCACTGTGCATCATTCAACCATTCGGCGCACTTTACACAAGGAGATGCTGTATGCAAGAGTCATGCAGAGGAAGCCTTTTCTCCACCCACAGCACAAACAGAGCCGCTTGAGGTATGTTAAAGCACATTTGGACAAGCCAGCTTCATTCTGGAATAAGGTGCTATGGACTGATGAAACTAAAATTGAGTTATTTGGGCATAACAAGGGACGTTATGCATGGAGGAAAAAGAACACAGCATTCCAAGAAAAACACCTGCTACCTACAGTAAAATATGGTGGTGGTTCCATCATGCTGTGGGGGTGTGTGGCCAGTGCAGGGACTGGAAATCTTGTCAAAGTTGAGGGACACGTGGATTCCACTCAGTATCAGCAGATTCTGGAGACCAATGTCCAGGAATCAGTGACAAAGCTGAAGCTGCGCCGGGGCTCTTTTAACAAGAAAACGACCCGAAACACTACTCAAAATCCACTAAGGCATTCGTGCAGAGGAACAAGTACAACGTTCTGGAATGGCCATCTCAGTCCCCAGACCTGAATATTATTGAAAATCTGTGGTGTGAGTTAAAGAGAGCTGTCAATGCTAGAGATGTTTTGTAAAGAGGAATGGCCCAAAATACCTTCAACCACAATCCAGACTCTCATTGAAACCTACAGGAAGCGTTTAGAGGCTGTAATTTCTGCAAAAGGCGGATCTACTAAATATTGATTTTATTTCTTTTTTTGTGGTGCCCAAATTTATGCACCTGCCTGATTTTGTTTAAACAATTATTGCACACTTTCTGTAAATCCAATAAACTTCATTTCACTTCTCAAATATCACTGTGTGTCTCCTATATGATATATTTAACTGACATTTTTTATTGTAACAACCAACAATTTATACAGGAAAATAATGACTATTAACAAGGTTGCCCAAACTTTTGCATCCCACTCTATGTGCACGTGAGTGATTGTGTGTGTGGATGTGGGTGTGTTTGTGTGACTTCCTGATCACAAACGGGCATCTCCCCTCACCCTGTATATGGCTCAATTCCTGTAATGGCTCACCATACACAAGCAGAGGTGAGGCCATAAATGGCAAGAAGTAAACATCCTCACTAAATAAGGACACAGAACCTTCACATAGGATGTGCCTGCAGTTAAACACTATAACTAATTGCATCCGCCGCCATTCAACAGGCCAGGGAGGAGGACAGAAACAGAACAATGTCTTTGATCATACAGTTTGAACCAAGGCTTACAAATTCAAGTACAATAATAACAACATTTAACAATTCACTCTAACATCTACCACCATGGATTTTCAAACCACCATATTGTATTTGTTTTCAGTTTTTTAATGCATTTCCAATCAGCTTGTTTACAAGAGGTGCAGTTTATACATTAGAATAAACGTCTTCTTTTCAACACACTTTATAGATATAAAACTGAAAAATTTTGAGCTCATGCACATTGGGGAAAAAAATTCTAAGTCCTGTATCTTGTATAAAAACATGTTGTTTTTATGCGGAGAATATGAGACATCTTTGTGGTCCCTAATAATGATCTATTGTAATTATTAAAGAGGAAAGAAGAAAAGAAAACTTGAGAATGTTTTTGTTCATCATAAAGATTGTGATGTGAACTATTAGCATCAACATTAGTTCAAAGTGTCAGTTCAATGATGCTGCTTGGAGAAAGCAGTGTTGACACATACTAGTTTTTAGAAATCTTAAAACACAAAAACACAAATATCAGATGTTGTTTTTAGGTTTAAAAAATTGTGTTAAGACAATGCATTTTCCTTCTCACTTTCCATGTTATGTTGTGGTATCCATTTTATCATGCATGTATGCTACTTTGCTCTGTCAAGTGTAAATATTTTTTTCTAATAAATTAGACTTTCACAGTCTGCATCTTACCTTTATGTTTTAAATGGGAAATCCTGTTAAATCATTGCTCAACTTTTGTCTGCATGACAGCAGACTTTTGATATACTTACAAGAAGACTTGATGAAAAGGAAACTGACCCTAAACTAATTCATGTACTTACTAACATACATGCATTGATGAACACCTGGGTATCTTATATTATCTCTTAATTTCCTCTCTTTTACTAACTTGGGTATCTTTATCTCTTAAAAACAACATCTGATATTAGGGTTGTATTGGGATGTCTTAGGATGCATTAGTACACACTTAAGCATCTTTTTTTGTTCTTTTACCACTGTGATTTTTGATGTATAATTAAGCCATAGAGTCTTTTATACATTTGACATCTTGTTAAAAATGTTGAAAAAATCTTTAATAAATCTGTAACATTTCAAATCTGGAAGACATGTTTTGGACAACTGAGGACTGTACATACAAAAATAAATATAAAATCTAAAATTGTTTAAAAAGCACTAACTTTAGACAAATAAAAAACTTGCACCAGCCAAACTTTTCATACCCATGGGAGGGAAATCAATCAATCAAGCTAGGTACCAAAAAGCTAGTGCAGGAGTAATAAGTAATGTGGGAATGGGCAACAGGAGGGAAACACAGCTGGGATTAATAAGACATAACGTGACAAGGGGGAGCAAAACTAGACACACTGACATAGGACATGGCACCGTCAAAGTAAAACAGGAAATAACACCAACATCATCCCAGGAACACAAGACACAACACAAGGAACACCAGGGAGGCACAGAGACAAAACCTAAAGGCTGGAAAATCACAGAGGTGCAAAAGAATAACTAAGAAACATGAAATACAATAAACAAAACCATACAAAAACCCACAAAATCCCAAAACAAAGAATAAAAAAAAGCCTAACCACAGAGTTACCCGACTCCGCACCATGACATAAATAGCATATGACAAACAGAGTCAATGGGAGATGAATAATATGTAGCCTAGAATTAGCTGTTTCTAACAGTCTAAAAAATAGTAGTAGTTGTCATGGTCCTGGGTTGATGACCCAGTGCTTTGAGTTTTATACTTTTATTATTATTATTGTTGTATTATTTATTATTATTGTGATGTGGCTTCCCTGTGTCCTGAATTGTGTCTTCTCTGTGTCTTCCTCCCTGTTTCGTCATGTTTAATTAGGTTCAGCTGTGTCCTTCCTCCTGTGTGCTGTTTCCTTGTTGCCTTCTGTGTATTTATAGTGTGTGTTCTACCTTGCTCCTTGTCAGTCTGTCTGCTTGTCTTCCCCTGCGTTTCGCCTGTGGTATTTCTCCGTACTCCAATGCTCCATGTCCTGTGTTCTCAGTCTCAGGTTTTTATCTTTCATGTCTCGAGTTTCTAGTCCCTGGTTTTTGTTCCTTTGTATTGCTCTTTAGTTTCACCCAGTATAGGTTTTTTAAGTGTAGTCGCTACCATGTTTAGCTTTTGTTTGTATTTCGTTCATGTCTCACTGTAAATAAAGTTAACTCACAATAAGTCCTTCGTCAGTGCCTGCTCTTGGGTCCACACTCCTCATCTCCCAATAATCTGCCTCGCCAATTGTGACAGTACTCAGGCTTTATTCTCCATAGTGTAGTGTAGTATAAAACATTAAAACCTAATTGAAACCCACCAACTCGGACAACAGAGAGATGCCACACTTATGTTTCATTGTCCTTTCCAGCTAAACAGAAGAGGAATATAAAAATAATGAAGGTCTTAGTTTAATACAGTGGTGTACTGACAGATCCAGGATCAGTCCAAATCATCAGGAATTTGATCCAGGTATGGATTGAAGTGTATTTGTGAAAATGTTGGACTGTTCCTTTATCAGTATCTAACAGTATGTGTATGCGAGCGATGTAATGTCCATGTGTGCATGCTGAAAGAGACTGTGCTGGTCTGACCCCCCTCCTCCTTTCAGGGTGGAGCCTGCTGGAGTCCGATGGTTGACACCAGGTCTGAGGAAGTGTAAGTGTGTTTTTAATGTGATTCCTGAAAAAAAAAAAAAAGCATCACACATTCAACCATCTTCAAACTGTCACATCACTCATGCAGGAGTCATCATCAAAGTGTCAATCAATGAACAGATGATGGATCAATAACTGCAACTGGATTATGTTTGTTCTCTCCATCAGATTCCTGTCAACTCACAATCGACACAAACACAGTAAACGCAAACCTCAAACTGTCTGACAACAACAGGAAGGTGACACATGTGGAGGAGGTTCAGTCATATCCTGATCATCCAGACAGATTTGATTTTTGGCCTCAGCTGCTGTGTAGAAATGGTCTGACTGGTCGCTGTTACTGGGAGGTCGAGTGGAAAGGAAAATCTTATATATCAGTGAGTTACAGAAGAATCAGAAGAAAAGGAGACAGTAATGACTGTGTGTTTGGAAATAATGATCATTCCTGGAGTCTGAGCTGCTATAATGGTGCTCCTCGTTCTCTCTGGCACAACAACAGATCAACATCGATCTCCTCCTCCTCCTCCGTCTCTAACAGAGTAGCAGTGTATGTGGACTGTCCTGCTGGCATTCTGTCCTTCTACAGAGTCTCCTCTGACACCCTGATCCACCTCCACACCTTCAACACCACATTCACTGAAACCCTTTATCCTGGGTTTTGGTTTAATTCTGGTTCCTCAGTGTGTCTGTGCTGAGTTGAATGTAAAGAGTGTCCTCCTGTTAGGGAAACACTCTGACTGTTGAACAGATTGTTCAGTCTTTACATGTCTGTCTCTTTCACTCAGAAACACATTTTCAGATTCATGGATTCAATCAGTTGATGTTTTAAACTGTTCTAAATGATTCTTTGTAAACTTCTTCTTCTTCAGTCCTTTAAAGATGGAAGCTACAATTATTCATGCTAGAACACCTCACTCAGGATACGCGCAGGAGGCATCCTGGGTGAGGATGCCCGATGCCTGAACCACAACAGTTGGTTCCTTTCGATGTGAAACTTCTCACCCTATCTCTAAGGGAGAGGCCAGCCACCCTTCTGAGGAAGCTCATTTACGCCTCTTGTATCCATAAACTCATTCTTTCAGTCACTACCCACAGCTCATGACCATACCTTTACTCAACTCTCTCTTCAGCACGACGGACCGGTACAGTATCTGCATCACTGCAGCTGCAGCACCAATCCGTCCGTCAATCTCCAGTTTCCCTCTCCCATCATTCATGAACAAGACTCTGAGATTCTTAAACTCCAACACTTGGGGCAGGAACTCGTCCCTGACCCAGAGTCACATCACTCCGAGTCAGGGAGAGGGAAACCCCATTGAATGGGGTTCTGGCCCATAACAATGGCTCTCCTTTCAAGCACCCTGGCATAGCGTTTCCCAAGGAGGCTGATTCCCCTAAAGATGGGAACCACCACCCTGGTCTGCCATTCCAGAGGTACCGCCCCTGATCTCCACGCAACATTGCAGAGGCCTGTCAACCAAGACAGCCTTACAACATCCAGAGCCTTTATGAACTCAGGGCAAACCTCATCCACCCCAGGAGCTCTGCCACCAAGGAGTTGTTTAACTGCCGCAGTGACCTCACCCCCAGAGATAGGTGAGCTGCCCCCTTCGTCCCCAGACTCTGCTTCCTCCACAGAAGATGTGCCAGTGGGATTAAGGAGGTCCTCGAAGGATTCCTTCCACTGCCCAACAGTGTTCTCAGTTGAAGTCAGCAGCGCTCAACCCGCACCATACACAGTGCAAGTACCAAACCGCTTTCCCCTCCTGAGTCACCTGACAGTTTGCCAGAATCTTTTTCTGTCTTTTTCCACTCAAAGCGCCACAGTGAGTATCGGTATGTTGTGCTTCTCTGAAGCTCAGTTCACAACCAGCTGCTTTGCATTTTCAACAAGTCTGAGCTCATTAAAACAAATCAAAATGTTCTATTTCTCTTTTTTTAATGTGATTTTTCAAGTGGACATCCAATAGTGTATAAAATATTAAAGACATTCAGCATCTCTCATGTTTCTGTCATTCTATATAAACAGCTGCTTCTAAAAACTGATCCAATCAAAGAAACATGAACTTCCATATTGATCAGATCAATACCTACAGCTCTGACATCACTAACATCTGCTTGAACTCTTCATTGATGGTGATTTGTGGCCCTCTGTTGGTGAGAAGATGAACTGCATGATGTCAGTTTTTTGAACACAGATGGCATGAAGTGTTTTAAGTGTTTTTAAACCTGTTTTTTCAGTCAGCTTCAGCAGACTCTGAGGTTAAAAAAAAAAAATCATTTAATGTGAGTTGGAGAAAAGAGTCATTTTAATCAGTTTAACCACTCTATCATCATCATAGACAGAATCAAGTTTGATATTAAAAATATCATTTTGATCCTAAAGGAAATCAGTGTTTGTCTTTGGTGCTCTATAGATAATAATAATGAGGACACTTGGTTTCATTTGTAAATCAGCAGCTATGTATTCAAATGAAGTTGTGAGGTCAATCAGGTTGGTTTGAGTGAGGAACTGCAATGCCTCCACCTTTCTGATAGTGTCTCACAGCTTGGAAACCACTAAAGTGTGGGGGATAGGTTTCATTTCTAACTGGGAAACCATTCTCTGTGAGCCAGGTTTACACAAGAAACATTCAATCTGAATCATTTTCACTCATTAGAGACTCATTAAAGACAGCAAGCTGTGTCGTACTTAAGGGTCCAGCGCGCTCTCAGTGCTGCTGTTTATTTTTAAGGTGATGGCACATTAGAGCTGTGAAACTTTGAGCTGGATTCATTTCTGGAATCCCCTCTTAATTTAACTGTGATTAATATTTAACCATAAAATTAACTATAAAATTAGGGACACTGGCGTGCCAGATGCACAACCAGCTTGGTATATTGTAAATATTGACTGTATGTGATATTGTAGGTAACGGTCAATATACTCCACATTCAGTGTAGAATAAGGGACAAAACAATTTTTGCTCATTATACAGGATCTCCCGCCTAAAACAGGACAGTTGGAAACCCTATTCTCAGAGCTCACTGTAATGAAATCCTTAGTCTGACTGCAAGAGCTACCCAACATGGCAGACAATAAAGAAACTGTGTTTTTCTGATAATAGCTAATTAGTTGATTACAGAGGAATCACATAGAATTACTATCATAGCTAATGGCTCACTTACTATGCTAACTCAATTTACCCGAGGTTCACAGTAATAAGAAGAACTGACTTATGTCAGCATCAAAAACAAAAAGTGTCCCAATTTCTCAACAAGTGGAAGAGCAAAACACAATTTTGTGTCTTCAACCATTGCTTTTTAATCAGGACTTTTTGAGACAATTTAATATGGGTTACATAGCAGAGTACCGGCATTTAACACATAACCTCTGTTTAGAAGTTACAAACTGCAGCCTTTTCTGTGGTGCTGTGTTGGCACATGCTGAATAGCCTCTGACAAAAACAGAGCTTTGAAAATGTCTGTGAAGTTTCTCAGTCATCCAGGTCATGGTAGTCTAAAGAGCTTGGAAAGAAAAGCGTCTGGACGTCTTTAAGTTGCTTGAAGACATTTCACCTCTCATCCGAGAAGCTTCTTCAATTCTTAGGTCAAATGGTGGAGAGTCCCAGATTTAAGTCCTAGTTGGGTGTCCCCCAAGGGGGTCACGAACCCCCTGTTGATCCTCTACCTAATCACATGAGCCAAGGTGTGAAAATGGGTGTAGGTCACAATCAGCCAAGGTTTTGGGTGAACCCGCTGTGAAACTTAGCCCCAACCTATCATGTGATTTCCTGAGGTCAAAAGGCCCAGGATGTGAGTGGATGTGAGTGAGCTTTGCATAAATCACACTGTGAGAATATTTCTGAATAGAGTCAGAATAATACACCCAAGGGAGACTGTACTTGCTTTAAGTTGCTGTCACATGATCACTGTACCCTCGTGGCTGTGTTACAACCTACATGGACAAAGTCAAGTAAACCGTGTGAGTCACATGTTGGAAACAAATAGCCAAAGAGCTGATGGACTTTTTTATCATTTAAAAGGTATATCAGTGGGGGTCACCATGGAAACAGCTCACACTCTCAGATACCACATCTTCTCCTCATGCAGATTAAAAAACTTAAAAGTCTCTCAGCTGTAGCACAAACAACACAGCGACATTTTGATGAAGTGTTGCCATAGCAGAGTTAAGTGGTTAAAAGCACAGAACTTGACATAGACAAAACACTGAGACATGGTAGATGTCAAAGAAACACAGACTGATGACATGGAGAAAAGGAAGAGAACTAATAAACCTAAAGTAATTTACGACTGAACTAGTGACATAAATAATAGAATACAGAACTAACAGGGATCAGAAAATCTCAGCAGCACAAGGAAACCAAAATATAATTCATAAAATCTAGAAACAAAATCCACTTCCCAATTTGATATTGAATTAACAAGATTCAAAAGTCCAAATGCAAAACACTGGGCCACGGATCCAGAACCATGATCCTGTGAAACTAACAATAAATGGTATTTAATATGAAAGTTGAGCAAAAGCATAGGCAAGTTTAGAGTGGAATTGTCCTCAATGTTATATTTTCCTAAGTTTTCTATTGACAACAGTGCAAAACAGAATGAAAACAGCTTTTATGTCCACTGGGAAAATTTAGGTTTGCAAATGTGAAAAGAGTTGGTAACATTTGCAGACAGCTGTTGTTATGTGACATGTCCGTGCTTGTGTGGTATTTTTTTCATTAATGCACCCTGGATCAAATGGGTGGAGAGAAAAGCAAAAGTAGAAAAAAACAGTCAAAGAACCTTTGGAATCACACAACACGAGTTGAGACAAGAACACACTGAAAAAGCCCCGGCTGGGGAGATGAGATTCCACTATCTCTGCAGAGTTTAAAGAAACTGTAAGTTTCCCTTGCTTCTTTTTTGACTTATTTTAGATTGACTGGAGTCAAAGGCTTTGATAAAAATCCTTATCAAATAACGATTTGAATGATTTCAGAACAAAAACTGGATGGTTTATTTTTAAGTTTCAGGGAAGAAAAGTGTTGTTTTTTCATTGAAGTGGGTGTGAAATGTTTTCCTGGCTAACATCAGCTGCATGCAGCTTAATTTCAGCAGAAATCTGTTGCTCCATAGTTCATATTAGCAGAGTCACAGCTGGACCTATGAAGTCTGTGTGTGTATGCGTGTGTGAGTGATCAGAGTCCGGGAATAAGAGCAGCAGCAGTTAGTTGATGGTCATCAGCTAAACTCATAGACGTTGTTACTGTTGATCCACTTACTGATGACTGAAGGCAGCTTTTCCTGCCTCCATTAGTCTGTGGAGGAGGCAGTGAGGAGCCGCTGATCTCCCGTTCACTGACACACTGAATACGGGCCAAACTCGACCACAGAGCCGCTGGAGAGACTGAGCTCCGGGGTGTTTATATTAACACTGCAGGACCCACAGAGAGAGACATCTCTGTGAGTCTCTGAGAGCTCTCAGTCAAGATGACCTGAGACGTGTTGTCACGTTATTAAGAGTTAACAATCTGAAGCTCAGGCTACACACCCTGCCACTAAACCCCGTCCTAATGAGGACACAGGTTCTTTGTTTCAGTGTTTCAGATTGAACACAAATTTCAAATTGAAAAGCGTCTCAAAGCGTCATTGACAGAAAAATGTCTCCACAGAGATTCTCCTGCAGAAACAGTTGCAAACAGTTGCTCAGCTGTGGTCAGCACTCACTCAGCTTTAACATCATTCTGGGTCTGGGCTCATTCACTGCTACCTTTGTGTTGACATGTTGTCTTTGGAGATGCTGTGTGAGTTTCTGTCCTTACTCAGTTTGAACTTTACCCTCATGCTCTTATTCTTCTGCGTATGAAAAAATATTGTTCATATTACCACTCCTCCAGAGCTGTAAATGTAATTAACATTTCTCTCCATCTGCAGGAGCAGGCAGTTGGCTGTAACTCAGTTATTAGGCAATGATGTTTGATATTCAGGCTTATAAAAATGGTTGAATTTAAAATGGTTGTAATGTTGGAGCTGTGACCTGAAATAAATGGAGTCTGGACTTGTTGATATTAAGCTAAAGTTTTTATGAAGAGCCCACACTTGTTACACAGCTAAGCTCCATAGCAGTAAATACAGGACTGATCTGTTCATCATTTGAATCCAGAGTGATCAAAACAACAGAACAACATGGTAAAGATCAGCACATCACTATATTGAATTAAACATGACTGGATTCATACATGCTTCTACACACAGTCCACACACATCCTGCGTTTGCTCTCATTTCTAACATCAGGAGACCTTTATGATCTCTGTCATGGTACAGTATACATATTTACAGAACTCGGAGCTCATCAAACACAGAGAAACAGAAACCTTCTCAGTATCAGCGAACACCGTAGCTTCTGCAGGGCACCGTCCAGAGCAGCAATGCATGGAAATCCAATGAAATCTCCTTTTTTCACTAATCTTCTTCAAGATCCTCAGTCTGCTGCTGTTTCTTTTGTGGATGCAAATCCATTCTGTTTCCTTCAAAGCATCATTTCCAGTTCAAAGGTGTGAAAATTGTGTCAGATGAAGTTCCCTCTTTAAAAAGTGATAATGAAACTGTGGCACTTTTCCACAGCAAGAATTGCTCAGACTAGTGTCTGAATTGTGATCTAAACTGAGCAATGCTTTAGTTTGAGAAGCATTCAAATCCACATGTGCATCATCCAGGAGCGCAGCAGACGCAGCACAGGAAGCAAAGCTGCCTTTGAACCATACACATACATGTGTTTGTTTCATTTAGCAACAAACAGGTCAGAGATTCAAAGAGCATTTTATTCTAGCAGACTTGTAGAACTTTTATCAGACAGTTTTCGTCTTTAAAGATTTTTTAGTCAAAATCATTCTAGACCCACATCGTCTGTGGTCTGCTCAACACTATCAATTCTTTCTGAGGATTTCTGGGTCATTTTCAAGACACTAAAACAATCATTACCTCAATTTATAAGCATTTCAATTCACGAGTCAATCAAAAACCAGTATTCAAATGTAGAATTACTCTACAGGTGAAGAAAAAACTGCAGCCAAAAAAGTAACCAAAGTGTCTAAGAATCGATTTCAAATGAAGACAAAGTTTTTAGAGCTCTATTTTAAAAAACAAAAAACAAAAAAACTGTCATTCTGAGGATCTGAACTCTGAGCCATCTTCAAGAATGGTGACAATGCTTTCAGGAGACCTGATTGGTCTAATCTGGCAGCATGAGTTACCATGGTGACATAGTAGAGGTGATAGTAGAGAAAAGCCAGAGTTAAACTTGAATTTAGCTGAATAGGTTGAAATCCTGCTTGATAGTGCAGGCCTCTAATGTTGCTGTGATTTCTCTTCAGCATCCTAAGATCAAATCCTGACTGCAAATTTGAATCCTTCAGTGCTGATGTCAGCCCCTCATTTACCTCTAAAAACATATCATGTTACAGATTTACTTCAGTCAGAGCTTATCTTTCATTATCTTTGCTGAAAATATGTCAGACTTGTTTTTTAAGAACACATCAGGGAGTAAAAATCAGGAGTTTGGGCTATTGTTTTTGTGGTTTCTGTTTTATACTGCCTGTTTGGAATGTAACTAGTTTGGTATCATCCATTAAACGTTTGCTTTACATGTTCAAAGCTGTGTCAGTGGCTTGAGTTGGGCCCATCCGTGAAATTGGTTTCATGGTGTGTGTTAAAACGCATCAGTATTACACTGAAGTCTTGATGCATGCTCAATCAATAAGGAAATCCCAAAAAGTTGATTCTGTTCATCTGGACGTAGCGTTTTCAGTGGAAGAAACATTTCGTCACTCATCCAAGTGACTTCTTCAGTCTCAGCTGGCTGCAGGTTTGCCCAAATTTGTAAACAGTACATTTGCACAATGACTGAAACCAGCCAACTGAATGAACAATGGCCTGCGAGGTCAGTTTCTTGGTAATTAATATACAAATTGTCATGATGAATCATAACCACTGATCAGAGACTATTGATCAATGTTGGGTCAAACTGTAGACCTTGTTTGGATGTCGTATAGATGTCCAGAATGGGTCATGGACTGATAGACCCAATATAGGAAAGGTCTGCACATCTTGTAGAATTATAGGGATTATTTTATATAACCATCATCTTTGTCATTGCATTAATTATCATTTCATCCAAGCATTTATTGAAGTTGCTGGCGTTATGTTATAATTTATATTATAGGGGTTATCATAATCAAATATTAACATGTTTATTACAGGTGCAGTATAACTACTTTAAAATGATTGAGTTAAATATATATATATATCATAACTCATATGCTGAGTATATTGTTACAGTAAAATAGTAGCTGAGCAAAGGCCTGAATGTATTCAGCTTCTTGTTGCATTTGAGTTTGCTTAGTTACAGGTGACGTAAGGATGTCCAGTCCATGGTGACCTCAAAGGCCTTAGATCATCACCATATTCTTAAGAGGATGCCACAAGGAGGAACCTCTATGTTGCAGTTAATTCTTAAAATACATGAATGTTCTGTACATGCAAATTATGTGCTTGTAAACGCAAGAAGGGGCGTTACAATACCCTGATGTTATAAAAGCAATCTAGAGTGTATTTTGGGTAGAGATGTACAACTGCTTTGCAGTTTGCACCTCTCCACGCTGCGTGCATTCATTAAAATCAATTGTTTGAACGGCCTTTGCTGGACCATCATTGTTTTACTCTCATCCTCAATTTCGGACCCGTAACATTTGGTGCATTTGGCCGAGGTTGAGGGAGAAAAGTTGGAGGTTGAGACTGAGAGGGTCCAAGGTGCTCAAACAGGCAGACACGAGTCAGTGGTCGAAGTGAGTGGACATAAGCCGGCTTATTCAAAGGTAAGGCACTACCTGTTGAATTATTTCCAAACAGTGCTGAATTGGTTCTGACAAAATTGAAAGTCTACTCACTGAAAATTACTGGTGAATGTCTGTTTTTTAATTTTGGTGAAGTTTTCATGAAGTTTACCGGTTGAAGTAATGATAAGGAAGTATAAGTGACAGTACTGAGTAATGAGAATAAAGGAATGAAAAGAGAATTAAAGCAGTTGGACTGCTGAGTGAATTCTTAGAATGATAGGGAATTTGGTCATTGTGTGGGTTCAAGTCCCATTGGTTATGCAACTCTGAAGAAGTTTCTCGGAGGTGACGCTCCCTGCTGGGTAAAGACGTTTATCCTTCACCTACCCTGAAGAGTAGGGATAGTTTCGGGCAACATCCGAGGAGTACTGGGGAATCTCCAAAATTGTTGAGGGTTGTCCTCAATCTTAATCCTGGTTTGGATGTAGATTGTTGGTTCAAATTACTCTAAATTTTTCAAGAACGGCAGCTGGGCTGCTAAGAAGCGCATAGCCCGGACGTTGCGATCCCTCCTCGATGTGGACGCACATTGTTGACCTATCGGTGAATAGGATTAGCTCGGTTTGGCTTGACCGTGGGGTACAGGGCATCCTGAAATAAGCTAGTGGTTGGACCACTTGACCGTTTGGAACGGTATTTGCGCTTTTTTGGGCAGTAAAGCTTGGAGCTTGGGCGTTGGACGCTTTTAAATTTACTTAGGATATTTAGGGATTAGAGCAGATACAGTTTGGAACTGAGACTGTCATTGATTATCAAAAACTTGGAGTTTGTCCCTTGGAGGGTTAATTCAAATTTTGTCTAAATTATGTAGGTTGTGCAATTTAAGGCCTTGTAAATATTAATTAATTTATCAGACGTCTCTGTGTTGTAATTTCTATGTTTGTATATAGGCTCTGTCTGCCACGGGCACTGCAGCAGGCTGGTTATTTTGAGATTGTGTGTCTGTGTCTATGTAAATGAGATGCCTGTGACTTATTTAGAGTGATATTTCCTGTTTACTAATGAGTGGCTAATGACTGACTGCAGAGCCTGGGTTAAGGACGACTTATATTGGTGTTTTAAGGGAAGAATTGTTTTTATTTCTACTTTGTTGGCATTACGGTTGTTAATTATGATGACTACTTTATGACACATGTAGAATTGGAGTATGGGTTTTGCTTTACACGTCCTTGAACGACGTAATACTTGTTGAGAGTAATAGGACTCATGTTTTATTGACTCTTTGTAATCACACCGTGTTTTTTGACCAACATTTTATAACAGTTTGTGTAAATACACATGTTGGATTCAGGGTATTGTGTAATGATTGTGTGACTGATGCTACAAAACTGACCTAAAGAATGGTGATGTGTGTGGAGAAGCGGGGTGTGAGACGATGAGAGGTTTCAGTTTTTTTTCTTTTTCTTTTGACTTGCTCTTTCTGATTATGAAAGGCATGTTTAAAAATACTCGTATGAAAGCGTATTTCGAGTGATTTTAACTGTGTGAATGCTGTCAGTATTTGATTTGAGTGACTGGGTGATTTGTCTCAGTAAGTGAAAAGGGGAAGTCTGAGAGAGAGAAAGGCAGTGCGTGTGAGACGATTTATGGCGTCTGAAAGAGGTTAGAGCATTTAAAAGGTGTGTATGGAATAAAGGAGTGTGAAATATATTTCTTGTGTGATGAAAAGTAGGATGTGCTAAAGTTTGAAAGTGTTTTTAATTCAAGAAAACAAAAACAAAGGAGTTAGATTAGTTTGAGGAACAGGAAATATTGCTCTGTCTACCGGGGCTGCAGCGACAGGAAATAGTGAACAGGAACTGTGCATGCCCATATATGGGAACTGAGTGTGTACAGAAAGAACACAGAGAGAGATTTAACTCTAGGCACATGAAGCAAATGAAGCCTTTAAGAAAAAATGAATATAATACTAATTATATGGTTTAGTGTGTCAATACAGGTGGGCGTCTTTCAACTTTGCAACCTTGAGTTCAGCAGCAGAAAAGTAGATTAAAAGAATTGGGAGAATAAGCCAGTTTTTGGCTCGAAATTGTGCGGCTGGATCTCTCACTTTGTCCCTGAAGCGGAGAAGAAGTTCAAAGGACAGTTAATCGCCTGATGAAGACCGATAGAACATCGTGGTCTTGAATACAGCAGGCAAACGACAGTGCCACTGATCCAGTAACACTGATGACGACTGACGACCAGCAGCAGCATGTAAGTGTAATGTAACATGTACTGTGAAAATACAGGCTGGGCAGTTGAACAGTGGGATAAAGAATTGTGGAAGAGCACTGGACATTGAGTGATATTTTGCCATGCTGGGACTTAATCTGAAAGAAAGACTGTAAAGGAACAGAGAAGAAGACAACAGCTGAGTTGAGACTGTGTTTGCGGGAGCTTTGAAGCCCGAACAGGACATTGTGCAGAGAGGACCAGTGAGAGATGAAGCTGGACGAGTTTGACTGCGAGAAGATAGGAGATGATTGGATTGAAAATTGAAACCTGAACTCATGAATTGTTTAGGGACGTCCACCATAGCATAACAAAGAGGTAAACATTAGAAAAGGTAAGAATAATGAAAGAAATAATTGTCATTACCTTAATGAATAGAAAACACACATACAAATTGTTACATGTGAAAGTATTTTTGAGACGAATCAGAAGTGAGATAGTTTGAATCTAGAGCTCAGTGAAAACATGCATAAAGTGTTAAATATGAATACACGAAAATGCAATGAAAAGCACAAATAGGATGCAATGAAGATGCAGCTTACATTTAATTAAGATGATCACATGGCAGGCAACGGAGAAAGCAGCTTACACTCAATTAATGTAAAATGCAAGGAAGAACACGCTTACATGCATGGCATAATTGGTATTTCTGACTAGAGACAGAGAAATGGGTCATTTAAGTACTTGTGGTAATAATGAAAATGTCTTAGTTTTGTTATTTTCAGGGGTAAAGCAGAACCGGACCAACTCTCCACAGCAGCAGTCAGAAGAAAATTATAGGTTAACATCACTGGATAAGTTAAGGCAAGTTTCTGGTTGAATTGTTCACAGAATCATGTGTCCAGGAACCTGAAAAGCAAGCCCTAGCTCCTGGCTGAAGACCAGGAGGGCGGTAATTTAAGGTGGGAAATCAAAATGTGGGTTAGTAACTCGGGGAAAAAGAAAACTGACTGCTTAACTGGAGAGTTGGGAAGAAGTCTGGGAGACTGTGAAGTCATAGATGCAAAATAACATATACCCATACACACACAAACAGAAAATGCATTAACCTTATAAAGACAAGCTCCTGAAGCTTAATGAACAGATATTGATTAAAAACCTGGCTAAGAACATAAGCATATGCAATGAAGATCAGCTTGCTGCTTGTATGAGTGAGAGAATGGTGTGAATGGTTAATAAAATTGATGGAAAGATTTAAAATAGATGGAAAAACACAAGAAAACTATTAAAGCAGTGTTTATAAGAGTGACTCAGGAGTGCTCTTGCACTGATTGATCAGAGTAAGTGATTAGTATAGAAAGAAAATGAAAATAATCGAATAATGTGATAAAGTTTAAACATGTATTTATTTTGCCAAGTTAAATTGTTGAGATATGGCTGAGTATGGAAAAAGTTTGAGAGCTCGTGTGAATGTGGACAGAGGAGGTTGCTGTGTGTGTGTGATTGAGGCCTTAAAGGAGGGGTAGATTGTTCAGAGGTGCAAATTTGATTAGGAGGTTTTAAATTAGTGTTGACATATTGTGAGAACGTGCTTATATGTTAAGGTTGAATGTGAGTTTGGTAAAGTGCTTAAAGGGGGATATTGTGTACGAAACGGTGTAGCTTTTTACGTTTTGGGTGTGTTCTATGGGTGAAATTTAAGATTGTTTCAGATTTTTGAGGCTGTTGTTTTATTTCTAGAGAGGGTGTTTGATTAGACCTGGATATGTCTGAGAGGGGCCCCAAAAACTTTTGTAGTAGTAAGTGCACTCAGGAAAAAACCTGTCAGGTGATTTTGTTTTGTACTTTGATGAGCTAATAATCAGCTCTCTTTTTTCATTTTGTTCTAAGCAGGCCTGGAAGAGAGTGAACGGAAGGCGTTGACAAAATTACCAAGTACGAAAACCAGGTGGGCATTACAGAATTGTAATTGATTACAATCAGAGACTGATTGGCGGCAACTCTCTGTCTAAAAATGGATTGATCGATTCAATCCAGTCAAAATATAGAGAACTATTTTCCTAAAAAGGAAAACGAAATAAAACAAATGATTGAGCTCATTTTGCTGATGTGGAGCATCTGATGACGTGCGCAGAAGGCTGCAGTATCAGCAAAAACACAAGGTGTGAATGCATGTGAGTGAATGTGTGGGAATGGACAGGTGAATGGACGGACCAGGCAGACCATAGGTTGGACCACCTGGACACTGACAAAAGACTGGACTAAGGACGTTTCAAGGATGCAGGCTGCGGATGGAGCCAAGAAAGGATTTGACATGATGATTAATTTCATTTCATTCCTTAAAAACAGGTTTGAAGGGCCGGAGCATGTATGCATAATATGATAGGACTAACCTTTTTCTTTTAATTTCCTAAGCTCGAGTGAAGGATTTTGAGTTTGTAACACATGAGATGTGTCACAAAAAGGGGGGTGTTAATATATGCGATTAGCTACATGAAAGGTGCTCTTTTAGGGTTACTAAGCAAATGTCTACGTGACCTCTCTGAGTTCTGAGAATAACTCTGTTAAGTTGACAGGAAACACGTCGAGACAGCAATATAGGGCAAATCTGTTTGAGCTTGTAATTAAATGTGGGACTTGAAAAGAGGAAGTAAATTGGGTACAGGACGTACTTGAGATGATCAGACGAGAGAAGGAGAAGGTCAGGAATAGTTTAAACTGACATTGAGAAATTAAATGGGGTAAAAGGGGGTGTAGCTTCAGGGCAGCTCACAGCCTGGCGTAAACGCAAGGTGCTGTCACACAGCTTAAGTTATTTGGGTGATTTATTTTATGACAAAATAATAAGGAAATATTAAAAATATACAACACGTTGAGAAGATCTCTTATGTTATATTTTAGTGTTTAACATGGAAGATGCCTCTCTGGAGCTTCTCTCCTGATGCTACTCCACCAAAAGAAGTTCATTTATAGAGACTATGTCAGCTCCCAAACAGACAACAACAAACCAAGATTAGCAATAAACAATCTAAACATAAATAATAATAAATAAAGAACAATACAGAATCCAAATCTGAACCAAAGAACAAAATAGTGAAATGTGGATTATTGGGTTTTTCTCTATATATATGAAGTATTTGTAATGTGTATTTGCTAATGAAGGCTTGTAGAGGCCAGTTTATACTCACAAACAAGTGCTCACCCAGACTGAAAAACAGGAAGCTTTAGTGCACAAGGCATATTAATAAATATAGACACAAAAAGAGGAACTCCCCATATAAACAACGTTCAAAAATGTGTGAAGTATAAAGTACCGAAATAACACTATATAAGTCACAGTTGATGATTCTAATGTTAGAGAGCTCTTGCAATTGGCGTCTGAGCTGTGCAGAGGTCTCTCTTAAGACAGGTACTTATGTAGGTTAGCATGAGGTTGAGTTAATTTTATACACAATGCATAACTGTGCTTGTTTAGAGTTGATGTTCCGTCCAAAAGGGTTTTACGCTTCACTGGTGAGAGTGTCCAGGTGATACATGTTGAGGGAAGATGAGAACATAGCAGGCGAATTGCATGCACGCTTACAAACACACATGATTTATATATAGGCCAGGCCAAAGGCCTGGACTTGATGTAGCTTTCAACTTTACAGCTCCTAACTTGTAGGAATGGCGTGGAGTGTAATGAATGAATGCAAAACATGCTTACAGACACAATCATGACAGGGGTTTATTTTACAGGGTAAAGGTGGACCACAGGTTGCTTTGTTTCTGCTTAGCAACTCCTGAGGTAAAAGGTGTTAAAGATAAATATGCAATAAGTGAACAGGAAATGTGTGAAGGTGAGCCGGGTGAAACAAAATGTTGTAGATAATGGAAACTTGTCTAACGGGCATTAACAGTAACTTTTGCATGTTATGTATATGCTTGAGGCCAAAAGAGGCGTAAAACCAGATAGAAAACTTTGAAGTGTGCTTTTTAGCGGAGAGTCAGGCTGACATGGGGATGGTGTGTATTTTACTGGGGTGGTGTTTAATAAAACTAAAAGCGTTGCTTATACACATAAAGAGTATTGAGATTGAATAAAGTTAATATAATGGATAGAGCCCAGAACAGGATAATATATAAGTGAAATCAAATGCAATGTATGATTTCACTTTTATTGGGAAAATAATTAGCCAAGAAATGTGTATTGAACTCTCCACATACTTTGAAACTGCGCAACTCTGAGTGGGCAATGTAATGAAGCAACTGTTACATATCTGCATTAAACTAGCCAACATAGACTCACCACCACATGATGTTGCCCTGCAGCGGGGGCAGAAAATCATTTGCAAACCAGGGATCTTAGGTTGATCATTATATTCTTACTTATGTACACACACACACACAGAAGGGAAAATTTCAAAACAAAACAAAAAATAACTTCGCTTAACCTGTCAAGCACAGGAGCAAAATAAAATCTCTTTGGGCTCTGTTAAAATTTCTTTAGTAAAAGTGTAAAAGGCCAAACCTAGGAAGTTCGGCAAACAGGAAAGTTCCTCGAGTATCAGGAGTTAATAGTCAGGAAACATTTCTCACATTAACGCCTTATATCTGACAAATCATTGACTCATAGATGCAGATAGACGTACAAGTGCACATACATCCAGATGTGCATTTAGACATTAAAAGTGTAGAGACATGTACACACAGATTGGCAAACCGGTACAGAGTCTAGCTGAAGAGCTTAACAAAGCAGACGTGACAGTAGGGTTTGTGATTTTGCTTGATATGATATTGTGAACCAACTTTGAATAATGACAGGAATCTGAGATGAACACAGTAACTTAGTAAGGTGTAGCAGGGAAAGGTTGTTTGTTTTCTATCTCATACAGGAGAAGATTTCCACTAGAGAGGGACCCAGAAAAGGAGCAGAGACCACTTAAGCATGAAGTGTTTTTAAGTGGGAGCTGGTGTTTTATTGCTGGACCACCTAGAGGACATGAGGTTGTTGCCGGATTTGCTGAGTCAGGGGGCGGCTAGAGAGGGTCAGAGCGAAGGTAGTGGACCTGGGAATAGTGTAGTGACGTCTCTGGAAGAGACGTCAAGAGAGGGAATTGTAGAATTATAGGGATTATTTTATATAACCATCATCTTTGTCATTGCATTAATTATCATTTCATCCAAGCATTTATTGAAGTTGCTGGCGTTATGTTATAATTTATATTATAGGGGTTATCATAATCAAATATTAACATGTTTATTACAGGTGCAGTATAACTACTTTAAAATGATTGAGTTAAATATATATATATATCATAACTCATATGCTGAGTATATTGTTACAGTAAAATAGTAGCTGAGCAAAGGCCTGAATGTATTCAGCTTCTTGTTGCATTTGAGTTTGCTTAGTTACAGGTGACGTAAGGATGTCCAGTCCATGGTGACCTCAAAGGCCTTAGATCATCACCATATTCTTAAGAGGATGCCACAAGGAGGAACCTCTATGTTGCAGTTAATTCTTAAAATACATGAATGTTCTGTACATGCAAATTATGTGCTTGTAAACGCAAGAAGGGGCGTTACAATACCCTGATGTTATAAAAGCAATCTAGAGTGTATTTTGGGTAGAGATGTACAACTGCTTTGCAGTTTGCACCTCTCCACGCTGCGTGCATTCATTAAAATCAATTGTTTGAACGGCCTTTGCTGGACCATCATTGTTTTACTCTCATCCTCAATTTCGGACCCGTAACAATCTATCCAACGTTCAGTGTTTAGTGTAAAAACATACAAAGCAGAAGTTAAGAAGGTGAGCTAGAAGATGATTAGACTAGAGTAATGATGACAGTATTGAGATTGACAGCGTGGGGAAGTGGCAGTGATGTAAAGCAGCTTGACAAAAAGCAGCTTGACAGCCAGGAAAGAAGGCAGATGAATGAATTACAGATCATCCTTATTGAATTACGCATAACCTTCATATAGTTCTTTCTAAATTAAGCTGTTTCTCAGTTCTTGGTTTCAGTGGTGATGACTGCACGTGTTTAACCTGACCTCTGATTGAGCAACACAGCACACTGCAGTGCACTGTGACCCACTATTTGGGTTTTTTAGAGATTTACAGCATAAATTAAATAATGAAGTACCAGGTCAAAGTCAAAAAGTCTAAAAGTGTTTAGTTGTTGCTCTTGTTGTTGTTGTTGTTTTTTGGGGGTTTTTGTGCTTTTTTAAAATATTAGTTGTGCAATGTATTTACTAAGAAAGTTCAAGTGCAGTCATGCTAGTGCACTGAATTGTTATGCTGTCATTATTTTTAGTCACCTGCCAGACTCATTCTGTCCTTTCTGAAACTCTTAAGTAACAGTCAGTTATTATGAGCACGATAAAGAAAACTGGAAAGTAAGGTAGGTAGAAAATAATTTACTTTGAAAAATTTGTTTTCTTCCATGAATACATAGGATGAGACTGTTGAATAGCATACAATGGTAAAAACAAAAGCAAACAAACAAACAAACAACTTTACAATTTGTGGAGGAGACAGGTAAGGCTTGCAATTAAATCTAATCCTTGAATATCTGACTCATAAATATATATACAATGATTTAATTACATGTGCCTTACTGTCATATACAAACCATTGTAGGTAACTGTTTTTTTAAATTACTAAATACAAAAAAAGTACTTTTTCTTGGCTTTGTATTCTCACATTCTAACTGCCAGATGAGCATTGCCAGTATCTAAAGTCTACATAAATCACATTATGATCTTGCATTCTGAACCCCCACTCTTGCAATTCTCCATTCAACAGCTCTGATTAGACCTACAAGTCACTGCCACAATATTGTTTGTTTGTTCCCTCCCACATCTGTCTATTGGTGACCCATACTGTCCTTTAGTTACAGCAGTCTCATCAGTTGAACTAGAAAGCTTTTTTTCTCAAAAAGAAAGTGACAGCAGATAAATAATTTGCAAATATCATAAAGGCATACTTTATTCACATTAGAACATATAAACATTTAAACTGAGACCTTTACTATTTCTTGACACTTAATGCCACGTACTGGGTATTAAAAGAGCAACTTAGAGAGGCAGAGATTCCCTAATCTGCAAAGACCAGCAAAATTCAAAATGAGCCAATGGTTTTCTTAAAATAGTACATTTTCTCAGTTTAAGCATTTTATTTTGTTACTGTGTTTTATTGTGAATAAAATATGGGTTTCTGAGATTTACAGATCATAGCAATCTGTTTTCATTTACTTTTTACACAGTGTCACAACTATTTTGTATTTTATTTAAAACTAGTGTGAAGCTTTTAACTATGCTGATCCTCTTGGAATCATGGATCAACTAAAATGTTTGAAAATGTTGTTCACATGTGTTGAACTGACTGAATATTAATGGACTGAAGTTTACAGTCACGGTGAATCAGTGTGTGTCAGTGAATGCATTGTGTGGGCTTTATGGCTCCATCTAGTGGACTGATAGTAGAAGTAGAGCAGCTGATGGCAGCTTTCTCTGCCTCACACTGTCTGTCTGACTGCATTCACTGTCTGTATCACTGAATGTAGACAAATGTAGAGCATGACAAAAACGGTGTAAAATGAGAGCAATTATTAAAACACTCAATGCAAAATAAGAAGAAAACATAAATGAAGAATAGAGGAAATGATGTCTTTACGACAGATGCCATAAAGAGGTCAAAATTCAGCAGAATGAACATCAGCAGAAGCTGATTGATGAACATCCGCATTAAATATCAACCTGTAGGTGCAGCAACAGTGTTGGTGTCCAGCAGTGACCTTTGAAGATTGTTTAGCTTGAATGGCATCAAACAGTTGGTAGATGTTAGTTGGTTGTTCAGATAATTATTTGAAACAATGGATAAAATAAAAACAGATGGACTGATTCTTATATAGCGTGTTTCTACTCTCCTGGAGCGCTTAAAGCACTTTACAAGACATTCACCTATTCACACAAGCACTGTCTTCTATGGTTTTAAGTGCTTACTAACTAACATTCACACACGTTCTCCGACAGATACATTGGAAGCAACTTAGGGTTAATATCTCAATAGATAACGTGTTGAATACCCGTGCATCTCATCAATAATCAGAGATTTGGACAGAGTTTGATCGGCTCATGCTGATTGGTTTCTTTTTTCCAACCACGACAGGAGAGAGTGGAGATGAAGAGAGCAGCACACTGATGTGACAGTAAAGAAAAGTTGAGCATCTGACAGAGCAGACAGAGGGGAGTCAGTTTAAAGGCGCCGTTATGGCTTAATAGAAGGTCTGAGTGCAAAACCTGAACTTACACTGTCAACATGTCAGCACACAACCCCACGCATGACTGCTTCATCAACACAGAGCTCTCAGTGTTTATTTCAGGATCATTCTCTTAAAGACAGCCGAACACGCCTGACTGCAGTCTTTAGCGAGCACACAGTGTCTGACATTTACATCCATTTTATTATAAAATGCACACAATAACTTCAAAAAGCTGGTCTGATTTCGGGGCTCGGCTGAGCCCCCAGTGTTTCAGGATCCTAGTGACACCTCCTAAGGACTCTAATTCTCTTAACTGACACTGAGATGAAGCAGAAAAGAAGCAGTTGATATTTGGACAGTACACAGGATTTAAGTCGATGTGCACATGAATGATTTGTGTTTCCTCTGCAGGTGAAGGAAGTGTGTGTGAGCTGATGTGAATGTGAATTCAGCAGCATGGATCAGTGTGAGGACAGAGAGGAGGGAGTCCTTCCCTGTAAAACCACTCTGTGTGAGGAACATGAGAGCCAGACCAAAGCTCAGAGGTGAGATGCCCATCTCTAACTCTCCATGTGACAGTTCAGCACTCACATCACTGCTCCATCAAACAGAGGTCCAGGAACCAACCTGGACCTCTGTTTTTTTTGTTTGTTTGTTTTTTACTTACTTACCCTGAAGGTTGCTGCATTCATTTTAAAGGACAGCAATGATAATATACAAAAAAACAAACAAACAAAAAAATCCCAATAGAATCAACATATTCCAATGTAATGAATGTGTAATGAATTATTTTAATTAATGATGGTGATGGTGGTGCTGAGTTTAAGTTATAAGAAAAATGTTTTTAAAAAACAGGAAAAACACTACTGTTTTTCTCTTTGTTTTTTTAGTTATTAGTTCATTTCTTTAGTCTTATAGCTGCTCTGTCATTATCAGGGTTTTTCTATATTTCTCCTCATGTTTGATAGATCAGTGATGGAGAAGTCTGTTCATGAGCAGCTCCTTGAAATGATGGAGAACTTGGAAGAGGAGGAGCTTAAACATTTCCACTGGTGCCTGCAGAATGTACCTGTGGGTGATTTCACAACCATCAAAAACTGTCATCTGGAGAACCCAGACATAGTGGAAACTGTAGATTTGATGGTGCAGACATATACTAATGAGCATGTGATGGATGTGGGGACATCTATTTTAAAGAAGATGAATGAAGGTCAGTCAGAGGAAAAAGACACAAAACCCTCAGCGCAGTATGAAGACACATAACTGCAAAATGTATTTAACAAAACGTATTAATAAATTCAGGTTGTGCTAGTTTACTTTACTCTAGCTTTGTGACTTCATTTTGTGTTTGAGCGCAGATGTATTTATGTTGTTTTGAAGCCATGCAGGTTTTCACTCTAAAAAGACAGTTGTATCATTCAAGGTGTGCTCTTTCCGTCAACAATCCAGGGAGCTTCATCAGTTTCACCAGAAGGTAAGAGTAAACATCTGCTATCGAAAAGCTACACCTACACCATTAAACATCATCACCACCACCTGAAGCACAAGGCAGGGAAACGCCTAAACACATAAAAAATTCTCTAATCTGATGAGACACAAGCTAATGTGGACATTTGGATGTAGACTGAAATTGTAGATTAAAATATAATTAAATCATGCATTCATAATGCAATAAAGTGAAAAAGCTAGCAATCACTTTTTATCATATTTATACCACACCTGAGACCTAAATGCAGACACTGAGGCTTGCACAGGTTTACATATTTTATCTTTAACAGAAGAATGAGAGCAGTCCCTGTCGGCCAGGAGAATTACCCCTAATGAGGGAATAGGTAAGAAGAGGAAGTTTGCTCCTGGGATCTGATTAAAATAATGGGGAGTCCATGGGAGCAATGTAGTGGAGAGCAGAAAGGCAGGCAAGTCTGAGATGGATCTTCCTTTTGCAGGTAGGAATTTTGAGAGGTGGTGACAGAGAAGGTTACCAATTCAGGTCTAACTGAGGAGTTTCTAAAACATCAAAACAACAGGAAACATCCTACTTTAAACGATTATTGAAAATAAGTCCTTAAGCCAAGACTCTTAAACATACACTTGTATGTTTGTCTTATAATGAGTGGAAGTATCTATCTCAGCTAGCGTTTGGACAGAAAGAGCATGGTTGAGAGGATATCCATTGCAACAGGAAAAAACCTCCATCAGAGCCAGCTTGAAGCCAAGTGCTTATACTTGGGAGTTAATAGTCAAGCCAAAAGAGCATCCATCAGTAATTTACACAATGTTGGCTTTCAAGTTAACCCTGTTACAGCCAGTCTCACTCCAAGTGCTGATAGACTCGGGGTCAGAGCAGTGTTTTTAGATGAGAGACTGTCTAAACAGTTTGGCATCACCATTTAACCTCTACAAACAGCTATTTTTCTAACAGTTTAAATGGAGACCAACTAGCTGAGGCTACTTATTTTCCTGGATAAAGAAACATAACCTTATTGATCAGTTGGTCATTTGGTCAGTTGGAGGAACCTCTGTCTGTCTACATGCTTGCAGTCTGCTGTGCCAGAAGCTACGAATCCTGTGATTCCTGCAAAACATGACATGAGTCTTACTTGGTGGAAAAACCATTGTTGGCAAGCATAGTCGTAAGAAAGTTCTTGCAGTTGGTCACCAGGTTTGCAGAGGAGGGATTTTGGCCCACTCATCCTTACCCTTGCCTGACGCTTGGCAACTCGAAGCTTCAGCTGCCGCCACAGATTTTCATGGGACTGAGGTCTGCAGGCAATTCTTGTCCTAGATTTGACGGTACATGGCCTATGCCATGCTTTCTACTTGGCATCTGAATCAGAAATCAAACCAACAGGACATTTATTTTCACACATAAAGTTATCAGAATTCACTCACACATGAGAAATCATTATTATTATTCTACAGGCACATCTTCCTAAAACACTTAAGTGTACTGACTTTACTAAGTTCATTTCTTATTCTTTTAGAGGAGCTGGCCATGTTGCGGAGAGAATTTGTGAGGAGGGTGTCAAAAGAAATCCTTACACAGCTCCTTGAAGCTCTTGTAAATGATGGTGTTTTGGGTGATTTGGAGAAAGAATCAATATTAGAAGAAAACCAATCCAGAGCAAATAAGGCTCGCTGCTTAATCGACACAGTGAAGAAAAAAGGAAACGAAGCGTGTAGGATAATGATCAGGCATCTTCGGACTATAGATCCAGTTCTCTCATCTCAACTGCGTCGATCCTCATCTGTAAAGAAAGGTGAGACCACATATCTTGAAACAAAAGTTTGTTTACTCAAACTCGTATTAAAACGGTTTAGTTTAATTAACAACAAATTAAATTTATGAATTTTGATATTTTCAATAAATTTATGTATTGCATTTTATTTATCAGACATTTTTAGAACTGTTATCAATCACGTGCCTTATATGCTTTCCAGTTTATTACCCTTGTAATTTATTATGAACTTATGTAATCCAGCTTTTTCCAGCTCAGGGCCCTTGCAAAAATTAAGAACATTTTGTCATATGCTTACTTCCAGAAAGTGATTCATGGATTTATTTCATCCAGGCTTGACTACTGTAATAGTCTTTATTTTGGTATCAGCCAGGCTCTGCTCTCTCATCTTCAGCTTGTTCAAAATGCTGCAGCCCGACACTTGACAGGCATACGTAAACGCAACCATATTTCCCCAGTTTTGGCTCGTTTACACTGGCTTCCAGTACATTCTAGAATTGATTTTAAGATTTTATTGCTCGTTTTGGAGTTTCTGAATTGATTAGCTTCTCATATCTCTCTGATCTTTTAACTCAAAATACTCTAAACAGAACTCTTAGGTCAGCTGATAAGTTGCTTCTGATTGTTCCTAGAAGCAGACTAAAACACAGAGGAGACCGGGCATTTGAGATTGCTGTGCCTAAACTTTGAAACAGTCTGCCTCTTCAAATTAGGGTCTCTCTAACACTTGACATGTTTAAATCCCGTATGAAAACACATCTTTACCCCCTAGCTTTTAATGGTGAAGAGTTTTATTTTTTACTTTATACAGCACTTTGGTCAATCTGTGTCATTTTTAAACGTGCTTAGAAATAAATTGATTGTGATCTCTACAGTTATAATCACTGAATTTGTAATGTATTTTTCAAATTATTATGTTATTATAAAATCACTACCTTTTGCTCTTACCATGTCATCCAAAGTTAATCTATACATAATAGCTTATTTAACAGATATTTAATTTAGTTTGGTTAGTTATATTGCTCGGCTGGCCTGGGAATGCCTTGGTATTCCCCCAGAGAAGCTTGAAGGGGTGGCTAGGGAAAGGAAGGTCTGGGCTTCTCTGCTCAGGCTGCTGCCCTGGCGCCTGACCCCAGATAGATAGATGGATGGATGGATGCGTAGTTTAGTTATTTACTATTGTTACTATCTTGGAGTAACTGTAACCACATAATTTCCTCAGGGATTAATAAAGTATTCTGATTCTGATAGCTGAAGCTAGTATAGGCTTGGCTTAGTACTTAATAACGAATTGTCATTGAGTAACTCTTTATGATGCTCTTCTAAAGCAAAATATGATTTTGCTTAAAAAGGAAGAAGTACCTTCCTTTTTTTTTCTAATTACAATATGTCTTAAATGTCTTTCTTGGTACAAAATTAAATCTATAATTACCAGGTCTTAATAAATCTGTCTCTGACGATACTTATACTTGTTAGTTTACATTCTATACCTTTTTGTCCTATTTCTCCCACTTTTTTTCCTGTGTATTTTTTCTGAAAGAGATAAATTTCACACTTAAAACATTTATTTACTTTATACTTATTTCAATGGGACCTCTTGATATTTGAGCCTCTCTTAAAAATCAACAGCAAAAACTTTATTTGAATTAAATACTGAATTTACATTTTTTGATAAATTATCCAAATTATCCAAAAGGACTAAACACTTTGCAGACTGATTTTCACCTGAAAAAAATAAATAACATGTACTTAACCTCATGACCATGGAGTTCATGAGGCTCTTCAGCTAAAGAAGCTGCAGATAGAATTTCCCAATTTAAAATCAGGATATGGTGTCACACCAAAGCACTGTGTTTTCAGTTACAAATTTGATCAAATTTCATTAAATTACACTTAAATAAAATATATGTATGTAAATAATGATTATGTTATTTACAGTAACAGACACTAACACAATTGCACCATAAACCTTTTTTATTTATTAATGTTAATATTTTTTTAACCATTTTTGAGATGTCACACCACAGAATAATTAAAGGATTTGGCATGAAGTTTAAAAAGTCTAAAATTAAATGTAGTCAAATGTTGAACAACAGATCTATAAAAAATAAACGTTTAATATTTTATTGCATTTTTGATGAAAACAATGCTAACAAAACTGATTTTAATCTTGCAAGACTCCCAAATTTGCATGTCACATCAACATCTCACAACATAACCCAAACTTTTGTGGTTCCGCATCTACACAGTAAACTGAAGATATTTAAATTAGTTTATGATTTTCAGGTAATTATACACTGATTTGACCATGGGTCGCCATGGCATGCAATAGGTCGGCAGCCTTATGAAATTTCCCCTTGTGGGACTAATAAAGGTATATCAATATCGATTTTGAACACTCCTGTTTATTTCAAAAATTTAACACTTGCACAGGGATGGCTTATTTGAAAAGTTTAATCACTTAGGGCTGGATGAAGTGAAAAAGAACAATCCCATAGTAAACTCAGGATATTTGAAGGCTTTTCATAAGTTAAAGCAGCACTAACTTAGGTCTCTGACATGATATCATGGAAGTTAAGGTTTTGAAAATGTACAGGAGTTTTTTCCTTTTTTTAATGGACAGTTAAAATAGATGCAAGAAATTGCATGTAATTATTTTAATAAAATGAACTACATCAGCACATGGAGATCTGAAGAGAAAGTAATTTCAAAATGCCAGTTACTTTTATTGATGCATAGCATTTTTTTTTCTTATCTTATTTTTTTTCCTTTCTTTTTTTGTTATTCAGAGACTCTGCAGAGGTGTCGATCTACACTCAAGTCCCATCTGAAGAAGTTGTTCCAGTGTGTGGTTGAGGGGATTTCAGCAGCGTTAAACAAAACCCTTCTGAATCAGATCTACACAGAGCTCTACATCACAGAAGGAGGGACTGCAGAGGTCAGTGATGAGCATGAGGTCAGACAGATTGAAACACTATCCAGGAAACCAGACAGACCAGAAACAACAATCAGACAAGAAGACATCTTTAAAGCATCAGCTGAAAGAGATGAACCAATCAGAACAGTGCTGACAAAGGGAGTGGCTGGCATTGGGAAAACAGTCTTAACACAGAAGTTCACCCTCGACTGGGCTGAAGACAAAGCCAACCAGGACATCCAGTTCATATTTCCATTCACTTTCAGAGAGCTGAATGTGCTGAAAGAGGAAAAGTTCAGCTTGGTGGAACTTGTTCATCACTTCTTTACTGAAATCAAAGAAGCAGGAATCTGCAGCTTTGAAGACTTCCAGGTTGTCTTCATCTTTGATGGTCTGGATGAGTGTCGACCTCCTCTGAACTTCCACAAAACTACAATCCTAACTGACCCTTGCAAGTCCACCTCAGTGGATGTATTGCTGGTAAACCTCATCAGGGGGAACCTGCTTCCTTCTGCTCGCCTCTGGATAACCACACGACCTGCAGCAGCCAGTCAGATCCCTCATGACTATATTGGCATGGTGACAGAGGTCAGAGGATTTGCTGACCCACAGAAGGAGGAGTACTTCAGGAAGAGATTCAGAGATGAGGAGCAGGCCAGCACGATCATATCCCACATCAAGACATCACGAAGTCTCCACATCATGTGCCACATCCCAGTCTTCTGCTGGATCACTGCTACAGTTCTGGAGGATGTGCTGAAAACCAGAAAGGAAGTAGAGCTGCCCAAGAGCCTGACTGAGATGTACATCCACTTCCTGGTGGTTCAGGCCAAAGTGAAAAAGGTCAAGTATGATGATGGAACTGAGACAGATCCACACTGGAGTCCAGAGAGCAGGAAGATGATTGAGTCTCTGGGAAAACTGGCTTTTGATCAGCTGCAGAAAGGAAACCTGATCTTCTATGAATCCGACCTGACAGAGTGTGGCATCGATATCAGAGCAGCCTCAGTGTACTCAGGAGTGTTCACACAGATCTTTAAAGAGGAGAGAGGGCTGTACCAGAATAAAGTGTTCTGCTTTGTCCACCTGAGCGTTCAGGAATTTCTGGCTGCAGTTCATGTCCATCTGACCTTCATCAACTCTGGAGTCAATCTGCTGGATGAAAAAAAATCTCACTTATTTAGAGTCTTTCAAATAAAATCCAAATTAAATTTATTCTACCAGAATGCTGTGAAAAGGGCCTTACAGAGTCCAAATGGACACCTGGACTTGTTTCTCCGTTTCCTCCTGGGTCTTTCATTGCAGACCAATCAAAGTCTTCTACAAGGTCTGCTGACACAGGCAGAAAGTAACACACAGACCAATCAGGAAACAGTCCAGTACATCAAGAAGAAGATCTGTAGCAATCTGTCTACAGAGAAAAGGATCAATCTGTTCTACTGTCTGAATGAACTGAATGATAGTTCTCTAGTGGAGGAGATCCAACAGTCCCTGAGATCAGGAAGTCTCTCTACAGATAAACTGTCTCCTGCTCAGTGGTCAGCTCTGGTCTTCATCTTACTGTCATCAGAAAAAGATTTGGATGTGTTTGACTTGAAAAAATACTCTGCTTCAGAGGAGGCTCTTCTGAGGCTCCTACCAGTGGTCAAAGCTTCCAACAAAGCTCTGTAAGTAAATATGTGTCCATCCCTTTATTTGGAAACAATGAATTGAGTCATTGATTTCTTTGATCAGATGTCACTCTACTCTGAGCCTCTCCTGGATGGCTGAACTCCTCACCCTATATCTAAGGGAGAGGTCAGCTACCCTTCAGAGGAAGCTTATTTCCGACGCTTGTATCCGTGATGTCGTTCTTTCAGTCACTACCCACAACTCATGACCATAGGTGAGGGTAGGGACGTAGATAGACCAGTAAATTGAGAGCTTCACTTTTACACTCAGCTCTCTCTTCACCACGATGGACTGGTACAGTGTCCACATCACTGGCATTTTTTCTTGACTAATTGAATATATTAACTGATTTAATTTGTCGAATGGATAATTTTAATTGTTATTTGTTTGGTTTTGTTTGTTGATGTGTTTGTTTTCAGGCTGACTCACTGTAACCTCTCAGAGAGAGGTTGTAACGCTCTGTCCTCAGTTCTCAGCTCCCAGACCTGCAGTATGAGAGAGCTGGACCTGAGTAACAACAACCTAGAGGATTCAGGAGTGAAGCTTCTGTCTTCTGGACTGGAAAGTCCAAACTGTACACTGAATACTCTGAGGTCAGACCAAACAGTATTTTTGTTTTCGTCAATTTAGCCAAAAAAGTAAAGTTAACGTTAAAGTTACGTTAACCCATGTGTTGTAATCTATGTAAGACATTAATTACTGGGAAAAAAAACAAATAAAAATCTCAACTGAATATTGTTAAATCTTTTAATGAGGCCTCACTGCATACTTGCTCTACTTCCACACCAGTATTTGTTTCCATGTTTGTCTGTTGTTTTACAGACTGACTCACTGTAACGTCTCAGAGAAAAGTTTTGAAGCTCTGTTCTCAGTCCTCAGCTCCCCGTCCTCTCCTATGAGAGAGCTTGACGTGAGTAACAACAATCTGCTGGATTTAGGAGTGAAACTTCTTTCTTCTGGACTGCAGAGTCCACATTGTACATTGAATACACTGAGGTGAGATCAAGTGAGATTTTCAACAACTGACTTAATTACCTGATTAAAAATTTAAGCCTCAAAAAATTGGATTAAACTTGTCAAATCTAATAACTCCTCACTGAACCCTCATACTTCAATAACAATATTTCTTTTGTTTGACTTTTTTTTCCCCCAGGATGAGTCAGTGTAACCTCTCAGAGAGAAACTGTGAAGCTCTGTCCTCACTTATCGGCTCCCAGTCATCTAATCTGAGAGAGCTGGACTTGAATAACAATGACCTGCAGGATTCAGGAGTAAAGATTCTGTCTGTTGGAGTCAAGAGTCCACATAGTGAACTGGAAACTCTCAGGTCAGGATTTAAATTTGTTCACTGATTATTATGTCAATCTGAATTATATTACTGTATAAGAATAGAACAGAATAAAATAGCACTTTATTGTCATTGTACATAGAGCGAAAACTGTGGGTGCTCCACACCAACTGTGTCAGAATAAAATTTAAATAGCAGACACTAGGTATAAATAGTAAAACTGGAAAAATATATACAAACATGGGGAGAAAAATACAAAACAAAAGGAATATATACAAAAATAAGAGAATCGCACACATTGGAGAACAAGATAGTTGCAAGGTGGTGAGTGGTAGTGCAAAGAAGACAGCTAAGCTTTATAGAATTGTCAAGGGATCTTTTATACATCTTTGGATGTGTTTTTTGATTCTTAATTATTGTCTAAAGAGTTGGAATTGTTGGTGCTCATCCTTGACCTGTTTAGACCATGATTTCTCTAGTGCGTTTTGTCCTCCACATTAGCTATGTGTTTAGTGAGCGTTTCATGTTCTCTCGTTTACATCTAGACATGAGTTCCTTTGTCACCACTGTCTTTGTTTCTATTTCATCTTTTCTTTGCTTCTTTTAGTGTTTCATTGTAAATTGTTTTTTGTTCATTTTCACAACCACTAAAGCTGTTCCTTTAAGTTATTTGCTTCGTCTCTGAGTCCTGTATTTGGGTCCTACCCCTGCCTTTGGGTGGGTGGATGTGTGGTGGAACTGCTTGTAGCCCAAAACAGCTGCTATGATTGTAGAGGTCTTGAAATATTCCTTCCTGCCAAGACTCTTAAGAATGTGCCATAGAGTTTGGTACTCATGCTTTGATGCTGGTCTAGAGGCCTGCCACCACTCAGTTCTATCACTCTTCCTTTTCTGCATTCATTTTTTGACACAGCTATTGGCTCAGCTGTTCATCTTGTTCACAATTGACCAGCATCAATTTTTCGGTTCGGCCACTAAGTCCAGGCATTCATCTGAGTGGTCAGTTAAAGGGGCTTGGTGCTTTCCAGTATGGTATACAGTGCAACAATGACAGTGGGTTTTGCAAAAGACTGAACATTGTGCAAAAAATAATTTAATGTTTGAAGGCATGTATGTGTGTGTCAGTCCAGTCACTCAGTGTTCAGGAATCTGACAGCTTGGGGAAGAAACAGTTTCACAGTCTGGCAGTGAGGGCCTGAATGATCTGGTACCTCTTACCAGAAGGCAGCAGGGTGAAGAGTGTGTGTAAGGAGTGCATGGGGTCTTCCACATGCACTGAGTGTGTGTGATGGAGGGAAGAGATGATCCAATGATCTTCTCAACTGTTCTCACTATCCGTTTTAGGGTATTGCAATCCGATACGGTGCAGTTACCATACCAGTGCAGCTGCTCAGGGCGCTCTTGTTAGTCCCTCTGTAGAAGGTGGGAGATGAGCTTTTCTCAGCATCCGGAGGAAGTAGAGACGCTGTTGGGTCTTCTCAGTTATGAAGCTGGTGTTGAGGGACCAGGAGACATTCTCTGCCAGATGGACACCAAGGAATTTAGTGCTCTTGATGACCTCCACAGAGGATCCATCGATGTTAAGCGATGGATCCTCTGTGATGGATCTCTGTGTGCTCTCCTGAAGTCAACAATCACCTCTTTTGTTTTGTCCACGTTCAGAGACAGGTTGTTGACTCTACATCAGTCCGTTAGCTGTTTCACCTCATCTCTGTATGCTGAAACATCGCTCTTGCTGATGAGACCCACCACATTCGTGTCATCGTTGAACTTGATGTGGTTCAAACTGTGCATTGCTGTACAGTCATGAGTCAGCAGAGTGAACAGCAGTGGGCTGAGCACACAGCCCTGAGGGGCTCCAGTTATCAGTGTGGTGGTGTTGGAGATGCTGTTACCAGTCTGGACTGTCTGAGGTTCCAGAGCCAGATATAGGGTGGTAGCAATGGCATCATCTGTTGAGGGTGATAGGCAAACTGGAGTGGGAACAGTGTGGGTGGCAGCCAGGTCTTAATGTGCCTCATGACAAACCTCTCGATGGGTGATGGGTGTGAGTGCAATGGGAATAGTCACTGAGGCATGACACTGAGGATTTCTTTGGTCGGTTGGACCAACAGCAGTGCTCAGGGAGAGTTTGTATGCAAGGTTGCCTTTTACTTTAACTGGCCTATTAGAATATTATTTGTTGAATGTGAACACTGTGCTTCTCCTAGTTTTTTCTGTTCTTTCAGGTTTGGAAGATCAAGAACAAAACAATTACAGAGGGTCTTGTTAATTCATTTAGGGGTCCTAAAGGAACCCTTTTGAGGGCGGGGGTGTTACGCCCCTCTGCAGCCACTAATGTGTTTGCAGTGGCAGTGAAACAGTGTTCAGCTGTTGCTAACTGACCATACCTGGTGAGGTGTGGATAAAGGCATACCCGAGGCAGGCTTTTGGGAAGGCACACCAGTCTTTGCCTTGGTGGTATCAGCTATTTTAGCTAGCTTATTATATAATTTAAAATAAAACCTCTTCTCTGTGAAATTCTGGTGTTAGTCTCCACATTTATGTTGCGGCTTTTGAGCTGAATCGTAACATAAATACAAAAATAAGTTTTCCCAATGTGGCTGAAAATACTATTTAACATGCAGCCTTACATGGTGACCTCATTGTACACATAAAACAACATCTATAACCTGACTCAAACATTTACACAAGTGTAAATGACAAAATGCAGTAGCAAAAAAAGTAGACACACAGCAGCAGGCTTCTCTTCATCCCCATTTAGCACAAGTGAAAGACAGATGTATGGGGTGGTATAACTGATAAATAAGAATAGAATAGAATAGAATAGAATAGCTTTTTATTGTCACTGTTACAAGAACAGTGAAAGGCAGTTTGGCATCTCTCCATGTGTGTGAAGTACACAATAGCGTAAGTATTTACACAATGACAAATTTACATTTACACAAGAAAGATATGTACAAGTTATACATACACCTGCAAACATACACGCACATACATACATATATGTATATATACATATTTGCATCCGTACATGCATACACACACATATTTCCACATACACGCTTACATCTATATACATACACATACATGCCATCTAACTAGCAGGTGCATTGAGAGGTGCAGTGTGATCAGTGATATTGCACATTGAGTGTGTGGCGGGGGGATGATATTGCACATTGAGTGGGGGTGGGGGGTGGGGGGTGCTGTTGGAACTATACTAAATAATGTTATAATAAATACAGTTTAAAGAGGTAGGGGTGTTGTTTGCATTGAAGTATAAACAGAAATACGATTTATAAATAAGGTGTAATGTCCATGAGTGTTGGCAGTGCAGTTATCCTCCAATCAGGGTGGAGGTAGGGCATGTTTGACAGCCTGTGGGTAAAAACTTCTGTTTACATTACTAGTTTCCTCATTCAAAGGAATTAAAAAGCATTTTTGAATTTTGAAATTAAGAGTTAATATTTAGTGAAGCAAAATACACCAAATTGAAACTTATGATTCAGTATAGGGAGTGCAAGTGTGGAGTCCATGCAACTCCCACCAACCCCCACGCATGCAACATGCTTACTAGTGGTGTCCCACTGATTAATGCCCCACGACAACAGCAACACGTGGCACCTTAGTATTACAAAAATTAAATTGAAATAAAAATTATAAATAAAATAAATAAAATGCAGTTTTGAAAAAGTTCACTGCAACTCACTCAGTACATTAAATCTCAACTACAAAAACAGAATTGGTCCTAGCACTGAACCCTGTGGTACTCAATAATTAACTTTTGTGTGTGAAAATTTTTTTGAGATAAAAGGAAGATTGGAGATTGGGTCAAGAGATAACATTTTAAGTAAAGGTTTAACTTCTGCCAGCTTGAAGGCCTGTGGTACATAGACAATTATTAGAGATAGGTTGATCATATTTGAGATCGAAGCATTAATTAATGGTGGTAATTCTTTGAGCAGTTTTGTAGTAATGAGGTCTAAAAGACACGTTGATGGTTTGGAGAAAGTAATTATTGAAGTTAACTTAGAAAGATCAATTGGAGAGAACGTTTGTAAATGAATATGGTACTGAAAGTAGATGTAGATAATGTTACATCTGTGACATAATTTAACTATTTTTTTCTCTAATGGTTAAAATTTTATTTGTAAAGAAGTTCATGAAGTCATTACTAGTTAACAATAAAGGAATGGTTGGCTCAACAGAGCTCTGACTTTTTGTCAGCCTGGCTACAATGCTGAAAAGGAACCTAGGGTTGTTCTTATTTTCTTCAGTCAGTGATGAATAGCAAGATATTCTAGATTCATGGAGAAGGTTTTTTTTATTTTATTTTTATAAAGCGGCAGACTATTTTTCCAGGCTAAATGATGATCTTCTTTGTGAGTGAGGTGCCATTTCCTCTCCAGCTTAACTTTAAGGTGCATATTTTAGAGTTATACAAGGAAGTTAAGTACTTTTGATTTGAGGCTCTGATGTGTGTATGGGGTGAAGGAGTAAAATTATTAACAAGATAATCGACCTCTGTCGGAGGAGTGTTCAGGTAGCTGCTCTGCTCTGTGTTGGTACAGGGCACCGAAGACAAAAACAGTGGAGAGGATTATATCCTTAAACTTCGTTAAGGCACTTTCAGAAAGTCATCCACTGTGAAGAAATCTACTCCCCACTGTTGTGTAATCAATTATTGTAAATTTAAATGTTATCAGGAAATGATCAGACAGGAGAGGGTTTTCAGGAAACACTGTTAAATGTTCAGTTTCGATGCCATATGTTTAGCATCTACATCGATGTTAAAATCACCCACAATAATTATTTTATCTGAGCTGAGCACTAAATCAGATAAAAAGTCTGAGAAATCAGACACAAACTCTGTGTAAGGCCCAGGTGGATGATAGATGATAACAAATAAGAGTGTTTTTTGACTTTTGCAGCTGGGCTGGACAAGGCTAAGCATCAGGCTTTCAAATGAATTAAAAGTCTGTCTTGGTCTTTGGTTGACTGATAGGCTGGTGTGGAAAATTGCTGCCAGGCAGCCTCCTCAGCCTGTGCTTCGAGGTTTCTGATAATTAGATTGACTCGGGTGTGTTGATTCATTTAAACTAACATAATCACCCTGCTGTAACCAGATTTCTGTAAGGCAAAGTAAATTGATTTGCTGATCAATTATTAACTCATATACTAACAGAGACTTGAAAGAGAGACACCTAATGTCTAATAATCCACATTTCAGTGTTTTACTCTTTGGTGCAATTAGGGATCACATGTTGTTCTTTCTGTGCGATATTTTATGTTTAAATTATTTTCGGGAGCTCTAAGATGGTGGGGTTTTGGGGGGATAACAGGAGGAGAGAAGCTGTAGAGATGTGTGCAAGACTGCAGCTCTGGTTCCTCATCCTAACTCTGGATAGTCACGTTTTGGGGGGTTTAATAAATGTTGTCAAATTTCTTAAAAAAGAGAGCTGCCGAATCCAAGGTGGGATGGAAGCTGTCTCTCCTAACAAGATCAGGTTTCTGCCAGAAAGTTTCCCAAACATATATGAGGCCACATTGTTTTTGGACACCACTCAGACAGCCAGCAATTTAAGGAAAACATTTGGCTAAACATGTCACTCCTGGTCTGATTGGAGAGAGGACCAGAAGTAAAAATATTTCTTTTTTATTCTTGTCTGCTGCTGAGTCTCGAAAACAAAGGTTTCCTAGTTGGTAAGAAAATAAAAATTAGTTACAGAGAGGCTGAGGGGTAGAGCAGATTTGAAAGTGGTTGACACAGTTTAACATCACATTTCCTGAGTTAGCTTCCAGCTAACAAGCAAGCCAGCTGCACTACAGCTGCAAGCGGTGACCACATTTTTATAACAAGAGCATCGGACATTCAGACTGGTTTTCTTTCTGGGTAAAGATGTTTTCTCACGTTGATCCTTCACGGTGATGCTTCCATCCACTACTGGATTCAAATCTCCATCATCATCTCCATCAGCCCTCACAATATATGATCTCATCAGCTTCATGTTCAGGAGCCTGGATGGACAGCAATCCTTTAAATGGATTATTATGGGACATTGAGAGCTTAAGTAAAAGAAAACTCAGAAATGAATGACTGTGTTTAATGATCCATTACATTTTATATTGTGAAATCCAGCTTTGTTCAGAGCAATAATGTTCTTTTTTGTTTGTTTGGTTGATTTTGTTTGTCTGTTTTAAAATATTTTTCATCATTATTTTTTCAGACTGAATTTCTGTGACTTGTCAGAGAGAAGCTGTGAAGCTCTGTCCACAGTTCTAAGCTCCCAGTCTTCTAGTCTGAGAGAGCTGGACCTAGGTAACAATGACCTGCAGGATTCAGGAGTGAAACTGCTGTCTGCTGGATTAAAGAGTCCACACAGTGAACTGGAAACTCTGAGGTCAGGACTGAAACTTTTTCACTAACGTTAATTGAAAATGTGATATTTATGTTATTGTATAAACAGCTAACCTTTATAGAACTGTCTACTGATTTTTTTTTTTTTTATTTAGCTTTGGCTGGATTATTAGACTTAGATTTATTTATCTAAAACAAATTCATAGTAAAAAAAATTTCATGTTTTTTTTTGTTAAATGAAAATTTCATATACTTATCACAAAGCATTGTTAAGAACAACTGATCTCCAGATTTAGATCTAAAATTAAAGGTAAGCTGTCATAGAAATGTCTTGATCTAAATATTTTCTTCTGGAGGTTATACTGATGTTGTTTGACTTTTTTCATTTGCAATGAAATATCCAGAATTTTAAATTTTTCTAGGGTATTTATTTAATGTCGACTTCTCAAAATGAAAAAAAGATGACTACCTTTAAGACAAGCTTCAAAATGCATTTTTTAAAATAAAGCTTATAGTTAAAGCTGGATCACATGATCCCAAACCTTCCCCTGTCATACGCTCAGGCTGTTTATGGACTTCCCTTGATAATCAGAACATTTCTTCTCCACTCATTCCTGATGCTTTTATATGTCACGATTGCATGTCCTTAACTTTTGTCTTCTTTCTCCTTAGTTTGTGATTTGTTCTTTTGTCACTGTATTCAACTCTTCTCTGTGTTTGATAGCATGAGCTTTCTCTCTAATATTGTTGGGTGCTATACACTCTTAAAAAACTTGAGATGACTGTTGTTGTCTGCTGGGAAATGTCACTTATAAATAAACTTAAATTAAATTGAATGGATGTAAATAGATAGAAGTTATTGTATCTGAAAAAAAAGACAATTATTTTTAACAGATGGATTGTTGCGTTGTGTGTCTGCAGTCTGTCAGGCTGTCTGATCACAGAGGAAGGCTGTACTTACCTGGTTTCAGCTCTGAGCTCCAACCCCTCCCATCTGAGAGAGCTGGACCTGAGCTACAATCATCCAGGAGAATCAGGGTTGAGGCAATTGTCAGCTGGACTGAAGGATCCACACTGGAGACTGGACACTCTCAGGTATGGAGAGAATGACTGTCGAGAAAGAACTTCTCCAGGACATGCTGTATATGTCTCAGTATACTTAACAGTGCAGCTTAATCTCTGTATAGCGACACCTAGGATATATTTACCCAAGCTTAATACAAATACGGGAAGCAGAAGAAACTGTTAGCCCACCTTTAAAAAGAGAAAAAAAATTATACCCAAAGATGAAAGCTTTATAATCAGAGTTGTGGTAAAGCTAACAACTACATGGCTTGTTGTCTGTAAATTTAAAGTCTATCAGAAATGCATTTCTAGTGCTTTTCATAGACAATGTGCTTTGAAAGGCCAATACACATTATAAAATAATGAACTGAAAGCAATGGAAAAATAAATACATTTAGAGGTAACCCCGGTGGAAGATAGAGAGGCAGGAAGAAAGTGAGAAAAAGGTGCATTTATTGGTCCAAATGCAAAACTCAAAAAATTAGGAAACACAACGTCCATAAAACAGAAATCCAAAGCAGGCACAGGAAAAGAGGACAGTATATACACTGGGAACTATCTGCAAACAAGAGGCAGGTGGGAGCAAAGCACAGGTGCGGACAGTGAGGGAGTGTTTGGTTGGTTACAGAGGAGCTTATTGGATGTTTACCATGGTTACATGAGCTCAGAAAGCAGAGTCACTGAATGGAGAGTTGTGTCACCGGAGGTTCAGAATGCAGGATCGTTACGTGGTTAATGCAGACTTCAGATAGTTCCTGAAGCGCTGATTGGAATATATGAACATAGGAAGACAGCGCTGTGTTTTTAGGTCATTACTAGTCAATAAATGTATTGATCTACAATTGTTTTTATACCATAGTGAAGTGTATGTAGTTAAATCTTTGTATATATTGTTACGAAATCAGTTTCACCCCGGTTCTTTTTATTCCTCGGGCATCCAGAGACAGCACCGGACTCAGTAGTCATTTCACAAAACCTTTATTCATCTTTATTCATCTTCAGTTAAGCATGCATCTTCTAGAAGGGAAGACGTGCAAGGCCCGTGTCCCTCTGTAGATCTTCTACTCCTTTGTTTGTTACAGTCAGCTTTATAGAAGCAACCCCATCATAAAACCCCCATCGTGTGTTGAAAACTCTGTGTTTGTGTGTGTATGTGCGAGCAAGTGAGTGCCTGTGTGTGCGTGTACCCGCGTGTATGTGTGAGTGCACGTGAGTGTGCATGTAGGTGTGTTTATGTGAGTGCACGTGAGTGAGTGTGCATGTAGGTGTGTTTATGTGAGTGCACGTGAGTGAGTGTGCATGTGGGTGTGTGAGTGTAACAGTCAAAGCACTGTGTGTGTGTGTGTGTGTCTCTGTATCTGTGACTTCCTGCTGGTCATAAAAGTAATCTCCTCACCCAAGCTACACCAAATTCCTTTACACAACATAGAAAACAGAGTTAACATATTACAAACACTGAGACCCCCACTCTGCATCCACTGGGCCATGGGCCTCTTGTTGTCTTACATTTACAGATAAGGTGGAGAGTCTCCTGCAAACCTACTTCTAAGTTATAACAATTATGACCGTTTATTAGATTCAGGTTAAAGCATCAGGAACCCCCAACTGTAGCTTCCTGTCTCCTTTTATGACAGCAGACCCCCAGTGTCAATAAATTCCTTTCCCTCTAAACAATTACACACACTCTCAGGCCTACAGCTAAGCCAGACTGAAACACAGACAAATCCTTCCTTATTCCTCTGATCTAAACAAATTTAACACATCATATTATAATAATTATTTTCTTGTACTCACAATATAAATCAAATATTCAAGGATCAGTGTTACCTGCCTTCTTCACATATATATTTGTATTACCACAGTCAGAGATGCTGCTGTGTTTCATTTGATTATTTTTTAACATTGTATCCTAACCAACAGCAGTCACACTTCAATATTTATTGTTCTAATTCGATGGAATAGAATAAATATTGTAACATGAATGATTTTCTACTTCCTAATTTGTCTTCATTGAGTTGTCAGTAATGTGACAATAACTGGAAGTAATTTTAATGACAAATAAATTTTCAGACTTTCAGAGGACAGAAGGAGACTGACAGGTGACTCTCAGTGTTGTCACAATGTCACAATTCAGTGCACTAAGCGTGTTTGCAGAGGAAAAACACTGGTCCCTTAATAGTTTCAACATGAAATATTCAAAAACAAATATATGGTCCACTGTTTGTGTGACAGAGGCGGAAATTTCTCTGTGTGCATGTGGAGAAATCTGCTGTTAAATCAGACCATGAACAGGTTTCATGTGGAATTAAAACACATGAAAACAATGCTGCACTCACTCAGAGGTCAGAGGTTGAGTACAGTAACCAAGCTGACACCAAGAGGAGAAAAACAACTGGCAGCAAAGGCAGGAAGGTGTCATTTTCAGCTAAACGGAAGAGGAATATAAAGATAATGAAGGTTTGATCACAGTTTGAATCAGTCATATTTCATTCAATACATTGGTGTACTGACAGATCCAGGATCAGTCCAATTCATCAGCACTTTGATCCACGTATGGATTGACATGTATTTGTGAAAATGTTGAACTGTTCCTTTATCAGTGTCTAACAGTATGTGTATGTAATGTCCATGTGTGCATGCTGAAAGAGACTGTGCTGGTCTGACCCCCCTCCTCCTTTCAGGGTGGAGCCTGCTGGAGTCCGATGGTTGACACCAGGTCTGAGGAAGTGTAAGTGTGTTTTTAATGTGATTCATGAAAACAAAGCATCACACATTCAACCATCTTCAAACTGTCACATCACTCATTCACATCTCTGATGTCAGGAGTCATCATCAAAGTGTCAATCAATGATCAATAACTGCAGCTGGATTGTGTTTGTTCTCTCACTCAGATTCCTGTCAACTCACAATCGACACAAACACAGTAAACACAAACCTCAAACTGTCTGACAACAACAGGAAGATGACACATATGGAGAAGGTTCAGCCATATCCTGATCATCCAGACAGATTTGACATTCATCCTCAGTTGCTGTGTAGTAATGGTCTGAGTGGTCGCTGTTACTGGGAGGTCGAGTGGAAAGGAAACATTTCTATATCAGTGAGTTACAGAGGAATCAGAAGGAAAGGAGACAGTTATGATTGTGTGTTTGGAAAAAATGATCAGTCCTGGAGTCTGATTTGTTATAAGGATGGTCCTCGGTCTGTTAGGTACAATAACATACACACATGCATCTCCTCCTCCTCCTCCTCCCCCTCTGTCTCTAACAGAGTAGCAGTGTATGTGGACTGTCCTGCTGGCACTCTGTCCTTCTACAGAGTCTCCTCTGACACTCTGATCCACCTCCACACCTTCAACACCACATTCACTGAACCTCTTTATCCTGGATTTGGACTCTGGACTACTTTAAAGGGATTAGAAATCCAGTATGGTGCCTCAGTGTGTCTGTGCTGAGTTGAGTGTAAAGAGTGTCCTCCTGTTAGAGAAACACTCTAACATTTGTCTGTCTGTTTCACTCAGAAACACATTTTCAGATTCATGGATCCCATCAGTTGATGTTTTAAACTGTTCTAAATGAATGAAAGGAATTTGGTAATTGACATTACATTTGTATTGATGTATAATTTTTATAAGCTGTTTCATTGTTATGCCTTCAACTCTGAATTTTATAAAACTCTGCATCCAAAACAAAGAGAAAGTGATGACAGATGTGTTTATGTTCACAAAGGAAAATTAGCCCCAAAAACGCCTTTTAAACAACCTTCTGTATTTTGGAGCATAGATCGCTCAGTTTACAAAGTGATTTTTGATGTCAGTCTGTTTTTTGTGATGACACGTCAATAATTTCTATCATATTTTGCTGTTTCTATTTGAATGAGAGCTTTTTAAAAAGACCATTGTATGGGGGTCTCTTTTACATCCATAGCAGAATAGAACCATTAAGTCTTGTCACTGTTTGTTTGTTTCACTTTATTAAAGACACACATGGGTCCTCAACCTCATTCCATCATTGTATGCTACAATGAGTTTTTGTATATTGTCTTCTCTGTAGGTCTTGTACAAATGAGGAGTGTACATTGGAGTGCAGAAGGCTTTGAAAAGTCCAACCTTCACTGGAGCAGTGCCCATACCAAACTTACGGCTCAACATGTTATCTTGTGCATACACTATAGGTGACATTGTCTATAAATGTCCATATCATCAAACAAATAATCAGATATGTAGTGACCTAAATATTTAACCACAGTACACACTTTTAGAACAGAGCCTGATAGAGAGAGTTCAGGAATGACTCAATTCTGGTCTTCTTTATTTCTGGCAGTTAACATATTCTACAACTATTCTTGGCTTTGTAATGAATATCAAACTCATATTGAGACCAAGCCTTTAATACTTGTTGAAGGCCAGCACTATATAGGGGGGGAGGTCACTAAATCATCTGCATACATCAAATGGTTAACTATGGTACTGTAGGCTTGAAAGGTTTTTTTGTTTTTTATTGATTTCAAACCTGTCACATTTGATTTATCTGGATGAAATAATGAGATTTAAGCAGTTAAATGCTAATGTGGATTAACTGGAATTAAAGCTGCAGTTTGTATTTTCATTTTGCAAAAAATGCAAATTATCTGTAACCTTCAAATAATAATACTAATAAATATAGTGATACTTTTCTATAATAGTGAATGAAATCAGCTTTGCACAGGAGCTGAAGGAAAGCCCAAACTGTTGTTCTTACAGTATAATACTCGTATGTGCTGTTTATGACCTGTACTGCAGCCAGACACCAGGGGGTAATAGAGATATTTTGGCTTCCTTCTATGGGGGAACTGTTTGGTAATTCATGTTTTCTAGTAATTTCATGGTCACCATGGTGACCTGGGTGTTTTGAAGCCCACTTTAGACTAGTGTTTCCAAACAGTGTGGAGTTTTACCAGATTTAAGCCCTAATGGTAGTTGTCCCTTACAAGGGTCATGTGATTAGGCAGATGATCAATAATGGGGCAATGACCCTTAAAAGGGACAACTGCCACTAAGGCCTTAATCAGGGACTCTTCATCAATTGTTCTTTGAACTGAAGAAGCATCTCGGATGAAAGGTGAAATGTCTTCAAGAAGTCCAGTAGCTTTTCTTTCCAAGCCTTTTGTTTTTATATCACAGAGACTGATGGATGAGCTCCATTCACTCAGACTTTGCTGTAAACTCGTTAAAATATCTCAATAAAAACATCCTCTCTGCTTTCACGGAGAAAATAGCTGTCACTCAGCTCTGATTCACTTTGGTTTTCAACAGAAATTTTTGTTTGCGGCATGAAGTGGCTTCTTCCTCACTGTAACACGTTACTCACTGGGCTGCCATAGGTTAAAAAAAAAACATATTTATACTCTAAAAAGACACTGTGTTCCAGTGTTGAAACGCTGCAGGAAGAAGAACAAAAGCGTCATCACAGATGTTTGTTTCAAAAAAGCTGGAAAATTAGGAGAAATAAATCTCCCTTAGGCAGCCTTCCAGCTGTTTGAGGAAAGATTTGGGGATTTCCGAGGTACACCTGAATGCAGCGTCGATCCTTCTCTCTGAAGTGTAGATATAGAGACCGCAGTGTTTTTGTCACAGGACCGTGGTTTGTGGACCCCTCTTTTTGCGTTTCCTTCTTTCTCAGATTCATGAACTTTGTGTCGCATACAATCGTCTCAGTGTGAAGCTCCACCTGAAGGTAATGTTAGTAATCTGTAATGTTTTGTTTTTTTTCCTGGCTAACATCAGCTGTGCGCAGTTTAGTTTCAGCACAAACAGCAGAAATCTGCCGCTCTATATCACGGTAACGGACTCACAGCTGGACCACCGAGGCCGAGCGCTAAACGCTAAACAACATAAGAACATAAGAAGTAAAACTAGTTACAATTTTTTTCTATGTTGAAGCCTGGAGTTCAGTATCCTATCATCGTTTTATGGAAGTTTCAGTTGTTGGTTTAACTACAGTAATAGTTTTAGTAATAACTATGCACTGAATTATTATTTTCATTTTCATAAAACACTTGAAAGCAAGAGTCCAAATTCTTCTGATAATGCCAGTCATTGCTGTGACTTTGTATGTTATATTGGTATTTATATATTTTTAACTAGTATCTGCAGTAGCTTGAAGAGATTAGCATAATGTTGTGGATGTTATTTTTCATCCATAACATTCTTACATTTTTATTATGGATAAAAGCACAAAGCTTGAAAGAGGAGGAGGAGAGAGAGAGAAACAAGTCAACATCATTGTCATAAAGCCAACTGGTTTTATAACAGTGATGTGATAACAATAAAATGATTCATTGATGATGGTTTCACGTGACTAAGTAGTGCATTATACGGTCATGGAATCTGCATTTTTTTTCCAGCATCCTTGTAGAATAACTTGTTAAAATTACTTCATTTTGTTTTAGTGACATCATACCATAATTTTTAAGCTGGAAACAACATGTTTATGTAATTGCCAGTGAAAAGAGAGCGCGAGGAGTGTGGAGAAAGAGGATTTTACAAGATCTGGAAGAACTAGGTGAGCAATGTTAAGTGGAAAACAATAAGTAACAATAACAATAAGCCAAAAATAAGCCAAATATTTACATGCATGCACAAGGCTTTGTGTGCATTTCAGTAGCACACTTAAATTGGGGTACATCATACTTGATGTATAATGAGTATTTAAAATAGAGCTGGGTATTTAAAATAGAGGTGATGGTATTTAAAAAATCTCTCCCCAGTTTGTTTCTTGCTCGGGTGTATGGAATGGCAGACTGTTTTTCCAGTGTCTGTCCTGAACAATGCTACTTAAGTTTCTTGATGAGTTGGTGGACTGTCCTCATGTGGTTAAGAGGCTAAAGCAATACTCTGCATAATTTTTCTATGATGTTTTTTAACTTTCTTTGGAAAATTCTGGCAAATGTGACGAGCCTTTGCCTCAGGTTAGGTCCACTCTAAAACAGGTGCATTCAACTAGACCTGTGAGTATCCATTCTGAATTATCCTTTGACACTACAATGAGCTTCAAAATCATGGCTTTTGAAAGTAGCACTGTAAAATGTACCTAACTGAACTGAGGTTTGCAGAGTTATAAAGGACTGAATACGTTTGCCTGCAAAATACTCAAAATGCATTTTGGAATATGCTTAAAAAATATTCGAACCACAAAAAGCCCAGAAAAATGTAAATTCTAGAACCGCCTGTGTTTTACAGAGTTTGAAGAGTCAGCCTGAAAGTATTCAGCGATTACTTGTAAAGAAATAACAATGAAGGTCATTTTTAGTTTTTAGCACATGGTGGTTTTTGTGGCTCAGAATACAGGACATTTTGCAGATAAAGGTATCAGCTTTTTGGGGGTGAAAGTTTGCAGCACTGACTCAAACCTTACCTTACTGTGGCACTTTCCGGATATCATGTTCTGTTCTGGCATTTGCGGTTGATGGCTTGGCTGTTTGGATGGCTTGGCTGTGTGCTCCAGTACTTTGTAAGTACTGGAGCACACAATAGTGCATGTACATGCACATCTTCAGTAGAGTTAAAGGCTTGTAATGTGTCAGGTTTAAATACTTCAGTTAACTGAGCACATAATCAAATGTTAGACTGACTTTACCACAGTGAAACGTTCCATTTCTGCCTCTCATTGCTGTCAAACATTACATGTGTTTAACATCTCCTTGGATCTGTTCTGTTCTCTTTTCCCCTTTATTTTACAGTGGAGTGGTTACTCTCTATTTCCATCTTACACACACACACACACACACACACACACACACACAAATTGGACTGGCGGTCGAATAATGATACCCAAATAAATTTTTAAAGATATTTCTATGCACTCTTTTATGTAACAGGCAAACATCTTTTTTGCCTACAGATGATTGTCCGGAAAATGTTTCACAATAAAAGCATTGTTATAAAATGAACAGTTTTTGTCCACTGAAATATTGAAGAGCTTTGAAACTGAAACAGTGTAATTCGGCATTTTTAACAGAACACAATAAGAAGAAAGGGTACAAATTCTACTCATCAAATAGAAGGATAGAGAAATGTGCAGTTACATCCCAGAGTGCCGTGTAACACAAAAGAGGCAGTTTCTGTTCTTGGTTTTGTGTGGTAGCCAGTGAAGCTAAAGGTAGCATCACCACTGTTAGCAGCAGATTGTCCCGAGCAGCTGGAAAAACAGGATGGCTGGGTGATGGTAGTGAAGTGTAGTCCTAAACAGAAGCCCTTCAGTACAGGTACAGGTTTCAAATCGTTTTTCCCCACTCAGTAACACACCTGCCAGGGAACAATCTCTGGTTATTGGCAATTTTGTTCTGAGACATGTGAAGCTAGAGTGGTGGCTAATGATAAATGTAAATTTGGTAAAATTAAAATTCACATCAGCAGTAATGGCTAAGTCAATTGGAGTTTGCTAAAATTAATATTGAATTGGTGTGTAACTTTGCCAAAACCATATCGGGCTCTGTAGCCAGCCGGGCCACAGGCGCCAGGCCCCGCCAATCGGCCACCAGGAGTGAGTTGGTACATACATGAGCGCCCAGCCCCAGACACCAAGAACCACCAACACACCAACGTCTGAGGGCATCAGCCAGCAGCAGGGAGTGTGGTGGGGGGAGATAGGCCTCCATACCTCGGAGAGCCTGAATGTGTTCCCATAGAGGTGGAGTCTAAGACCCAACCTGACATATAGACACAGACGAACAGGCACACGCAGACACAAACGTGCATTCCCACCCCCATATACACAAACAAATACTCGGCACACACCCGACGTGGAGAAAGACACAAATAGACACTGTACACACATTCACACTCCCCAAACATACTCTATATCCCAGGTCCAGGTACCCCTGCCGCCAGAGGGGCAAACCGTACCTAGACCCAGGAGATGTAACCCTTCTCTCTGGGGTGGAGGCAAGCAGACCGCCTCCTTATCTGCAGTAGCAGGGAGGCCCCGCATCCCAGACCCCAATTTGACAGCCAGCACCTCCTCCCAGCCCCCCAGCCCTGACGGTTAACAGAACGGGGGTGAGTGAAGACCCCAAACCTCCCTCCGCCCGCTCATATGTAGTGTTGCTGCGTGCTGTTCTAAAGTGCATTTAAAACACAGGAGGGCATGGTGCTTCCTGCCAGAGAGCAGCACGGCTCCTCCCTTCATACACTAAGGCTAATTATGGAGTTCCACAGGGTTCAGTGGAAGCCATCTGTTTGGACTGGTTAGGGGTGAGAGGATGGAGAAAAAAGCTTGAAAATATTTTTAATTCAAACACTGTAAATATCTGAAAGATTAGAAATGGAAAGATAAAATGTATTAGGTATTTGGTCAAATTAAAATCACATCGGCAGTAGCCTAATAGTTAAGTCAATTGGAGTTAGCTAAAATTAATATTGAATTGGTGTATAACTTTTCCCAAAACAATCCTGGACTCTTTAGTTTTTTTCCAACCACCTCCCCAGTTGGATCAGGAGTGACATGTTTAGCTGCATAAATTCTATTAGGTATTAAGCTCACAGAAAGATGACCTGAGCAAGAAGAACAGTCTGAGGTTACTCTGTTTTATACTCCATTCTAGTCTGTGACATTAAGTGCACATAGCAACAGCATAGCAACTACATTTCCTGTCATTTCCACTTCTCTGAGCTCACGTATGGGACAAATGCTAAACCACTAACTAACTAACCACTAAGAGAAACATGGCTGTAACCACAGGAAGTGCAGCATTTTGATGAAAGCACGCACCTCTTGTGTTGACACAGGCAAGTATGTAGAGATGGCTTTCCTCTTGTCTTTGTGGGTTTCGATCAGAGTGGTCTGATCTTTTACTTTCTACAACACACACAATACACAAAAAAGCTTCTATGAAACTGAATCTTCCAAAATGTACTTTAACTTGAAAATGTACCAAGTAGGTAGTAGTAATGAGTTAACATTCAGTCCACAATTATAGATGAATATGAGGTTCTTAGAATGAGTTTTATTGAAACATCTTGTTAAAACTGTAACTCTGTTTAATTAGGACATGGTCATTAAAAGCACTTGATGCTGCTCTCTACTGCATCTGTGCAGAGATTCAAAAAGGAAAGAGGAAAGTTTCTCTTCTTTAGTCACATTAAATTCTCCAATATGTTTAGACAGTGGATCCTCTTTGAGTCCTGGATCAGTTTGAAAATGTTGTTCACACATGTTGAATTGACTTAATGTTAATTGACAGAAGCTTCGAGTCAGAGTGAATCAGTGTCTGCCATTAAATGTATTGTGTGCGTCTGTCAGTGTGTTTTTGTGTGTGCTGGGCTGCTCCTTCATGGCTCCATCTAGTGGACTGATAGTAGAAGTAGACCAGCTGATGGCAGCTTCCTCTGCCTGACACTGCTGTCTGACTTCATTCAGCTGACACTCAGATGAAGCGGAAAAGAAGCAGTTGATATTTGGACAGCACATATTATGGAAAGGAGGATTTCAGATGATGTGCACATGAATGATTTGTGTTTCCTCTGCAGGTGAAGGTAGAAAGTGTGTGTGAGCTGATGTGGATGTGAATTCAGCAGCATGGATCAGTGTGAGGACAGAGAGGAGGGAGTCCCTCCCTCTAAAACCACTCTGTGTGGGGAACATGAGAGCCAGACCAAAGCTCAGAGGTGAGATGACCATCTCTAACTGTCCATGACTCTTCTCCATGTCACAGCTCAGCACTCACATCACTGCTTCATCATTATTCACAGGAACCAACCTGGACTTCAGTCCAGTGAATTTAGAACACACCAACTCTCTGCTATTAGTGACTTTGAACAAATTAACACCTTGATGTTGTTGGATATAAACTGCAGTGCAAACATGTAATTCCCTCAATCCCATTTAAACTGACTCTTTAAAAGTAGCTCTTTGTTTCCAAAGAACTGAAAACCCACTTTGGCAAACAGAAAGTGATGCTCATGCATTTATTTCATTAATCATGTTGTACTGTATGTTATAGAAAGTCAGAGAGGGGTTAATTCTCCACTTAAGTGAAAGAAAACACTAAGTTTCCTGCGCAGAAATGACTTACTTACAAAACAGCGTGAACATCATTGTTAGTGGGTTTTTTCTTTTAATCTTCTGAAAAAAAGTTTAAAAAAATTCTCATGATTGATTACACTCTAAACTCTGGCAACATTCTTTCAAATCTAGTTTTCACAGGAAACAGCAGCACACTGCTGTCTATGACTTTAATGGTAATGGTTTTCTTTCAGGAAATAGAAACAGAACATGGTTTGTTTTCTAGAGAAATCAAACATGAGCTTTTCCAGTCAATCAATAGTCTATATAAACATTTGAATTTGTCTTCAAACAAAAGTGTGATCCAGATTTTATCTGAAGTGATTCTTGATCATTTCTAGACATTACAAAGCAAAAACTAGTCCCAACCAGGCACTCTCAATTTTACTCCATCCTGAAAATCAAACAAAATTGACAGTTTCATCTACATGTCCATTAAAGTCTGTTCCAATCACAACTCTATTTAGCCTGGAGATACTATTTACCATTTCATCCAGCTTACTCCAGACTTTGTCTTTATTTTCTGACTTATATCTACTTGTGGAGCATATGCGCTGAGATTACCTCCTTGCTTTGCTTTTCTTCCATCTGGTCTCCTGCCCACACAATATATCTTCCTTCATTCTCTCCATCATATAATCCAGCTCTATGTTTTTTTTTTTTACCAATCATAGTTAATACATTTAAAGTCCTTACTCTTGTGGTGGCAGATTTCTTTTCTCATGTATTAATCACATATTTAATTATATCACTTTAGTATAGCAAGATCCCTCCTGTCACCAGTTTGCATGCACGTGGAATGTTATCACAAGTGGGCCCCAGGGTTTATTGTACCTTCACAGAGGGTCTATTATAGACTTGAAGATCTCCAGACATCCTGCTCTTAGGGAGATGATGGCCAAGCAGAAAACAAGGTCATAATTCTCTCTGTGAGTGAAGAGGTTTTTAGGATGGGGCTGATGGTATAGCCTCCCCGTGAGGCCAACATGTAAGAGTTTGTGGAATGTCTTTTTCTGTCTCTGTATATAACGTGCAAGGGCAGTGGCCATGATTCAGAGATCACCCTGGTGTTTGACTGGGGTGGTTCTCTCCACATTGCAATGTATTAATTAAACCACTTCAAATTGAGCTCACTGGGTGTGTTGCAGGTTATTGTTAAAATTTCCACAACACTCTCACGTCCACCTTCCGGCCTTTCCTTCTCTCTCGCTGCCTCCTAACATGCCTCCCCTGTCTGCTATTCCTTTGTCTTCAGCCAGCAGTTGCAGTTTTGACTGGCAACCTGTGGGCAACAGCATCGATTGTGCTTGTTGTTAACCTGGGCTCTGACTAATGGAAAATCTGGAAATGGAAATCTGAATTTTTTGTACAGTTTCTTACACAGATATGAGCTTCCAAAAAGGCATATTCCACAGCTTCGGGAATTATGGAGGCAACTCTCTTAGAAACTTTGCAGTCTTGATAGCTTTCCCCTGTGCCTCCCCGAACATAGTATTCAGTTCACTATTGCACTGCAGTGAGTTCAGTTTGCAGCATGGTGGGGAGACTCCACATAGCTGAGAAGGGTTCTACAAACAACAACACATGCCCCCTCCTGTGCTAATGCACCTCAGTAAAGTACCATAAAATCCCTCAATTTCCTCCAAAAACACCCTGAACCTACAGTGTTGTAAACCTCCGGACCTGATGTAATTTATGCATTTTAGGATTTAGAGACATGACTTCAAGCATTTTCTGCACAGTGCATGTTGATGTAAACGGCAGTGCAGAGCCACTGCATTTTCATCCGCTAACTTTCTCTTTACCAGTGCTACTAGTCCGTAGTGTTTACCTGTCATGGATAGCGCTGTGTTCCAAAACACACCTAGCTGCTCAATTGCAAAGAACAGCTGCAAAAATATAACTTTTAGCTTTGGTTTGGCCAAACATGCAACACAAACTCAGCAACTCTTCTGTCAACTCTATGTGAGCCAGGTGTTTCTGACCCCTGCTTTGAAGTTTACCCAGGATATATATTTTGAATTACAAAATACTAATCTGAGCTGTTGATTCTCAGTGGATTCAGACGGACTAGTAAACTTTTATAACTATAGGGAATCATCTGAATCGTTGGGCGTTTATCAATATGCGTACTTGTGCGTACTTGCGTTCTCGTGTACTCGTGATACGTCATCAGTCGGAGACCAAGTACTGTTCCAATTGGCACGCATCAAGCCGAGAACGCGAAAAAGTCCCGGATGTGTTCTCGATCCACCCGTTTTATCGAGCATGCATCGGTGTGGACTTGGGACAGCTAAATATCCCAGAATGCATTTCGTCCAAAACTCAACAGCGGACTCCCGGCACATCGTTTTCAACTCCCCCCCCCGCTCGCGGACTTCTCACTACTCAGGTTAAAGAAACCCCAGCAGCTGTCTATAGTATTGAGTGTCCACTACAATAGAAATAAAAGCGTTCTAACATCTCACCTGCTTGTTTTTATTAAGGTATGTACACGTATGTACATGTACACTATTTTTTATTAATAGAGGTTTCACTACTGAGGTTAAAAATGATATATAAGTCACTTAGATCACTTCTAAATGTTAATGTTTGGTTTATTTCAGTGTTTTATTTGTTCCTGAGTAAACCGGTTTGGCTGTGATTACAGTTAAGCTTCATAACATGTTACTCACAGTTACATTAAGAGGGGACGGCAGTAAAAACTCCGGACCTGTGACATCATCACGTACGCAGGTGTTCCAATTGTACATATCGCGAGTCCGTGCTCGCGTTCTTGGCGGGTACGTACTCCCGTGCGTTCTCGGCGAGTATGTACTCACCGAGAACGGGAGTACGTACTCGCGTACTTGGGCATTGATAAACGGCCACTGTCTTAAAAGGTCACTTACTGAATTTTTACTCTGTGCTTGAACGAATTCTTGATGATTCCTCCACAGAGTGGACCAGGTGAGCTCAGAGGTTCCCAGTGATCAGTCTGCCCAGCAGAGTCAGACACACCTGGACTCCATAATTACGGTCTGTACATGTACAACAACTACTTTTACATCTATTCTGTTCACAGTCATTTCCATGCTGCTCTTTGTAGACCAGTGGATTGTCAGTGTCTCAAACATGGATCTGATGTTTGGCTCCTTGACTTCAGTCTGATTGGGTCATTCATAAATTATTCTGTTCCAGCTGCTGGAGGACAACATCATCACTTTTGTGAAGAATGAGGTGAAGATGATTCACAAAGTTCTGAGCCAAGATTACCCAACATATTTTGAGAGTGAGAGGGAGGAAGAGGAGCGGTTGGAGGATGAGGATGAAGAGCAGAGGTGGAGAAGCACAGAGGCATTTGTGACGATCGCACTGAACTTACTGAGGAGAATGAAGCAGGAGAAGTTGGCTGACCGTCTGCAGAACAGTAAGAGGATTTCTCTAAAAATCTAAACTGCTGAATGAATGGGACATTTAATAATGTCTCAAGAGATGGACCAACATGTATTCAATTGGACATGTCTTAGAGAAAGGAAACTGGACCGTCCCTTTACAAAACGTGAACTGATAATCTGCTTTTCTTTTCAGAATATCTTGCTTCAGTTTGTCAACGCAAACTTAAATCTAATGTGAAGAAGAAGTTCCAGTGTGTTTTAGAGGGGACTGCTAGAGTAGAAAATCCAACCCTTCTGAATCAGATCCACACAGAGCTCTACATCACAGAGGGAGGAACTGCAGAGGTCAATGATGAACATGAGGTCAGACAGATTGAAACAGCATCCAGGAAACAGTACAGACAGAAAACAAGAATCAGAAAAGAAGATATATTCAAAGCTGGGAAGCCTGGAAGAGATAAACCAATCAGAACAGTGTTGACAAAGGGAGTGGCTGGCATTGGGAAAACAGTCTTAACACAAAAGTTCAGTCTTGGCTGGGCAGAAAACAGAGCCAACCAGGACATCCAGTTCATATTTCCATTCACTTTCAGAGAGCTGAATATGTTGAAAGAGAAAAAGTTCAGCTTGGTGGAACTTGTTCATCACTTCTTTACTGAAATCAAAGAAGCAGGAATCTGCAGCTTTGAAGACTTCCAGGTTGTGTTCATCTTAGATGGTCTGGATGAGTGTCGACTTCCTCTGGACTTCCACAAAACTGAAATCCTAACTGATCCTAAAAAGTCCACCTCAGTGGGTGTGCTTCTGACAGACCTCATCAGGGGGAACCTGCTTCCCTCTGCTCACCTCTGGATAACCACACGACCTGCAGCAGCCAATCAGATCCCTCCTGAATATGTTGACTCGGTGACAGAGATCCGAGGGTTCACTGACCATCAGATGAAGAAGTACTTTAGGAAGAGATTCAAAGAAAAAAAGCAGGCCAGCAGAATCATCTCCCACATCAAGACATCACGAGGCCTCCACATCATGTGCCACATCCCAGTCTTCTGCTGGATCACTGCTACAGTTCTGGAGGATGTGCTGAAAACCAGACCAGGAGGCAAGCTTCCCACAACCCTGACTGAGATGTACATCCACTTCCTGGTGGTTCAGGCCAAAGTGAAGAAGGTCAAGTATGATGGAGGAGCTGAGACAGATCCACACTGGAGTCCAGAGAGCAGAAAGATGATTGAGTCTCTGGGAAAACTGGCTTTTGATCAACTGCAGAAAGGAAACCTGATCTTCTATGAATCAGACCTGACAGAGTGTGGCATTGATATCAGAGCAGCCTCAGTGTACTCAGGAGTGTTCAAACAGATCTTTAAAGAGGAGAGAGGACTGTACCAGGACAAGGTGTACTGCTTCATCCATCTGAGTGTTCAGGAGTTTCTGGCTGCTCTTCATGTCCATCTGACCTTCATAAAGTCTGGGGTCAATCTGCTGGAAGGACAACAGAAGACCTCCATATGGTCTAAATTGTTTGCAAAACAAGAGTTAAGAGAAGTAGAATCTGCAGTGAAATTTTTCTACCACAGTGCTGTGGACAAGGCCTTACAGAGCCCAAATGGACACCTGGACTTGTTCCTCCGCTTCCTTCTTGGTCTTTCACTGCAAACCAATCAGACTCCCTTACAAGGTCTGCTGACACAGACAGGAAGTAACTCACATTCTCATCAGGAAACTGTCCAGTACATCAAGGAGAAGCTCAGTGAGGCTCTGTCTGCAGAGAAAAACATCAATCTGTTTCACTGTCTGAATGAACTGAATGATCATTCTCTAGTGGATGAGATCCCACGGTACATGAGTTCAGGAAGTCTTTCCACAGATAAACTGTCTCCTGCTCAGTGGTCAACTCTGGTCTTCATCTTACTCTCATCAGGAAAAGATCTGGATGTGTTTGACCTGAAGAAATACTCTGATTCAGAGGAGGCTCTTCTAAGGCTGCTGCCAGTGGTCAAAGCTTCCAACAAAATCGTGTAAGTATATTTGTGCTCATCCTTTAATTTTTTTAAATTCTTCCTAATGTTGATTCTAATTATAAAAAAGCTTCCATGAATAATTCAAAAACCTGAACAGCGTGATGGTAAATGGACTGGTTCTTATATAGTGCTATTCTATTCTGAGCACTCAAAGTGCTTTATACAACTTGCCTCTTTCACCCATTCACACCAGTTTTGCACATGCACTTTTTTATGCCCTTTTTCAGTAAGTTCTTTCAGTCTAATATTTACACACATGCTGACTTCAACTCAGCAGACTGGCCAAGCAAATTACATTCGTTATGTTGCGAGTCAGTTTCTGTTGCCAGATCTAAGAAAATTCTCTCTCACTGATTCTTTCTCCACCTCCTCCACAACTTTAAGTTTTTCTCTGAAAACATTTATAATTGGTGTTTTTTTGTTCTTTCTTTGGTGGAGCAAACTGTTACTACATCTTCGTCTGTTGTTAGTGCGCACAGCTCAGGTGTGTCTTTTTTTTTTTTCTGCAATGATGGTATTGCAGTTAGAGAGGAAAGAAATGCTACAGAAGCTCCTGTGCCACTGGGTTTATTTTCAGCTGGGCAACCAGTTGTCATAAATTGCAGTGGATCAGTGCTAATCATTCATCATTAGACATCATTTAATCTGACAACAAATATCTTTTTTTTTCTTCAGAATGAGTCTCTGTAACCTCTCAGAGAGAAGCTGTGAAGCTCTGTCCTCAGTTCTCAGCTCCCAGTCTTCTAGTATCAGAGAGCTGGACCTGAGTAACAGCGATCTCCAGAATTCAGGAGTAAAGCTTCTATCTGCTGGACTGAAAAATCCACACTGTACACTGGAAACTCTCAGGTCAGGATTCAGACGTTCCACTTTTGGTAATATTAATCCTATTGCCTAAAAAGACTATTTTTCACAGAATTGCCAAGTATGTGTGAATTATTTGTATCTCAATTTCTGCCTGGAAAACTTTTCCATATTCACATTTTTTTTGTTTTTGCTTTGTAAAAATGACTCATGAACATGACACTGGAGGAAAAAAATCTCTCTAATAATTTTTCATGTGCTGTTCAGGTTAGAAATGTGCTTTTAAATCTACTTTCACTTTCTTTTCTTACTGGAAGAAAGAAAGTGTCCAGAATCCATGCCTATTAGGTGCCTAATAGGCATTACTAAAAATGACTGCATATTGAACATGTTAAATACATGGCTCTATAATATAGTGATTTACACATATACTGAACAAGCATAAGATCCAGTCATTACTAACTTGCTTAGTAATGACAACAACATTATCATCCCTCCGGCACACAATGGTAGGTGAACGGTTTTGGTAAACCAGAAAGAGTACCATGAGAAATTTTTATCACCACTCAGTGACAAAAAAAGTTTTTGAACCCCTGAAATGAGACCCAGGAAGTGGTTACAGAAAAAAGGTGATAGACCTGTCTGAAGCAGTTAGAAAAATACAATGCTATTCACTGGACCTCACAGAGATGTCAGTGTGGAGGAAGAATCAATTCAATTTTATTTATATAGCACCAACAACAGTCGCCTCAGGTGCTATGTTGTAAGGTAGCCACTACAATAATACATACAGCAGCGGAAATGGGCTTTCTCTAAAGGGTGACTGGCCTCTCCCTTAGAGATGCGGTGAGAGGTTCGGCCATCTGGGAGGGGTTCAGAGCAGAGCCCCTGCTCCTCCACATCAAAAGGAGCCAGTTGAGGCGGTTCGGGCATCTGACAAGGATGCCTCCTGGGCACCTCCTGGGTGAGGTGGTCCAGGCATGTCCCATCAGGAGGAGACCTCAGGGCAGACCCATAACATGCCGGAGACATTATGTCTCTCAGCTGGCCTGTTCCCCTGGACAAGCTGGAGAAGGTGGCTGGGGAGAGGGAGGTTTGGGCTTCTCTTCTTAGGCTGCTTCCCCCACAACCTGGCTCCAGATAAGCAGATGGATGGATGGATTATTAATTCATGTACTAACAGAGACCTAATGTTAAATAATCCACATTTCATTGTTTTACTCTTTGGTGCTGTTAAGGATACTGTGTTGTTCATGATAATCACATTTTGGTGTGAGACTCTCATCTCAGAAGATGTGATGTCAGGAGAGAAGGAGAGAGAAGGGCAAATTAGTCATCATCTGAGGATTTGGCCTGGAGAGTCCACAGGTATAGTCAGTAAGGTCAGAGGAGCAGCCACTGCCCAAAACTGTGGACTTACACATTGTTTTTGTATTTGTTTGTCTTTTTTAAAAGTGAACACAGAGAAAGGTGCATCTTCACCTCCAGTTGTGCTTATTCTCTCTAACCTCTCTCCTCTCAAAAATAAGAAAATCCGCTTTAGCTCAGAGTAGGTTAATTAGATCATTCAAGTTATTTTTTCAATTTTTAATTTTATTTGATTTTGCTTTGCTCCAGCTAAATTCCAATATATTGCAATTAAAGTCTAAAATTTGTCTTCCCATCAACTGCACTAGTTGATGGGAAGACACTAGTTACCAAGTGCACCAATCTAGAGGGGAGGTACTATTAACGGTCCAGAACTGCAAGAACTTGTGTTTTGCGGAGTGTATGACAATCCATTTCTTTACAGTTATCCTGCAATAGTCTTATGCTGCTGGGGCCTTCCCATGATGCACAAAGGGAGGACTCACGGTCACCTGATCCAGAGCTAATTATATGCTTTATCAAAAAGGAAACTTTTAAGCCTAATGATGAAAGTAGAGATTCTCAAAACTGGGAGCTGGCTCCAAGGATGAGGAGCCTGAAGGCTTCCTTTCGGTACTCAACCACAAGTAAACTAGCAGTGTGAAAACAAAGTGCTTTATTGGGGTGATATGGTACTGAAAGGTCTGAAGGGCCTAATTATTCAAGATCTTGTATGTGAAGTCTGTTTTGTGTTTCTGCAGTGTGTCAGGCTGTCTGATCACAGAGCAAGGCTGCATTTATTTGGCTTCAGCTCTGAGCTCCAATCCCTCCTGTTTGAGAGAGCTGGACCTGAGCTATAATCATCCAAGAGGCTCAGGAATGAAACTGCTGTTGGCTGGACTTAAAGATCCAAGTTGGAGACTGGACACTCTCAGGTATGGAGGAGAATTTCTAATAAAGGAGGAAGAGCTGGAAACATTTTGTATCCTTCACTTAGTTCATGTGTCTTTCATGCAGATGTGACATGAGGAGTCGCATGTACAGGGACATATTTTTCCTTTTCTTACAATAGAAATGCTAGTCTAGTTGAAAAATAACAAGCAAAATATATGTAGGTGCCTCCAAGCAGAACAATAATGATAATAATGAAAGCTTGTTTACTTCCCCTTAAAATTCCAATATTTGCAAGGAAAATGCATTTGTGGGTTGAACAACACAGATGAGTATGCGGGTTGCTCTCATGGAAAAACTTGCCAGATCTCGTCTGCCACTGCCAAGCAGTTATTCAGTTATTGATTCTTGTTTGGTGTTTTTTGTTTGTATTGTTTATTTATTGTACTGAAGTCTAAAGAAATATTTTCTATTATTGGTAATTTAACCGTTTATTTAATTTCCTCTGGATCATCTGGGAGAGAGCTGTCAGTCATATCGTCCTGCAAACCTTCACCTTGCTTGCTGTAGGTTGGACTTTTTGCCAGTGGATGAGAGGGTTGCTTGTTTAAAGTTATGTATGTCCATAAGTGGCATGTGGGATTAGGACACCTTAGAAAATAAATAAATCAGGACAGGATACCTTAGAAAATAAATAAATAGATTATTTATTTTGTAATCAGATAATTGGGCCCGTGGCCATATAGTCTGGACACTTGGGTGACGAGAAGTCAACTGTGAACTGATCACCACCTGGTGAGTTGGATCGGCTAGCACTGCAGGATGCTGAGCAGAACTGGCAAACCTTGGTCTAGAGCTGGGGTGGGCAATCTCAGTCCACGAAGGCCGGTGTCCCTGCAGGTTTTAGATGTGTCCTCGAACCAACACAGCTGATTTAAATGGCTAAATTAGCTCCTCAACATGTCCTGAAGTTCTCCAGAGGCCTGGTAACGAACTAATCATGTGATTCAGGTGTGTTGACCCAAGGTGAGATCTAAAACCTGCAGGGACACCGGCCCTCATGGACTGAGATTGCCCACCCCTGGTCTAGAGGATGTGCACCAACTACAGGGCATCACAATCCCCAGCTTCCTTGGGAAAGTCTATGCAAGGTTGCTGGAAAGGAGTCCATAAGTCAAGATGCGGGTTATACCCTGGACAGGTTGCCAGTGTGTCGCAACCATGTGCACTCACATTCACACCTATGGGCAATTTATAATTACCAATTAATCTAACCCCACTTACTACATGTCTTTGGACTGTGGGAGGAAGCCAGCGTAACCAGAGACAATAAATGAAAATACAGGGAGAACATGCAAACTCCACACAGAAACGTCCCGGCTAGATGAGTCTAACTCAAAACACTCTGGCTGTGAGGCAACAGTACTAACCACTGCACCCCTATACTGCCAGCTCTTTATCCTCTCAAGTATATTTGAGGGTCCATGGGAGTTTGTTCAACCAGTCTATATGTATTTTGACATGTAGACTGACTTGGACTTAGAGAAGGCATTCAACCATGTCTTTTTTGTGGGGGGTCCTTTAGGAATATGGGGTGTCTGGCCAGAGCCATCTCTGTAAAGCTGTTGCAGGAGCTTGGCCCACCTTGCCACCAGAGAGTCAGATTCATTATTGGTGGGTTGTTGACTCCACCAGGGCTACTGATTCTATTAATTATTTTCATCGACAGAATTCTAAGTGTAGCTATGTGGTGGAAGGCTTCCACTTTGATGGCCTCAAAATCTTATCTATGCTTTTTTTAGATGATGTGGTTCTGTTAGCTTCATCAGGTTCATTTATAATAAATAATAATAAAAACTGAGATTAAAACAGTGGGAAGACTTGAGAATTTAAAATTCATAACTCAGAAAGGCTACCATGTTTTATCCATATTACCAAAATTCCTCGCCAAAACAAACATGTCTTTAAGAGACCTTAAACACCACCACAGACTGTGCAGAGCTTAGAGATAGGGGCAGGTAGACCAGATGTAAAAAGGAAAAAAGTAATTGCCCACTTAATCAGGTAACTGTTTTTGCCACCCTTATGAGCAAAAACTAAAGATAAGCATTTCCAATAATTATTGATCACATTGATATGGAGGATTTTTGGCTCACTGTTCTTTGTAGAATTGTTTTAATTCTCCAACATATTGTCAGGTTTATGAACATTAATGATCAAGCCAAAGTATCTAAATAGGAATTCATTCTAGACTTTGACTAGGCAACTCAAAAAAAAATCTTTTGTCATTCGAAGATGGATTGATAATCACTGCATTGACAGTAAGGAGAGCATTTCAAGTTGGGGACAGTCAAAGGAGGTCAAACCAGATTTTATTGCTGTAACAAGCAATCCAAAAATCCAGTCCAGATCATCAGCACGTTGATCCACATATGGATTGATGTGTATTTGTGAAAATGTTGGACTGTTCCTTTATCAGTGTCAAACAGTATGTGTGTGAGAGCGATGTGATATCCATGTGTACATGCTGAAAGAGACTGTGCTGGTCTGACCCCCCTCCTCCTTTCAGGGTGGAGCCTGCTGGAGTCCAATGGTTGACACCAGGTCTGAGGAAGTGTAAGTGTGTTTTTAATGTGATTCATGAAAACAAAGCAGCTCACATTCAACCATCTTCAAACTGTCACATCACTCATTCACATCTCTGATGTCAGGAGTCATCATCAAAGTGTCAATCAATGAACAGATGATGGATCAATAACTGCAGCTGGATTGTGTTTGTTCTCTCCATCAGATTCCTGCCAACTCACAATCGACACAAACACAGTACACACAAACCTCAAACTGTCTGACAACAACAGAAAGGTGACACGTGTGACAGAGGAGCAGTCATATCCTGATCATCCAGACAGATTTGACTATGAGCCTCAGCTGCTGTGTAGAGATGGTCTGAGTGGTCGCTGTTACTGGGAGGTCGAGTGGAGAGGAGAGGTTCAAATATCAGTGAGTTACAGAGGAATCAGAAGAAAAGGATACAGTGATGACTGTTTGTTTGGATACAACGAGCAGTCATGGAGTCTGTACTGCACTGATGATGGTCCTCGTTCTGTATGGCATAATAACAGAAACACGCTCATCTCCTCCTCCTCCTCCTCTTCTGTCTCTAACAGAGTAGTAGTGTATGTGGACTGTCCTGCTGGCACTCTGTCCTTCTACAGAGTCTCCTCTGACACCCTGATCCACCTCCACACCTTCAACACCACATTCACTGAAACTCTTCATCCTGGATTTTTTGTCTGGTCTGGTTCCTCAGTGTGCCTGTGCTGAGTTGAGTGTAAAGAAGGTCCTCTTGTTAGAGAAACACTCTGACTGTTGAACGGATAGTTCAGTGTGTACATGTCTGTCTCTTTCACTCAGAAACACATTTCCAAATTCATGGATTCAATCAGTTGATGTTTTAAACTGTTATAAATGATTACTTGTAAACTTCTTCCTCTTCAGTCCTTTAAAGATGGAAGCTACGATGATTCCAGGATCTGCATGTTGTTTTTCTGTCTTTTTTCACTCAAAGCTTCACAGTAAATATTAGTATGTTGTGTTTCTCTGATGCTCAGTTTACAACCAGCTCCTCTGCATTTTCAACAGGTCTGAACTCATTAAAATGAATCCAGATGTTTGAGTTCTCTTTCTTAATTAAATTTCTCCAAACTCTCCCCATACTCTTTCTGTTGACTCATTTTTTGAAGCCAATCATTTCACAATGGCCCAGCCATATAAGTTGAAAATACTGAGTCAATAGCTTTTTTTATCCTATTATAACCATAATATGATTGTATTGAAGGATCATAATGCATGTGACTAAATACATAGCAATGGCTGCATTAACCATTTTAAACTAGTTTTATGTTTTCAGACAAATTTTCAATAAGAATATGGTGCAGTATGTTGGTAAGCGCTTGTTTCTAATTTTCTTAGAAATATGTAAATATGCCTGTATTGCATTGCATATCTTGTGTATCACTGTAGCTTCTATTAAAAATGAAAACTGTCACAAAGGGTCCTGGTGAAGAATCTTGTGGAATTTGGTGGTAGACATAAAATTTATTTTTAACAGAGAAATTTTAAAATCACTGTTATGATTTCAACTTTAAATTTAATAAAATGTTGTATGAAAAACTATGAGGAAGTGATATCAGATGTAAACAAAGGAAAATTACAGAAAAATGTCTTTGAAGCAACCTTGTATTTTCTAGGGTAGATAGTTCAGTTGCTTCTCTCTGGTGTGTAGATGGCATGACTGAAGTGCCACTTTAGGTGTATGCCAATATCTTTAAATAACACTTTGGCAACAGTGGGAATGAAAAACTCCCTTTTAACAGGAAGAACCTCCAGCAGAACCAGACTCAGGAAGTGGTGGCTATCTGCCACAACAAGCCGGGGGTGTAGGAGAAAGACTGAACAAAGACATGCTGTGGAAGAGAACCAGAGATTAACAGTAACAATAATAATAATAGGACTATTCCAGGATGACTATGAGAGAGTTCAGGGTAACCTGATCCAGGTTATACAGGCTATTGGGAAAAGCTCAAGAAGTATGCACAGCGCTGTCGATTGATGACAGCTTAAACTATAATATTGTGAAAGCCGCTGTTCTGTGTGCATATGAGTTAGTGGCAGAGGCATATAGGTAAAAGTTTACAATTTTGAACAAAACCACCAGCCTCATGTGGAGTTTGTGAGGGAGAAAATGATAATTTTTTTTGACAAACGGTGTCAGGCTAATAAGCTTGTTTAGTTAAAAAACAACTACCAGAGAGGATCCTAACTTATTTAAAGGAGCAAACTGTTACTGTGCTAGATGCTACTATTGTACAAGCGGATGAGTTTGCTCGGACACATAGGAGTGTTCTCTTATCTCCTGTGAGTAATACACTAGGTTTGATAAGCCTGAAAAACTGCTCCCCTAAAGGCTCCCATCATACCACCACTGTTGCAGAAACCCGAAAATGTTTTTACTGCTAGGTCAAATCCTTCATTTTATAACATGTCCAAAATCTACCCAGTTATTAGTGATAATGCAATAACATGTTTTAATTCACAATTTAATGTGATTTATGTGTCCTGATAACAGACTGTTCTGTGTGGGAAAAAAGATCTCAGAGAAAGTATGCAATGTCATTTCTGGAGGAGTTTTGATGAGATTTTTGCTACTGCAGGACTCTGTCTGTGGCTCGGTACTGCCAATAAAAAGTTGAAGGTAAAGCCAAAGGCTGAAGGAAGATGACTCATAATCAAGTGGATGGCTACTTTATTAGGCCACTAGTGTGCTGTACCTGAGATAGTGGCCACTGTGTATGTGTTTCCCATGCTGTGTGTTCATACTTAGAAACACAGACAGTCAGGAACACTGATAATAGGTTGGATAAGCTACATCAGGTGAAATATAGTCCATTTAGCAGCGCCAGCTAATGCTGCTAAGCTCATGCTGTTTATGGGCCATGTTAAATGGACCCTCTTCATTTTCTTTCAGTTGTTTGACAACAATATGTGATAAATATGTACTTGAGAAAGTTCAGAGCGGAGCACAGTGGCTGACCTAACATTAGCTGCTCACCCTGCTAAAAAGCAAGAGAAACAACAACTCGATTAGCATTAGTTGCTAACAGGGTTAACTAGAGCAGTTTCATCTGCTAATAGCCCCAAAAGAGCTGTCCCATACTAACCTTAGCCCTGAGAACACTTTAAATAAATCCTACAGTCAAGTTAAGAGTGGTTTTTGTTGGACAAAATATGGTTTGCTGATAATCATCCACAGCAGAACAATTAACATAATGTTTTCAGATAGAAGTGAGGGGGCAGAGTTGTGGTCTGTCACACCCACAAAGAAAGAGAGAGGAAATTCAAGCCCATCAGATTTATATAATTCAAATTACTCAACTCATTAGCCGTTGAGTATCATGGTTATGTGAGCCCAGCTCCACATTGTTTTGTGTTGTGTGTATCAACTAGGCATTACAGTAGGAGAAAGCAAGCATAATGAAGTCCACTAACATGAGGATAAAGGTGTTTGCTGTGGAAATACACTGGTTCCTTAATGGTTTCCACAAGAAATTTTGAAAAAGTAAAGGTCCATCAGTAATAATTCTTCAAATATAATCTTCAGTGTTTGAGCAGTTATGATATCAGGGGCAATCTAGACACGTGTGACAATACTGAACATGTCACATGACACACCTTAAAAATCATGTGATCCACTCTCAGGCTGCACTTTCATTCATGACTTCAACATGTTGAAATGAGCTTTGAAGAAACATTCAGTGGAATAAAAGCTTTCATCACAAGATTCATGTGAGCACCAGATGGACTTTACAAAGAATCAGTGGATTTATCTTCTGTTTTAGATCAACCTTTATCACTTACAGCCATTTTAAGTCCGTTTTTTCTCACTTCACACTTACAAACATCTCATGGTTTCACATCCCTGATGTTCTCCACCTGCCCGGTAGGTGGCCTCAGGGTTTTCCTAGTGTTTCCAGTCACCTGTCCCCTCTCCATCAGCACACCTGTTTGCCTGTTGCTCCTCCTGCATGAAACGAAAGTCTGAACACTGTGGAAAATGTCCATAAAACAGAATGAAATGATCATAAATCACTTCAGTCTGATATTTAATGAACATAGTTCAAAGTCAATAGATCAAATGTTCAAACTGTAAATTCTTCTTATTTTTGAAAAGTTCTTTTTGAATTTTGATGCCAGTGACACATTTGAAATATTTGGGTCAGGGCCAGAACTAATTTAAACTCAATCTGAGCAGTCAAACGACATATTTTGAAATCAGCACATGAAGGTGTGGCCCTCTGACAGTTTTCAGGTGAAATCCCAACTCCTTCCAGGAAGCAGCTCACCTGTGTATCCGTGTTTAGTGTCCAGGTGTGGAGTGGAGCTTGTTGTTCGTGTCTCTGTTTGAAGAAACTGTAAGTTTGCTTTGTTTCCTCTTTTAACACTTTGTCTTTATGAAATTTGATGTTTGTTTCTGCTCTGTAATGTTTGTAGATGCTCAGCTCTTATTTCAGGATCAATCTTGTGTTTGAAGACAAATCCACATGGTTATAGAATATTGATTGACTGGAGTCAAACAGTTTCCTGAACAGCTGCTGTTTCATTGATCTCTTTAAAAAACAAACTGTGTTGTGTTTTTATTTTCTGGAAGAAAACCGTCGCCTCTCCATTAAAGCCACACACAGTAGTGTGCTGCTGTTTCCTGTCAGACCTTTCGAAATAAAATAACTGTAAGGTTACTTGTAATGTGTTTAATTGCAGTCAGATTATTAAGTTCATATTTCCCTGATGGATCATTGAATCCACTCCTGTCGCTATTTGATTCTCATCAGAGAATCAGCCAACAGTCAGGAGTGTGAGCAGTAACCTCAGATGGTTTCTGCCAAGTGCTGCTGCCAGTTTGCAGTGATCCTTGTAGGATGGATTTACGGTGGCTGTAGTGAGTCCCTCACAGCTACACACACAGTTCAGTGTCGTCTGTGCACAAACATTCATCCATGTAGCAGTTTCAGCTGCTCCTCAAAATCTGATAACAAGGAGAAGTTAGTTCCACATGGATGAACGCAGACGAGGAACACGCTTGTCGTCATGGGAGTGCATTTCCTTTTGGACTCAAACTGAAGCTCAAAGGAGCGGTTTATCTGCAGGGCAGGTATGTTCACCTTGTTCAGGTGTAAGTTAGACAGTGTGTGAGAGAAAATTATGTGTTTGTTCATCAGGGCTCCATCAGACTGCTTCACAGTGACACCCACATTAAACACGAACACAGTGAAGCTGGACACAAACAGCCTGATGCTGTGGATCCTTCTAGGATTTCAGTGTTTGTCCAAACACATATCTGTCTGACTGTGAAAGCACAAAGCTGCCCTCCACACAGTCACAGCTCACATGATCACTGCCTTACATGGCAGCTGACCTGCTGGCAGCTTTTCTTCATCACCCTCTGTCTCCTCCCCTCCTGATGAGCCTGAAAAACGTCCTCATTCTTCACTTCCTCGTTCATGCAGTCCAGATTACATCACATATCTGACTCTACACAACCGTAGGCATTAAGCTCTTATATTCAATCGGTCATCAGTTCAGCACAAAGATACTCATCCTCAGCTATGAATAAATATACTCTTAACTCTTGACTTTGAAACAGCAGTCAGGTTGTGAGTTCCTCTGCACTCAAAGATTTGTTTTTCCATGACAAAAACTAGTTAACTCACATGAGTCTTTATGAAACTTTAGACACATGAGAAAACTTATCAGAAGCAAAGTAGAGGCATGAATAAAGGCATGTCTGAGACTGACTTTGGGGAGACATCACTTCTTGCTTTTATGCTCTTTGGGTAGTAGCTTTTTTAACCTATTAAATAATTTAAAATAAAATCCATGCTTCTTAAAACACTGGCATCAGTCTCCACAATTATGTTGTGTCTATCTGTTAAATTATGTTTTGTTACAGCTGATCCATCACAAAGATCACATGTGCCACTAGCTCAGGGGTCGGCAACCTGCGGCTCCGGAGCCGCATGCGGCTCTTTAGTCCTTATACTGCGGCTCCGGGTGGTTTGGGAAAATAAATTAGAAGTATTTAGCTAAAGTGTATTTTATTTGTGTTTAGTTCTTTTTTAACTTGTAGTTCTAAATTGGAAGATTATTGTGATATTGAAATATAAAAATAAAATTATATTTTATTATTTTTCGTCGTTCAAAATAAGCGTCACACTCGGAGAAGCCGGTATACCCGCCGAAACGCCGTGTATTTATTGAGACCTTCAACCCCAGGTTGGCCAATTATGGATCTTTGGGTCCACATTATGTCGGCAGCTGTTCTACACCGTGAACTATGTTAAAAACAAACACCGCTCACGCCTCACAGATGACAGCTTACAGTCCTGTGTAAAGATGAAAGTGACTTCGTACAGCCCCGATTTGCAGACGCTGTGTGCAGAGGTTCAGGAGCAGAAGTCCCATTGTAAACACATCACGGCAGACCCGACGATGTTTCCGTGAACATGCTTTTCAGCATCTCTTTATTGACCACTTTTCATACACGGTTGCTGTACGCATACAGCCGGCTGTAGCTTTTCAGCTCACAGCCTGACAACACAACAGCAGAGAGAGCACAGACTTTAAGGCAGCGAGGCGCGATTGCGGGTGCCGCTCAGGGGCGTCCGACTCCCATGCAGCGGCACTGCAGACCACGCCCCGCCACACACATTAACCAGGTAAAACACATATTTATGCAGAATTTTGCAGATATTTATTTTTCATTTTTTCGTAGCATAGGGATTTTTTTCCAATTATTTTTTTAAAATTCAGGTCAAGGCTCCGCTACGTTCCAAAAGCCCAAAGGCGATATAAGGGTGGCGGCTCACAACAGTTTTTCTTTGCTACATGGATCATTTAAGTTCAGCTTTTAAATTCATTTAAGAGACCTTCAACTGAGTGTATTTCCTTTTTGTTATATTTCTTTAAGAGTTTAAAATGTGTTAATTACATAAATAAAATGTAATTTTCTCTGTAGCACTTCATGGATTTCATAAGCAACACACCTTAGTTGTTCACAGAAAGCATAAAGGTAAAAAAAACAATATATACAGTGTTATCTTCATTTTAGATGTCAAAAAGTATTTGCGGCTCCCAGTGTTTTCTTTTGCGTGGAAACCGGGTCCAAGTGGCTCTTTGGATGTTAAAGGTTGCAGACCCCTGCACTAGCTGAAACTATGCTGCATGCAGTTACTAGTTTTTCTAGTTTGGTGGTGGAAACTTTCTTGGCTTAAAACACCCGTCATACAAAACTCCTCTGTTTCTCATGAATTTAATGTAAGAGAATAAAGAGCTAATAGTGACTTATGAACATCTTGGGACCCACTTCTACTGACCTCATTGTGTTCAGGGGTCTCTATAATATTTATACCTATAAAACGTTTAAGGTATTTCTTTATGTCAGGAATTCTGGAGTCATTTGATTCTGTATTTTTAAGAACTTATTTTTAAGAACACTGTCAGTGCGCCCCAGGGCAGCTGTTGCTACAATGTAGCTTGCCATCACCAGTGTGTTAATGTGTGTGTGAATGGGTGGATGACTGAATGTAGTGTAAAGCGCTTTGGGGTCCATATGGACTAAGTAAAGTGCTATTAAGTAAAGCACCATTTACCATCAGCACATGTTCTACCAATAAAGTCTAGATTATTAAATCTGATGGTATTATGATGTACTTTTGGTCTGTCTGTCAGCAATTCCATTGCTGCAGCAACTGTAGAAACAGTTTGGTCTCATATTTTGCACCAGTTGTTATAAATGAGTGCAATGCCAGAAGGAATATAGTGGAAAAAAAGAGTAGAGTTAAAGCAGTCCCTTTTTGTGTGTTCCTGTCCCAGAACTTCTGTGGACTTCCACAGAAGACCAGCTTGTCTATTCTGCTTTTCTATTTTGTTTTCTTGTGTGAATAGATTTCTTGGATTCCAGTGCATTCACAGAATTTCAGTTGCTGTCATTTTTGCTGTGCTGGAGCTTCATGACTGATAGTAGAAGTAGAGCAGCTGATGGCAGCTTCCTCTGCCTCACACTGCTGTCTGACTGCATTCAGCTGACACTGAGATGAAGCAGAAAAGAAGCAGCTGATATTTGGACAATACACATGATGGAAAGGAGGATTTCAGCTGATGTTTTGTTTCCTCTGCAGGTAAAGGTAGAAAATGTGTGTGAGCTGATCTGGATGTAAATTCAGCAACATGGATCAGTGTGAGGACAGAGAGGAGGGAGTCCCTCCCTCTAAAACCACTCTGTGTGGGGAACAAGAGAGCCAGACCAAAGCTCAGAGGTGAGATGACCATCTCTAACTGTCCATGACTCTTCTCCATGTCACAGCTCAGCACTCACATCACTGCTCCATCATTATTCACAGGAAGAAACGAGGAACAAAACGCAAATACGAACCTGAACCCAGCTGTGTGTCCTTAAGGAGTGATGAGTCAAAGCCTGATTATATTAATTTTAAAGAAGGCTGCTGTTCTCCTGCAGAGAGGTAATGTGTGTGTAAATGTTATTGGTGACTCAGTGTTTGTAAATAAATCCTCCATCATGTTTAATGTCAGCTCAGCTCTTTTTCACACACATTTCTATGTTCATATGTGAAGCAGTGTGTGTTGGAGTGTTTCCACAAACACAGCAGTCAGAGTGTAAAGAATGGATGTTGTAGGAGGTGTTTCTGTAGTGAAGAGGCTGAGTGTCTGTAGGACTCCAGCTGCTCCAGCAGGTGTCTCCTTTGTGCTTTGCTTCAAACACAGTGTAGGTAGGAGCTTCCACTCAGGTGTTTCAGGTGTTGCTGGATGGAAGAGGACAAACAGTTTAGTCAATGAGGCCATATAAATGCTGCTTTGATCAGCATTATCTAATTTTTCTAGACATGAAATTGAATGGACATCATTCAATTTGGACATGCTTTTTTAATGTTTTTGTTTTGTGAAGTTGAGAGATTTCTCTTTGTTGTCTGGCAACAGTTTGTTCAGTTCTGTAGTTTCTCTGTGAGTGGTACCACTTATAATCAGTGCTGGGAAGGTTACTTTTAAAATGTATTCCACTACAGATTACAGAATACATGCCCCAAAATGTATTTTTTAACATATTCTGTTACGTTACTCAATGAGACTAATGTGTTCTGAATACTTTAAATTACTTAATATATTATCATGCTTTTTACAACTACATGAATGTACTATTGCTGTGTGATTTATTACTATTACTGAAGGTTACTCGCCATACCAATACCAACTAGATTTTTAAATCTTAATATAAAATGAGTAACAGTAGGATGGACATTAGGTAAGGCTGCACTTTTTGCAGCAATCTCGCATAGAAAACTAACTAAACGGGTTCACGGCTCCGAACCGTAGTAAAGGGACCTCTGGCTAATATGTCGGGTTCTGTGGCGGCTCGTAGCTGAAAACTAGCTTTACTTTGTTGTCTGGGTCAACTTTGCTAGCGAGATACAGAAAGAGGCATTGAAATGCTGCTCCAGTGGAACTTATTGTTTCAGAGGAAAACACAAACACAGTGCACAGTCGAGTCTTAATAGCTTACTTACAACTGGGCTCGTCAGGCACTCTTTTTGGCTGCAGTGGTTATTATTATATTTACATGCTTCCATCTCCCATTTCTAGGCGGTGATAACTCGTACTTTTTGACTCTTTTTCTCCCTCCCTCACTCACAGACACATAAAGGGGATGGCAGTGCATTCTCCCTGCAGCACGGACTACACTGCCTATGAGGCTACATTCTTTAGGGCTATGGCTGTAACACTCTGCCTATTGCCTTCATATTAAATCATTTTTTGAATAATAATTTAAATAATATTTCTTCACGTCATTATGCAGGCTGCAGTAGAGGTGACATGAGCCGCGAGATTGAGACCCAGGCATTAGAGCCTCTTAATGCGTGGAATTACCAAAAATAGAGAGGGCATAGCCTAGCATATGAAACAGGAAAAGACAGCCATGTATTCCATTTATTTCAACAATGTAACTGTATTCTGAATACCACCTATTTAAACAGTAACTGCAACCCAATACAGTTACTGACATTTTGTATTTTAAATACGTAACACCGGTACATGTATTCCATTACTCCCCAACACTGCTTATAATGACAGACTATTAGCATTAGTAAGGTATTAGTAAGTGCTTAATTCATCATTTATAAGACATTACTCCTTACTATGCAATTTATAAATACAAATAAAAATAAATAAATATTTATTCTTGATTAATTCATAATTAACAGTTTGTATGCCATCATTTAGAAAGTTTAAATGGCTGATAAAGCTTCTGTATATTTAGGTTAAGCTATACTGTGGCTCCCAATGCTCAGTGTATCTTCCTCACTTAAAACCCCACTTACAAGCTAAGTACTCTGTAAACCTCAGGTGGGTTATCTTTGTATCTGGCAATAAATGTTTGTATTTTCTGTATGTCTTTGTGCCTTGTCTGCATCATTTTTCTGTTGTAAAGATAGCTGAGACTTGTTGGATTCTAGAGCTACTTTCATTTTCATTAATAAATGCTTTATAAGGCATAACACTCGTCACTTTACACAAGCTCACACAAAATATCTAACAACTAGTAAGTGCCTGAATTACAATGTAAAATAAGTATCAATAAAACCTCTATTAAAACACTCACAGACAATGAGCTTGTAAATTAATAATTATATACATAAATGGGCTTTTAAATACGTATCATTTATTAAGAAGTTATAAATGAAACCTTGAATATGTTGTATATGAAGTTATTGGTCAAGAATAAACATTTATGTGTATTTTTCAATTACACATGAAGGCTGAATAATGCTTTATAAATGATCAAGCAAGTACTTACTACGTTATATGGTGACATTATCACAAAGTGCTACAGAGGTTTCTTATTTTGTCTTCACTTCAGAGGAGCACACTTCTGTAATCAGTTTCTCCTTCTGCACATTAAAACTATGACTTGCCTGAATTGTAAAAAAAAATAAATAAATAAACAAAAAAAAACATCCTTGGGGTAATTTCTAAAATGGATTCAATATTTAAACACTAAAAGGTTAATACTGACAGCATTGAAGTTTTAGCTGTTAGCTGGTTAGGTTTTATTCTGGGGGTTTGGACAGACTCTGTGATTGAAACTGTGTTGCTGGTGGCAGGAATACAGGAAGCTAATAACCTTCTTTGTTATAAATGTCTTCTTGCCACAGGGCACCTTCACAACTTCAGGCATTAGCAGATGTGAGTACCTGGAGGACCAGGAGCATCTTAGGTAAAATGTTTTGTAGTCTTATTTGTATTCTTCATGATTTCTCCACAGAGTGGACGATGAGAGCTCAGAGTTTTCCAGTGTTCATTCTTCTCAGCAGCATCAAACACAGCTGGACTCCATATTCATGGTCTGTACATGTACAGTAACTGTGTTCACAGTCATTTGAATGTTGTGGCTCAGCTATGAAAGCCATTTGTGCTTTAAACACACCGTGTGTGGTCAGACTTTTGCCTTCTTTAACCCTAGAACACTATCGCTATAAATAGTAACACAATCACTAATGCCGGGTGATTTTTACCTGATATAATATGACCAACAAAAACTACTTTTCATCAAAATATATCAAACACATGACAAATCAGAGTGGTCAGCTTTTACTTTCAACTGTGCCATGTCTAACAAAATGAAAAAAAGTGTCATGGGGGGATGCTAAAATAATGCTCCAAAATTACAGAAAAATCTGGAATTGAAGAACAAAAAATTCCTAAAAAAAAAAAAAAAAAAAACTGACGCTGGAAAGCTGGTCTTTGATACACCCATTCCTGGGACATTTGAGACTTCCCTGGTGAAGGCACAATCTCCTCGACACACTAACAGCTGCAGGAGAGAGAAATCATGTAAATGTATTTGCTCGGGTGAAAATCACCCAGCGATAGTGTTCTAGGGTTAATCTGCATGCCATAGTATGTAAGATGCTCAGTTACAGTTGAATTTCAGAAATGTTTGTACTGCAGTGTAAAGAAATGTTGCACAGGTATACCGAAACATGACCTTTAACACCCAGATATCAAAGCTCACGGCATCTTATTATATCAACAAAGTGCTTTGCTCTCAGACTGCAGGCTTAGTTGTGGTTCCTAAAGTCTGTAAAATTAGAGTGGGCAGAGACATCGACAACCGTGCTCCTCTCCTGTAAGACCAGCTACCAGTTTCATTTCAGGAAAAACAATACCCTCTCTACATTTAGGATTAGACTACCAGCTTTTTGATGAATATTTTTTCTTCTCTTCTTTCATTATCCAACCAGTACAGATTGTTGAGTGACTGAGGCATTCATATAGTATTCTATTGCAGCTCCTCGAAGAAAACATTGTCATTTTTGTGAAGAATGAACTGAAGAGGATCCAGAAGGTTCTGAGCTCAGATTACCCAGAATGCTTGGAGAGTCAGAGGGGGTGTGATGAGATTAAGGGTGAGGATGAAGAGCAGAGGAGGAGTAGCAGTGAGGCATTTGTGAAGATCACACTGAACTACCTGAGGAGAATGAATCAGGAAAAGCTGGCTGACCGTCTGCAGAACAGTAAGACAATTTCTCTACAGAGATAAGCTGATGGATAAATTGGATGCTTACTGTTTCAACTAATATACAAACATCTATTCAAAATTTGCACTCTGGTTATTCTAGGGACTACCATTAGGGACTCCCACTGGAGTCAGGCTGAACTTAAATCTAAGCTGAAAAAGAAGTTCCAGTGTGTGTTTGAGGGGATTGCTAAAGCAGGAAACTCAACCCTTCTGAATCAGATCTACACTGAGCTCTACATCATAGAGGGAGGGACTGCAGAGGTCAATGATGAACATGAAATCAGACAGATTGAAACAGCATCCAGGAAAGTGGATAGTCTAGAAATTACAATTGAACAAGAAGACATCTTTAAAGCCTCAACTGGAAGAGATCAACCAATCAGAACAGTGCTGACAAAGGGAGTGGCTGGCATTGGGAAAACAGTCTTAACTCAGAAATACACCCTCGACTGGGCTGAAGACAAAGCCAACCAGGACATCCAGTTCATATTTCCATTCACTTTCAGAGAGCTGAATGTGCTGAAAGAGGAAAAGTTCAGCTTGGTGGAACTTGTTCATCACTTCTTTACTGAAACCAAAGAAGCAGGAATCTGCAGCTTTGAAGACTTCCAGGTTGTGTTCATCTTTGATGGTCTGGATGAGTGTCGGCTTCCTCTGGACTTCCACAAAACTAAAATCCTAACTGACCCTAGAAAGTCCACCTCAGTGGGTGTGCTGTTGACAAACCTCATCAGGGGGAAACTGCTTCCCTCTGCTCGCCTCTGGATAACCACACGACCTGCAGCAGCCAATCAGATCCGTCCACAATGTGTTGATTTGGTGACAGAGATCCGAGGGTTCACTGACCCACAGAAGGAGGAGTACTTCAAAAAGAAATTCAGGGATAAAAAGCAGGCCAAGATGATCATCTCCCACATCAAGACATCACGAAGTCTCCACATCATGTGTCACATCCCAATCTTCTGCTGGATCACTGCTACAGTTCTGGAGGATGTGCTGAAAACCAGAGAGGGAGGAGAGATGCCCAAGACCCTGACTGAGATGTACATCCACTTCCTGGTGGTTCAGGCCAAAGTCAAGAATGTCAAGTATGATGGAGGAGCTGAGACAGATCCACACTGGAGTCCAGAGAGCAGGAAGATGATTGAGTCTCTGGGAAAACTGGCTTTTGATCAGCTGCAGGAAGGAAACCTGATCTTCTATGAATCAGACCTGACAGAGTGTGGCATCGATATCAGAGCAGCCTCAGTGTACTCAGGAGTGTTCACACAGATCTTTAAAGAGGAGAGAGGACTGTACCAGGACAAGGTGTACTGCTTCATCCATCTGAGTGTTCAGGAATTTCTGGCTGCTCTTCATGTTCATCTGACCTTCATCAAATCTGGAGTAAATGTGCTGGAAGTGCCAGAAACGACATCAGAGAAGTTTAATAGCAGAAACTGTTCTGAGATGCTAGTTTTGTTCAAAAGTGCTGTGGACAAGGCCTTACAGAGTCCAAATGGACACCTGGACTTGTTCCTCCGCTTCCTCCTGGGTCTTTCACTGCAGACCAATCAGACTCTCCTACGGGACCTGCTGACACAGACAGGAAGTAGCTCACAGACCAAGCAAGAAACAGTCCAGTACATCAAGAAGAAGCTAAGTGAGAATCTGTCTACAGAGAAAAACATCAATCTGTTCCACTGTCTGAATGAACTGAATGATCGTTCTCTAGTAGAGGAGATCCAACAGTCCCTGAGATCAGGGCGTCTCTCCACAGATAAACTGTCTCCTGCTCAGTGGTCAGCTCTGGTCTTCATTTTACTGTCATCAGAGTCTTCAGAAGAAGGTCTTGATGTGTTTGACCTGAAGAAATACTCTGGCTCAGAGGAGGCTCTTCTAAGGATGCTGCCAGTGGTCAAAGCTTCCAACAAAGCTCTGTAAGTAAATTTGTTTTTCATGCTTTATGTTTTTATTATTTGTTCATGTCTGTTTTGCTTAATAATGAAAGCAGGCAGGAAACCAGAAAAATCACAATTAAGTATCTGATCTTTCTAGTCTTTCAAAAAGAAAAAAAGAGTTAGGGTTTCTGAAATATTTGTGGGTGTAATCTTTCTCAAAGTACCATCCAGATGCAGCCTACAGCTGATAGCTGATAATACCTATCTTCTCAAAAAGCACATGGAACAACCTAATGTTCTGTTACGGCACTTTTTCTCTACAGTTCTATCAAATTTTTCCTCTTCTCGACAAAATTATCTGCATCAGTTCACTTTTAATTCAAAGATGTGGTTTAGCTTTTTGAATTCTATCCTTGGTGATGGGAATCAGTTTCTCCATGTTGTTTATTGGGCTCCTGTTGTCAGATCTAAGAAAAAGCTTACTTACTGATTTTTGCATGAAAAAATTCTTTCTCTACCCACTAAGTAGAGATTACCTTTATTTTGTCTCCATGATTTCATTTCATTTGTTTTGTTTTGGGGGTTTTGTTGTAGTTGTTTTTTGTGGCACAATTATTATTCATTATTATTATTATTTTATCTGGACAGTGGGTAGAGTGGTGGCCCCATGATCGGAAGGTCGTGGGTTCAAATCCACTGAACGGCTACCCTGAGGTACCCCTGAGAAAGGAACTGTCCCTACACACTGCTCCCTGGGCGCCCAATGGCTGCCCACTGCTTCACTGAGTGAATGGGTTAAATGCAGAGAGGTTAAACATTTTTTTTAAAAGTAACGCAATAGTTACTTTTAAAGTAATTAATTACTTTTAGAATCTTGTAACTCAGTAACTAACTCAGTTACTTTTTTGAAGAAATAACTAGAAACTATAATTAATTACTTTTTCAAAGTAACTTGCCCAACACTGGTTGTGACAGTGTTATTCTTTTTCAGTAAATCTTTTCAATAAATCTTTAAGAGAAAATTAACCTCTTTTTTTCTTCTTACATGGTGTTGTATTTGTAAGGAAAAGGCATTTGTGGGCTGAGCAGCAGAGCTGAGTATGTGTGTTGCCCTCAATAAAAACTTGTCAAATCTTCTCTACCAATGCTAAACTTAGTCTGCTATTGAATACTGTTTGATGCCGTTTATTGGACTGGATGATCAGGGTCTGAAGAAACAAGTCATATGCGGCTTCTGTAGCATATGGCAGAACCATACACAGCTACAACAGCCTGGCATTTCTTCCTCATGCTTTTCACCAGATTAGTAACACTACTGTGAGATGGCATTCCATTCTTCAACTAGCAATTGTCACTAATCAACCAATGTGGTTGTTGGATAAAGTTCAGTCCAGCACGGAAGAGAAATGTTTGTTGCCACTGGTTGTAGAATCTAATCTCTAGTTCTCTGCAATGATATCACCTGCAATGATGACACACATTGTTTTTCCAGTGAGTGAGATGCTACCTCACACATCGGCCTTGGGGAGACAGAAGGCATTCCTCAGAAAAAGGCACATGAAAGCCCTGGAGTTTGCCAAAAGGCACCCAAATGATTCTCAGACCATGAAAAATAAAATTCTCTACTCTTACTTATGTTTGCTTTCACTAATCAAATTTAAAGTGTTTTTTATTTATTCTAACTTAAATTTGAAGTAAATTTTTAACCATGAAATACATATGAAAGTTTTTTGTTTTGAGTTTTTGTGTGTGTTCAATATCTAAAGTGATTTCATTTGATCACAAATATTGCTTTTCAGACTGAGTGGGTGTAACCTCTCAGGGAGAAGCTGTGAAGCATTGTCTTCAGTTCTCTTCTTGCAGTCCTTTAATCTGAAAGAGCTCATCCTGAGTGACAATGACTTGCAGGATTCGGGAGTGAAGCTTCTGTCTGTTGGACTGAAAAGTCAAAATTGTACACTGGAAACTCTCAGGTTAGGATTCAGACTTTTCCACTGTTTCTTTGAAGTTCTTCAGACTGTTTAAATCTGAATTTTATTATTGCACAGACAGTTGCATTTCATAGAACTGTCATTTCATCTTTTATTTAAGTTTTTGTATATTTTTAATTTCTTAATTTATGTCTGAGAAGTCTTCATATTTACATGTTAGGTTTGTTTAAAGAAAATACATTGGTCAGTTTAGAGGTATTTTGCCCTCATGACATACCAACTGTCTCATATTTTTCCATATTACCCACTTTGCTCTCAAAGCATAGGCTCTGTGGCTCTGGAGTTTTCAAAAGTAGATATACTGACACAACTGTCACATGATAAATAAAGCTTAACCCCCCCCCCCACACACACACACACACACACGGCCAAAAAACTTCAGTGAATTGTTGACAGATGGATTGTGTTTTTGTGTGTCTGCAGTCTGTCAGGCTGTCTGATCACAGAGGAAGGCTGCACTTCTCTGGCCTCAGCTCTAAATTCTAATCCCTCCCATCTGAGAGAGCTGGACCTGAGCTACAATCATCCAGGAGATGCAGGAATGAAGCTGCTCTTAGCCGGACTGAAGGATCCACGTTGGAGACTCGACATCCTCAGGTATGGAGAGAATCTCTAATAAAGGATGTAGAAGTTGTAATATCTTATGCATCCTTCACTCAGTCCCTCTTTGTCATATTTGTTACAAACTGCCATTTGTCACCATTTATTCACCATTTTGATAATTGGAGATAAAGTATCTGAATGTCAGGAGCGGGACCACACCTCCTTCCGGTTCTTATCTATATATGTTCCCTCAGTTCTACAAGCTGTTCATTCTCATTTTCGTGCAAACAAGGTTCATTCTCAGCGAATACCTTTCAAGAAGCGCATCAGATGAAAACCTATTCAGCTCTGCTTCATCTCTTTTCCCTCCTGCAATCCCAAAAACTCAAACACACTGAACGCCACGGCAGTGCTTCTGAGAAACCGAATGCCGATGGCCGTCCAGGAAAAACTTTCTAGCAGTTTTCTCACCACCCAACATACGGTCTGCTATGTCAGTCCATCCAGTCATCTTCTCTCCACTAAATCCAGCCACTCGCCACTTCCTCTAAACTCAGTGGAGTTCTCACTCACAGCTCCACTCAGGTTGCTCTGAAACAGGCCCACAGGCCAGACGAGTTAGCCAAAAAGCAGATGGACATCAGTGCCGAACCCAGAAGCCACGCTGTACACACGCTTCCATAAGATCTCAAGAATATCCTTTTGTTAAGAATTCAGACTGGACCATAGCCAAGTCTACTGCTTCTTGTCCTCACACATCCAAATGTCATCTAAAGTCTTCTTCCGTGCAGAAGCAAAATTGCAGCACCAACAGCAAAAGCTACAGCATACTTCGTAGCTCCACTCACTTGTCAGCACCAGGTAGTAGGGACAAGCTCGGTTCTGTGCATCTGCTTCCTAACACCATTTAATGCGAAGCTGGAAATTTGTTGCTCGTTCCATGCTCTACTGTTCTCCATCACCGTTTATCTCTGCTAGCCAAAGGATGCCAGTTTTGATGTTTTCCATCCCTCCTTTCGCTAAGTGCACAAGCAAGTTGGCATGGGGATGCCAGGTTCTTCCCTATCCGTCATTTGCAAATGCATCAGCAAGCTTCCTACCTCCAAACTGCTAGTTTCTCTTCATTGACTGCCAGGCCCAGGAGCCCCCAGGCCTGGCAGTCAATTTTCTCTACTAAAACGCTGTCAAACCTAAAATGAGGACGAGGGCCACCGAGAGAAATCCCCTTTAAAATGGCACAGTAATTTTTAGAAAATTAAGTTTCTCCCTGTGATTCTAATTCATGTTAATCTTGGTATAGGGATAGAATTTATTTAGTATAGCTTAGCACAGTTTTTGGAAGTGGAGGTAACTCAGCAGCAGACTGATGGACTTGAAAATGATACAGAATTTATACTTTAAATGTTTTCACCTTTGGCATGTAAAAGAGTGTAAGTCGCATCCTCATCCTCTCAACATTACTAATGCAAATTGAAATATACAGAACTTTAGACATGCTTTTATCAACATTTCAACCCCTCCTTACCAACTCCAAATGTTTAATCAATTAGTATAGTTATATTCAGGTTTAACAGTATGTTGTTGAAAATTTAAAAATTTCAAACATTTTAGCAAGTTGTTGCATGGAATAGAAATGCAGTTATAATTATCCTTTCCATGACGTGTGCCATATTATTGGTTTTATTTATTGAATTCCTGAATGATTTGATGCTGCCTCACTGTGAATTATGGGACAAAATTTTATTAATTACTTTCATAAAGAGTTGTCCTAGTGGACCATGTATTACAAGAGGTAATAAAGGGAGAAAAGAAGGTTCAAAAGTCAATGTTATTGCAAGAGATAAAACACAACATGACAAAAACCTGTGAACACCTAAGTAACATGATTGAAATGCAAATATAAATTTTAATTTTGACAAAATTTTGTTCAAATTAAGCAAACAACAAAGGTAATCCAGCTATTTTTATTAAAATAGCTAGATTACCTTGCCTGAGGTGGTGTTTTTAAAGAGTATTTACAAAAGTTACAATTCAATTCAGTTTTCTTTATAAAACATGCAGTGCATCATGAGAATCGCCTGCCAGCGTATTGCAGCATAACTAAGGTAGCATTCAGGGTCACCTGTTCCAGCACTAACTATTTATAAAATCCTCAGGTCTTGCAATAAGATGCCACAGAAATTATTTGTACAACTCCAAAATATCCTGTGCATCACAGGGCAGTGCAGCACATCACAGGTCTGACAACTTCAGGGTGTATCACTCCTCCTGTTGTCCACCTGGAGACCACTTTTACATTTCAGTCTATCTTTGGTAGCTTTTTGGGCAGCATCTGTGACAATAGTCGCAACATTATTTTTACACAGAAAACAAGCAACAACAAAAAATGACTAGACTACACATTAAACACTAAGGAATGTATTAGTTATGTGTTTAATGGCAAGAAAAGTGTAGAAAATTTGTAAAACCTAGTAAAAACAGATTTTACTCTGGATGTGTGCATTATTCCCTCATAGCTGAAGGAGCACCTCTTCAGGGGAGTGCTCCTTCAGTAATAAGTAAGGGGAGAGAAAGGATTATGATTATCACACAATATTTTCTTTACTTGGAATGCTCTTATCATTACTAAGACACTGATCGCAAAATGGTGGAGCATGCTTGGGCTTTATAGATTTATTGCTGCGACAACCAGTCCAACAACTGCTTCAAAGTACTGACAGATCCAGGATCAGTCCAAATCATCAGCAGTTTATGTATTATTGAAGGGTTTACCTTACAATATAAAGCGCCTTGAGGCAACTGTTGTTGTGATTTGACGCTATATAAATAAAATTGAATTGAATTGATCCACATTTGGATTGCAGTGTATTTGTGAAAATGTTGGACTGTTCCTTTATCAGTGTCTAGCAGTATGTGTATGAGAGTGATGTAATGTCCATGTGTGCATGCTGAAAGAGACTCTGCTGGTCTGACCCGCCTCCTCCTTTCAGGGTGGAGCCTGCTGGAGTCCGATGGTTGACACCAGGTCTGAGGAAGTGTAAGTGTGTTTTAATGTGATTCAAACTGTCACATCACTCATTCACATCTCTGATGTCAGGAGTCATCATCAAAGTGTCAATCAATGAACAGATGATGGATCATTGACTGTAGCTGGATTGTGTTTGTTCTCTCCATCAGATTCCTGTCAGCTCACAATCAACACAAACACACTACACACAAACCTCAAACTGTCTGACAACAACAGAAAGGTGGCACGCGTGCCCGAAGTTCAGTCATACCCTGATCATCCAGACAGATTTGATGTCTTTCCTCAGCTGCTGTGTAGTAATGGTCTGAGTGGTCGCTGTTACTGGGAGGTCGAGTGGAGAGGACAGGTTTATATATCAGTGAGTTACAGAACAATCACAAGGAAAGGAGACGGTGATGACTGTATGTTTGGAAACAATGATCAATCTTGGAATCTAAGGTGCTATGATGATGGTCCTCGTTCTGTAGGGCACAATAACAAAGTAACATCCATTTCCTCTTCCGTCTCTAACAAAGTAGCAGTGTATGTGGACTGTCCTGCTGGCACTCTGTCCTTCTACACCGTCTCCTCTCACACTCTGATCCACCTCCACACCTTCAACACCACATTCACTGAACCTGTTTATCCTGGATTTTTAGTCTGGTCTGGTTCCTCAGTGTGTCTGTGCTGAGTTGAGTGTAAAGAGTGTCCTCCTGTTAGAGAAACACTGACCGTTGGACAGATAGTTCAGTCTGTACATATCTGTCTCTTTCACTCAGAAACATGTTTTAAAATTCATGGATTCAATCAGTTGATGTTTTAAACTGTTCTAAATGATTCCTTGTAAACTTCTTCCTCTTCAATAATTTAACACATTTAAAGCTTCACATTGAATATCAGTATGTTGTGTTTCTCTAAAACTCAGTTCACAACAAGTTCACAACACTGTTAACGCCAGTACTATGCCGTTATTCCCAACACTGGCCAGGAGGACAAATTCATGTACAGCCTCGCCTAAACCTAGTAGTAGATATTTAGGAATTTGATTCATTGATTATTTTTTGTTTTTACATTTTTTTCCACTTTTATTTTTCTTATTTAAAAATAATTTGTGTGATTATTGTCATCTCATTGAGCTGTTTGCTTTGTCCCATGTTAATACTGCTTAACTAAAATATCCTATTTCCATTTAAGTGAATTTTGTGGACATTCCCTTCTTGGGTTCTTTTTAACAGTAGAGGTAAGACTTGTGACTGTATACATCTTTTGATTGTTCTGTCCTGGGACCTATTTTCTAGGTCACTGAAGTAAAACCTAGCAACTTTTCAACTGCGATTCATCGTTTGGGCAGCTATATGTAATGGATGTGGCTGCTAATTTCACTCAGCTCTGGGTTGCTAGTTAAGGGGGTTTCATCAGAGTTAGCAGGATAGGCACTCAGATGGAGGTAGTATTTAGCTAAGTGAATCACCCCACCATGGGCTTAGATTAGTTTCTGTCAACCTACTAGGTAATACTCATAGGTACAGGGACTCTGACCCTTTAGACCGAGAGCTGGTGCAGACCTCGTGTACAGGGGTAACCCGGATCAAATGCCTCTCCCCATGCTCTATTTCACTTATTTTTGAATGCTTTGATGAATGCAGGACAGGAAGACCTTCCATATTGATCAGATCAGTAGTACAGCTCTGATGTAGCTAGCATCTCCTTGAACTCTTTCTTAATGGTGATTTGCAACCATCTGCTGGTGAGAAGATGAACTGCATTATACTTACTGACACCAATAATGAAGTCTTCACATCCACGTAATTGAACAGTCATTATTAAATGTGTATTTGTTGTTTAACATGTTTCGGTTTTTGTACATATAGAAACATTTGATTTCTGAGGTTTTCTTCTTTTATCTACACTTAGTTTCCCAAATTATTTCATGATGTAAATCTTTAATACTCTATGAAAATAAAAAGCATGTCACGGTTTTTGTGTCCTTTGTCTGACCCCTTTGTCCTTTGTGTCCTTTGTATACAATGTTAACAACACATGCTGCTGTGTGCTGTGCTGTGTGCTGTGCTGCTTGGGGATGCTGGACTCACTTAGAGATCAGAGTTCATGTACAGTTTTCATGTCTTTCAAGCTTCCAAGCAATACACAACGCTGGAGCCAGCCTCCTAATGCATCCAAAGCGAGGTCACATGATTCCTATTTTATACTCCTTCCACTGGTTCCCAGTAGATTTTAGCTTTGATTTTCAAACTTGTGTCCTCACATACAGAGCACTAAACAGCATGCTCCAAACGAACTATCCCAGCTTCTTACTAAACACACTGCTGCTTTCAGTCTCCATCACAAATCAGAAACTGTTAGTTGTTCTTTGTATGAGATTACAGACCAGGGGGCACACAGCCTTTCACACTGTGTTTCAGTCAAAAATATAAATATAATTAAACCTGATGATCAAATTTGTTCCAGTGTGCATCAGTAATATAATTCAATAGCAGCTTTCATGCAGGTTCAGAGTGCTCCACAGATCACTAACACTCCCATAAGACATAACAAACTGTTCTCAAACAAACAGTGAGACATGATAATCAATTTAAAACAATCCAAAGTGAAACGTCAAAGAAATTGAAATGAAAACTTAGTGTGGGATAAAACTTACCCGCTGTTTAGTTCAGCTCCACACAATAAGGATCAAAAATAGACTGAAATCACAGACTCACTGTGATGTTTTCACAGCTCTTTAAATGAAGCGTTCATGACTTTAATATCTAAGTGTCAAAACTCAGTTTCCCAGAGTTCACTGATGTTGTCACAGATTAATTTTTGTCCCAGCAATCAAGCATTTCCTGTCACTGAAGTCTGAGAAACCCATGAAATATTCACATTCATGAATACAGCTGCAGATTTGAGGGAGTTTGACTTTGAAAAGGTGAAATAAAGATGAATCAAGTGTCAGATTTGGGGGACGTTGTTTGGCTCCTCAGATCAGCTAATTTGAAGAAAAACAAGTTTCTTTTGTCTCTTAAATGTAATAATTGTTATCATTGGGAGCTGGTTTGACAGGAATCTTTATTGTGCCTGAAATTATTTGGCAATTGGTTCTGTGTGTTACAGAAGATACAGTGAAAATGCGGACACACAAATCAGACTCAAATTACTGTAGGACCTGTGATACTAGCTACCAATACAGAAATAATCTGCACTCAAGTCAAATATAAATATATTTTTGCTGTAGTTTATGACCATTTCATTGTTTAAATAATTATCCAGGAAAACTTCACTCCACTGATAAAATTTAGCAACCACTTTTTTAAAACAGAGAATTTATTTTAATTATTTCTGCCATTGCTAGATAACTAGATTAGATGCTAACATATGGAGAGAAATGTGTCTCAAAGAGACACATTTCAAGAGTAAAGAAGATTTACAAATGAAATGATTTGTAACTTTTGAGGACTCACAAATGTGTGCTCCAGTCCATGCACAATTAGAAAGCAATTTGACCACACGTAAAACTATTTTACAATCCTATTTTGCATCCAAATAGGAAAAGATAGTAATTATTTATACAAAATTTATTAAGTTCAGCTTTACAAATCAGATCATTTTCTATTTCAAATACCTTTGTGTGCACACAAATGTCTGAAACTACACGTAACATCCCTCTCGCTCACTCACAAAACTCTGTTCATCTGGACGTAGCGTTTTCAGTGGGAGAAACTTTTCGTCACTCATCCAAGTGACTTCTTCAGTCTCAGCTGACTGCAGGTTTCCCCAATCTTAGAAACAGTACATTTTCATAATGACTGAAACCAGCCCACTGAAGGAACAATGGGCCGGGAGATCACCTTTATCATAATTATGCAAATTCTCATGACCATTGATCAACAACCACTGATCAAGGCCCACAGATTAAAGACCACTGAGAATTGGTCATGAGAATTTGCATAATTATGATAAAGGTGATCAGCTGAGACTAAAGAAGTCACTTAGACAAGTGACGGAAGATTTACTTACCTGGATGGTTAAGAATGCATCAAGACGTCACTCACAAAACATTAAATGTGTGCACATCATCATCACAGTGTCTTAATTTCACAACCACCAACACAGAGTACAGAGGCCAAAGGGTGACTGAACTAAAAGACTGACTACTGAACAGATGCTGTTCAGGTGTCACAGACATGAAACACAGAGGGGCAGCTTTCTTCCAACAAGAGGCAAGAATTTCTGTAACTGTGCAAAGTCGACCTGGCCATTTTCTCATCAGTTTTATTTTAGTTCTCTTTCAAGTACTTTTTGGATTTAGAGCTCCTCATTAATTTATTTTTATAATTTTATTTATTTTTCACATTCAGCTTAATCCTGTAAGACCCAACCCATCAAAAAAATAGTCAGAAAATTATGATTTTTTGGAACTGAGATGTTTATTAACCCCTATAACAAAATCCACAGATTTGTTTTTTGCTATATCGTGTTGTGTATGATATATTTTAATTATATATTTATTATATATTTTTTTGTATAGCATTTGATCCATTGGTCGTTTTTTGCAACTTTTTGTTAACAGCAATGTTAATTTTAGAAACTCTTGTATCAAATATGATTCAAAGGGCATTACAGGATTAAACAAAAATCTAAACTCTAGAGCAGTGGTTCCCAAACTTTTTTTTGCCTTTTTTACAAGAAAAATGTTCGCGCCCCCCCCCCCCGCACAAACACATCCTCCAAACACACACACCCATATTTTGTTTACAAACTCCATTGCGGTTTATTTCACACCTCAAACATTTAGTAAACAATTAAGCAAATACAAGTAAACGGCAATAAATTACAGGTAGTAGTACTACTAACTCTTTTACGCTACGTCCACACCTACACGGGTATTTTTGAAAACTCGAGTTTTCAGCTGTTTCTATGCGTTTGGGCTTTTCGTCAACACGTAAACGGCGTTGCGATTCACCGAAAACGGAGATTATTTAAAACTCCTTTTTTGCGTTTACGTGTGGACGAGGATTACAGAGTTCGTCACGCAACGTCAAAGGTATGTGCCTCTTTTCACGTCACGCTGTGCGCCACGTTATTGTTTACATGAGATGAATTGCAGAATGGCAGATAGAGACAAAATACTGTTACTGTTAATCTGACTATCTTCAGGTTTTACACGCTTACATTACACACACGCAGTTACTGTCCCTCCATTTAGTTGTTTTTTTTTCCTGTGTAATAATATTCAACATTGCTATCAATACATTTTTCAAAAAATGCCTCTCTGTGCAAAATGAGTTTAAACACATAAACAGCTGTGGGATACTGTTTGTCCGTGATTTGAACAGGGGGAACAAATTACGGCAGGATCAGCCTGATATTATTTGTATCCCACTGTAACTTTACTGTATAAAGAGCTAACATCTCCAAAATGTCAGGAGTAGTTATTACAAGAAGTGTTTGTGAACTAAAAATCAAGAATGTGGGATACTGTTTGTCCGTGATTTGGAGAGCCCAGCGCTGCTCCCGACGCAGGGAAACTAATTTTGCAGGGGAGACCTACCTTGGCACTTGTGCAGGTGAAGCCAAAGGGAAGATATGCTTCACCATATTTTCCTGTCTTTGGCTTGGAAGGAAGTTGGTTTGGAAACATATTTGGCGATGCTTCATCTGTTTGTGTGGGAGCCCCGTCAAAAACCTGTCCACAGTGTCCAAGCGCTCTTTTATTTTTTTTTCTTTTCATACCGCGCCCCCCCTGCAATGGCTCTGCGCCCCCCCTAGGGGGCGGGCCCCACACTTTGGGAATCTCTGCTCTAGAGAAATATTCTTGGCAACATTGCTAACTCTGGTTTCCTCCCAACTATATAGTATTATTTCTATCTGTGCTGTATTTTTCCTCACTCCATGTATTGTGTTCATTATTGTAACAAGTCTGGGCTCGTGAGGACATTCCTGATGCATCATCAGTAAAACTGATAGCGAACAAACATTTATAATATTGCGCAACTGACAGCAAACGACAAAATCTCAAGTTCAGACAGGAGGAGGGATTTAAAAATCAATACATGCACACACATGCATACCTGAGCTTCAGGTGGAGTCCCAACTCCTTCCAGGAAGCATCTCACCTATCTCTTCGTGTTTAGTGTCCAGAAGCTTCTTGTTCGTGTCTCTATTTGAAGAAATTGTAAGTTTGCTTTGTTTCCTCCTTTAACAGTTTGTCTTTAGGAACTTTACTGTTTGTTTCTGCTCTTTAATGTTTGTTTAGCTCTTATTTCAGGGCAGACTTTGGATCACTCTTGTATTTGAAGACTAAGCCACATGATTATAGATATATATTGATTGACTGGAATCAAACAGTTTGATGAACAGCTGATGTTTGATTCATTTCGTCACAAAACAAACTCTGTGTGTTTTTGTTTCCTGGAAGAAAACTGTTGTCTCTCCATTAAAGTCACACACAGCAGTGTGCTGCTGTTTTACCTTCAGTCCTTTCAAAACAAAATAAAATAAATGTTAGTTGTAATGTGTTATAAACTGAATAATTGAGTAACACTAAACAAATCCTAAATATTCAGGTAATTAGTGATCATTTCTGTTTTAAAGTATCATTGTGAAAATATCTGCTGTAAGGGTTTGATAGATTTCTTTGTTTTTCATGATAGGACCTTTAGCTGCTGGAGCTTCTAACTGATACTTGATGGAAAAACAATAAATCTAGATGCTAATTGGAAGCTAGCTGATGTAACCAATGTTCAGTAGCATCTGTGGTTAGATGTTCACATTAATCCTGAACGTTACTGGATGGAAGAACAGTACATTTTTTAGTGGCAGCTCATTTCAAATTCAAATTTTCTATCAGATGAACAAACATCAGCAAACACAAAAACTGTTTGTGTGCAGTTTGTCGCACAGTGTGTTGCTAGCTAAAGGTCTAGCTGCTGTATTTCACAGGAAGAGAAAAGAGTACAAGATAACTTCACTCAGAAATGGAGAAAGATGTAAGAAAATACAGGACAGAAGAGGAAGAAAGAAGGTTATATTTAAAGGTAAGGACTGCTTGATAAACTGCAGATTTAATGCTTACAATATGTTTTGATGAATTATGTATTTTCATTTGGGAATATGTCCTGCAAAACAAACAAAGCTATACGAACTTTTGTTATTCAGATGTTGCATGAAAGTCCTAGTTTTGTGCAGAACAAACAGGTTAGCTCACATTAATGTGGTGAATTTTTAGTAAAGCACTGCGTTGGACTGGTGCATGGTGGCCTTTGGTGCTCAGTGTTAAAGTTACGTTGCATCCAGTGTAGTAGAGATGAATTTGCATTTAAGCTGATGATGCTTAGATTTATTCACTTAATTGCATAAATATAGCATACATATTGTTTCTTTTTGTTTGTTTGTTTGTTTGTTAGTTTGGTTTTTTTAAACCTTTTTCACTGCAGGTGTCCTGAATAACAGATTCAAGCTAAGTATATTCATTATACTTAATTTGGATTTATTTGGATTAATGTATGTATTCTTTTGTACAAATATGAGCTTATTATCATATTGACACAGCACAAGGTTCAGTTACCTTTGTACAAAAAAATGTTAATAGCATTGTCCTTGATGGAGCTGCTTCAGTGCTTCAACATTTACTGGAGTATTTTTTAACCCAGGTATCTGTACTTCTACTTTTAGTAAAGAAAGTTTGTACTTTTGCCACCTCGGGTGATGTGGATGTGAATTCAGCAGCATGGATCAGTGTGAGGACAGAGAGGAGGGAGGCCCTCCCTCTAAAACCACTCTGTGTGTGGAACATGAGCGCCAGACCAAAGCTCAGAGGTGAGATGACATCTCTAACTGTCCATGACTCTTCTCCATGTCACAGCTCAGCACTCACATCCCTGAGCCATCATTATTCACAGGAACCAACCTGGACCTGAACCCAGCTGTGTGTCCTTAAGGAGTGACTGGTCTGAAGAGCGCCTCATTCATTTTAAAGGAAACCAGCGGTCTGCTGCAGAGAGGTGAGAGCTGTTAGTAACATGAATTCTTTGATAGCTCAAAGGAAGTCACTGAACGAGGAATCGCTTTATTCTATAAAACGTGTCCAATATGTACACGTATAACATGTGCTTTAAATGTCTAGTTAGTCTTTTCCAGTTAATATAAAAACAGACTATTGTACTCAAAAATATACATTGATTTGTGTGTTATTAGTTCTTATGAAAAAGTAATGCATTCTCATAAACTTAGAAGTAATTAGAATTAGAAATGAAAACATGAAGGCGTGTTAGAGCCCTGACGTCAGTTCAGGAGATGAGAACTAAGGTGAGAAGGAAAAGCAAAACATTTTAGTAAGATGTTAGTGACATCTAAATAAAATTCCTGAACAGATATCAGGTTCTAACACACAAGAAACAGCACAAACATGCTCATTTATTCCTTCCATCAACCCTTCCATCTCTGTATAGCGGACAACAGGCTGGGAAACAACAAAAAAAGTTAGCTATAATCTAATGTTATGCCAGCTAATGTTAGGCTTCAGTGTCCTAAAGGTCCCACTTCTGATAAGCAGTTTACATTCTCACATCATTTGACAGTTTATTCAATAAGAGCCTAAATTCAACAATATTTGTCAACTCAAGTTAAGTCAAGTGGCTTTATTGTCATTTCAACCTTAAACAGTGGGCACAGTATAAAGTGAAACGAGACGGTGTTTCTCCAAGACCATGGTGCTACATTTAACAGCAACAGTAATATTCACTTTAAAGAAAGTTCCACCAATGCTGGCTAACAGCAGCAAAAACAGCAGCATTTACCAATAGGAATTTTAAGAATACCCTTAATTCACCTCAGCATCACTGTCATTGGACAGAAGTGACCTTCACTGACTCATTGACTCGTATCTGAGTAAATATACGTGGATGAGATAAACAGCAGACTAACAGCCTACAAGCAGCCTACGTACAGATGAATGGCAGCCGGAGTTGTTTGCCCAACAGCTGCCACCATACTTAGGATCATGCACGTGTACGATTTTGAGATGTAAAAAAACAGAAATCAGTTGACATTAATGTGCAATCTACTGACATGTGGTGGGAAAATTATAAAAACTATAACTTTGAAATTGCGCTGCTTATAGTAAGACCATCAGTAGTTCTGCAATTGTGCAAATGGTGGTGTTTACTGTGGGTGACACTCTGTTACACTGCCAACACTAGTTTGGAGTTTCCTTCTGCTCATGCTCAACATCTAAATCAGTTTTTGAGATGATGAAGGTATTCTCAGTCTTCATCAGTTTCTGTAACAGGAAATTTAAAAAAGACTCCTTTCTTCTCTGTTTAACAGGATCTATGAGAGACCTGAATCCAGAGCTGAACCCAGCTGTGTGTCTTTAAAGAGTGACTGGTCTGAAGAGCGCCTCATTCACTTTAAAGAACACCAACCATCTGCTGAAGAGAGGTGTCAGTAACATGAACTCTTTGATACCTGTCAGTTTGGTTTCCTGATTTAAATGAACGTCTAGATGTTGTTTTGGTCTCTAAATTGCATTTCAATGGAAGTTAATGAGTGAGTAATTCCTTAATTCCATAGACCATGTTCAACATGTACATTTAAAGGTCCAGACAGTCATTTTTTATGTTATTTAATAGACAGAGACAGAGAGAATTTAAGAGAATTTAAAGGCATTCATATGCCATGGAGACACATTTTAACTTGTGTCTGCATCTTCAGACTCAAGATATGATGGATCACACCTATATTTTATCATCTGAGGAGGTGTCCCATTCACCAAAGAAGCAGAAATGTGAAGGACAAAGACGGTGCAACTTGCATTTGGATAAAATGCCATCCTCTTCCTCCTGACATCAACTCTCATCTCCTGAACTGAAGTTAGGGCTCTAATAAACAAAAATATGTATGAACAGATTAAACATGCAACCCTCTTTTCTCTGGACAGTTGACCATGAGCCAGCTAAGCGACAGCTACTTGTTATAAGCCAACTTGTTATGTCAGCTAATGTTAGGCTCGAGTTTTGAACACATCACAATTTCCCTCTGATAAACATTTTAATAATAGTCTCATGAGCTATCAGATTTTCTTCGCCAAGTTTCAGAATCCAAGAATGTTAGATCTACTTAAAAAAAAAGTTTCACTAACACTGGCTAAGAGCAAACTAGGCAAAACCATCAGCACTAACCAACAGAAAAGTTGGATACCCTCAACAACTCATTTCAGTATCATTATCACTGGAGAAGTGAACAGCAGCCAGATTTTACACACTTTATATTTAAACTCAAACTGCTCGTAGTAAGATTATCAATTATTCTGCATACTGTAAATGACTATTTGTCTGTCACCTGTTGTCCTATTGTTACACTGTCAACACTAGTTTGGAGTTCCCTTCTCCTCATGCTCAGCCTGCAAATCATTGTTTCTTTTGGATGATGAAGGTTTTCTAAGTCTTCATCAGCTTCTATAGCAGGAAAAGAAAAGTATACTTTTCTTCTCTGTTTAACAGGATCTATGGGAGACCTGCTGAACCTGGAGCTGAACCCAGCTGTGTGTCTTTAAAGAGTGACTGGTCTGAAGAGCGCCTCATTCACTTTAAAGGACATCAACCATCTGCTGCAGAGAGGTAATCTGTTAGCTACATGAACTCTTTAATGAACTCCAGTTTGGTTTTCTGATTTGAATAAACTGTGTGATGTTGTGTCATGGTCTCTAAACTACATCTCAATGGAAGTCAGTGAGCAAGGGATTCTTTTATTTTAATAACCATGTCTAACATGTACACATAAACTCCTGTCATTGTTATCGTATACAAATTTTAGTCCAAACACATCATTCTCTCTAATACCATATAAATCGTCTCTTAAAAGCTTTTGTTAACTGAAATTCCACTTCAGCAAACATAGAATAATGTTTATCCTCATTTTTTCTTCTATAATTTATGTTGTGTTGTATACTGTATAATGTAAGATATCCTTATTGATTTTACCCTGAACTATCAAGAAGTATCCACTGAAATCTAGTTTTCATACAAATTGCTACTGTATCTGAAAAAGAACTACTGTATCTGTACTAGAGATGGACCGATCCGATATTATGTATCGGTATCGGTCCGATACTGACCTAAATTACTGGATCGGATATCGGCGAGAAATAAAAAATGTAATCCGATCCATTAAATATCAGAAAGACACCTCACAAAACTTGCGACATGGTGTAACCGTAGCACGTCAGAGCAGTATGCCTCACGTGATAGAGCGGCTGTGTGTATTTGTAGCCTCGAGCAATCCGGCATTTCATCTCCGAGGAAGTTATCCCAGAGAGAAGTAAAGCAAGTGTGTAAGTTCATCTCTGAATGTTTGTAAAGCGTTCCCATGTTAAGCTTAACAACCGATATATAGAGCGACTGCCTCTCCCTCCCTCTCCTGCCGCTACTTCAATCGTGAAACTGCTTAATGATCAGCTGATCGGCTTTTCTGTCGGGAGTCTGTCTCTCTTCTTTGTTTTTGGCCCACTTTGCACCAGAAAGAGGAAACCAGCGGCTGAACAACAGCAGCACCTTTACGCTTGATAAGCTGTTGTTAGAATTTATTTAATATTACTTTCTACACCAGGATCCTTTTCTACGTAGCTGAGGGCTGGTAACTGTGCAGGGGCGGATCTAGCAAAGTTTAGCCAGGGGGGCCGATAGGGCATGAACAGGGAAAAGGGGGCACAAAGACATACTTTTCTTTCTTATTCTCATTTAAAATGTCTAGCTTTTAATAAATAATTATCTGAATCTTACACCCAAAGTTTTAATCTGATGTAAAATGTATAGAAGTCCATTACTGTATATAGTAACTGTTAAGTCTAATATACCCTAGTAAGCTATACTACTTTTTCCTTTGGGAAGGTACCATCTGTGAATTCTGCAATTCTGTTGAAGAACGATGTTGAATCTATTTAATTATTCTTGAAAAATAATTTATTTCTGTGCATTTTTTTTCACCCTGCATCAAATTAAAGTTGATTACATCGATTAAGCATCATGAGGTGGAGGGTGGGGGTGGTTCCTTTATTTTTTTTTGGGAGTTTGCAACCCTATTAGTTAGGTTGCTTAATATTTCTGCTAAGTACTCTTTAAAATACCAGAATAGGGAGGATGGAGTAGGTTTAAGTTTATTAGACTGATCAGTATTGCTGAACTATGAAATATTTTGGGCGCAGTGTATTTTTTACATACAAGTATAACAAAATAGCTTTAGTGTTGTTGTTTATTTAAACTTGAGTATGAACTTATACAAAATGCAGCAAGATATTAAAAAAACAGTTTTATTGATTAAAAAACACACTATATCGGATTCATATCGGTATCGGCAGATATCCAAATTTATGATATTGGTATCGGACATAAAAAAGTGGTATCGTGGTATCGTGCCATCTCTAATCTGTACAATAGTTCTAGATAAGGATGTCCATACAGACTTCAAGCATACAAGCAAAAAGGACCTGTGAAGTTGCTAAAAAAACAGAAAAAAGGAAAAGAGAATAATATAGTTTTTTGTACTCACTACCTCACTTTATTAGTTCTATGCACATCTTATTCACATGCATGATTAACTCTAACTCTTTTATGTGCCTCCTTGACTCCCTTTAAACTGACCTGAGTTACTTATACAAAACTGAGTTATCATTTACTAAACAGTAGCATTCTGATATTAATGTGTAACCTTAATTAGTTAAACTTTTCTGTTTTAAAAAACAGTAACTTCTTATAAAAATGACTGTAACATAAAGATCTGACACCAGGTTTACAGATTATTCTATTTCCTTGAAGTGTTTTGTTATGTCCATCACCGATCCTAAAGTGTTTCTGACAAGAACTCTGTTGTTATGTCTAATTTCTTGCTGAGAAGTGAAGTGGAGGCAGGTCTTTCACTCCATGTCTCCTGTTGAATTAAAATGCTTGTTGTTTTGTATCATAATTTCTGCATCTGATTAGAGTTTTATCTGGCCATTTTGGAATCAGGTTCCCTTTGTGTGACAGGAGAGTAGATAGATTTTAAGTCCCATGAATAGTTCAGCCGGGTTATTGCCAGTAGGTATTATAGCTGTTGCTCTGTAGCATATCAGTTCTAGCAGTGGATCCTCTTTTTATCAGAATAAGTTTGTCAATCTGAAAAGCATGCTTTGCAACAACATTTCCTTGGGGGTTGTGTAGACTTCATTTGACATTAACAATGCCATAGTCTCTACAGAAGTCTTTTTTGATCTGTGAAAACAGTATTGTGGACTGTTTTCACTAGTTATTATAATAATAATTTCAATTCAGTTTTATTTACTCTGCTGCTTCATATTGTGAGGTAATAAACCCTACAAGAATACAGAGAAAGCCCCAACATGCTGAGGGTACTTCAACATAATTTCTCATTAGCTCAGTCACACATGCATATCATCACTCTTTATGATTTCAACATTATCCCTTTTTATTTCAGTTATATAGGAATACTTTTTCTCTCAATGACTTGTTTTTTAAATCATACATTGTAAAATAAGAGATTCTCTGAGATTCTTCAGCCTTCTTAGTGTCTCACTTATTCCTCCCTCTCATTCCTATCACCCCTTACACAAAGAGACTCTCTGAGACCAATATCAGCATTAGTACTAAACATACCACTCCGCACAAAATCTCAGTTAAAAGTCAGGTATTGGAATCATTTCAATGGTTGGCCATTTTTTTCTTATTCATCATATTGATTAGACCTTTATTTGATTATATTCTGACTAGAATTAAGGATCAATCTCTACAGGGAGTGCAGAATTATTAGGCAAATGAGTATTTTGTCCACATCATCCTCTTCATGCATGTTGTCTTACTCCAAGCTGTATAGGCTCGAAAGCCTACTACCAATTGAGCATATTAGGTGATGTGCATCTCTGTAATGAGAAGGGGTGTGGTCTAATGACATCAACACCCTATATCAGGTGTGCATAATTATTAGGCAACTTCCTTTCCTTTGGCAAAATGGCTCAAAAGAAGGACTTGACAGGCTCAGAAAAGTCAAAAATAGTGAGATATCTTGCAGAGGGATGCAGCAGTCTTAAAATTGCAAAGCTTCTGAAACGTGATCATCAAACAATCAAGCGTTTCATTCAAAATAGTCAACAGGGTCGCAAGAAGCGTGTGGAAAAACCAAGACGCAAAATAACTGCCCATGAACTGAGAAAAGTCAAGCGTGCAGCTGCCAAGATGCCACTTGCCACCAGTTTGGCCATATTTCAGAGCTGCAACATCACTGGAGTGCCCAAAAGCACAAGGTGTGCAATACTCAGAGACATGGCCAAGGTAAGAAAGGCTGAAAGACGACCACCACTGAACAAGACACACAAGCTGAAACGTCAAGACTGGGCCAAGAAATATCTCAAGACTGATTTTTCTAAGGTTTTATGGACTGATGAAATGAGAGTGAGTCTTGATGGGCCAGATGGATGGGCCCGTGGCTGGATTGGTAAAGGGCAGAGAGCTCCAGTCTGACTCAGACGCCAGCAAGGTGGAGGTGGAGTACTGGTTTGGGCTGGTATCATCAAAGATGAGCTTGTGGGGCCTTTTCGGGTTGAGGATGGAGTCAAGCTCAACTCCCAGTCCTACTGCCAGTTTCTGGAAGACACCTTCTTCGAGCAGTGGTACAGGAAGAAGTCTGCATCCTTCAAGAAAAACATGATTTTCATGCAGGACAATGCTCCATCACACGCGTCCAAGTACTCCACAGCATGGCTGGCAAGAAAGAGTATAAAAGAAGAAAAACTAATGACATGGCCTCCTTGTTCACCTGATCTGAACCCCATTGAGAACCTGTGGTCCATCATCAAACGTGAGATTTACAAGGAGGGAAAACAGTACACCTCTCTGAACAGTGTCTGGGAGGCTGTGGTTGCTGCTGCACGCAATGTTGATGGTGAACAGATCAAAACACTGACAGAATCCATGGATGGCAGGCTTTTGAGTGTCCTTGCAAAGAAAGGTGGCTATATTGGTCGCTGATTTGTTTTTGTTTTGTTTTTGAATGTCAGAAATGTATATTTGTGAATGTGGAGATGTTATATTGGTTTCACTGGTAAAATAAATAATTGAAATGGGTATATATTTGTTTTTGTTAAGTTGCCTAATAATTATGCACAGTAATAGTCACCCCACACACACAGATATCCCCTAAAATAGCTAAAACTAAAAACAAACTAAAAACTACTTCCAAAAACATTCAGCTTTGATATTAATGAGTTTTTTGGGTTCATTGAGAACATGGTTGTTGTTCAATAATAAAATTATTCCTCAAAAATACAACTTGCCTAATAATTCTGCACTCCCTGTAAGTGGTACTTTAAATTCAAGGAAAAGACTCAACTTCTTGGACAAGAGTAAGGATTTAAACAAGATTGAACAAGATTAAAACCAAGATTGACTGATATTTCCAGAATCTGACATACAGTTTAACGTTTCAAACTTGAACTTTGCTGAGCATTAAAGCTTATCAGAACACTGCAAGAACTTAAACTCAAAGAAAAACACTAAACTGAGCTGTTGCTTCTTAGTCGCATCAGCAAGAGTAGTAAACTTTTACAATTACAGGAGTCCTCTGGATAACTGTCTTTGTCAAAGTGGAATTTCCTGGACCTTAATTCAGTGCTTGATCTAATTTTTCGTGATTTCTCCACAGAGTGGACTGGGAGAGCTCAGAGGTTCCCAGTGGTCAGTCTGCCCAGCAGCATCAAACATGTCTGGAAAATATATTTATGGTCTGTACATATATAACAACTACTTTTACAGCTATGCTGGTCACAGATATCACCATGCTGCTCTTTGTGGATTTCTGGATTATCCTAAATCTTCAACATAGCTCTGCTTTTTGGCTCCATGATTGGGTCTGATTGGGTCATTTGTATAGTATTCTGTTACAGCGGCTGGAGGACAACATCATCACTTTTGTGAAGATGGAGCTGAAGAAAATCCAGAGACTTTTGAGTCCAGATAACCCAGAATGTTCAGTGAAACAGCAGGGAGATGGGACCTTGGACAGTAAAGATGAAGAGCAGATGAGGAGTGGGAGAGGGGCTATTCTGAAGATTGCAGTGCAGTTCCTGAAGAAAATGAAGCAGGAGGATCTAGCTGAGCGTCTATGGAATCGTAAGGGGATTTCTCTTAAAATTTCAAAAAATTTCGGTGGATAAATAGAACATTTATACTTAGTCTTCAGGCAATTGGAATTTTTGGATAGTTATGCACAACTCGTTACTTGAATTTATTACTTGTATTTTTTCAGAAGTGCTTTCTCCACTTTGTGAATGTGAGCTTAAATTGAACCTGAAGAAGAAGTTCCAGTGTGTGTTTGAGGGGATTGCTAAAGCAGGAAACCCAACCCTTCTGAATCAGATCTACACAGAGCTCTTCATCACAGAGGGAGGGACTGCAGAGGTCAGTGATGAGCATGAGGTCAGACAGATTGAAACAGCATCCAGGAAATCAGACAGACCAGAAACAACAATCAGACAAGAAGACATATTTAAAGCCTCAACTGCAAGTAATCAAACAGTAAGAACAGTGCTGACAAAGGGAGTGGCTGGCATTGGGAAAACAATCTTAACACAGAAGTTCACTCTAGACTGGGCTGAAGACAAAGCCAACCAGGATATCCAGTTCATATTTCCATTCACTTTCAGAGAGCTGAATGTGCTGAAAGAGGAAAAGTTCAGCTTGGTGGAGCTTGTTCATCACTTCTTTACAGAAACCAAAGAATCAGGAATCTGCAGCTTTGAAGACTTCCAGGTTGTGTTCATCTTTGATGGTCTGGATGAGTGTCGACCTCCTCTGGACTTCAACAAAAATAAACTTCTGAGTGACCCTAGAAAGTCCACCTCAGTGGATGTGCTGCTGATAAACCTCATCAGGGGGAATCTGCTTCCCTCTGCTCGCCTCTGGATAACCACACGACCTGCAGCAGCCAATCAGATCCCTCCACAATGTGTTGATTTGGTGACAGAGGTCAGAGGGTTTACTGATCCACAGAAGGAGGAGTACTTCAGGAAGAGATTCAGTGATGAGGAGCAAGCCAGCAGGATCATTTCCCACATCAAGACATCAAGAAGCCTCCACATCATGTGCCACATCCCAGTCTTCTGCTGGATCACTGCTACAGTTCTGGAGGATGTGCTGAAAACCAGAGAGGGAGGAGAGCTACCCACAACCCTGACTGAGATGTACATCCACTTCCTGGTGGTTCAGGCCAAAGTGAAGAATGTCAAGTATGACGGAGGAGCTGAGACAGATCCACACTGGAGTCCAGAGAGCAGGAAGATGATTGAGTCTCTGGGAAAACTGGCTTTTGATCAGCTGCAGAAAGGAAACCTGATCTTCTATGAATCAGACCTGACAGAGTGTGGCATCAATATCAGAGCAGCCTCAGTGTACTCAGGAGTGTTCACACAGATCTTTAAAGAGGAGAGAGGACTGTACCAGTACAAGGTGTACTGCTTCATCCATCTGAGCGTTCAGGAGTTTCTGGCTGCTCTTCATGTCCATCTGACCTTCATCAACTCTGGAGTCAATCTGCTGGAAGAGGAACAACCAACAACAACCATGTTGTCTAAATTATTTAGCAAACCAAAACTCCAGTATATCCACCAGAGTGCTGTGGAGAAGGCCTTACAGAGTCCAAATGGACACCTGGACTTGTTCCTCCGCTTCCTCCTGGGTCTTTCACTGCAGACCAATCAGACTCTTCTACGAGGTCTGTTGACAGAAGCAGGAAGTAAGTGGTCAAACAATCAGGTAACAGTCCAGTACATCAAGAAGAAAATTAGAAAGAATCTGTCTGCAGAGAAAAGCATCAATCTTTTCCACTGTCTGAATGAACTGAATGATTGTTCTCTAGTGGAGGAGATCCAACAGTCCCTGAAATCAGGGCGTCTCTCCACAGATAAACTGTCTCCTGCACAGTGGTCAGCTCTGGCCTTCATCTTACTGTCATCAGAAAAAGATCTGGACATGTTTGACTTGAAGAAATACTCTGCTTCAGAGGAGGCTCTTCTGAAGCTGCTTCCAGTGGTAAAAGCGTCCAACAAAGCTCTGTAAGTATATTTGTGCTCATCCCTTTTGTTACAAAATATGGTTGAGTCAGTGATTTCTTTCATCACAAGTCCATATCCTACCATATTATCAAATTACTTTTATTAATTTTGGTACAGCCTGAAGTCGTTTATATATTTTTGATAAGCTTTTTATTATTGTGGACACTAAAATTTGAGTTTTACTCTGATAAACATATACTAAATCCTCTATTACCTTTGAAGAAAAAAGAAAAACATTTAAGGAGCTCAACACATTTGGACACAACAACCTACTTCCAACACACTAAACCTGAGCACAAGAAAATCCTACTAACACGGGAGTCTCTGCTCAATTCTCCAAAATGTTCTTCCTCAAGTTGTAGCCACTGGTTTGTCCACACACTTTGAGGTTGAGTCTATGCATGCCTAACTGTGATATTAGCAACATTAAAAAATCCAACAAATGATTTAATCTCAGTTTTTTTAAAATATTAATTTACTTAAATATCAGGAAAATGAAGACAAAAACAAACAAGCTTAAAACTGAATCACAGTGTTTACATTGCTTGTGCGTTTACATTGCCTGAATGTAGCAAAAGCTCTTCTGGCGATCTTTGTATCTTTACTTAGTCATATTAGTATACATTTGTTAGACAATTTGTTGAGAAACTTAATCATTGCGGTTCTCAGAGGAGAAATTCTATCCCTCTTTAATCTCTCAAAAACAATTTGAATGTGAACAACAAGCACCTACTACATAAATGTTCCCAAAAAAAAACATGGTTCCAGTCCTTTAAACACCAATGACAGGGCTGTATGCCTTTGCCATTTGGTGCTGAACTAATATCAATAAATGTATCTTTCACTCAATGGTTTCCATTTAGACAGAAAGAAAGAATTTAGTTTTCTCTAAACAAATTCAAATTATTTAAGATTTGTCCCAGGATAGCATTTAATTAACTGGCGAATTGTGCTGTTTGGCTCATCTGTATTCATCATTTGAATTTATCTAATCAGATGTTCTTTCTCTTCTTTTTTGTAGACTGAGTGTGTGTAACCTCTCAGAGAAAGGCTGTGAAGCTCTGTCCTTAGTTCTCAGATCCCAGTCCTCTAGTTTGACAGAGTTGGACATGAGTAACAATAACCTAATGGATTCTGGTGTAAAGCTTCTGTCTGTTGGAATGGAGAGTCCACACTGTAAACTAGAAACTATCAGGTTAGCTCAGGTGATTTGTTTTTATGGGAGAAAAATATACAATATTAAACATAGCTAATTAAGTTTAACTTACATATTTTTGCATCTTTATATTTTTAGCATTTCAGTCTAGGTCAGGATCAATTTCACACTTAAGATTTCTAACTTATTTAACATAAGGCCACAAGACAATAAGGATTTCACTTAGTCCTAAAACAAAATATCCATCCATCCATCCATCCATTCATTCTCTTCTGATTATACTTGTCAGGGGGTGTTGGAGCCTATTCCAGCTACCATAGAGCAAGAGGCAGAATACACCCTATACTGGTCACCAGTCTGTCACAGGACAAACACATATAGACAACCATTCACACTCACATTCACAATGTAGAATTACCAATTAATCTAACCCCACTGACAAAACAAAACAGAATAAATATTGCTAAATATAGTAACTCTTTTGGCTACCATAGACACACTTTAATTAAAGCCTTCTTTTGTATAATTTTTCAGATTGAGAGGCTGTAACCTCACAGAGAAAAGCTGTGAAGCTCTCTCCTCAGTTTTCAACTCACAGTCCTGTAGCCTGAGAGAGCTGGACCTGAGTAACAATGACCTGCAGGATTCAGGAGTGAAGCTTCTGTCCGCTGGACTAAAGAGTCCACACTGTATGCTGGAAACTCTCAGGTCACATCAAGAGACATTTTGTTTTTCATCAACAGACCAAAATTGCCAATAGTTATTGTGGCTAAATTATTGAACTTAACCTATCTTCTCTTGTGGCTTTGCAGTTTTAGTATTTTTTTTTAAGTCACAGAAAACTGCCACATTTCTGTTTATTTTAACATAAGGCAATGAAGATTTCAGCTGGTCCTGAAATATTGCCAAATCTATTGTCTTCTTGTTGTACCTTGAATATGCTTTAACACCAGTGCTATTATGTTCTTGTTCATAATTTTTCAGACTGAATATATGTAATCTGTCCGAGAGAACCTGTGAAGTGCTGTCCTTATTTCGCAGTTCCCAGTTCTCTAGCCTGAGACAACTGGACCTAAGTAACAATGACCTGCAGGATTCAGGGCTGAAGCTTCTATCTGCTGGACTGGAGAGTCCAGATTGTACTGTGGAAACTCTCAGGTCAGGATTCAGACTTTTCAACTGATGATCATTTCACATATGAAAAGGGGAAAGAAGAAGAGAGCAGAGAGAGTGGGGACAAAGACACACTTGGCAAGAGAAAACCATTTTTTAAATGTTTACTAATAATTAAATGTTATAGAGCTGTTCACAGAGCATAAAATGGATTGAGTAAAGAAGAGGATTAGTACATCATGAAAAGCTCCTAGGATCCTAACCCTATTACAGCATAACTGAGAGAGGGTGTGCCTCCTCTTCTACTTTCAGAAACTCTAGAAAATAAGTCTGCTGTCAAAGAGAGAAGTGGGCAGTGTTATGTGTAAAGAGAAGGATTTTAAAATCATTTATGGATTTCACAGGGAGACAATATGGGTGAAATATGGTCTTTTCCTTTTATTCCCTGTCATTTCCAATCAAGTGATGTCTTTTTTTTTTTTTTTCAAATTAACCCAATAGAAGCCCAATTCCACCAGGACTAGGAACCTTCCTTTGTGCAAGGAAGATCAAGATTAACACCACCAGAGCCCTAGAAAATGGCCTCACTACTCACTGGCACTTCACTACTGTGAATGTCTGTTTTAGTGTCTGCCTTTTCCACATTCTACACTCCATTAAACAATACAATTACACTTGTAGGATTATTGGATTAAATAACAACAAATAGAGCCATTTAAGAATATGAACAACCTTTGTGCAACTTCTTGATTGTGTATGTAATAAAGAGTTAATGACTTTGGTATAGCTGGAAAAATGTTAATCAATTTCACCTTACAGAATCCATTTCTCAGAATTTCAATATTGTAAAAATTCAAATGACACCTATTCCCAGTTATAAACAATTATAGACAATTATTTTGTTATAATTATATAAGTTAGATAATTTGCACTATTTGCAACAAATCACAACTTGTTTTCTATGATTATAAGAGATGCTGTAAAATGGGTGTGGATTTATAGTTCATAATTGCACAGAAACAGCACTATTGAAGGTTACTATTGATCTTCTTATGGCCTCAGATAATAACCTTTACTGTGTTTGTCTTGCTATACCAAAGTGCAGCATTTAGTGCCCTTGATCATTACATTTTACTACAGACACATAGAATACATCACTGGTATTAACAGAAATGGTTTGAACCCTGTGAAAGTATGTAGTTCCACAGGGTTGCATACTGGAGCCAGTTTTAATTTATACATCTTTCCTTTTGGCAATATTATTAGAAGGCATAGCATACATTTTAATTGCTTTGGAGATGATACCCAACTTTATATATCCACTGAGCCAAATGCCACACACCAGTTAATTAAACTGCAGGGATGTCTTAAGGACATAAACACCTTGATGACCTCTAATAGCTGGTTCTAAATATAGTTACAACGGAGGTTATTGTACTCAACAATGAAAATCTTAGAAACATGGCGTCTCACCAGATACTTCCTTTGGATGACATTAAATCAACATTACAGTAACACTGTGAATCTTGAAATTGTTGATACTAAACTAGAAAGAACTTTGTCCTCTCCTGTAGCTTGTGTTTTGTCCTGTTTGTTATTTTTGATCTCTCAAGACTTCTTTCTTTCTTTTCTCCTTTCTAATTACTCTACAACTGGTCAAAGCAGATAGCTGCCCGTCCCTCAGTCTGGTTCTGTTGAAAGTCATGTCCTAAAGGGTGTTCTTCACTGTCATCAAGTGCTGCTCACAGGGGACTATGTAAATGTTGAAAGTCAATGCTTAATATTGTAGGATTTTGCTTTATAAATCAATTTTAGGCTACTGTTTTCATCTCTTGTGGATTGTGGCTTATGGATGACATTGTATCTCAATATTTAAAAATAAAACCTTCAGGGAACAGTTCACAGATTAATTTCTGTTTTGTGTGTTCACAGGCTGTCAGGCTGTCTGATCACAGAGGAAGGTTGTACTTCTCTGGCTTCAGCTCTGAGCTCTAACCCGTCTCATTTGAAGGAGTTGGATCTGAGCTACAATCATCCAGGAGACTCAGGAATGAAGATGCTCTCAGCTGGACTGAAGGATCCACAATGGAGACTGGACACTCTCAGGTATGGAGAGAATGCCTGATAGAGGAGGAAGAGCTGAAAACACTTTGCTTCTTGCCTGTTTGTGTGACTCTGAGATGAACAATGACACAGCTCTCTGTGTCTAAATTGAAAACAGCAGAAATTGATGGGTTTACTGTAGAATTTACAAGTTTTTTAAAATGATGTCAGACAGCTGTTTTACAATAAATTCATAGAATATATATCAGAAAGAAACCTCTCTCTCTCTCCCAAAGAAAACTTCTCCTACTATAAAACAAGGGCTCATGAAGAGAATCATTTATATTCTCTTCACTTGAAGCACTCTTCTTATTATCAATACACCAATCAGTAAAATGGTGGAGCCATGCTTTCACTATATAAATGTATTGCTGTGACAACCAATCCAACAACTGATTCAAAAAACTGGCAGAGCCAGGATCAGTCCAAATGATCAGCAGTTTCAGCCATAGCGATAACATGATAACATGTAATGTCCATGTGTGCATGCTGAAAGAAACTGTGCTGGTCTGACCCCCCTCCTCCTTTCAGGGTGGAGCCTGCTGGAGTCCGATGGTTGACACCAGGTCTGAGGAAGTGTAAGTGTGTTTTTAATGTGATTCATGAAAACAAAGCAGCACACATTCAACCATCTTCAAACTGTCACATCACTGATTCACATCTCTGATGTCAGGAGTCATCATCAAAGTGTCAATCAATAAATAGATGATGGATCAATAACTGCAACTGGATTGTGTTTGTTCTCTCCATCAGATTCCTGTCAACTCACAATCGACACAAACACAGTAAATAAAAACCTCAAACTGTCTGACGACAACAGGAAGGTGACATATGTGTTGGAAAAGGTTCAATCATATCCTGATCATATGGACAGATTTATTGACCGGTGTCCTCAGCTGCTGTGTAGAGATGGTCTGAGTGGTCGCTGTTACTGGGAAGTCGAGTGGAGTGGAAAGGTTTGGATATCAGTGAGTTACAGAGGAATCAGAAGGAAAGGAAAGGTTAATGACTGTGTGTTTGGATGGAATGATCAGTCCTGGAGTCTGAAGTGCACGGATGATGATCCTCTTTCTGTCTGGCACAATAAAAGCCAAATACCAACCATCTCCTCCTCTTCCTCCCCCTCTACAAGAGTAGCAGTGTATGTGGACTGTCCTGCTGGCACTCTGTCCTTCTACAGAGTCTCCTCTGACACTCTGATCCACCTCCACACCTTCAACACCACATTCAATGAAACTCTTTATCCTGGGTTTGGCGCAGGGCTCATGGATGATTCGTGGGGATTTTCATACTACCGTGGTTCCTCAGTGTCTTTGTGCTGAGTTGAGTGTAAAGAGTGTCCTCCTGTTAGAGAAACACTCTGACTGTTGAACAGTTCAGTCTGTACATGTCTGTCTCTCTCACTCAGAAACACGTTTTCAGATTCATGGATTCAATCAGCTGATGTTTTAAACTTTTCTAAATGATTCCTTGCAAACTTCTTCCTCTCCAGTGCTTTTAAAGATGGAAGCTATGATTATTCCAGGATCCACGTTTTGTTTTTCTGTATTTTTTCCCTTTAAAGCTTCACAGTGAGTATCACAGTGTTGAATGGACTCCACGCACACAATGGGTGTGCTCACACATGTCAGGTTTATTTACCACACACTCTGGCCAGCGCTGGTCTCAGCTTTTTTATCTCTCTTCTCTCGTTTCCTGCCTCACTAAGAAGGGAAAAGGCCGTCATCAGTCCAAATGCCACACGCTGTGTTCTCACCTGCCTCCGTGGCACCGCCCTCTTCAGCTCACTGCACCACTCCTCCCCTGCAGCTGAGCCAGGGACCACACCTCCACCGCAACCAGTATGTTGTGTTTCTTTGAAGCACAGTTCACAACCAGCTCCTCTGTATTTTCAACAAGTCTGAGCTTGTTAAAATGAATCCAAATGTTTGATTTCTCTTAATGTGATTTTTCCAACCTCTCCACATGCTTTTACTGTTCCACTCATTTTTGGAAGCTCTGATGGAAGTAGGACAGGAAGGAAGCTCTCAACAGGAACAGATTTTCATATTAAGAGCACATTTGCATGGTTCTTGCTTTCATTTACTGTCAAATCCTAAGAACAGAGAGACTGGATGGATGCTCCACGACTGAATAAGTGGACATACAATAGTACTCAGTGTATAAATCATTAAAGACATTCAGCATCTCTCATGTTTCTGTTGTTCTATAAAAATATCTCCTTTAAAAACTGATCCAGTCAAAGAAACATGAACTTCCGTACTGATCAGATCAATATATACAGTTCTGATATCAATAACTCCTCAGAGTTTTTATCACCCTCTGCTGGTGAGAAGATGAACTACATGATGTCAGTTTTGGGGGGGTTTAATTTTGTTTTCTGTGATCCTTATCTGTTTTGGATTCATTCTGCCATGCAGGTGGACTCCAGCTTGGTCACAGTGTGTCCATAATCATGCTCCAAGTAAAACCACAAGATTAACCTTATAGTGTTGAAACAACAACAATTAAAAGTTTGAGTAATACTGAACCAGTTCCATCGTTTGTGGGCTACTCGAGCTGAATCCAGCAGGTTATTTGGTGGACATTTAAACACTTAAACAAATAAGCACACATCTATAAGTTGAACATCTCCAAAATCCTTTAAAAAATTGAACTTTATAGGACAATTAGACTTATCCCTCTATGAAAACTCTCCAGCTGCTATAAAATGTTCAGATGAGTCAGAACAGGTGGTTGGTGCCAGGTGTGACTCTCTATGCCAGAAACAGTCTGAGCTGGAAACAAATCCGGTGGTTGTTTATTAATAGGATGCACAGGCCTCAGATTAACACTCTCAGCCCACAAATCCTCCGCTATGAAAGGAATATACAGGCCACCATCTGCAAATAAATAAATGGTCCACGTTTTTTTTTTTTTAAATTACAGATAAAATCATGTTAAAACTAAAAGAGAGTAATACGATAATAATATAATGTGGTCCTTACGAAGGAAAACACTCTGTCTTTCAGATTACTGAAAGTGGCTGAACTCAGCAGTACACTGGGGTTATAATTAGATTCAAATATTAATTCAATGGCAGATTAAAACGCTGTGTTTAGAGTAGTAAACACCAGAAAGTGGGATAGTCACGTGGTTTATGTAGACATCAAGGACATCTGGAATATTTGAGCATAGGGAGACAGAGCTGTGTTTTTTAGACATTACTAGTTAATAAATGTATTGATCTACAATAGTTTTTATACCTCCGTGCATGTAGCATAATCTTTTGTGTAAATATAAGTAAAATATTCAAGGAACAGTGTTGTCAATTCTTCTTCCTTAAGTTGTCAAACAATAATCTGACACTAATTCAGACCAGAAGTCATCTTAAACTAGACAGGTAAATGCATCGAGACATTAAACTGATTTTTATGTTTTTATTAGCCTTCTTAAATCAATTAATTGCTGATGTTATATAAAGTCTGTCATTGTTTCCTATCAGTGTGTGTAATAAAGAAACAGGATTAGTTTTGTTAACACAGCTAAATAAAGCATAAAAAGTATTTAGTATAGTTCCCCATTTAATCTTGGGTGATTATGTTTTCAGAGCTGGTGTTAAATTTTAAATTAACCCTATATTTTTAGTCTCACTTTGAGTCCTCTGCCATCAGCTGAGCTGTGACGTAACACAGATGTTAACTGTCAGCATGGCACAAAGACTCAAAACTGTTAATGAAACTTATCAGATATGCTTGAATCTTTATTTATAGCCATGTTTCACATAAGTAGAAGCTTTATCATTAATTTTTGTGCCGTTATAATCCTACATCCTATAACATGGCAGGTCATATATATCACTGGATAAATACGTTTACGCAGAGCAGACAACTTCATAATGTTCATAATATTTCACTCAGTCCAGTAAAACATATATTTTCTTCTGATTTCATAATGTCGCATGAAATAACAAATATAAAGTAATTTATATTGTTGTTCCTGGTTAAGATTATGTTTTCTGTTAGCATGTCAAAATTCTACCAATTGATGGGTGAATAACTCTATAATCTATTTTACAAGTCATTCTGATTTCTCTGTGTTGATAACATATAGTTCTTTAAAACCTTTCCATTTAAAAGTGCATCTCAAATTTTTGTGTCTGCTGCTAACTTCCTGGAAGTATTGCCAGGCTATGTCATACCCCATCTCTATAAAAAAAAGAAAAGAAATGTCCATTGGTGTGAATGGGGCGGCTGTAGCTCAGGTGGCAGAGCAGGTCAACCACTAACCAGAAGGTCGGTGGTTTGATCCCAGGCTGCTCCAGTCTGCATGCCAAGTATCCTTGGGCAAAATACTAACCATCGGAGTGTGAATGTGCATGAATGTTAGATACTTAGCACTTAAGAGCTTAGAAGAAGTGCTGGTGTGAATGAATTAATTGTGTAAGCGCTTTGAGTGCTCAGACAGAGTAGAAAAGCGCTATATAAGAACAAGTCCATTTACATGGTGCGACTCTCCATTCAATGGCTCTGGTAAATATTTTAGAGAGTCACCTGTCATGTCTGCAAGTAACCAGTTATCAGCTGCAAAGTGATGTGCAATGACCAAATCGCTTCTTGTGGACGCAGCTTTAGAAATAAGAATGTAAACATGTTTGCTCATGCGCTTCTGATGCGCAAGTCCATAACATGCAACTGTTCCCATTAGACTGTTAGTCATTTTAACTGAATTTTATCGAAGCATACCCAAAACAGACTCCACTGAGACAGTTCAGGAGGCCGACCCGGGGGCCAACAACACACAAGTCTGAGCAGTTCAGGTGGCCGACCCGGAGGCCGACGACAGAGACAGAACGGGTCCGGAGGCCAGCTGTGGGGAAGGCAGCGGCGTCGACAAAACCGGTCCGGAGGCCGTTTGCGCCGGCAAAGAAGTCCAGTCAGCGGCCTGGAAGCGACCTGTCCATTAGTGTTATGAGTCACCTTACAGTGAGATGACAAACAGCAGAAGGTCACGTCCCTCAAGCCGATCCAGTTTAGTACTACAGGCAATTGGATGGTGGATTTTAACTGAGAAGGCTTGTTCATTCAGAGAAACCACAAACACAATGAGATATTGCATGAGTTTAATTGAATACTCCATCACACTGATCAATAAAATCAATAAAACCCCACGGACTGATATATTGACACCCCTCATCCTAATCAATAGGACAGTCGATACAATAAAATAGATGAAAGTTTCCCCAAACATGAGATACAATATTGCACACTGAATGAACAGGATCAGCTTGTATTGATGATTTCTGCTCAGCAGGCAGCGACCCGTACATTCACAAAAACATCAGAGATTATTGATTATCAGATTAACACTTGAAGAGTTTGATCCAAACATCCTTCAACACCCAGAGAGACAAACATAGGTGCTGCCTTAGAAAATCCCTTTCACCTGATCAAAACAGCAATTCAAACTCTTCATCCATTCATTCATTCATTGATTAATTACATTTACAAGCTGGTGATTTAACATCCCAAGTGCCAAGAAAAGTCCCAAAATCCAACACAGAGACACAAGATGACCTCCTCCACTATGGCCACACCTCCTTCTGTTACCTGGTTCCATCAATAAAACATACTGGGTGGGGCTGGGCACTGCTACCTGGGTCAGGTTCCTGTCCAACACCATCTGGCCCCACCAAACTGAACAAAAAAAATCTGACTTAAAATATTACAAAGACCAAACAAGGAGTCTGGTGCTATCTGAAAACAGAAAGAAAGAAAAGAAATCCATTACCAACAAAATAAAAAAAATAAAAATATAATTTCTATCAATCTGACCAAAACCGGTCAAGTCTCTGAGGGAAACTGCGCCCCCAAGTGTTGGTGAAGAGGTAGTGCCACACTGCACACAGATGGATGCTGATGAGGCAGATGTAGAGTTTGTTTTAACACACCTGGAGGGCCAGGTGGGCGATGTTTACCCACACTGGGACACCACGACTGCAGCTCTGATGGTTTTTAATGTGCATTAGGAGCGTCAGAGGGTAAAAACACAGAGAAATGGTTACATTCTGTTAGCTTAGTTTCGTTTTTAAATCTGCACATTCTGTAATGTGCATAATTGGATAATAGCTAAATAAATACAAAATCAGGGGAGAGGTTGGATATGATGATAGAACACTGAATTTGGGGTGATTTCATAGGCACTTTCCTGCTTCAGCTCTTGTTTAAAAATGCTCATGAAACCTTTACCCTATGATATATGGACTACTGAAACATATTGTCTTCAAGGCAACCTATATAGTGTGAGAAAACGTGCTGCAGTCATGCCGCATAAATATATTTGGTTTGGTTTTGTTCCAACAGATCTCACTAACATGAACAAGAACATTTTTCAAAAGCCACAACTATTCATGTATATCCATTTGAGGCTGCTTAAGGTTGAGGCTTTTCTAAAAAGAAAAGGAAAAACAATAAAATACAGAGTACAGGTAGCATCGCTCGGCCTTTAGGGATTGATAAAAGCACAGTGAGGCTGGTGACCAAATAAATCACTTCCAGTCACTGACTAAACTGGCCACAAGCATTAAGAAGTGATCACTCCTTTTTCATCACCTATCATGTGTAAACTATTTGATGAAAGACTGTAAAGCTTCTACAAGAAAGATGGCCTGGATATGGACTTCCATGTCCACAGATAATGCTCGATATTGGATTGTTTAAGCAAGATAACTAGGGATGGGTACCGGTGTCCGGTGCCATGATGGCCCCGGTTCTGACATAAACGGTAGTAACCAGACCGAAAAGCAGCGCACATTTCGGTGCTTTATTTCGGTGCCTTTTTTTTCCTGAGCCAATTCTAGCCAATCATTTTATGTTTCCGAGGATAGTAGGCGGGGCCAGGTACGTACGTTCTTTTAGAGCAGAGCTACAGATTAAAAATGCCCAAGGCGAAGCGGTCAAAAGTCTGGCTGTACTTCACAGCAAAAGATGCAAACTCAGCAGCCTGCAACAAGTGCTTTAAGCTGATACTGTCAAAGGAGGTAACTCCTCAAATCTGATGAAACACCTGGCGACGCATAGCGGGTTTTTTTAAAGCCGAGAAATGCGCCGTGTTTGATAGCTTGCTGCGAGACCTCACACCGTGCACATCTACTGTGGGTGTGGTGCCTGTTATCGGACCCGGAGTTAGCAACATCCCCCAAAAACCCGAAGAGGAGAGTCCTGGCCCCTAGCCCTGTCAGCGTAGCAGAAATGATGACGGATGATGATGGCAGCAGCAGCCGTTCTCCTCTGCGTGAGTAGCTTCATGTTGTTCGTGTGTAATTAACGTTGAGTACGCTAACCACATTATTACATTAATGCATGTAAGGTGAACTAGCAAACACCGTTGTAGTTACATGCGGCTGTCTTCTTGTTTGATGGCAGATACTCCCTTCACCCTGGCCAAAAAGGCTAAAATGACCAAAGAAAAAGTGGAAAACAGTTAAACATGAGAGGTTTTTGGACAAAGTTTGTGTTTTTTCCATTGTTTAAGCACTGCTTCCAGCCAAGAGTGAGACCATATATGCCCTATAGCTGCAGAAAAGGCTAACATTGTTATCTTTTTACAAAAAAAAACAGCTGAACATGAGAGGTTTTTGGACAATTTTGTATTCTCCATTCTTTAAGCACCGGTTTGAGCACCGTTTAAGCACCGGCACCGTTTCAAAAGTACCGGTTTGGCACCGGTATCGGATAAAACCTAAATGATACCCATCCCTAAAGATAACCATGGATGTACTATGAAGCTTCTACAAATGGCTCTAGTAAAGACATACTGAGTGGAACCAGAATTTCATAGCTTCTGCTGGGGCGTAAAGAGTGTTGAGCCAACATGCTGATTTTTGCTCCAACCTCTGGAACTAAAATATGTGGATGTTGAACTAGAATACATTGCTTTAATGCAGTGGAGGTTTTTGTGTCTCCTGCCTCGATATGCTCTGTTTTTTTGTCCTCTGAGGCTTGATGGATGGACAATGCTACAGTCTGAAGTCCGATGTGGTAAATCCTGCCATGACTATGGATGGCATGTGTTCACAGAGCTACATTAAAGATCACATTTCATTTTCTCAGATTCTGGTTTTGGTTTGTTTTCACTGACTCAGCAAACTCCACATATCTGGTGCTTATTTAGAGTAAAATCAAGCACTCGCAAAGACATTCTGTTCAAGTCTGATTGTCTCTGGAGATGAAGATGGGAAGAGCAATCACTGCTGGGCCAGCAGAGCATTACGGTTGGCCTTCATCTTCTCCAGGCGCTTGGAGAGGTGGCTGTTACTGGCCTCCAGCTCATCAATCCGATCCAGTGCTGAGCGGAGCTGCGAGAAACATGGAAACAACAAATGTTCCTTAGTGCTCACATAGAAAACAGTGAAAACAGAATACATGCCCAAGAAACCAGAAAACACAAAGCAGGGAAAGTCATGTCCCAGAAACAAGGTGGTGCTCTCACCTCTCTCTGCAGCTTTCGTTTCTCTACCTTCAGCTCATCTTCGATCTTCTCTGCGTTCTCCGACGCCCCTTTATAGCGACTCACCTGACCCTCCAGACGGATTACCTGAGGACATCAACAGCAACATGAACCGTCTTATTTAAGGCAGATAAAGTTTCAAACTTCTTGATGAAGTCAGATGAAAGTGGACTTTTAGGGAGGGAGCGAGTACAACTAAACAGATTGAAAGTTTTGTTGTGTTTTCTGGCCAAGCTACAAGAAAGACCTACAGGAGCTTTTATGACATCCCACACATCTTGACTGATCCCCTCATTGCAGCTAAAACAGCTCCTGCTCTTCTGGGAAGGCTTATGGTCAGACAATGATGTTTTGACATTTGCAGTCTCCATTTTACTTCATATCAAAGGTATGTGATGGAGCAGATATTAGGGCTGTGTGCAGGGCGGTTAATTTCTTCCACAGCAAACTCATTCATTCTAGCCTTTATGGACCTCGCTTTGTGCACAGTGGCACAGATTGCTAGAAGAGAAAAGAACCTTCCCCAAAACGGTTTGCGCAAAGCTGGAAGTAGAGAATTTTCCAAAATGTGACAGTAAGCTGAAGCATGAACATTTTCCTTCAGTGGAACTGAGAGGCCTAGATAAACAGGGATTTACAGTTGGTGTGGTCAAACACTTCTGTCAATGCAGTGCACCTATGATAAAGGCGCTCCAAAGATTTATCTTGTTTGAATATTTCTGAGATTGAACCAATTTGGGAGGGAAACACTTAAGCATGTCAGTACTTACATTTTGTTCAAGCGTGGTGACTTCCTGTTCAGATTTCACTAATTTGAATTTAAGGTCACTGATTTGTCTGTTGGCATCTCCTACAGAAAAGAAAATCAAACGACCAAAGAAACTTAATGATCATTTTAATTATTATGCAACTTTACTGACAACAAATTCACAGAATTTTCACAAATCCATTTGTGAATACTACAACAACAAAAATAAACAGAAAAAATGAAACTGAAGAATTGCAAGGGGTAGATGAGGAAGATTAAACAGGATGAAAGATTAAAAAGGCCGAAAATGATCAAGACTCACTCTGCAGTTCTAGCAGATGAGAGTCCATCCCGTTCTCCAGACCATCGTTCTCTGTATTCTGAACTCCTTCTGTGACGATCTTCTGTCTCTGATCCAGCTGAGACTGCAGTAGCCTCACCTGTTCACACATTCAGAAGCACATTTCATATACTTGGCTAACATCTGATTAAACAAATCTGCAGTGGAGGTGATTTCCATGAGAGCCAATTTTATAATACAGGCAACTCACCTGATCCTGTAAACTCTCTCTTTCTTCAAAAAGTTTTTTCAGCCGAAACTCTGAAACAGCAGAAAAAAATAAGTCCAGGAAACAGTCATATTATTGTAGCCTGAATCTTTTTATGGTTTAACACTGATTCGGTACATCTGCCTTTCATTATAGCTTTATTGATTGTGAGTACAGTGCCCCTTTAATCGTGTTGGAAAAGATCTGTGCCGATCCTTCCTGAGAACATTATGAGTGATGCATTATGTGAGAATAATAATAAATCCTGTACATGGAAGTTGAAAGCTCCATTAAGTAAAGTCCTTTGACTAGTTGTGGTTTTTCAAACACACTTTGCATGTGTTGTGTCTGAGCAGCTGAAACATGATAGAAAATATAAAAGGACCCAATGTAGATCCTTGAAAAACTAATCTAAAACTCTAACTCTGAAGTTATCAGTTCTTTAAGTTCTTTAAGTGTACTGGGCACCAATTTGAAGCCTTTCTGCTTCCTCAAGTCAAAAATTACTTAATAAAACTTTTAATTTATTCATTATGGAAAATGTCAAATGTAAAATACAGACAAATATTCTTTTCAAACAAGTGCGTTTTATTAATCTGAAAAAATACCATCAACCCATTTAACAGAAATAAAGAATTGATTTCATGTAATTGTTTTGATTCCAAATTCATTTTATTAGGACAAAAAACAAAACAAAACAAGTTTACTCACAAAAATAAGACCTGAATGGTACACCGAATTATTTCCCACAATTTGACACACACACACACACACACACACACACACACACACACACACACACATAATTACCATTATTAACATATCTAACTGGTAAAATTTCCTCAAATGATAGAAGGAGACTGATTACATATTTTGAAACATCACTTCTAAGTCAGGCAGTTAAAGTTTACAGCTGCTTACCCTTGCACAGTGTTGCAATTAACTGTCAAGAAAACAATTTTCAAGCAGTCAGCTTATAAAAACATGTCAGTAAAGAACAGATTTATAGGTGAATGAATTAAATATTCACTTTATTTATTTGATCAGTTCAAATACTTAAGTACTGATAACAGTACTGATGCTTCATTGATATTTCAGTCTAATAATTTAGAATCTAAAGCTCCAACACTGTGACTACTAAATCATCATTTCCTTCATTCTTGTGATTTTAAGAAATGCTGCACTCAGATTTTTTATTTTTCCTGCAGTCTGAACATGACTCTCTTTGTCTTCTGCCGTATTTCATGCTAGTCGCCACAGAAATAAACTTTCCATCTTCAGCAAGAGTCTCCATCTCCATCTGCTGGTCATCCCGCTCCTCGTTGATCTCCTCACAACTGTCAGTGTCTCCAGCCAACTCCTTTGAATTTTTGGCAGCTACTACGTGACAGCTTTGACTCTTGAATCTCTTTGAACTTGTTGACGAACCCAGATTTGACCCAGACACCTTTCCTGTGGCCTCTTGAGGTTTAGTGAAGTAGGAGTCGATAAAAACAAAAGGCTCCGAGCAGCTTGTTACAGTTGTTTCATCTATATCAGCAGGATTTCCTACAAACAATTCTACCACTTCCATCTCATGGGTTTTAGACATGATCCTTTGTGCCTTTTGGTCAGCATTCATAGGACCCAGAGTATCTGCATACAGTTTACTTGTGGAGGCTACTTCCAACATCCTTGAAGCTGAATGGTCTCTCAGTAGGCCTAAAGGTCGGGTCAGACGTTTTGCCACATGTTTATTAAGTGCAGGATCCATCATGTGGCCAGTTTGCTCTTTGTTGTGCTGACTAGGCTTGTTCTTTAATATATTTTCCACATCTGAAGTCCACTTTTGAAGAGATCCCAGGATTTCTGAGAAGATTTGCGAGATTTCAACTACAAAAACTTGATTTCCAGCAAATCCTTGGTGGATATTTTGAGTCATCTTTTCCAAACCAGCACAGATGTCCAGCGGGGCAAATGATGTTGATGTTTGAATGTTACGTTCTGCACATTCGGAGGAACTTTGTCTAGCTGGTTCATGAATCCTCTGGTCTTTAAGTTCTTTGGGTGATCGAGCTCTTTCGTGAAATGTGTCTTTATCCACCTGAATCTCTTCCAGACTACCAGAAATATCACACTTTTGACTTGATACACTAAGCAGGACCACTTTGCTATCCTGAATGACATGTTCAGTAGGATGATGAAAAAGTTTTGATTTGAGAACAGGTGAAACAACCTTGGGGCATTTTTCTGAATTTTCCTGAATTTTGCTGATCTGTTCACTAAAGGAGTGTGTCTCTTCTGTTGGATCCTGGTTTGCTGGTGCTGTTGAAACCAGCCCAAATTCATTTTTAGCTTTGGTTGCAATTTTTGGTTCATATATCTTACAAGCAGCCCCTGGCCTTTCTTTATTCATACGTACTTTGGCTCCTTTCTTTCTATGCAGAAGACACCCATGTTGCCTGCTCTGTATTTTCTTGATTCTCTTGGGTCTTGGTTGCTTGGTTCTTGCAGCCTTGTTTCCTCCTAGATGTTTGTCAGCTGTGTTTCGTCTTTCTATGGGCTGTTTGATCGACTTGCTTTTGCTGATGGTGGAAATGTCATTTAATGACTTTGACCGTTTAAGAACCTTCCAGAGGTAGTTTTTCTTGTTGTTCTCAGGTGGTCTGTTGCCTTCTTTTCTCTCCCACTCTTTAGTTTTTCCTGAAAGACCAGGAAGAAACATTGGAGGACCAAACACAGCTGACTCTTAGAGAAGTAAAACATAAATTAACTGTCTAGAAGAGAATTAACTGGCTTGTGGTGATGAAGGAAGGAGGCGATCAGAGGGATTAAACGTCGATTCTTGAATTAATCTTCTGTAGCAAGAAATCGAAGAGCTGATTTTAAAAATCCAGATACGATGCTGAAGCGATTGAAACCATTTGAGATTTTTATCAAAATTAAAGAAAGATTACACAAGCGTGTTTTTGTTAGAGACTCATTCAGACATGCACATCATGCAATATTTTAAAAAAAGGGAAACAAAAACAAACAAAAAAGAAAATGGTTCAGTAAAGTAAAAGGAGATGAAACATTACAAAAATGAAATTACCAATGCCAAGTGAAAATAAACTACTCCAGTTTTATGCTAACATATCTCTAAATTTCATATGTCATATTCCTGCCTCAAACTTGTGTAACTAATAATAATGACTTAAAATATAACAACTTTTAAAAGTTACAATTTGTTTGACTTTAAAAGTCAAAATTGTAATTTACAAACTAATATCCTGAATAAAAATATGTACTCTTGATTTTAAAAATGAACACACTGAATTACACCTTTTAAAACATCGTAGCAATTCCGACAATTGTAATTTCAAAATGTTAACATTAAAAATAAATGTTTTGGTATTAAAACTATAATATGGTGTTGATAAGTTAATGCTTTATTTGCATTCACATTAACTACTGTAAAGTTAGCACCTATTCTTCTACATGTACACTTGCATAATCATAAATTATAAGTTGGACATACAGCAAAAAAAATAAAATAATAAAAACAATAACAAAAAAATAGTTAATATTTATAATAAATGTGTAAATAATTAAAAGAACTGCATGGGGCTGCATGGTGTCAACGCATTAGCATGATTAGCTCGTTAACGTGTTGACGCTGTCCAGCCCCACGCACAGGGCGATCTGCGGTAACTCGCTAACATGGATTTGCTGCATTAATGCGGTTATGGCGTTAACATCATTTTAACGAGATTAACGCTCACAGCACTAATTCTTATGAAAGGTTTATTTGGGTCCTACCAAGCATGCTCTCTCTGCCACCTTGAGGAGACTCCTGAGCCAGTCGAGAGGCAGATTCTGCACTTATATCGTCCTCGTTCCCACCGAGTTCTGCATCCCCATTGGTGGTAATGTCAGGAGAGATGGCCACCCCGTTTTTCTGTCCAGCAGAAATTCATAAAATCAGTAATCAGTCAGCAACATGATCAATACCAGTCGCCCTCTGTGTGTGAACGTTGGTTCTTGTATTTAGTCAGAAAGCCTACAGTTCTTTTTAAAAATCTTAAACAGCTGCACAGATGTTCACATTAACTGTCCTGTGACAGTTAACAGATGTCACGATGTATTTGCATAAGATTTAGAAATTATTTTTATAAGCTTGCCATAAAATTTAAAAACAGCAAACTAAAATAAATATTCTAATAACATAAACCCCTCTTTTAAATGCTTTAAAAGGAACATCGTAATTTTACTAAAGAAAGTAATGAAAGTTTTAGAGAATAAATTCTGAATTAGTTTAATTTTTCAAAAAGTTAGTTTAAAGATGCTGAAAAATGTTGAAAAAGAGTTTAGATACTGACACAGTTTCAAAAGGAATGAGTGCCGACTTTCCCTACAAAAGAAAAGCAAACAAATAAACAAAAAAACCCTAAAAGAAACTTTTTTGCAAGTATAAATTTAAGTGGTTAAAGTGCAGAGAGAATAATCTGTAATTTAGCAAAACATGTTTCAAAATAAACTTTCACATTTAGAGCAGGGCTGGACTGGGACAAAAAACCAGCCTGGGCATTTTGACTAGAGACCGGCCCACCAGGTATTAAAGACATAAAGCCTTTGAATGAAAAGAAATGCTTTTGTGACAGTGATGTACACTGTCTTGTTGGTATATGTATGATTTCTATACATTTTACGTCAGATAAAAATGTTGGTCGTAAGATTCAGATAATTATTTAATAAAAGCTAGACATTTTAAATGAGAATAAGAAAGAAAAGTACTTCTTTGTGCCCCCCTTTCCCTGTTAATGCCCTACCTGGCCCCCTGGCAAAACTTTGCTAGACTCTGCACAGTTACCAGCTGTCAGCTACTTAGAAAAGGATCCTGGTGTTATTAGTCTCTCAGAAACAGTTCATAACTTCCCTTCAACTCATTCATGTCACCTAAAAGGTAAACCTGTTTCTCCATCACCTGTTCAGCTCTGATGATTCAGTAAGGACATCTCCTGGTTTCATCCTAATGTTTCCCTCTCACCACATAACCAAACCGATATCATATCTCTATCAGTAACATCATAGCACCCGCCCAGCTGTGTAGAAACTCCGTCATGCTAGCTCGCACGCAGTATGAGTTACTGTAACTGACTGTAAAAAGTCAGCACAACGAAAATAAACTACACCTAAACTTAGTTTATATCCGACCCAGATAGACTGCAGGTCATAACTTCTTACCTGAAATTCAGTTCACCTGATACTCGGACAACTGAGTTATTTTTACACATTAGCCAGCATCTGGCCAACACCACCTCTCATTGTTCATGCTGTTACAAAATAAATAAATAAATAAGTCATCGGCCCGCCGGCCAGTCCAGCTATGATTTAGAGGCACAAATCGAAATGTTAAGAAAGTTATAAACTTAATTAACTTTAATTTTAATTAACTTTAATTTTAACAATATAATTTATGCTAAAATGGACTATGGCTATTTAGATGAAAGCTTTTCATTTTCATGTAAATATATGTATTCAATTACATTTATTTAGATAATTTTTTTTTGAAACATTAAACAATTTGATCAATTAAAAAATAGTTTTAAAGGAGTAAAGAAGCAATTTTGCAAAAAAAAAAAAAAAAAAAACCCACTGGAAATTAAAAGTTTCATTAGTTCATTGGAACTCTGTTCTGTGGTGAATAAATAGGACATACAGGGAAATAACAGTAATAAAAATATAAAACATGAGGGATCTAAAAAGTTAATTTGTGTAATAAAGCTGTAATTTGACAAAAAAGGGCAAATTTAAGTCTTTTTTAACAGGTTTACATACCTAAAAAAGTTAATTTTAAATTGACACAAGGTTCATTAGAATAAGAACAAAATTTAACAATTAATCTTGTGTAAGTGCAATGCATGAGATTTTAGGTGAAATGAAACTCAAAGGTTTTTCAGATTGTTTTTTAAAGAAGGTTTTTATATGTTGTTAGTTTATGGAACTAATGTTCAGTTTTAAAATGATAAACTGATGAAATCAGATGTATTCTAAACTCTGAGCTCTTCCTGCTGCTCTTCAGAGTTTGATACCTTTAGTAAATCTCGCAGTCGAACCACCTCGTCTCTGAGCCGGTCACGCTCAATGCAAACAATGTCCGAGATTTCTCTGTGCCGTTCCAACGCCTGAGCGACAACGAGCGGGGAGGAGAGGAAAGAAGTAAGCAAGTAAGAAAGAAAGAAAAGAGATAGTGAAGGAAAGAAAAGTAAAACCCTAAGAAAGAAGAAGTGAAGCTTCAGACTTAAGTTTGAAAATCGTAAAGCACTGAATGAAACCATACCCCGATTTTTTTGTCTTTCCACTGCAGCGCTTCCTGCAGGTCAGAAACTTCCTGACAGTAACTGCTGCTCTTCAAACGCAGGTCAGTCACTTCCTGTTCACCACAGACCCAGACGAGGGCAGCAGAAAGCAGTAAAAATGAGTAAAGAGCAGAAGAAGGAGGAAGGAAGGAAAAAGAAGAGGAATAGGATGGCCACACGGCCCATACAAGCACCTGGACGTCCCAGTCAACCGTCAACATAAACTGTCATACGAGTTTTCTAATGAGCAGGCTTATATATATATATATATATATATATATATATATATATATATATATATATATATATATATATATATATATGTAAATACATATTATTGTAGGGATGTCAAAGACATGTTGCCTATTTATACTGTAAGCCTTTTTTTATGCAGTGTATGAATTCACTGGTGTACAAAGTTATCAGATAATTTCCTTATATACTGTTACAAAGATGTCGAATGAATTACAAACCGATTTGTTTGTTTGGTGTCATATCTATCTCTGTTTTTTGCTTCACTTTTTGGACTTTGTGTGCTCAACTGTTTCTGCTACATGTCTTCGCTGTAATTAAAAGTAATATAGTGTGTGCGTGTTAACCAACCGTGAGCAGCTCCTCAGTCTGTCTCAGAGTTTCTTTCATGTCTTTGAAGTGAAACTGCAGTAAGCTGTGAGCATGACGCTCACGCTCCCACTCCTGAAAACACACACGAACACACACTGATAAACAACAACAGCAGACGAAAAAAAATAAATCCTCAAATCTGCAGTTAAGATAATTACAGACATGGTAAAAAAAAGAAGACCCTCTTTAATTGCTTATGCTTTATGTACCAAACGTAATACACATCTAATATTACGCCGTGTCTTTATTTCACATTATTTAACTGTTCGTGAAGAACAAACTCCAGCCTCACTGCTTCCAAAGGAACTACGAGGGTCGGTAACACCAAGGTGCATTTTGAGCAGTTCTGAAGTTTCAGGTGTGTTAACATGGAGGTAAGGAAGACATAATCAATGATCTTAGAGAAGCAACTGCTGCTTCCCGTCAATCTGGGAAAGGTTATGAGTTCATTTCAAACAATCTGAGGTCCATCATTCTACGGTGAGAGAGATTATTCACAAGTGGAAAACCTTCAACGCAGGAGAGGACGTCCCACCAAACTCACCCCGAGATCACACCATGCAAGTCTCAGAGAAATGATAATGTTTTTTTATTGAATCCTTTTTACTGATTACATGTTGTGAAATGTGCGTTCTGGGTTACAGATCGCTGTGAAACAAGGAAGTAAGATACTCTGAGAACGCTGTAATCTCAGAGGTGTTGGTGCTTCAGAAAGCTGAATGTATCACAGCCTGTAAGAAGAATTTCAGCCTTTACATTTGAGGTTAAAGCTCTCAAAGAAAAAAACAAAACGTCTTCAAGAAACTTAAAGAAGCCCAGACGTTTTTCTTTCCAAGATCCATAACTACGATGACCTGGATGACTGAGAACCTTCACAGATGAAATTTTAGGTATATTTAATTTTTTTGGTAATAATTCGGTTTTTGTATTTATTTCATGTTTTTCATGTTTTTCACTGCTGTAATCAAAATCATATAAGCTGCTGCACTGAACAACTTTCCCTTCTTGTGACAAGAAAGTGAACTGAAAGTTTGAGTTAAATCTGAGGCCGTTAGTGTCACAGCTGAAACTGGGTAATAGCACGATGATCCAAAGCACGGCAGCAAATCTCCGTTAGAAACAAGGTGCCGCAAACGTACAGACCTCAGCCCGACTGAGACACTTGTGGTTCTATATTTGGGTTCAGTTTTTGTCAAATAAATGAGACACAGTGATGATATATAATGATGATACATGGACTTTCTTTTTCTTTGACTGTATTCATATCAAACGTGGTTGCAAATATAAATATATACAAATATGTGACCTTGTGTGCATCGTCGCAGCGGCGCCGCGTCTCCCACAGCAGCTCCTCCATGTCGTTGAGCTCCTCCCTCAGCGTCTCCACCTGATACATCAGAGTCGACTTCTCATTGTGCAGTTGAGCGTTAGAAACCATCGCTTTACGGTACTTCTCCTCCGTCTCCGCCAGAGAGTCCTACAGTCACAAAATAGGTTTTTATTTTTTTCATATTTATCACAGTAAAGCCCTCGAAACAAACTTTGTACATTTAATTATTTATTATTCATTAATTCATTATTCAACATGAGCACTAAAACTGGTGAGTGCTTGAGACAGATTTATTAAAATCTTAATGAATTCAACTTGTTTCAAACACTAACGAAACTGTTTTATGGTTTTTTAAACGTGACCTTCATCTCTCTGATGGACGCTTCGGTTTCTACGGAGAACGACGTGTCACAGCTTCCTCTGCGAGATGAGGCTCCACCCAGCGAGGCCAGAGTGGCTGCTGACAGCGTCGACGCCGTCCTAGAGCCCTGACACAAAGATGATTACCAAATTTATATCAGATCTTTTTAAATAAATTAATAACAAAAAATGTATTTACTTGGTAAAATTACAGTATTTTAGTTTTTAAAAAATAAAAATTAAACAAATTTTACACAAGTTTAAAAAACATATGATGTTTTTAAAAAGATAAAATAAAATCAAGAGTGGGCTCACTTTATCTGGGAACTCCTTGTCTGTCCTCTCCTCCACCTGAACACAGAAACACTGATTATTGATATGACTGATTGAGTTTTACTGTAAACTTCAATGAGTGAGGCTGCGAGCAGCCAGCAGGGGGAGCCACAGAGTTAGACTTAGACATCCAGAGATGAGAGCTCACCACTGGGCTTGCCCGAGCTGAACTGGCCCTGGAAGAGGCCCGAGAACCAGAACCCAGAAACCCGCTGTAGTCCGAAGGCTGGACATAGGAGGAGGAGGGTACAGAGGATGTAGGAAAAGAGGAAGGATGAAAAGGAATGAACGCAGGTGAAAAGGAAATAAGAGAAAGGAGAGAAAAAGGATGGAGGGAGAAAAATTAGGATTGAAGGAAGGAAGAAAGGAGATGAGAGAAAATGAGGATCAAAAATTAAATGTGAAGGAGACACAGGAAGGAGGTAGAGAGGGAAGGAAAGAAGAAAGAAAAGAGTTGGTGTCATCAGTTGTTTATCACTTTATCAAGATGTAAAAATAAATCTTTAGAAAACTGATCAAACTCATTAATGATCAATGGAACTTAAATGTTTTGATTAATCAGGATGAAATCAACATGCGGGTCAATAATGAGTTTGATCATAAGACAGGTTTGCTCTAACTTCACTGCTACTCAGTTTGATCTTCTACTGAGCTACACACAACCACAGGAAGTGATGTCAGAGAGTCAGACCCTATAGCCGTGGCAGCGAGGAGCATCACAGAAAAATGCTGAAGGCTGCAGACAGGAGGAGATGACCAGACTCTTTATTTTCACAAGAAGTGACCTCACAATGAGCAAGCTCACAATGTGACTCAACCTCCTGCTGTGATTATTAATCGGCCTCCTGTCCCTTTCCTGCTTACAGCTGCCGCAGCAGCGTCCCTGTCTATACATAACCTGCAGTAATCAGCATGAAGCTCTGCAGCTCTGAATGAGCTGCTCATATCTACTCTTCACGTTCAACCTCTGTCATTTACCATCAAAATGCTTCATACAGCAGCTTAACGAGCCGCAGTCCATTAGCAAAACCTGAGCAGTGTCCATAAAAACCCAGTTTTTATGGAGTAAACTCTTCTGTGGTTAAAATGCTGAGATGTGAACTCACCCTGAGGCTGCCTCGACTCCCCACTGACATCCTTTCCTCATCGTCAGAGATCTGCAATCAAACAAGCAGAGCATCAACAGACAGCACAGTTCTTCACGTCATTGATTCTGTCGTTGCACAGGCTTTACCTTACAACATAAAGCATCGTGAGGTGACTGCTGCTGTGGTTTGGTGCTATGACATCCCCAGGCTGAAAAATCTTCACAACAACACTCAAACGGTCTGAGAAAACCATTCAGTTTACTAGACCTGAGTTAGACCTAGGGCTGCACGATTTTGCATAAAATGAGAATCACGATTTTTTTGCTTAGAATTGAGATCACGATTCTCCCACGATTTTCTTTTCATATATAAATATTTATTGCACTTATTAACTGCACATCAACTACGTAACAGTTGAGACTGAACATAAAAACAATAAATGAACATAAAAACAATAAATGTCTCACATTTTGTCGTTGCCGCAAAATGTTGTACTGCTTGTAATTCCGTCTCCACCGTTGCTCGACACTGCTTGTATAGAGCAGGTAGTGCAACACTTGAAAAATAGTTGCGGGACGGCACTGTGTAGCGTTTGTCTAGGGTGTTGATCATTTTCCTAAATCCCTCGTTTTGGACAGTGTTGATGGGAGCCATATCTTTAGCCAGGTGATAAGTGATAGCCTCCGTAATTTCTTTGTGCCTGCGCGAGTTCGACGGGTATGGGGAAGCGCTGTGTAAGGTTCCCGTTATTGATGTTTGGGTGGTTGACCAGGACAGATTTTCTCCTGTCACTTTCTTGGCCTTTACAGCTTCGTCATCTCTCACGTGCTCTCCGTTGTTTTTTCCCTGCCAATTTTAGCAGCCAGCTGGCTTCTGTATCACGTGGTATAAGGCTCCGCCCTTGTCATTTGTTGAGCAGGAAGAAGGAGCGCTTGTTTTCATGCAGATTATGTCCCGTTTCAAAATGCGATACTATCGTCATCTCTTTTTTTAAATTTTTTTTTTATTATTAAATCGTTGTCATTTGGAAATGATCGCACATAAGTCTGAATTGAGATCGCGATTTTCTAACGATTAATTGTGCAGCCCTAGTTAGACCTGAGTGTAAACTATCCAGAGCTCACTGGATGATCTAATGTTCTTTAAAAGTTGATCCAGCCTTAGGATGTTGCTTTGTGTTTAAACTTTAGGGGACCAAACACTTAGACCTCCTGGTGAGTTAGTGGAAACTAACCATGCCTACAATGATGTCATAGTGTCCCAAATAAAACTTTCCACACACGTCGTCACTGGACGTGTGATATTCAGAGTGGACAGGTAACACGCGTGATTTTTAATTTGTTAAAGAAATAAAGAAACAGAAAAACAGGAAAATGACAGGAAAGAGGTACAGACCGACGCGTGCCTCCGAGAGTGGCGAGAATACCGCTCACTATCCTCCTGAAAGGCCACAAAGTAGAAAGCAGGTTAAAAGATTGAAACCAAAGAATAAGGCGGCAGGTGTCCTCTGAACACGCTAAACAGCAGGTTATTGCATGATTGGCACGGTCTAATAAAGCACAAACACATGAAGGCTGCTGCATGCAGACAAGAAGCATGGGGGGAGAAATGACAGACCATAGCCTGTCAAAATACTACAAAAATTTTGTAGTTCTTATTTTAAAAAAAGAAAAAGAAAAGAAAAGTAATAAAAGAGGTCTGTTTAGGGGAGTCGAACACAGTGTAAAAGTATAAATACAATAATAAAAAATGTGGATACACAAAAAGCAGTTAAAAGTAATGTTCTATTAATTTAAAAATAAATGAAAATTGACACAAATATAAAAATTAATATTAATTAGAATTAAACAGAAATCAGACGCAGGTGTGAAACAGTGGCAGCTGCAGAGACGTGCGAGCAGGAACGGTAACTGGGAGGATGATAACTGATAATCTATCAGACAGGATTAAACAGGCCGTTAATCTGAGCCTGTCTGAGCACGTGCAGAACAGACAACAACAACAACAACAACAGACAGTGGCGTCCTGCTGACACATGAAAACTCCTGCTGTTACGCGCTTTTAAAAAAAGGAGCTGGGTAAATGGGGTCAGGCTTTAGGATTGAACAGAGACAAAAAATCAGCTGGTTTCACTCAAACATCTGGATTCAGGCTCAGTTTTATTTGACTTTTAACATAACGTTAAACTGTGCTCATGTACATGTAGTTTACATTAAGGTAATACTGTTTTATTCTTTTTTATATTTTTATATTCATTACATTTTAATATGCTGCTGTGTTACATGATATAAAAGATACCTCAGTGTTGCTTTTACTTACATCACGTTCCATTAAATCGCATTAAAGTTTAAACTTTTATTCAACTTTAATTTATGTTGAATCACATTGTGTTAACAAAATTAAATTCAATATTTGATGTATTATCGTCACGATCTCTGTCCTGTAATATGAACTCAACATTTAATATAAAATTATGGCATTTGCAATACAATTTTATTTTCTTTCTTTTATATTTATATCAAACAAATGACATTATTAGTATTTTATTTCAAACTGTGACACTCTTAAATGTAACTCATGTTAATGTGTACAGCTTAGAGTCACATGGGAGGCTTCAAAGGGCTGGTTTATTTTATGTTACAAAGAAAACAGGTTCTGTTACATTATTTAAAATATTGATTATAATTATAAAACTCTAAAATCAGATACTTTTTCTTTCTTTTTTTTCTATTTTTTAATGACTTCTAATACAACGCCTATTTAAATTCATTTCTGTTACACTGTACATTGTTTCATTTCTAATGATGCATTGCATTGATTGCATTTTGCATATACAGCTCATGTAATATGCTACACTGTTATCTAAATGTAATCATTATGTACTTACACGACGGGTATTTTTTATTAGACCGTGTTTTATTATTACTCGAGTCTTGTTTTAGAGTCATATGATTGACTATGAGCTGTTGCACAGGTAATATGATGAAACGGCCCTTTATGTCCACTGGAGCTTTCATGTGTCAGCCTGACACTCGCACAGAGTCCTACCATCCACTGCTCAATGTGACCCCACTTATTATCCACACCGTAATACTTCTGTAGAGGAGGACGAAGAGGAGGAAGAGGAGAAGATCAAAAGGGGGAAAGGATAAAGTTTCAACTATTCAAAGACAAAATATGAAATCTGTTTGCTTTGTCCTTCTGGGGACACCAGCTGGGTGGAGTTAGTGCAAAGCCCCACCCAGCTGGTGCCCCCAAAAAGATAAAACTAAAAGAAAGAATGAGTTAAGGTTGAATGGAGGACTTATTCATACCTTATGACTGTGAAACAGCTAAAGGAAGAACGAGAGGAGAGAAAAAACAGGTCAGAGAAGCCAGAGATCAAAGGTCAAAGGGGCGTCCAGGGTCAGATAATGAAGAAAGAGGACACAAACAGACTGCAGCTCAGTGGGAGATAACGGCTGAGACTTTAAACCCAGAGTCTGCTTCTCCAACAATTTCAAAGTAACTACACATTTATAGAAATGTAACTATTTAACTTCTTGTTTGATTTTCACAGCAAAAGCAGTTTTTTACTTTGTCAGAGGCTGATGATGCTCAGCTCTTTTCTGAATCTCATTCATCAGTCAATCACTGATTAATGACCCGTCATTCAAAGCCCTTTCTTATTTTTTATATTTTTGGAATAAGAAGCAAAATCAGAAGAGCTGATGAAAACAAACTAATCATTACAAACAATCAGTAAACAGACACACTGTAATAATTTGTTGTTAATAAAGTTGTTCTGAGACTCACCACAGCAGGACAAGGCCGGGTTACCTCCATACTTCAGACCGAGCGGTGACTAAAGGCTCAGTCAGACTGGCCTTTGACCTCACACAAACACAATTTGATGACTTCCTGTCTTTGTTTATTCTTACTCTTTAGTAAACTGAGGGTTTTTTTACGGCATGCAGCCCTGCTGCACAGCCTGAAATTTTATAAGATAAGACTTGAGGACAGGAACAGTGTTTACTGAGGTCAAAGGTCATTAGAATGAATGAATTAACAATAAGATGGCCTGCTTTTTTAAATTTAACTGTTCTTATTTACGTGGTTTTAAAACATACCTGAAGAAGTCAGTTTTTCCTCCTTGCATCAAACTGTTTTCACAAGCTTGTAAAATAAACTGTTTCCCTGTGAACTTGTGAAAAAATAAAAGTCTGCTAACCTCTTTCTGTCGCTCCAGCTCCTTCATGCGGATTTCTCGGGCCTCGGCTCTCGCGGCCCGCTTAGCTGCCAGCCGCGCCTCTGCCTGAACACACACGGAGATCAATACATCAGCCAAAATTTTGTGATTAATAACCAATTACCGGGTCACAGGTTTCAAATGCTAAGAGTCAGCAATAAAAAAAATTATAATAAAATTTTTTTTTTAAAAAAGGGGTTGATAATAAAACATGAATGTTATGTAATTTTAATAAGAATGTAAGTTAAAATAAAATAAATAAATAAAAGCCTCATTCAGCCGTCTGTTCGTCATTGAGCAATAACTTGATCAAACTCCTCTCAGTTTTAATCAATACACTCAGTGATGTCATCAGTCACTGTTAGAGACCATAAACCTGAACCACTTCCCGCTTTTATTAAATTAAATTCTAAATGTAAAACTAAAGCTGATAAAAAGTAATGACAGTAAAGCTTAAATTAAAAAAAAAAAAATTCACACCAAAATAAAGAAAAAAATGTCATGAAAATTACATTTTAATAAACAGTTTGTTGGTTGTTTTGAAACTTTTTTTTTTTTTACACTTCTTATTTACAATCTTTCATTTTTATTTTAAGCATTAAATAATTATGTAAACAAAAGTAAAAAAAGTTTGTAAACTAAAAATATTTTATCTGAAAAAAATAAAATTATTAAAAACAACATCTTACTTGCAATAATAATCTAAAATACTGTGCAAATGTAAAACAGTAAATATATTGGTGTGAAACTGATGTAAATGTTTGAGGTCTGATTCTTTAGGTGAGTCTCAGGTGAGTCCAGCAGGGGGCATCTGTGTGTCTCTCAGGTTAATTCAAAAAAGATTTATCAGCACAACAACAGCATTATTATAAAGTACAGGTGATCACAGTCAGACACCAGTTGATCAATTACTCCACAGGAGACATCGTCTTAATTACTGTATCAATCTATAGGCGTCACGTAGGGCTGTGCGATATGACCAAAATCTCATATCCCGATATAAGACATCTATCGTCCCAATAACGATATAAATCACAAAAATTGAACATTTTCTGTAAATTCTGTGAATCTCGGGCAGCTCGACTTGTGTGAAGTGTTTCCAGCTGGGCATCATGTACCTGGAGTCGAGTGTTTTAACTGATGCATGAAACTATACATTTTTAGACACAAGTTGTAACAGCCGCCGTTTTCATTGTGAGTATTTATTACACGGCGTGCTGAGGGGAAAAGCCTGTTCTAACGTTTGAGTCTAAGGTTTATTTTTTAGCACCTGACGGCTCTTTTTTGCTTCTCATCCATAAATACTCTGCATACTCTTTCACGTGATTCAGTTTATTTTGAAAAGTCTCAACAGGATCTTGAGCTTTATTGTGAAAGGTTTATGTGGAAAATAAACAAGCGGACATGCGATGGTTTTACTGTCGTTGTTGCTAAAGACAACGCATAAAAACAGGCGCTTGTCCGTCTGTAGTGTGGTTATATTAAATATAAGAGAAAGAGAGAACTTTAAGGAATTAATATAGCCACTACAGTGACCATCAAAACGATGAAAAAATATGAAACAAACGATAGCGTAAAATGAAACAATAGATGTTTTTATATCGTCAGCCGATATATATCGTTATATCGAACAGCCCTAGTGTCACGTGATTGGCTGCCACAAATCACCTGATAACACACGCCTCAGCTCAGGTATGTCTAAAAAGAAAAGGTGTCCACACTTGTGACAACATTAGAAATTACTTAAATTACCAGAGAAGAAAAACTGCTGTTTCCAGGACACCACTTAAAAGGACAATACACCCGAGTGTGCAAACACCTGAGTGTGCAAACACCTGTCAACATTTAAGCTGTGTGTGTTCCGTCACTGCAGGAGGAATGTGGTTCATCCACCTCTCTTCATACCTGAGACACTCCCTCCATCTAACTGTCAGCACCCACCTGAGCCACAAATGATTATTTTGATAGTCGACTAGTCACCAATTATTTTTGCAATTAGTCAACTAATCAGATTGGACGTAAAACATACAGCTTATTGCACCAGCATGCATCTGCTCTTATATAACTATCATTAGCTTACAGCTTGAAGTGTTTAAGGTATGTGATAACCAAAAATAAAGATAAGATGATAGTTTATTAAATTTTTAATGAAATTTGCAGATTGTCTTGGTGGAGTTTAATAAACTCAGCCGTCTGCTCCTTGCTATCTAAAATATAACAGGACACCGGAGTATATTCTCGAGCATCTCACACTTCTGATAATCAGTTGTGTGCTTGACGTTTATTCAGCTGTGTAAAAACTATAACTTTAATCTCAGCCAAACCGATTTACTCAGGAACAAATAAAATACTGAAAGACGGTGGTGGGTTTGGAAACGATTTGCCGGGAGTCTGGTGTTCTCGCTGGCTCTAGTGAACCTTGAACCCTGGCTAGCTATCGGGCTGGTGGGTAACAGACGTCTCCCAAAACGTCGGAGTGCTTTTGAAAATATGTGGTGTCTTGATAAACTGATATTTGAAGTTTACACAGCTACATTATTGCCTGAAAATATGTTAAACATTTGTTTTGTGACCCAGAAAGAATAATAAGAGTTATATTAAAACTAACTAGCTGCCGCCATTGTTGGAAACTGAGCAGGGTCGCGCTATGAATTCTGGGATAGGTTAGGCCACGAATCGACCCATCCTTCAAATCTGGGGAAATGAGGGGTGCATTTGTCGGCCGCATTTGTCGGAGTCTTCGAATTTGGACAGTCTTCGTCGTGTCGCTGTAACATAATCGGCCGACAAATGCGGGCACAGAAGGATGAGGTTCCTGAATTTGGACACAGCTACGATACCGGACACAGCTTCTTCTTCTTCTGGGTTTAACGGCAGCTGGCATCCTTGTACATGCAGTGCTGCCATCTTCTTTTTCCGTCCGTTATTACACTCTTAAATCCTACTACTTATTCCTGTGTCTTTTGGGATCTTACAAAGCTTCAAACGACGCATCAACAATTAAACTAGTCATCGACGAGTTTGATAGTCGACATAATCGTGACTAGTCGACTAATCGCGGCAACCCTACACCTGACCCATCCTTCAAATCTGGGGAAATTAAGGACGCATTTGTCAGCCGCATTTGGAGAAGTCTTCGAGTTTGGACAGCCTTTGTCATGTTGTTGTAATGTAATTGGCCTACAAATGCGGCCCCTGAATTTGGACACAGCTACGATACTGGAGACTGCTTCTTCTTCGGTGTTTAACGGCAGCTGGCATCCTTGTAGATACATTGCTCCCATCTTCTGTTTCAGTCAGTTACTATACTCTTAAATCCTACTATTTATTCCTGCGTCTTTCAGGATCTTACAAAGTTTCAAACGACGCATCGACTATAATCGTGACTAGTCGACGAATCGTGGCAGCTCTACTCAACTCTGACATCACATCTGATTTTATTTCAATTTGAAAACATCAAATTTAACAAATTTAAAAACAATTTTAAATACTTCAAACTAATTTTAATATTTATATTTTAATGCAGTTATTTTATTATATTATACATTCATTATTGTAAACGTACCTAATTTTTTTGAAAGATTTTTCATAATTTGAATTCATCTTTTTATTTTTTTTTAAATAATAAAAAAACTAGTTTAGTGTTTAAAGAATAAAAAGTACCACCAGTTTGTTTTTTGTACTTATAAACTCCTGAATATTACACTTCTACTGGTTTTAAAAAACATTTTACTTTATCAAACATGAATTTGATGGTATATTTAAACATGTACAAGATTTTTTGTCTTTACGCTGCAGTGATGATGAGTCTGCTGGTGATGAAGATGAGTGGGCTCGTCATGTTGTGACTGCTGAAATGGAGATTAATGTTTGTGCTTCAGCAGGGGATTAAGAGAGGTTGCACATATACACACAAACACACACACGTACAGAGTGTGTGTTTGTTCTCCCAGTAGGTCAGTGGGAGGGAAAACGTTGGTATTTGTGTCACACCAGACTCCAGTGAAAAAAAACCCTGATTTAACAGTGTCCACACTGCTGATTAGAAACACACACACACACACACACAGCCTTTAGGCTGTGCCTTTAGGCTGTGTGGGTGTGTGTGTTTCTGTGTGTGTGTGTGTGTGCGCGCGCGCGCATGCTTCAGGCTCACTGAATGTGGCCAAACCAGTTTCAGGGTGAGGCTCCACAGCTAGTGCCACCACCCGCTGAGAGAAGAACCACAACCGGAGCCAGCTCGACCGACGCCCAAAAGCCTCCCTTCAGCGCTCCCCTGCACGCGGGGAATCAGCAAGGTTAGACTGGTGTTGTTGACCGGCTCTGTTAGCTCAGGCTTCACATGTGCAGTGATTATAAAGGAGAGCTGGCACAGTTCAGGTCGCTAAAGACCCGACCTGAACAGGAAAATCAGCCTGACAGGTGTATGTCTGTCTGTGTGTTATCACCGAGCAACAGCAACAACAACAAAAACAAGCTCCACAGTGAGGTGTGACACATGCTGGGGGTTTTCATTGAATCTGATGAGTGTTGGGTTGGATGAAAGGATGTTTACTCCACATCCACGAAAGCTTCTGACCAGAACCGGGCAATGACAGCAAATCAGCATCTCACCTACATCATGACTTACGAGTTCTTGCCCTCATAGTTAAACTGGTTTGTACTGCAGATATGCAGAGATGCTGTTTTCCTGTAATGTGATGGGATCCAAGTGCTGCAACAGACTAGTGAGATCACCAGTCACGATGGTGATCACTGGCACACAGTTTTTAGTTGTCTTCATTTCCATTCATCTTCTCTTTTCTAAAACCAAAAACGTGTTACATTTGTAACTACACACCCTGCACTGTTTTAAAGTTGGCAGTACATACACAGTGAATATTAACGGAATTACTAACATAACGAAACAAACTAACACACATGGATGAGACTATGTAGCTTTTCATTTCCAGACCCTACTTCTCACTTTAATGAGAAAGAAAATCCATACCATTCCTACTTCAGCTGCCACACTTCAAATTTCTCATAAAAAAAAACTAGTGCTGTTAGGGTTAGTCTCGTTAAAATGACGTTAACGCCATAACCGCATTAACGCGGCAAATTTCCGTTAGTGAGTTATCGCGGATCGTCCTGTACGTGGGGCTGCACGGCATCAACACGTCAGCGCGGTTAGCTCATTAATGCGTTACCGCCGTCCAACGTCATTTTAACAAGATTAACTGTGACAGCACTAAAAAAAAAAAAAATACAGTTATCAATCCAACATTTTGTCCTTCACATCTTCCAAATTCATCCAACTGGCCAGATTAGACTCCTCGCTGGGCCAATTCTGGTCCCCAGGCCTTACGTTTGATACCCCTGAACTACAGGCGTTGTTCCATTATAATCGAGTTGTTACATCAAATGACTTCCAGTGAAGTCCTTTGTTTCAAAAATGGCAGTTTTGATTTTTGTTAAGGAGGCGCTCTCATGACTCATCAAGTGACGTTACTGTGCAGCCAATCGGTGATATGCAGTCTGTAATTTTCAGATCACCTCTGGTCACTATAAACCCAGGTCAAGTAGGTACTAAAAAAGTGTCTGGTACCAGGTTCTATCACCTGAAACAGACAGTTTACTAAAAACAGATGATAGTCAGGGCTCAGAGTTAGAAAGCAGTCAATCTACAACATCAGTCTGAGTTTCCAGCTTGAGCACCCAGGATGACACACTTTTTTTCCTCCCGATCATCATCATCATCAGGTCTTTACCACAAACCGCTCAGATGTGACACCAAACGTGACCTGCAGCAGATCTCCTGATTTAATCTCGATTTAGACTCCATACACCATCGACTGGCGTCACAGTCAGATGGAAAATATGAGGAACCAAAGATCAGCAGTTAGTGAGCAGCCACATCCGCCGCTACAGATCTGTGACATACTGAAAGTAAAACTGTACAATATTCTAAAGTATCAAACTATAGGAACACAAATTATACTCTAATTTTATCATTTCACTTTCAAATTTGAGTAAAAAATTAAAGATTTGTTCCTAATATTTTGATGTAAACACATTTTAAAATGTTAATTTTTTAGACCTTATTCAGATCTATGAATATTTTACTGTAATAATTTAATGCTTCTGATCTTCTGCTGTGAAATAAAGTCTTGGCTGGGGTCCAGAGGGGCCCCTGAGCAGTGTGCGGCCCTGGGCTCTAAACAGCTGGGACCAGCTGGGACTCACAGAAACGTTTCTCTGATGTAAATTTCTCCTCCTGATCGATCAAATCGACACCAGCGGGTCTATTAATAAACATCCTCACCTCCCGGGCGATCTGGTTCAGAGTATCGTCCTCTCCGGTCAGCTTCTCCCGGTTCGGGATCCTCTTCCGGCCCGGTCCCTGCGTCCCCATGGTTCCGGATGATCCTCAGAGACCCCCCGTGGTCCGGGACATGCGGCTCAAAATCTGCGGCTGAAAAAAATCCCGAATAAGCCGGATGGAGACTAAAAACTGATTTTCCTGATGCTAGGCTCCGCTGCAGGCTCCGCTTCTCTCGGGTCGGGGTCCTGGTCCGGCCCGTATCTCATGTCTCCATAGCCCAGGAGGATTTTACCTGTAGCCGAATTATCCACAAAGGTCCCCGTTAGTCCTGAATCTACCCACTTCAAGCTTAGAATGAGATGATCCAAAATAAACCGATTTATCTTCAAAGAAAAAAGGCGATTGTAATGTGATTCTACAGTTAGACTCTCCGGGATCAGAGTCCCGCAGTACGCATCACTCAGAGGTATACCTGCGGCCGAATTATCCAAAAAGGGCCCCTTTAGTCCTCGGTGCACCCACCTGACAGTTAGAACCAATAAAACCCCAGATAAACCCGGGTCGGTGTCAAAACCGGGATCCTGCCCCTGCGGTTTTGCGGTCAGAGGACGTGCGGGGCGGCTTCGGCCGAGATGCCGCAGCAGAGAGCTGAAGTTAGCCTTCGGCCGGCGTCACCACCGGAAAACCTCAGCCGGAAAACCGTAAATATCCCGCATCTGATCCCGCACCCCTCCGCGGGGACTAACCGTCACTGCAGCGTCGGTGAAATAAACGTCAACTCGTTAATCCGCCATCTTATCGGAGCTCCAGAGGAGGAGAAGGGGCTGCTAACTCCGGGACCCTGATGTACGCACGGGACGGGCTGGCAGGTGAGCCGCAGGTGGGCCGTTCCCTAACAGTGAACGCATCACGACACGCCGCAGTGTGACAGGGAGGAGGCTTTTATTGTGGAGGAATCAAACATGCATATTTACGCATCGCCGGAAGAGACCCTAGAAAATAAAAGCTGATGAACGATCAGTCAGCTTTATGTGTGTTCAGAAGTGACGTTTCCATGGTGACAGTGATCATGACGACTTTAAAGTCCGACCTCAGTTTTTGGGGAGGCAGGGAGAGTCTGGGATACTGAGCGAAACCATGGAAGCATGAAAGAAAGGGACTCCAGGAAGCAGCGTTGACAGGTGATTGATTCTATAAATGTTCCTATTGATAAGTGATCGGAATGTATTTAAATCGGGTTTAACAAACAGGAAGTGTTCAGCTCAGACCTCACAGTGTAAACACATCTGACACCGTCATTTTTCCACACCGATTTTTCCAACCTCACCACATGAACTTACTGTTTAATTTAAGCAGGACAGGAAAGACGCTCTCAATAGGAACAGATTTTCATATTAAGAGCACATTTGAATGGTTTTTGCTTTAATTTGCTGTCAAATCCTGAGAACAGACAGGATGCTTGGATGCCCCATGACTGAATAAGCGGACATCCAATAGTACTCAGTGTATAAAATATTAAAGACATTCAGCATTTCTCATGTTTCTGCCATTCTATAAAAACAGCTGCTTTTAAAATCTGATCCAATTAAAGAGGCATGAACTTCCATGTTGATGAGATCAATATGTACAGCTCCAGGGGTGTAATTTCCAGGGGGGGTTAGGTGGGTTATGACCAGTGATGGGAATAACGGCGTTACAAGTAACGGCGTTACTAACGGCGTTACTTTTTTCAGTAACGAGTAATCTAACTAATTACTATTCCTATCGTTACAACGGCGTTACAGTTACTAACAAGGTAACGCGGTCCGTTACTATTTTTCAACAAACAGACGTTGAAGCTGTGTTCAGCTTACCGCATCTTATATCAGTTGCACGGAAGTAGCTGTAAGTAATCTGGACGCTACAGCTTTAAGCAGCTGCGCGCTCCCGCGGATGGTAATCACGATCACTGTCTAGCACAACACCTGGAGCTAAGGAGGCAAAACAATCGCATGAGTGCTGCTGTTTGACAGAGGAAGAATAAAGTAGTCGTGGTAAGTCAATCACATGACCACTTAAAGACAAAGCAACAAGGTACCAGTTTTTAAATTGTGTTGATAGGCCACGTAAAACCAGATATGATAAACAATATATACGCGGCGTTTTTTCCTCAATAGTTTCGCCACGTTAGCGCTAGCAAGCACTCTCTGCTTATGAGCAAAAAAACAAAACAAAAAAAAGTTTTAGGAGTGACGGCGAGAGAAAGAGAGAGAGAGAAAGAGAGAGGGAGAGAGAGAGGGAGAGAGAGAAAGAGAGAGAGCAGGAAAAGAGAGAGAGCGAGTTTTGAGATGTGAGATTTGTGACGTTTAGCGTGTTTGGAGTGTGTAGTTAATGTGTTGTCTTGTGTAGTTAGTGTGTAGTGTTGTGGATAGTTTTGTGTTGTGTGTCAGAACAATGAGGCGACTGCTGTCTCCAGGTAGAAACAGGAGTGATACACCTGCTGCTGTCAGACCTGCGGGTATCAGGCTGTGATGTTCTCCTTTATAGTGAACAGAAATTATGTTTTTTGGAGTGGCACAAATAATTTGTGTGGCATCTTATTGAAGAACAGCTGATTGTTCTTTAAATAGTTTGAAATGGTTATTTAAAAAAAAGGGTAAAAGGTAAATGGATGCAAATAACTTTGTTGTTTGCAAAACTTGTGCATAGGATTTTAAAATTGACAATTAATATTTGCATTTGAAGTTATGAAATATGATTCATTAAACATGTTTATGGTTGTTACAGTAAAAATATAACTTTTTCTACTGTGATTTTATGTTTTTTGTCTGATTTTAGATCAATTCTGGTTATACAGTATGTCAAAATGAAAACAGAACTGTAAATTCAGGCACGTGAAGTTGCGCTAAAAAGAATGATACCAAACAAGGCAAAGTAAATAGTTTTTAAAGGTAAAATGTGGAGAGAAAATCAAGAGTAGTAAAAAATGGCCAATTATACCCTGGACCCCAGGGGTTAAACGTTCTTTTTTTTTTTTTTTAAAGTAACATAATAGTTACTTTTCCAAGTAATTAATTACTTTTAGAATATTGTAACTCAGTTACTAACTCAGTTACTTTTTTGAAGTAGTAACTAGTAACTATAATTGAATTACTATTTCAAAGTAACTTGCCCAACACTGGTTATGACCCCCCCCCCCAATTCATCAGACCCAACCAATATAACCCCCCCAATAAAATTATGCATTATCTTGCATAAATAGGCTGTTGATTTTCTTTACTCATTTCAGGCATTACCAGCAAAATAGTTGCATGTTTAATCATCTGGGAATTTACCCAGATTTATTTATTTATTTAGACAGAGATCTTGACACCCCCGCCCCAATGTTCACCACAATGTTACCCCGATGTACAGCTCTGATGTCACTAATGTTCCCTTGAACTTCATTGATGGTGATTTGTGGCCCTCTGCTGGTGAGAAGAAAAACTGCATGATGTCAGTTTAAACAGTGGAAACAGCTTCAGCAAACTCTGATTTTCAAAATAAAATCAATTGATTTACACTTTTATCTTTAAATAGTTGTGTGTGTTCCTAGAATTACTGTAGTCCAATCATCTTCTTGCCTGCCTTCTTTGAACCAATTAGCCTTCACTTTGCATGGTTTAAATCTGTGATTTCCATCATTCTTTCTTTAAGACTCTCCTTCATGCATCCCACCTCCTCCCCATCTCCAACTCAGCCAGAGCTATATTCAAGGTATAGTCTTCATCTTCACCACCACCAGCGTCCAGACTTCTTATGACAAACCACTATACTATGAACAGCAAGACATCTCCAACATAAAGAAGCTAAAGGAAGGGCAGACATCTGCCTTGAATGGATAAAGGGTGAGGAAAAAAGAAGAGACAAAAGTGGAGAGACCAGGAACGACAACTGGGAGAAAAGTGAGAGGAATACAGAGAAAGATGAATGAAGCTCAGGAGTGACATGCAGTAGTAGTGTGTAAATGCATGGAAAGTGAGAAGAAGTAAGTGAAGTAAAAAAATGCTCAGTGCATAAGAAAGCCCAAATCTATAACAGCCTATCTAAGGGATGGTTCAGGCTCGCCTCATTAACTGGGAAGTGGTGACAAAGGAGAGCAGCCTGATACTGCCAAATTGGAAACTGCCAGATAAATATAATTCATACTAATCCCATGCTTTTTCTTAGGCCAAGGAAGGGGGCACCAACTAAATGGGCTGATTCTTATATAGTGCTTTTCTACTCTCCCAGTGAACTTAAAGCACTTTACTGATCCAATCAGTTAAGTGCTTTAAGTGATTTTTAAGTACTTACTAACATTCACACGCATTCATACTCTGATGGATGCATCAGAGAACAATTTAAGTTAACTGAAGAAAGCCGGATTTCTAGGCGCAGCCAAGTGGCGGAGGGCTTTCACTTCGGTGGCCTCAGAATCTCATCTCTGCTTTTTGCGGATGATGTGGTTCTGTTGGCTTCATCAGGTGAAGGCCTCCAGCTCGCACTGGAGCGGTTCGCAGCCGAGTGTGAAGCAGCGGGAATGAGGATCAGCACCTCCAAATCTGAGGCCATGGTTCTCAGCCGGAAAAGGGTGGAGTGCCCACTCCGGGTCGGGGATGAGTTCCTGCCCCAAGTGGAGGAGTTTAAGTATCTCGGGGTCTTGTTCGCGAGTGATGGGAGAAGGGAGCCGGAGATCGACAGACGGATTGGTGCTGCGGCTGCAGAGACGCTGCACAGGTCCGTCGTGGTGAAGAGGGAGCTGAGTGTAAAGCTAAGCTCTCAATTTATCGAGTCGATCCACGTCCCTACCCTCACCTATGGCCACGAGCTGTGGGTAGTGACCGAAAGAACGAGATCAGCGGATACAAGTGGCAGAAATGAGCTTCCTCCGAAGGGTGGCTGGCCTCTCCCTTAGAGATAGGGTGAGAAGTTCGGCCATCCGGGAGGGGCTCAGAGTAGAGCCGCTGCTCCTCCACATCGAAAGGAGCCAGTTGAGGTGGTTCGGGCATCTGACAAGGATGCCTCCTGGGCGCCTCCTGGGTGAGGTGTTCCGGGCATGTCCCACCAGGAGGAGGCCCCGGGGCAGACCCAGGACACGCTGGAGAGATTATATCTCTCGGCTGGCCTGGGAACGCCTTGGTATTCCCCCGGATAAGCTGGAGGAGGTGGCTGGGGAGAGGGAGGTCTGGGCTTCTCTGCTTAGGCTGCTGCCCCCGCGACCCGGCCTCGGATAAAGCGGATGAAGATGGATGGATGGATGGATGGATGGATGGATGGATGGATGGATGGATGGATGGATGGATGGATGGATGGATGGATGGATGAAGAAAGCCGGCATAAAGATGATTGGACTAGCCCATCGTGACAATGAGTTTGACAGCATGGGAAAGGGGAAATGATATAAATCTTAGATTAGCCACCAAACACCTGGGAACCAGATTGTGTGAGTACAGAGCTTCCTCACTGAACTTACGCACAAGCTTCATCAACACAACTCCTACAGGTGAAGCAGAGGTATGAGTGTGTGTGAAAGGTAAAGCACTGTAGAGTAATATAGTGTTAGAAGTGTGTGATTTAAGGGGTTTAGTCAGTTAGATATAACTATCATTGCAACATGAAATAATCTATGGATTACAATTGAGTACTTCATTAATGCATAAAGTGCAGGTTTTATCTCTTCTTCTCTTAGCTACAGCCACAGCGGTGACTGGGAGTAACGATTAAATGTACAAACAGAATTTAAAGGCTTAGTCTATATGCAGATTTGACATGTCGGCAGTTTAGGTGTCCTGTTGTAGAATCTTTTAGTGTAACTTCGTCTGAAATCAGTCAATTTTTACAACATATCCTCTCAGCTATCTGATTTGTATACAAATTTTATTCTGCAGGATTTTAACATTTACAATCATTGCTTACATTTTTAGCTACATATATCAAAATACTTTTGAAGATTTCTTTAAAGATTTATATATATTTTTCAAATGGTCGACTAGCCACAATAAGGCCCTTTTTTCACACATTGAAATATGAAGCAAGGTTTGAACATTAATATATATTAAAAAAAAACCTGTTTTTTCTTACAATCAAGATGAATCTGAATCTGAAATTTGGGTCAAACACATCAAAAATGGTCAAAATATCAGCTAATTAAAAATACGATTTAAAAAGAATTTTTTTAAAAAAGCAGAGCACTCCTGTTACATAGAATACTTTTTAACAAAAAGTTTTAGTCACAAAAATTATTAAAATGCCATTTTCATTCAACTTTCATGTTGGAATGCACAAATATGACAGGATGCACCACAAAAACAAAAATGTCAGTAGGCAGTCTAATCCAAATAGCACAAAATGTTGAAGTTCCCACATTACTACCCTAAGTATAACAGAAAATAACTGTGTCCAGATTCACCACACCTGACACATTCAAAACCACAACCACAGCAATGTGTTATTAAAGCAACCGGTTAGGCAATACACGTTTTTGCCTACTGACAGGTGGTTACCAGGGGGGATCAATGACTGGTCTCTAAGCTTGTGTGACTGGGGCACAAGCAATAATTTTCCCAGCAACTGTCAACTTCCAGAAACTACTCCTAACTCAAATAGTAATTTGTTCTTGATTGGTAGCTGCCAGATGGTCACAAACCAATTTCTAAGCCTTGTGATTGGGGCCTTATTGACCTGTTCCTTAGATCTTTGGGTTAATGTTATGTCTCTGCAAAACCTCAATGCTAAAATCAACACAGGGAGACTGAGGAAGCAGCACAGATTGCAAATCCAGGATAGAGACGGTCAGTGAATGTGGTGTTGAAGGTGTGGAGGTGGATCAGAGTGTCAGAGGAGACTCTGTAGAAGGACAGAGTGCCAGCAGGACAGTCCACATACACTGCTACTCTGTTAGAGACAGAGGCGGTTGAGTAGGAGGATATTGTTTTGTCATTGTGCCAGGCAAAATGAGGACCATTGCTAGTGCACTGCAGACTCCAGGACTGAGTGTTGTGTCCAAATGAAGAGTCATAACTGCCTCCTTTCCTGCTGATTTGTCTGTAACTCACTGTTATCCAAACCTCTCCTCTCCACTCGACCTCCCAGTAACAGCGACCAGTCAGACCATCTCTACACAGCAGCTGAAACCAAACATCAAATCTGTCTGGATGATCAGGATATGACTGAACCTCCTCCACATGTGTCACCTTCCTGTTGTTGTCAGACAGTTTGAGTTTTCTGTTTACTGTGTTTGTGTCGATTATGAGTTTACAGGAATCTGATGGAGAGAAAAAACACAATCCAGCTGCAGTTATTGATCCATCATCTGTTCATTGATTGACACTTTGATGATGACACCTGACATCAGAGATGTGAATGAGTGATTTAACAATGTGAAGATGGTTGAATGTGTATTTTCATGAATCACATTAAAAACACACTTACACTTCCTCAGACCTGGTGCCAACCATTGGACTCCAGCAGGCTCCACCCTGAAAGGAGGAGGCGGGTCAGACCAGCACAGTCTCTTTCAGCATGCACACATGGACATTGCATCGCTCTCATACACATACTGTTAGACAGTGATAAAGGGACAGTCCAACATTTTCTCAAATACACTTCAATCCATACGTGGATCAAAGTGCTGATGATTTGGACTGATCCTGGATCTGTCAGTCCTTTGAAGCAGCTGTTGGATAAATCCATAAAGTCAAATCATGGGTCCACCATTGTAATAATTGGTGCATTCATACAAGAACATTTTAAATTGGGAAAATATTGTGTCATCATCATGATCCTTTCCCCTGACTGGACAACACAAAATGAGGAAGAAAAAATACTTGATGAGGTTACGACTTAACTCCAATCTGCACGTTACTACCCCCCCCCCCCCCCTTATTTTAACTGGGATTTACAATGGAAATGGCATTAAGAATAAACATGTTTATCGGGTTCCTCTAAAAAAAAGAAAAAAAAAAAAAAAGTTACCGATAGAAAATGTAGACATTCAGGTGGGGTAGATGTGTGCTTATAAAAGGCCAGTGTGAAATTATATGGTAAGTTGGCAGTAAACACTGGATTGTCCAAAAAGCTTTAAAGTTTTTTAAAATAGAAATAAAGCGATGTAATAATTAATAACTTTTATAGATCTATATTTTAATCACAATGGAACATAGAAAACATATCAAATTTATAGTCTAAAAAAGTGCCCCAATTTAGGAAAAACAAATTTAGCTCATTTTCACTTTGATAGCAACACACCTCAAAAAAGCTGGGTTAAGAATCAAAATTACCTCAAAAAGTAAGTGGTACCACAATAACAAGGTGGAAAAAACTTTCTAAAAACTGTGGAACTGTTTCAGAATATTGGTCAATATTCATTTATGAAGACTTTGAATGTCTTATCATTTACTATACATAGTACCATAAAATGATTGTGAATCTGGAGAAATCTCTATGTGCAAGGGAAATAGGTGAAAATCAACAGTGAATGCCAGTTTATGCTGTCTTTTTTCTAGATGGTTTAAAGGTGGTATAAAGGTGGAATTCAGTGAATGAATCTAACTATTATAACTTAACAGTAACATAGAGCTCTGTCACTTTGGCTCTTGGCAAAGGCGGTCGCACTTGTTCTCCTCTCCTCTCCCCCTTATCTTCCCTGCTTAGCCTCTTGTGTCCTTGTCTAGTCTCATGTATTTTTGTATTACTTTTCCCTGGAACACTCTCTCACAGTCTGTTCTCTAAAACCTAAAGAGGAATTATGGATTTGATCAACTGGTCCCTGAATGCAATTGACACCCTTTTCTCAACGAGAAGTCTGGGCTCGGGTGAGCCTGAGTGTTGAAGGTATCTACCTATTCGGAACCATGATAACAGGGTTCTTGCTGATCGGAGCTGGCTTGGCCCTGGCTTATCGAAGATTAAAGAAAGCGGAATCGGCTGTTCAAAACCCCACAAGGCTGCCCCTTGGGATTGAATCGATGGGACAAGTGGTGAGTTCTCAAAATGGGCTCATTGAGCGCAGCACAGATAAGATCTTGGAGAAGCTTACGGCTGCCGTTAACACTCAGAATAAGACCTCTGAGCGAAAATTGATTACATCTTGGAGAAGCTGACTGCGGTCGTGAGTTCTCAGAATCTGCTCTTTGAGCAGAAGAAGGACAACATCACAGAGCGTAAGTTTGATAACATCATGGAGAAGCTCACGGCTCTCCAACAGGAGATTGAGAGACCAGTGTCGGACTGTTAGAACAGCTTTGAAATTCACATGAGTTGTTCGCACTAAAGTAAAAACCACCATCACTTCATGCGGCTACCACTTCGGCGCCAGCTGTGATCTCAAGGCTGGAGCTGAACAACAACACCCTGATAACAGACTGTGCTTAGATTGTTCTTCCTATCCTACGCAAGGCCACCTGGGTTGGCTGGAAGACTGTTTACTTAGCCTGGCAGGGCGAAGGACACTGTCTCAGCTGAACTCTGGACACACACACACACACACACACACACACATACACTGATACACACTCATCCCCCCTCCCTTTCCAAACGCCTTCGATGCTTGTCCCCTCCCGGGGAAGATGGCGGTCGACTGGACCAGCGCAGACATGCTGCAGGACCGGATGCGCTGTCTACAACGGCTCTCTCTTACCCTTTCACCCGCCCCTGTTGCTTGTCTTGTGTTTCTATGGTGTATTGATAGTCATGTGCTTTTTGTGCTGAGGTGTTTTTTTCTGTTCTCAAACTGTTCTCCCATTAGGAGCTCAGTCTGAGTGTTTTTTTTTCTCCTCCTCTCACCTCATGTTATGTATTTTTGTTGTTCTTTTCCTATCAGCCTACTTCTCTGACATGTCTTCCCAATGTGTTGTTTGTGTAAGTTTGGTCAGAAGGTTCCTTTGTAAGTGCGCATGCGCCATTAGCCTGCTGCCTGCTGTAACCCTAATTTCCTTCGGGATTAATAAAGTATTCTGATTCTGATGTCACACTTGATATGACTTTAATCTGACCATGAAACCACAGCCACTGCGCATTTCCAGTTTATCAAACACCACTGAGCTAATTACATGCACATGTGTAAAAGAAAACAATACACTCTCTTTTTTGCTGTATATTGTGAAGACCAACATAGACTATGCAACCACTTAAAACTGGACTCGAAACTGTAATCAAAAAAATATTGCATTAATATATAAATATCTTATTCGAATGATTACTGCCATATAGATGAGAAAGAGAGATACGTGAGCCCCATTCACTCTGTTTCAAACTTATTAAAATATCTGAAAGTTCCCGATAACCAAAACTCCAGACTCAGTAAAACAACATGTTGAAAGATAAAACATTTACAGCAGTTTAAAGTTCAAGAAAGTTTCCTTATGGTTCAGATGATGATTATAAGGTGTAAAGGTCAAAGTACGTGAAACTGACTGTTACGATTGGTCAGATTTAGTCCACATAAATATAATAAATGTTACCTTTTTTTTTATAAACAAGGAAAACACCTTTAGTCTTTTTTTTCATTTGAATATATATTTTTAAACTGATTAAAAATCAAAGCTAATGCTATACCAGCTTCTAGCATTGCTGAACAGTGCATAGAACAAACCTGATTACAGGAGCCTCCAAAAAACAACCAAACGCACCCAAACTTTGATGGCTGTGAGAAAAAAAACAAAGTTGACTAAGCCCCAAAAGAGCAATAAACCTGTGTAGTTATTACAGTACAGTCTCAATACTTTCTTTTCTTGTTTGAAAAGAGAGTTCTCTAAAAGATGTGCTGATCCCTATTACAAACAGTCTGGTATAATAAGTAGTTTTATTTGGAATTGTGCAGGGCTTGTCTGCATCATTGTTTCAAAGAAAAGCATTATCAAGATGTGGTGATAGCCAAATTGGCCAGCAGATGTCACTTTGGAGATGAGTTTCAGATTGTTTATGCACCTCGATACAATTCTGGTGTGTGCCAAAAAACCAACAAACAAAAAAACCACCCACCCACTTTAACCCCAGACTTTGCCACATGTGACATCTGCTGGTGATTAATAGGACAGAATTGCCTTTGATGTGTTTCTATTTAGGCTCAAACCCATTTGATGTTTGGAGTCTTGCAATGATGAAATAATAATTCCACAAAAAAAAAAAAAAAAAGTTAAACCAAAAGTAATAAGTCAGTCTTAAAAATGTGAGTAGAAAGTACAATATTTGCTTAAAAATGTAGGGAGTAAAAGTAAAAAAGTCGAAGTAAAGTACAGATACCTGAAAAATACTACTTAAGTACAACAAAGTATTTGTTCTTTGTTACTTCTCACCTCTGTTTTCTATGTTCCACTGTGAATAAAATGTGGGATTATGAGATTTGCAAAAAATAAAAATTCTGTTTTTAGTTTTATAAAATAAATTATTTTTGTTCTGAGGTGTTTAACAAAATTAGAAAATCCTTACTCTAGAACTTTACTTTAAATGTTTTACAACCCAGCTAGAGCTGGATTTTATTATCCCAGATGTAACAGTACTAAAGATATCTTTTCACATCTAATTTATAGCAAATTTTTAATATGCAGATTATTTAGTGCTTTTAGTCTGTTAATGACACATCTATTTTGATTTGGTGATTTGGTCCGTTTTTAATACATTTTTCTATTAGACATTTTCTCCATACCTGAGAGTGTCCAATTTCCGGCCTGTATCCTTCACTCCAGCCGAAAGCAGCTTTATTCCCGAGTCTCCTGGATGGTTGTAGCTGAGGTCCAGCTCTCTTAGATGAGAGTTGGAACTCAAGGCTGAGGCCAGAGAAGTACAGCCTTCCTCTGTGATCAGACAGCCTGACAGACTGCAGACACATAAAACAACAATTCATAAGTTACTGGAGGTTTTTCTTTCTTTTTTTTTTCTTATTTCAGATACAATTACATCTATACTTTTCATCTATTAAATTCAATTTCCCTTTTATTTATAAAGAGATTATTTCAAACAGACAATAGGACCTCCAGTAACACAAAACCTCCTCGAATACCCCAGAAATCAGATGATGTCCTACGAACAATTACTTTATCCCAAAAAGATACTTCCAATGGAAACTGCTTAAAGCAGGGCCATCCAAGATAGCTGATTGGGGGATGCACGGAAGGAAAAGAACATTCTCCCTACTCAACAACAACTGTCATGGAACAAACTCTGGTTACTGGTGATTATGTTTTTAAACATCTTCAAGTAGACACACCAGCATCCATCGTCAATTGTCTTTCATGGTCAGAGCAGGCAACATTGAAGGAAACAAGAAACTACCGGCTAAGGATAAATTTAGATTTGGTAAAATTATAATTCATATCATCAGTAAAGACACCCGGTTATGTAGATTGGAGATGACTAAAATTAATTTTGAATCAGTCTGTATGTTTCCCAAAACAATGTCGGACTCTATAGTTTTCTCTGCTCCCCTCCCCAATGGACCAAGAGTGACATGTTTAGCTGCACTTTCTCTTGAAATTGTAGGTTTTTGACTGGAATCCAAAAGTCAGTGTGGGCTTTCTCCCTTCTAAACCCACAGGAGTGTCCGCTATCCCATTTACGTAATTATTTTTAAATCCCAGAAGAATTGCTACCAAATAAAGTACAGCAATATTTTTTTTTCTGATTATGAAACTGGAGGATTCATACTTGCATGCATCATGCATTCAGCCTGTTCTATGCTGCAGTTTCCTTCCACTAATGACTTTGCAAAAATTGCATAAAAAAGCGCACAAAACAACAAAATATTATAATCCAGGAACATACTTTGCCAATCTGATCATAGCTGTTCATAGCACTTCCTACGTTGGAATACAAGTCATCATGTTGTCAGCAAGAACTACCACATGTATACCATTACCTCCGGGAACCAGAAGTGGGAAGCAGATTTTTTTGACTTTATGACTTTCTGAGTGGGACACTTAGAACCTAAGTGTCACTTAGGGACACTTAGAACTTAAATTGCACTGTTGGAAATAGTTTATTTTGGTGCACATGCTCTAGAAAAATCTAGAATTGAATTAAAAATCCTTCTCCTTGCACATAGCTCTATAGTTGCATATGGGCTACATTTATTATAACTACAATTATTACTAAAGGAGGGTGAGGTATAACTAAACATCTGACATACTGAGCAAGAAAGTTCAGGAGAGATAGGTGAAGTCCATGCCAGTTTGCTAGCTAGTTGGCTATGAGCTAAGCTAAGCTAGCAATTCCCTAAAAACAAATGAATGAACCCTATCAACAGGTGATCCAAAAGAGAGCTGCAGATTACATAATGAAATAAGATGTTTTCCAAGGGTTTTAATGAAACGGACTACAGAGATAATAGGAAGAGATACCATACCATAACATGATACCGTACCTGATTAAATACATTAAATTATATTAAACTTGTGTTTGGGGCATTTTCTTGAAAATTGTTATTGTTCAAATTGTAAAACTCTAAACTGACCCGTGTGTTTAAAAAAATTATATATATAACATAAAACATATAAAATAAATTTTATATATAAATTATGAATCTTATTATGATAATTTTTTGGGACAAATATAAATAAAGGGTAAATGTTGGGACTAGGTGTTTCTGCAATAGTATAATTACACATTTAAAAGGCAGTCAGTGAAAAGTCTTAATCCTGACCTGAGAGTTTCCAGTTTACAATAGGAACTCTTCACGCAAACAGACAAATGCTTCACTCCTGAATCCTTTAGATCGTTGTCACTCAGGTCCAGCTCTTTCAAACTAGAGGACTGTGAGCCAAGAACTGAGGATAAAGCTTCACAGCTCTTCTCTGAGAGGTTACAGACACTCAGTCTGAAAAATTATAAACAAACACAGACAATAACAATACTGATATTAATTTGTCATTATGGAATTACTAGATATACTAGATACTAGCAATACTTAGCCTTGAATAAATCCTTAATGTTTAATGTGACTCTCAAATACTGAAAAACATTATTATACAGTAACATATGGAAAAAGTTGACTTTTATTCTTAAAATTTTAAACTAATTTATTCTGTCACTTAAGAGAAAAACAATATTGTTTGATCTGACCTGAGAGTATCCAGTTCACAATGTGGACTCGTCAGTGCGGCAGACAGAAGAATCACTCCTGAATCCCCCAGGTTGTTGTTACTTAGGTCCAACTCTTTCAAACTAGAGGCCTGGGATGTGAGAACTGATGACAGAGCTTGACAGCTTCTCTCCGAAAGGTTACAGACACTTAGTCTAGGAAAGAAAATAAAGTTCTATTTGTCATGGTCCTGGGTCTAATGACCCAGTATTTATGTTTTTGATTATTAATATCCTTTGATTTAGTTCATTTCTGGTTATATATTTGATAGTTTCTAGCCTTTAGGTTTTGTTACTGTGCCTCCCCTGTGTTCCTTGTGTTACATCTAGTCATCATTTTTTCTGTTTGTTTATTTCCTGTTTTACTGTGTCCTGTGTTAGTCTATTCTGCTTCGCTTCATCCCATTATCGTGTGTGTGTGTGTGTGTGTGTGTGTGTGATTAGTCCCAGCTGTATTTCCCTCCTGGTTCCCATTCCCTCATTGCCCTTTTGTGTATTTAACCTTCTGTTTTCCTCTGTCTATTTTCAGTTTGTCTGCTTCTCTTCCTGTTGTTTCTAGGTTTCAGGTTTCTTTTTCCATGTTTTTAAGTTTCTTGTTTCATATAGTGTTTTGTGTTTAGATTTCCCAGTTTTGATCTAGGTTTTGTTAGTTTTCTTTGTGGTTGGTTCTACTGAAAAAGAACCAGAATGAGCCTAATCAAATCATGCTTTAAAAATCATCAAAATTATTTTAACATTCAAAACACCAGTACAGGGACTGTAAAAGAACCATAATGTGTTGATGCACGTTCAGTCATCCAGGTAAGTAAATTTCCCAGCCCATTGTTCCTTCAGTGGGCCGGTTTCAGTCATTATGCAAATGAACTGTTTATAAGATTGGGGTAACCTGCAGTCAGCTGAGACCGAAGAAGTCACTTGGATGAGTGACGAAACGTTTCTCCCACTGAAAACGCTATGTCCAGATGAACAGAATCAACTTTTGGAGAAGCATAATGTGTTCTTTCCTTCTGCTCCTAGTGAGCACTCTGAATGCACAGCTATGGATCAGTTGTTGATTCATCACATACTGTAGGCCACATAGCAAAACATTGCTGCAGTCAAGCCTGTACATTAGTTTCTCAGAGAGAAAAGATTTAAGGTGATTACAAATCATATGTAATGGCAGACAACAAATTAACCCTGGGCTTAAAATATGAGTCAATGACCACTGCCAGGTTTGTCGCTTGATGACTTGGGTTCAACATAACTGAGCACTGTGATGATATCTCTCTTGTCTGAGCTGCTTTTTTTAAATTTTTGTCCAGATTTTAATATCTACACTTGCACTGTGCACGGATTGTTTAGCTGTGCACACATTTTTATTTATAGTATGTTGTTAAAGGTATTTGGATAGACAACAAAAACCTGGCCAAATGTTTTGTCTGTATTATTTTTACTCTTCTTCATGATTCCTCCACAGAGTGGACAGGGAGATCTCAGAGGCTCCCAGCGGTCAGTCTGCCCAGCAGCAACAAACACATCTGGACTATTTTTGGTCTGTACACATACAACAACTAGTTTTATATTTATTCTGTTCACAGTCATGTTCATGCTGGGAATGGGGGTTGTAGCTCAGGAGGGAACTGGTTGTCTCTCATGTAGAAGGTTGATGGTCAGATCTCCACTTCCTTCTGTCTACATGCCATAGTGTGATACATGTAGTTATTCTTATATCCCTGTCCACCAGTGACAAGGATGGAGTTCACACAAGAAATTATTTTACTTGTTGGAACAGACAAAAAAAGGAAATATCTAGGTGTTTGACTAAAATTTATGGATAACTAAAAAAGTTATATCAGAAAAATATATAGCATTTTAAGTCTGTGTTTCATTTTAAAATGACCTTTATCACATGCTGCACAAAGATTACAGGAGGGCATGTTTCTTATTATACGCTTTTACCTGTGGAACATAACGCTGGATTTTGTCTTTCAGACAGTGCAGTACAAAACAGTATCCCTGTTAAAAGGTTTACATGGAAATGAACTGAAATGCCGACTTCAAATGAAATTTTTTGTGCTCTGGAAGCAAAGGTAGGACTTGATTTATACTGCTCTGCTACAGTTTCTGTGCTGAAGGTGAGGTAAAAACTCAGCTATGATTACTGACAAAAGAAGATGATGTAGTTAAAGTCTGCTGACTAAAAAATATGAATTAGAAATGGAGAGCACAGACCACCGAGACTAGTAAACCAGTGTTCTGCCATAGGGGACGAGCACTGAAATTCTTAAGAGCCAAGAATTTATATTGATTGTGACATTTTTCTTCCATCTGACAAGGGTTACACCCACAAATGTTTTAGAGACTCTGACACTTTCTAATGCTGTGATATATTGAAAGTATATTATACTTAACCGTGGATGCTGAATGCTGATGAAAATTACATTCAATAGCTTTAGAGTTTCTATAAGAGTTTCTATTAGAGGCTAGAACCTATTAAAATATTGTGGGTTTTTTCTTTCAATTGAGCATTTGCTATTTTCTTAACTATAATCAGCATTTTAAAATGAGAGAAGTGAGCACATATTTACGTACAGAGCTTTGTTGGAGGCTTTGATCACTGGTAGCAGTCTCAGAAGAGCCTCCTCTGAAGCTGAGAATTTCTTCAAGTCAAACACATCCAGATCTTCTTCCGATGCCAATAAGATGAAGACCAGAGCTGACCACTGAGCAGGAGACAGATTATTTGTCAAGAGACTTCCTGAACTCAGGAACTGTTGGATCTCCTCCACTAGAGAACGATCATTCAGTTCATTCAGACAGTGGAACAGGTTGATGCTTTTCTCTGCAGACAGACTCTCACTAATTTTCACTTTAATGTACTGGACTGTTTCTTGGTTGGTCTGTGAGCTACTTCCTGTGTGTGTCAGCAGACCTTGTAGTAGATTCTGATTGGTCTGCAGTGAAAGACCCACGAGGAAGCGGAGGAACAAGTCCAGGTGTCCGTTTGGACTCTTTAAGGCCTTGTCCACAGCAGTCTGATAGAAGTATTTCTCGTTAGATTCTCTTGTTTCAAATTTCCTGGAGGCTGTCTGTTGCTCTTCCAGCAGATTGACTCCAGAGTCGATGAAGGTCAGATGGACATGAAGAGCAGCCAGAAACTCCTGAACACTCAGATGGATGAAGCAGAACACCTTGTCCTGGTACAGTCCTCTCTCCTCTTTAAAGATCTGTGTGAACACTCCTGAGTACACTGAGGCTGCTCTGATATCGATGCCACACTCTGTCAGGTCTGATTCATAGAAGATCAGGTTTCCTTTCTGCAGCTGATCAAAAGCCAGTTTTCCCAGTGACTCAATCATCGTCCTGCTCTCTGGACACCAGTGTGGATCTGTCTCAGCTCCTCCATCATACTTGACCTTCTTCACTTTGGCCTGAACCACCAGGAAGTGGATGTACATCTCAGTCAGGGTCTTGGGCATCGTGTTCCACTTTCTGGTTTTCAGCACATGCTCCAGAACTGTAGCAGTGATCCAGCAGAAGACTGGGATGTGGCACATGATGCGGAGGCTAGGTGATGTCCTGATGTGGGATATGATATTGTGTGCCTTCCACCAACTTCTGAATCTCTTTCTGAAGTACTCCTCCTTCTGTGTATCAGGGAACCCTCTAATCTCTGTTACCCTGTCAATGCATTCTGCAGGGATCTGATTAGCTGCTGCAGGTCGTGTGGTTATCCAGAGGTGAGCAGAGGGAAGCAGTTTCCCCCTGATGAGGTTTATCAGCAGCACATCCACTGAGGTGGACACCGTAACATCAGTCAGGTTCTCAGTTTTGTTGAAGTCCAGAGGAAGTCGACACTCATCCAGACCATCAAAGATGAACACAACTTGGAAGTTTTCAAAGCTACAGAGTCCTGCTTCTTTGGTTTCAGTAAAGAAGTGATGAACAAGTTCCACCAAGCTGAACTTTTCCTCTTTCAGCACATTCAGCTCTCTGAAAGTGAATGGAAATATGAACTGGATGTCCTGGTTGGCTTTGTCTTCAGCCCAGTCGAGGGTGAACTTCTGTGTTAAGACTGTTTTCCCAATGCCAGCCACTCCCTTTGTCAGCACTGTTCTGATTGGTTCATCTCTTCCAGGTGAGGCTTTAAAGATGTCTTCTTGTCTGATTGTTTTTTCTGGTCTGTCTGGTTTCCTGGATGTTGTTTCAATCTGTCTGACCTCATGTTCATCATTGACCTCTGCAGTCCCTCCCTCTGTGATGTAGAGCTCTGTGTAGATCTGATTCAGAAGTGCTGGATTTCCTGCTTTAGCAATCCCCTCAAACACACGCTGGAACTTCTTCTTTAAAACAGATTTTTGGTTCTGACAAACTACAGTGGGAGTTCCTAAAGGCACAAAAGGGCAAAAATGTCAAGTACGTATTTATAAACTAGAGATGCCACTTATTTCTACAGCAAACAGGTTTTTGAATACATTTTTGTAGATCTCTTGACACATTAGTAAATGTTTTTTTCATGTAGCTTAAATCTTTAGAAAAATCCTCTTACTGCTCTGCAGTCGGTCAGCCAGCTCCTCCTGCTTCATTCCCCTGAGGAAGTCCAATGTGATCTTCAAAACTGCATCTCTGCTTCTTCTCCTCCGCTCTTCATCCTCACCTGCTAATACTTCCTCATCTTCCATTTGTCTCTCTGCCCATTCTGGGTAATCTTGACGCAAAACCTTGTGGATCTTCTTCAATTCATTCTTCACAAAAGTAATGATGTGGTCGTCCAGCATCTGGAAAACATTACTGCATTAATGATCTAATCACCCCTTAATCTCTATAGGGTGCTGGGTAAAGAGGAGAGCAGAAGGAAAAGACACACCCAGAAGCAACAAACAGAACAATACACTATCTACAGGTGAGACAAGACAACGTTTAATGACATACAGTAGTGTATACCTGGGCAGTAAAAACAGGGAGTCGAGAAGTACTCAGTGCATCATGAAATTCCCCCAGCAACCTGAGCCTATAGCAAAATAACTATGGGATGTTTCAGGCTCACATGATCAAGCCCTAACTCAAAACATTATCACAAAGTAACACTAAATGTCTAATCCTAAAACCAGAGAGTGTCTCTGTTTTCTGAAACCAAACTGGGAGCTGGTTCTACACAAGATGGGCCTTGCAGTTGAAGGTTCTTCCTCCCATTCTACTTTTAAAAGCTCTAAGAACCAGAAGTAAGCCTGCAGTCTGGGAGAAGCATGCTTTTTTGAGATAAGAAGAAATAAGATACTGTGATCCCAGGTTCAAACACAGGGTTGAACATTATTAAATCACTCTGTTTGCAGTAAGAACTAGGTCCCTCCATGAAATTCAAACCGTTGCCTATTTAAAGGAATTGAGACATATTTCTATATAACAGCTCCTCTCTGTTATGACCTTCTCACACTCGTGAAAGCAATGGCCTATAAAAGCTGACCTAGGTCTTCCACTGCACCTGACATCAAATTATTGGTGACCTTTTTGTCTTGGTTGGGTTATGTTTAATAAATGATTTTATATTTATGTAAACTTTTTGTTTAGACTCCCTCCTTGTCACCTACTTTGAGCCAGTTTGTAACAAACTGGCTCAAAGGGGCTTGTTTAAGATATTAGTCAGTATTAATTTACAACTTATTTTGTGGTTTGCTAAATGCTTATCTAAGTTCAACTGAGTTTGAGTATAGCCTCATAAAAGGTGGCCAAGGTCTTTCATGCAATCCAACATCAATTTATTGGTGATCTTTGTGTCTTGTTTAGGTTACGTTTTATTTAGGTAAACGTCTTGCATGAACTCCATCCTTGTCACTGGTGGAAAGGGGTATAAAAATAACTACATGTATCACACTATGGCATTTAGATGGAAGGAGGTGGAGATCTGACCATCAACCTTCTACATGAGAGACTACCAATTCCCTCCTGAGCTACAACCCCATACCCAGCACGAACATGACTGTGAACAGAATAAATATAAAATAATTGTTGTACGTGTACAGACCATAAATATGGAGTCCAGATGTGTTTGTTGCTGCTGGGCAGACTGACCGCTGGGAGCCTCTGAGCTCTGGTCCACTCTGTGGAGGAATCATGAAGAAGAGTAAAAATAATACAGACAAAACATTTGGCCAGGTTTTTGTTGTCTATCCAAATACCTTTAACAACATACTATAAATAAAAATGTGTGCACAGCTAAACAATCTGTGCACAGTGCAAGTTTAGATATTAAAATCTGGACAAAACAAAAAGCAGCTCAGACAAGAGAGACATCATCACATTGCTCAGCTATCTTGAACCCAAGTTATCAAGCGACAAACCTGGGAGTGGTCCTTGACTCATATTTTAAGCCCAGGGTTAATTTGTTGTCTGTCATTACATATGATTTGTAATCACCTTAAGTCTTTTCTCTCTGAGAAACTAATGTACAGGCTTGACTGCAGCAATGTTTTGCTATGTGGCCTACAGTATGTGATGAATCAACAACTGATCCATAACTGTGCATTGAGAGTGCTCACTAGGAGCAGAAGGAAAGAACACATTATGCCCGTTTTACAGTCCCTTTACTGATGTTTTGAATGTTAAAATAATTTTGCTGATTTTTAAAGCATGATTTGATTGGCTCATTCCTGTGTAAATGTCTCACATACTGAAAACAAATGAAGCAGTTTCTGTGAGACAATTAAAATGAATGAATTATCAGCCAAATTCTCAAGATCCACTAGAGCCTTATAATGATCTTTGTCACTCTGAGAACACGATGTTAGAATCCATTTGGGAATCTTCAAATTCACATGTTGCAAAATGTAACAGCTTTTAGATGAGTGAGAACTTGTAGACTAAGAATAAGAATGTATAGAAAAATCTAGTAAGTCAAATTTTACTTTATTTTGGTACTTCTTACAACCACAGTTCTGTGATTACAATCTCTCGAGTCAGTTAATAAAACTGCTCAATTACAGCCACTCTAATCACAAGTTTGTTAATTTGTATGCTTTGCTTGTTGCAAATGTGTTACAAAACTAACACATGTACACTTGTAGCTATGATGTGAGACAGGAGAGTTGGAGCAGGCGTGGAGGGACTAGGGCAGGGGTCGGCAACCCGCGGCTCTTTAGTCCTTATAGTGCGGCTCCGCGTGGTTTGGGAAAATAAATTAGAAGTATTTCGCTGAAGTGTATTTTATTTATGTTAGTTCTTTTAAACTTGTAGTTCTAAATTGGAAGATTATTGTGATATTGAAATATAAATATAAAATTATATTCTATTATTTTTTCCTCGCTCAATATAAGCGTCACACTCGCGGAAGCCGGTATTCCCGCCGTAACGCCGTGCATTTATCGAGACTTTCAACCCCAGGTAGGCCAATTATGGATCTTCGGATCCACATTATGTCAGCAGCTCCACCGTGAACTATGTTAAAGACAAACACTGCTCACGCCTCATAGATGACAGATGACAGCTTACAGTCCTGCGTAAACTGACTTCGCACAGCACCGATTAGCAGACGCTGTGAGCAGAGGTTCAGGATCAGAAGTCCCATTGTAAACACATCACGGCAGACCCGACGATGTTTGCATGAAAGCGCTTTTCAGCATCTCTTTATTGACCACTTTTCACACACGGTTGCTGTACGCATACAGCCGGCTAGCTTCGCAGCTCACAGCCCGACACACACCTCCACCAACAACAGCAGAGAGAGCACAGACTTTAAGGCGGCGAGGCGTGATTGCGGGTGCAGCTCAGGTGCGTCCGCCTCCCCTGCAGCGGCGCTGCAGACCACGCCCCCGCCGCACGCATTAACCAGGTAAAATACATATTTAGGCAGAATTTTGCAAATATCTATTTTTCATTTTCAGCAGCATAGAGCTTTTTACCAATTATTTTTTAAAGTCAGGTCAAGGCTCCAACAGCCCAAAGGCGATATAAGGGAGGCGGCTCACAACAGTTTTTGTTTGCTACATGGATCATTTTAGTTCAGCTGGGTGTCTTTGCTTTTGTTATATTTCTTTAAGAGTTCAAAATGTGTTGATTACATAAATAAAATGTAATTTTCTCTGTAGCACTTCATGGATTTCATAAGCAGCACACCTTAGTTGTTCACACAAAGGTAGAAAACAATATATACAGTGTTATCTTCATTTTAGATGTCAAAAAGCATTTGCGGCTCCCAGTGTTTTCTTTTGCGTGGAAACCGGATCCAAGTGGCTCTTTGGGTGTAAAAGGTTGCAGACCCCTGGACTAGGGGAAGAGCTCAACCAATCAGAAAGCAGGGGATCCTGCCTTTCCCTCCTCTTATCTGTCCGCCATGCTGGATTAATAACCACTGAGCAAAATGAGCCAAGGTAACTTTGTTGAAGTATATTAGCTTAGTAATTAAAGAGGATGTAAAACAATGCACATACAAAAGCTAATTTACATGATGGAGCACAGCTTTAAAAAAAAATTCAAATAGATGTAACATTGTTACATCTATTTGAATTTTTTTCAAATTTTAATTTTTAAGAACGTTTAAGGAGATCAGTTTTGGCCTGTTCCTGGCTGCAACAGTCTTTTCCAAGAGTTTTATGTTAAGAGATCTAGGATATACTCTCCACTTTCACTGTCTGTCTCTTCAGGAGTAAATCTTTCTCTGTTGTTTAGCTAAATTGACTCATTTATAAAGCACTATATAAATGAGGACTCAGTGGAGCCTGTTTGAGTCATCAGACTGCCAGGCCAGTTGTACTGGGCCATGCAATCACTTGAGAAAGCAGACATTTGCATGATGCGATCAGCACTACTTTATGCAAAAAAATATTCTCACCTTTCCCAAGCACAATGAAACAGTTTACTACATAACATGTTACTACATGCATATCACACCGAAAACATAACTGTTGTTACTGAAGACAATTGGAAATCCTATCATCAGCACATCTGCAGCAAAAAGAAAAAAGAAATCTCCACATTAAAATCTCCTTCACTTAGATTTGGAAGTACTATGAAATAATATTATGGAGTCCAGTCAGTGAGATGACAGGAGAAAAGTAAGGTCTCCAAAAAGTGTGGCATCTATTTCTCTGAGTCTCTGAATTGTTTTGGCTTTTTTGGAGACATAGTAGTGATGGGATTCCCATTCGTGCTTTGCTAAGAAACCTAGTTTTGTAGTTTGGATGTGCTTTGGAAAAGGGAGAATACTGATTGCTGCTGAAAGCACAGCTCGGTACAACCGACCAGAGGAGGAAACAAACAAGTTTTTGACTCCGGTGAAACACCTCTTACCTTACTTAAACAGGCTCTCCTCCACACTATCCTCATTTATAAAGTGCTTTACAAACCCGAACATTACAGCTAACAGCTGGCTTTTTCTGACTGAGTCCAGCTAGCCACTTACTATTAAAGACAAGAAGAATGAAAGGTGCTACACTTTTTGGAGACCTTTTTTTCTTCATGTCATCTCACTGACTGTCTAATACTTCATATTAGACAACTCAGTATCACTGTATCAAACCCAGTATCAAACATGTTGTAAACATGTCCATTTGTGGCTTTGCCTCTCCAAAACATGAAATAGACATGCATGAAGAAGCATGGGGAGATAATATATTTAAAGCCACGAAGTTGGTAGTCAGCAAAAAACATATTGAGTACATTGCATGGTCCTTAATCATCAGAATCAATTAAGCTAGTGGGCTATTATGTATATACATGTAAATGTGTTATATTGTCTGTTTAAAAACTTTCCCGCATATAATTTTCATGTTGGCTTGAGATAAAATATCCCATTCTGCTGTTACTGCAATTTATTGCAACTTCTACGTGCCTGTATATTTCATGTTTTGAGAGGCAAAGCATAAAATGGACACAGTGCATGGCTATTACATGCTTTGTCATGATATTAGGTTGGATCAGAAGTGAGGAAAAGCAAAGTGAATGCAAGGCCTCATTTTTAAAGTGCTTTACAAACCTGAATATTACAGCTAACAGCTGGATTTCCTGTAGGAGTGCATCTAGCCAAACAAGAAGGAACCACTTACTGCCGAACAGACCGGTATGAAACTGAACAGTATATCCTTGATTTTAAAACAGCCAACACATTGTTGCAGCCAGGGACAACTGAACATTTGTGATAGTTTGTCTTTGGCAGCATAAAAAGGATTTGTTTTAAAGCGCTCATTAGATTCACCAATACTCTGCACAACAGGAATGTCCAAAGAACTCAGTGAAGATCTAAGAAGAACTATAGATTTATACTGGGATGGTCTCCTGGAACCATTTCAAAACACTGCAGATTCCAAAATCTTTCAGTTCTTTGCAATTGTAAATAAGTACAAGTTATCATGATGTGTCAGCCCTGTGCCAAGGTCTGGAAGAAGTCCCAGATGGTCACCCTCAGACTGAAGGAAATTGGTTAGGATGTATGGAAATAACCCAGGAACAAGTACACATTAAACATGGTTTGGGAATGGATTAAGCAGGCTTAACATTAAGCTTTAGCTTAATGTTAAATTATTATACTTCATATACTGACCAGAAACACTTTAAGAACTTTGACTACTTGATCTCCTGAAGAGAGATGAGGGCTATTGACAAATCAAATTCAATTCAGTTTAATTTATAAAGCATCAAAGCATAACAACAGTCACCTCAAGGCACTTTGTATTGTAAGATAAAGACCCCACATTAATGCAGAGAAATCTTTACAATCATATGACCCCTTATGAGCACTTTGGTGACCATAAAACACCATCAAGTAGTTCATTTAAATCAGACACCAAATTGACAGGTATCAAAGAGTTCATGTTACTATCAGCTTACCTCTCCGCAGCAGAGGGTTGTTGCTCCTTAAATTCAATCAAGCGTTTTTTAGACTGGTCACTCTTAAAGGACACTAAGCTGGGTTCAGATCCAGGATGCTGTTTGCGTTTAATTCCATGTTTTTTCCTGTGAATAATGATCGAGCAGTGATATGAGTATATTAGCAGTAATAACATACAGCTCTGTGTAAAATTCAAGTCTTTTTCCTTTCAAAGAACCAGACAATCTTGTCTTATTTTGTTTTAACTGGTCCTGAACAATATTTCTCCAGGCTTTCTGAAGGTCTTTCACAGTTTTTATTTGGGTACAGGCTGCTTTGTCAGTCATTGTCAGTTCACTCTGAACCTGAATCTGATTATTTTCAGAATAATGTTTTTGTTTGTTAAGCTTCTTAAAACTGGAGCTATGACTTATTCTGGCTGCGGCGCTTCTGTGTGGAGTTTGCATGTTCCATGTTTGCATGGGTTCTGTTTACACATAATGATCTGGTGTAAGAACACATTTGTTCCCATTTCTTTAGTTGAATCTATGGAACTGTCAGAGATAACACAGTTTGACAGACATAAAATAGCATTCATGCACCAACGAAGTGATTCTCGAAGAGGTATTAGCTGAAAAATTGAAAACAAACCAATAAACAAGAGATTTAAACACAATCTACAGGAAATTATCAGAATCTGAAAGTCATGTTCTTAATAGCAAAAACTCCAACATAGACCTTAGTAAGGATCAAAGAGATGTCACTGGCCCTTCAGTTGATCCAACTAGTATTTGCCGAAATCTCATTAGAAATGGTCAGTACAATTATACAAACTCTGTTTTGCCTTGCATACTGTATTTACATTATTTTTACATGTTTATATAAATCAATGTAAGTATTTCCAGCAAAATAAAAAAAGAACTAGGGAACTTAGCATCAGCTAAAGGAGGAAAAAGAAAATAGGAAATACCCCCCAGTTAGCCCCTCTCATTATGCAATTACAGCAACATCAAATTAATTATACTTCATATACAGACTAGTAATACTTTATGAACCTACAGAACCATTCAATTTTATTTATATAGTGTCAAATAACATAAAGAAACCCCAACATATCATATGGCCCCCCAGGAGCAAGCACTTTGGCAACCATTAAACACCATCAAGTAGTTCATTTAAATCAGACTTCAAATTTTTAGCTATCAAAAAGTTAACGTTCCTGTCAGCTCACCTCTCTGCAGCAGAGGGTTGTTCCTTAAATTCAATCAAGCGTTTTTTAGACTGTTCACTCTTTAAGGACAGACAGCTGGGTTGAGGTCCAGGTTTCTTCCTGTGAATAATGATGGAGCAGTGATGTGAGAGCTGAGCTGTGACATGGAGAAGAATCATGGACAGTTAGAGATGGTCATCTCACCTCTGAGCTTTGGTCTGGCTCTCATGTTCCCCACACAGAGTGGTTTTAGAGGGAGGGACTCGCTCCTCTCTGTCCTCACACTGATCCATGCTGCTGAATTCACATCCACATCAGCTCACAAACACTTTCTACCTTCACCTGCAGAGGAAACACAAATCATTCATGTGCACATCAACTCAAATCCTCCTTTCCATCATGTGTGCTGTCCAAATATCAGCTTTTCTTTTCTGCTTTATCTCAGTGTCAGAAGAGCAAATAAGAGACTAAGTATCAAAATGTGATTAATTGTGACCTAATTATTTTATGGAATGAGGTTGGCTTTAATCTGTCAAAATGATTTGTACTAAGCTTTGATCTTTTTTGATAAGTTTTGACTGCCATCCTACCACCATCTTCACACTTTCTTGTGGCCCCAACCTGTCTTTTTTTTTGTCTGTTTAAAATATGAATGTGTGCATTTACACTGCATGGCACATGATAACCCCTCTCTCTCCACCCATAGCCGTTTGCTGAGAGCTCAATTCAAGTCCAGCAGTTGAAGACAACTGCTGGACTTATCAAGAGGCCGTTTGATAAATCATCTCCAGGTTAGATTTACTCTTGACCATAACTGAAGAATCCACTTTGTGGAGGGCGCCTGGAAAAACTGCTATTTATAAGCCTTTGATTTTAAGAGCCTTTCTCAGTCTACTGGCCTACAGTCTCATTACCAGAGCAGGCAGAACTTTTCTATTTTGCTTTTTGTTTTTCATTTATTTTATAACCTTGCTAGACTATTTTAGCACATACTACCTTCTGTGTGTAACCATGAGAAGTAAATGGTAAATGGACTAGTTCTTATAACAAATGTTTTGCTCTGAGCACTCAAAGCACTTTACACAACTTTCCTCATTCACCCAAGCACTTTTTTCCATGTAAGTACTTTTTATCTAACATTCATACTCGGACGGACACATCAGAGAGCAACATGGTATTAGTATCTTGCCCAAGGACATCTGGCATGCAGATTGGAGGAGACAGGGATCAAACCACCAACCTTTTGATTAGCAGGTGACCTGCTCTAACTCCTGAGATACAGGCATGGAAAGAAAGGGTACAATCACAATCAGTCTCTCTCACACACCTAAGCATGAGATTAAAAGGCACAATTGTAGTCATACTGAAATACATTAGGTATATTTAAATATGAAAATAATTCATTACAAAGTGGTCTTTTCTCTGGCATCACAGACATAAACAATAATCAGCAAAGAACAAGAAGCACTATCATCAAAACCAAGAATGAGCTTAAGAAAATTTAAGCAGCAGCTGACTCGACCTCAGTTACAAATAGGTGTCTTACACAAGATACATGACATATGAGTGGAAGAGTAACTTTGGGGGTACTGCCACAACCCCTGCTCTGTAGTGGAGCCACACACTACCACACAGACATTATCCAGCACTATGATGTCCCATTATGAAACAGGTGCCCAAGAACCACCTCAAAATACTGGTTAGCTTTGTGCTAACAGGTTAGGTTTTTGTACAGCACTGAATTTACAGTAAAGCACTTTGGTAGATCGATACACAGTGGCTGTCGCACTCATGGTCAGTGTTAAATTACATCAAGCATAGCAGAAATTATTTGCATTTAATCTGATGATGTTTAGATTAAATCATCGGATTCAACCTTGACCAACTGTATACTGCCTCGCACAGTGGCTCTCAAACTTTTCAGTGAGTACCACCTCATAAAATGTGTGGCTTTTGAAGTACCACCCTTATGACCGACTATTAATTACAGTAGTATAGGCTTATTTAACACCATGTACAGTTTACACAAGACAATTTCATTTCTTATATGAATGTTATTTATTTTAACTGTCATAACCAGGATGTGACAAGTGATAATAACAACTGTACTGCATTAAAACATTCACTAGGTTGGATATCCGGCCTTTAAGTGATGACATACCCAAACCCTGCTTCAGGGTCAAAACTGCTTTTATTAAGGCTGTTGTGTTTTTAACATGGTTTAATGCTTTGTATCTTGTTCTAATTAATCTGAACAAGCCCCTAAAAAGTCAGTGATCACTGTCGGCCTCTCTCTCTCTCGGCTTTTATTACCACTATTCATTTTAAAGCTGTTTTTAAAATCTTACGATGTAACTACAGCCCAGCCCATGCAACAGTATATTAATATATTAGTAATATAACAGTATATTACTAACCTCGTATTGGGGATGGATTATCTCAGTTTTTCTCATGACTGAAGTTTAGACTATTTACCACATCTTGCCATGCGATTGCATTTGTCCCTAACCATCAGGAACCCTCACGTTAACTTTTATCAAGTGGAAAAAAGTTAGCGTTCATCCTCCAGCTTCACTGTGTTTATATTATGCTAACATAGCTGTGTAGCTAGCCACCATGTATCCTTTTTTTTTTTTTTTCTTCTATGGATGTTTACTATTTTCATTATGTACAGCACTTCGGTTCAACCCGTATTGTTTTTAAATGTGCCTATAAATAAATTTGATTTGATTTGATTTGACATCATTATATACCAGCCAGCCCAACTTCAGTAACCCCACAAACATCACTGCTGTCTAGTTTTCTGTCTTCGTTTATGTTGGAAATGATGGCAGAGCTGTATGTTTTAATTTTTCAGAAATATCTCAATCAGAACATGGTATACTATTTAATCTTAAATTTTTTTTTGAGACTTCCCGCGTACCACTAGAGGTAGGCTACATACCACCAGGGTACTTGTACCACAGTTTGAAAGCCACTGGTCTAGTATAAAGATAATAGTATACTGTCAGTATAAGGGTTGGAAATCAGCCAAGGCAGCTCTTGAAAAATCTGCTTACATCTTGTTGAAATCAGTTGTGTAATTCCACAAAGAGCACTAAACCTCAGAGCACAAGCAACAGGTCAGTTGATCACATCATGTACACTATGAAACTGTACTGTAGCTCACCTTAGAAATTATTGAACAGGAAGTTTTACTCACATCTGTAAATCTAAAATTGTCCATCAAAACAGGATTTGGTCCTGAAATCAAATAATTAAACATGTTCTAATGTCAAATTCCTCAAGATTCTTCACCAGGGCCCTTTGTGATAATTTAAACTAAAACCTAAAACACTACCATGTACAGGCATTTATGAGAACATTATAACCAAACTGTTATCACCAAACACAAGACTAGTTAATTTTTTTAATGCAGCCTCTTGCATTTATTAGCAAAATCACGTACATTGTGATACCTCAATACAGTCATTAGAATTGCATTAAAACTCCATTCAGATTGTTATCAACTAGTTACACAATATTATTGTTTACCCTGTCTTCAGGTGCGTCTCTGATAACATTTGATAATTTTCATGTTATATAACGGCAGCATTTTAAAATTATTGGATCCTAAAGGCGAAAAAAAAATCATTCCATTCACTTCTACATCAGCAGATATTTGAGAAATCCATTAAAAAGGATGCAAAATAAACATTTTTTCAAACTCACTGTTTGTATGCCAGCATGACCCTGAATATTAGAGAAAGCAGATTTAAAAACACTTCATGTCATCTGTGTTCATTAAACTGACATCATCTTCTCACCAGCAGAGGGCCACAAATCACCATTAGTGAAGAGTTCAGGGAGATGTTTGTGACATCAAAGCTGTACGTATCGATCTGATCAAAATACAAGTTCATGTTTCTTTGATTGGAACAGTTTTTAAAAGCAACTGTTTAGATAGAATGGCAGAAAAAAGAGAAATGGTGAATGTATTTTATACACTGAGTAATATGGGATGTCAACTTGTTCACTCATGGAATATTAATGCAGTCTGCTTGTTCTCAAGATATGGGAAAAAATAAAAGCAAAAAACACAAAAGAACTGTAATTTTGAAAATTTGCTAATATTGAGACCTTCGTTATTGTCCTGCTTCTATGATAGGTTCCAAAAATGAGTGTAAGAATAAAACAGGAGAGGTTGAAAAAATCTCATTAAGAAAGAGAAATCAAACATTCATTTTAATGAGCTCAGCTGGTTGCGAACTGAGCTTCAGAGAAAACACAACATGCTGATATTCACTGTGAAGCTTTGAGTGGAGAAATACAGAAAAACAATGTGTGGATCCTTGAATAATCGTAGCTTCCATCTTTAAAGGACTGAAGAGGAAGAAGTTTACAAGGAATCATTTAGAACAGAACATCAACTGATTGAATCGATGAATCTGAAAACATGTTTCTGAGCGAAAGAAACAGACATGTACAGACTGAACTATCTGTTCAACAGTCAGAGTGTTTCTTTAACAGGAGGACACTCTTTACACTCAGCACAGACTCACTGAGGAACCAGACCAGACCCTAAATCCAGGATGAAGAGTTTCCGTGAATGTGGTGTTGAAGGTGTGGAGGTGGATCAGAGTGTGAGAGGAAACTGTGTAGAAGGACAGAGTGCCAGCAGGACAGTCCACATACACTGCTACTTTGTTAGAGACGGAAGAGGAGATGGATGTTACTTTGTTATTGTGCCCTACAGAACGAGGACCATCATCATAGCAGTACAGACTCCAGGACTGATCATTCCATCCAAACAAACAGTTATCACAACCTCCTTTCCTTCGGATACTTTTGTAACTCACTGATATATAAACGTCTCCTTTCCACTCAACCTCCCAGTAACAGCGACCGGTCAGACCATTTCTACACAGCAGTTGAGGCCACCCATCAAATCTGTCTGGATGATCAGGATATGACTGAACCTCATCCACACATGTCACCTTCCTGTTGTTGTCAGACAGTTTGAGTCTTTTGTTTACTGTGTTTCTGTCGATTGTGAGTTGACAGGAATCTGATGGAGAGAACAAACACAATCCAGTTGCAGTTATTGATCAATCATCTGTTCATTGATTGACACTTTGATGATGACTCCTGACATCAGAGATGTGAATGAGTGATGTGACAGTTTGAAGATGGTTGAATGTGTGCTGCTTTATTTTCATGAATCACATTAAATACACACTTACACTTCCTCAGACCTGGTGTCAACCATCGGACTCCAGCAGGCTCCACCCTGAAAGGAGGAGGGGGGTCAGACCAGCACAGTCTCTTTCATCATGCACACATGGACATTACGTCACTCTCACACACATACTGTTTTACATTGATAAAGGAACAGTCCAACATTTTCACAAATACACTTCAATCCATACGTGGATCAAACTGCTGATGTTTTGGACTGATCCTGGATCTGTTAGTACACCACTGTATTGAATGAAATATGACTGATTCAAATTGTGACCTTCATAATCTTTATATTCCTCTTCTGTTTAGCTGGAAAGGATACCTCCATGTCTTTGCTCTCATTCATGATCTTGATTCATGACTGAATTTGTTATTATTAAAAAAAATGTAAAGCTGTTAAAATGCTTAATATTGGAGCTTATGAAAGGCAGATTAGATACTTTTACCTTTCCAGAGAATGATTGTTCCAGGTCCTGCTGAGGGGTGTCTAACATACCTGGTTTAATCCATTTTGAAACATATAGCAATCTATTTGATGAGAAGTAGTGATAAGAATTTGGTCGTTCTAGCGTACCATTCTGTTTTAGAGTTTTTAGACTTATCTGTGATAGTTTATTTTTCCATAAAAATTTTGAAATATTGGAATCTAATGATTCAAAACAAATAATAGAGGCTTCATTGAGGATCAGTGGAAACAAGTAGTTTATTTTAGGAAGAATCACCATTTTAGGTAGCTTTTCCCATGAGTGATATAGGTAAAGTTCTCCAACATATGAGATCATCCTTTGATCATCAATTTTAAGCAGAGGAATATGATTCATCCAGTCTGAAAGCCTGGCAGAAAAATTTATACATAGATTTTTGATGTTACCTAACTGTAGTGGAGTTTTGGAGGTGTTCTGAATATTACAATTGAGAGGCAGAACTGATGATTTACTCAAGCTGAAGGAGTTGTCTGATATAGATGAGAACTTATCTATAAGTGTGATCGTCTTTGTGAGTTCTTAAAGAAAAGTAATACATCATTAGCATATAGGCTGTATTTTCAGTTTCAGCTCCTTTAATATTTACATATTGTCAGATTGTTGATGCTAGTAGCACAATGAAAATAACAAAAATGCAAGTGGGAAAGCAGACAGTCCTTTCTGGTGCCCCTTTGTAGGTTGAAGCTTTGGAAAGTAGGATCATTTGCCATAAACCATGCATTTGGAGAGCTGTATAGTCTAATCATGATCAGTCTTGATCCAACAAATGAAGAAAGAACCAAAATCCAAATGTATGTAGAAATGCTAATACAAATTTTCAGTTTATCCGGTCAAATGTTATCTCTGCATCTAATTTGTTGATGTAGCAATAATCTATTACATTTATTTGTTTATTTGTATTATTGGCATGTATTATTAGCAAGTGTCTATGTTGATATAACCTGATTGCTCAGGATGTATTGGCATAGATTTTTCAAAGTATTTCAAGGTCTTAAGGTCAAGGTATTTCAAGTCTCTTGGACGAGTAATTAAATGTTTTTCCCACTGAAAACATTATGTCCAGATAAACAGAATTAACTTTTTGCAATTTCAAGATCTACATTTATAACTGAAATGGGTAGTAGCTTGATGGAAGTGTAGAATCTTTGCTTGGTTTGAGAAGTAGACTGATGATTGCAGAGTTCATAATGCACTGCCCCTCCCTGGAATGTGGTCACTTGTTGGTTCCATGGTACATGGTTGGATGTTCTGGCGTGGTCATTGGCCCACTCCTTTGGGGGTGTCTTGGAACTATTTTATGTTGGGGAAGGGGGGGATCTCTGCCGGCCAGTTCTTGGGCGCCTAGGGGTCTCGGCTTTTGCCAGGAAGACTGGCCTCTGGCAGGCCCATTGCCTCTGGTTCTCTGGGACTGTCGCCATTTGGCCTTGGGTGACTGTGGGGCTACCTCCTGCTTTTGCTAGGAAAGATACTCAGTTGTTGGCCTCACGTCCTTCTTCTTTGGGGACTGAGAATGGCTCAGATCACACCACAATAAGCATTTTGGGGGTTTTTTGCATTTTCATATTTTTGTGTGTATGGTGTTTATTTTTGTCCTCCCTTTTTTGTTTCTGATAGGGGAAGCAGTTAGTGATACATTGTACTTTTCTATTTGTGCTCTATCATTTAATTGTATTTTTTGCCTGCCATTTAAAGATTGTCTATAGAGGAGCCTATAGAGAATTTGGAAAAGAAAAATGTGTTTCGCACAGCAGTTCATTCAGATCATAATTCTGTTTTCAAAAGCTTTTCAGACAGGATAGGATTTGAAAAATAAATAACTAAAATTATAAAAAGTTCTGAGATATTGAGTTGTGTAAAATGGTATCTGAATATAATAGAAGAAATATGTTTGTTGCTAAAATGGTTTACGAATATTCAACATGTCCATATATATAGATATTCCCCTTCTCTCCAGTATTGTTCCTGTGATCTGCTGGAGCCACTCGCCTAGCTTGGGAGTCATTCTACCTAGTGCTCTGTTTACCACTGGGAACACTGTTACCTTCTACCTCTACATCTTCTCGAGCTCTTCTCTGGACCCTTGGAATTTTTCTCAAGCTTCTCGTGTTCCTTCTTCCTGTTGTTGCTGTCATTCAGTATTGCTATGTCAATCACTATGGCTGTCTACCACCACTATATCCTGTTGGTTAGCCACCACCATTTTGTCCCACAGGATTTTAGCTCGGTCATTCTCCACCACCCTAGGGGGTGTCTCCCATTTTGACCTCAGGACTTACAGGCCATACTCGGCACAGATGTTTCTGTATACTATGCCGGCCACTTGGTTATGGCGTTCCATGTATGCCCTGCCAGCTAGCATCTTTGTTGTTATGTGCTGGATTGTCTCAGGGGCATCTTTACAAAGCCTGCACCTGGGGTCTTGCCTGGTGTGATAGACCCCAGCCTCTATGGCTCTTGTGCTCAGAGCTTGTTCCTGTGCTGCCATGATTAGTGACTCTGTGCTGTCTTTCAGTCCAACTTTGTCCAGCCATTGGTAACTTCTGGATGTCAGCCACTTATTTGCTTTTTGTGCGTTTACTGTTAAAAAGTGCGTGTTGATGAGAGATGTTCTAACTGTCATGTGTTGCATGACGTAAATTTTAAAGCCAGCCTTCGGTTGTTATAACTAATAAATTATGTTAATACTGCAACAGTGCAAATGAAAACATAGTTAAAATGCTATAAATGAAAATGTGATACAAATATTGCAAGTATGAGTGCAGTAAAAAAATGACAGTAACTGTAAACTGTACAAAAACGACTGTAAACGATTAATTCTTCAGTAAGCTGCTCTAGTATTTGCAGAAAAGTTTGTATGTTTTCCTATTCTGCAAGTGTGCTTGCCTTTAACTGTACAAAACATATTTTCCCTAAGCTGTAAAATATACCACCGTTCTTGATTATAAAATCTTGGTCATAATTTATTTTTCTTCTTTTCATCAACCTGCTGTAGGCTAAGTGATCCTGCTGTTTACAGTTTTTATGCTAAGGTAGGCTAAACACATTTTAGACTTATCACTACAAAGATATTAATCTGAATTAAGCTCATGGGGAGAATAGTAATTTTCTAACAATGACTTCGCCAGTTATAAACTAGAATGGCTAAAAAGAGATCTATCTAAATAGTGAATAAATGGCAACAAAATGCGGTTAACATTATTGTACCTAGAAAAGGTCTTGACCAACAGGAACTCAATGAAGGACACACAAAAAATGTTACCATCTCTTCCTTCTGTTTAGGACATTTTCTCCATACCTGACATTCCAATATGGATCCTTCACTTCAGCTGACAGTGGCTTGATTCCTGACTCTCCTGGATGATTGTATCTCAGATCCAGCTCTTTCAAATGGGAGGGTTTGGAACTCAGAGTTGTAGCCAGACGAGCAAAGCCTTCCTCTGTTATTAGACAGCCTGAGAGCCTGCAGACATGCCAAATAACAATCCACCTGTGAACAGACTCAATGCCATCCATCCATTGCATCATTCAGTTCATTTTAGCTCTATTCATAATGTGACAAGTTACAACAAATAATACTACTTGTGTCAACTTATTTAAATAAAACACATCTATTTTCAGAAACTCTAGGAGCCACAAGTAGGACTGCAGTCTGAAACTGAGGCGCTTTGCTGGGATAATAAGGTACAATGAGGTCTTAAAGAATCATCAAGAGATTTAACAGAAAGTCATTAAGAGAACCTGTTATGGCCGAAATATGTTCTGTCTTTCTAATCCCTGTCAGTACTATCAGTGTGGTATGTTTTATCAACTTAAGTTTCAGGGAGTTTTTAGGACAACATAATTTATTTTGGATTTTGTACATTTTGTTTCTGAATGACTGTTTTATAATTTCTTATTTTTGTGTTGCACCACTGGAAGGAGTCCCTTTTTATAGCTGCAAATCACCAGCATGTTTATGCATTGCCTTCCCTATTTCAGTAGGATGCCAGGACCTGACAGGAGAGCAGTGACTGGATACAGCTGAAAAGCTGACATTAAAACAGCTTTCAACATTGTGTATTTGACATGGTCTTTTGCCATATTTAAAGTTTAATCAAAAATAAGCAATAGATTGTTATAATGATGAACCCAGTTACTAGTAAGCCAACAGTTTTACTTTTTTTATTGGGGGTACTGGCCATTTCATATCACATTAAATATAGAATAAAAGTACAAGATTTTCACCTAAACGTAGATAGCAAAAGATGGATCATATTCCGAAATGTCTTCTTCTTGCATACTAGAACCTTAACCTACATGTGTGGATTGCATGTTAAACTTTTAAAGACAGGTACAGTTTTTTGGAAGTGTTCCTGAGCGCATGCTTTGATTTCCATTACATGTCTGTTTTTAATGCAGTGTTGCCCAAGGCCTTTGAAGATTGCAGGTAACCAATATCCAAAGAGATTTCTCCAGATTATTTTAATATTTTGATATTTTATACTGTAGATAATGAGATATTCAAAGTCTTCATATTTTACACTGAGAAAAATTATTCTGAAGTTTTTTACCAATTGTATACAGTGTCTTTCAGATTTGTAAAACCTCTCCTCATCTTTGCATTTGAGAGATTCTGCCTTTTTAATAACTACCCAAAATTTTTTTGATTATGAACACCTTTTATGGTAAGGCTAATGATGTAGTAAATGGTAGATAAAAGGTCACTCAACATTTCTATAAAGATTATTTGAGTATACAGTAACAAACTGAGATTTAAATGGTCAGTTGAAAAGTCTGAATCCTGACTTGAGAGTTTCCAGTGTACAATGTGGACTTTCCAGTCCTGCAGAGAGAGTCTTCAACCCTGAATCCTGCAGGTTGTTGTTACTCAGGTCCAGTTCTCTCAGATTAGAGGAGTGGGAGCTGAGAACTGAGGACAGTGCTTCACAGCTTTTCTCTGAGAGGTTACAGCCACTCAATCTGAAAAACAAGAAAGAGAAATAATGATGAAGACTTTGATACAGTCTGGAGCATCATCTGTGGTGTATGGATAGAGGTGTTTTTGTCACGGCGAGTGAGATGAGCCGTGTGAAAAAGGTGAAGGAGGATCCAAACGCAGGCAGTCGTACAGGTGAGAGGGTGGTTTATTAAACACAAAAGAAAAGACAAAACAGCAAACGGGACCGACGACTATCTAAACTGAGAACAACTAAACTACTGATACAAACCAAGACCTGAACATGAAGGAGGATGAGCGGAGGTAACGGACGACGGACAGCAGGGAGACACACAGAATGGAACAGGGTGGATACACAGACGGACCAGCAACTACAAACACAGAAGACGCGACTTAAATACACACAGAGAAACACAAGGAGATTACACACAGGTGGGGAACACAGCTGGGAATAATCAACAAGACGAGACAGGGGTAAAACTGAACACACTCACATGAGACGCGGACCTTCACATTAAAACAGGAAATGAGAACACAACACCAAGACGCAGACCTGACACTGAGAGAGACAGAAAATGACACATGGAACTAAACTCACACAAAACATGAGAACACAAATCCTAAATACCAATAAACAGAAACATGGAACTCAATAACAATAATCATCATCACCACCATCACCACCAAATGAGAAAAAACAAAACACCAAGATAACTGAAACACAAAGTGCCAGAGAAACATAAGAAACAATCCATAATGCAAAAGTAAACCAAAATATAATAAACTCAAAATACTGGGTCCAACGGACCCAGAACCGTGACAGTTTTGTGAAGTGGAAAAACCTCTGAAATGGAAAGCATTTGGTGGGAGGTCCAGGGAGTGGTATATTATGAATCAGTGCTGATTTAAGTTAAGAGGTACAAGTTTCTCCTCTAAAATACATCCTATTATGGCAAGCATAACAGAGGTGAAAAAGGAGATACAAGATTGCGCTGAAGGTGAGTTACAAACTGAGCTAGGATTACTAGCATCAGAAGAAGATATAGTTACAATCTGCTAACTAATGTATATGTTTTAGAATTGAAGAACAGAATTCCCGGACTTAGAGACAAGTCAACAACCTCAGACTGAAGGGTTAGACCTATGTTCTTGATTTGGTGAAATGGATCCTGAAGGCACTTGGTGTTGGCAGCTGAATTCTTCAGGAGAGAGTACAATTGGTTCTGGACATAGATCGATATAAGCAATCAATTTCACAATCATCAAGCAGACTGATTGTGGAATTTCTCAAGCATACGACACAATAAAAGTAATGTATATTTAGAGGATAGAAAAAGATATTTTTATCCAAGAATCAAAGATTGTTCTGATACATAAGGAATATGATCCAGTTTACTAAGATTAAGCAAGGATGATTGTAACATATAAAAAGCTAAGTCACGTGTTTAATGAACAGTGCAATGACAGACAGAAATTTGTTTTTGAAGAACAGAGGAAAAATGAATGAGAACTTAAGAGAGAACAGTATAGTAACAGATGGTTCAAAAGTGCAAATAAACAAAGCATATATTGTTTTTTAAAAATATTTTAATGTATTTCTTTTTATGGAGTTAATTATCAGCAATGGGTCCGGATAGTACTTTATTTAAGGATTATACCGAAAAGTGTTTGAGAAATTCTGAGACTTTCTGCTGGGTTGAAATATTAGAATTATTGTATACTTGGTTGTGTAGTGACAACTAAATACTTTTAGTTTCTAAAACTATTGAAACTTAATAGTGCCTGCACTTATTACATTCTTCAGGGTTTTCTCTCGGAAACTGTGCTGGCCTACTGTTTTGACAATTCAAATCAAAATTTTAAGAAAAAAGGGTTGAGTATGTTTTTACTTACAAAGCTTTCTTGGAGGCTTTAACCACCGGCAGCAGCCTCAGAAGAGCCTCCTCTGAAGCAGAGTATTTCTTCAAGTCAAACACATCAGTACATTCTTCTGATGACAGTAAGATGAAGACCAGAGCTGACCACTGAGCAGGAGACAGTTTGTCTGTAGAGAGACTTCCTGAACTTAGGGACTGTTGGATCTCCTCTACTAGTGAACAATCATTCAGTTCATTCAGACTGTGGAAAAGATTGATGCTTTTCTCTGCAGACAGATTCTCACTGAGCTTCTTCTTGATGTACTGGACTGTTTCCTGATTGATCTGTGAGCTACTTCCTCTCTGTGTCAGCAGCCCTTGTAGGAGAGTTTGATTGGTATGCAGTGAAAGACCCAGGAGGAAGCGGAGGAACAAGTCCAGGTGTCCATTTGGACTCTTTAACGCCTTGTTTATGGCACTCTGGTAGAAGTGTTTCTCTGCAGATTCTCCTGTTTCAGACTCCTGGGAGGTTGTTTGTTGTTCTTCCAGCAAATTCAGTCCAGAGTTGATGAAGGTCAGATGGACATGAAGAGCAGCCAGAAACTCCTGAATGCTCAAATGGACGAAACAGAACACCTTGTCCTGGTACAGTCCTCTCTCCTCTTTAAAGATCTGTGTAAATACTCCTGAGTACACTGAGGCTGCTTCAACATCAATGCCAGACTCTGTCAGGTCTGATTCATAGAAGATCAGATTGCCTTTCTGCAACTGCTCAAAAGCCAGTTTTCCCAGCGATGCAATCATTTCCTTGTTTGCTGGACTCCAGTGTGGATCTGTCTCAGACCCTCCGTCATACTTAACCTTTTTCAGTTTAGCCTGAACCACCAGGTAGTGGATGTACATCTCAGTCAGGGTCTTGGGGAGCTCTCCTTCCTCTATCTTTTTCAGCACATCCTCCAGAACTGTAGCAGTGATCCAGCAGAAGACTGGGATGTGGCACATGATGTGGAGGCTTCGTGATGTCTTGATGTGGGAGATGATCCTGTTGGCCTTCCCCTTATCTCTGAATCTCTTCCAGAAGTAATCCTCCTTTTGAGGGTCAGTGAACCCTCGGACCTCTGTCACCATGTCAACACATTCTGGAGGGATCTGATTGGCTGCTGCAGGCCGTGTGGTTATCCAGAGGAGAGAAGAAGGAAGCAGATTCCTCCTGATGAGGTTTACCAGCAGCACATCCACTGAGGTGGACTCTCTAGGGTCAGTTACCATTTTAGTCTTCTGGAAGTCCAGAGGAAGTCGACACTCATCCAGACCATCTAAGATGAACACAACCTGGAAGTCTTCAAAACTGCAGATTCCTTCTTCTTTGGTTTCAGTAAAGAAGTGATGAACAAGCTCTACCAAACTGAACTTTTCCTCTTTCAGCACATTCAGCTCTCTGAAAGAGAATGGAAACATGAACTGGATGTCTTGGTTGGCTTTGTCTTCAGCCCAGTCGAGACTGAACTTCTGTGTTAAGACTGTTTTACCGATGCCAGCCACTCCCTCTGTCAGCACTGTTCTGATTGGTTTATTTTTTCCAGGTGAGCCTTTAAATATGTCTTCTTGTCTGATTGTAGTTTCTAAACTACCTGGTTTCTTGAATGCTGTTTCAATCTGTCTGACCTCATGTTCATCATTGATCTCTGTAGTCCCTCCCTCTGTGATGTAGAGCTCTGTGTAGATCTCGTTCAGAGGTGTTGGATTTCCTGCTTTAGCGATCCCCTCAAACACACGCTGGAACTTCTTTTTTAAAACAGATTTTTGGTTCTGACAAACTACAGTGCGAGTTCCTAAAGGCACAAAAAGGCAAAAAATATCAAGTAAGTATTAATAAACTAGAAATGCCACTTATTTCTACAACAAACAGGTGTCTGAATACATTTTGGTAGATCTCTTGACACATGTGTTGGATAAATGTTCATCCATCAACTTAAATTTTAAAAGAATTCCTCTTACTATTCTGCAGGCGCTCGACCAGTTCTTTCTGCTTCATTCCCTTCAAAAAGTTTAGTAAGATCATCATGAATGCCTCCCTGCTGGTCCTCCTCTGCGCTTCATCCTCATGCCTTATCCCCTCATCTCCCCTCTGATCCTCTAAGCATTCGGGGTAATCTGAGCTCAAACTCTCCTGTATCTTTTTCAGTTCAGTCTTCACATAGGTGACAATGTTGTTCTCCAGGAGCTGGAACAGAATACTATATTAATGTCTCAGTCACTGAAAAACTTTGGCTTATTCAGCAATGAAAGAACAAAAGGGGAAAAACAGAATACTAATATCAAGGGGCATTCAGTAATGGTAAATAAACGCCTGGGGCGCTAAAGAGAAAAGTGAAACATAATCTTAGTGTCAGGGGCTGGGTCTCTGGCCAAGCATTTTGAGTGTTTTTGGTAAATTTGTATTTTCTTATAAATATATGTGTAATTCTGGTGTTGCATTATTAGTTAGGTTTTAGTTGAGTCTATTCTAATTTAGATCCATCTATGTCCTCTTCTGTAAGCCTGTTCTGGTCATCTCTATGTAGTCTGCCATGTATTTCATGTCAGCGTATTTCATGTTGTCTAGTTGGTGCTGTCGTGTCGACGTCTGTGTTTCCTGTTGTATTTTGAAGGTCTGGTGTTTCCTCGTTCAGTGTGCTTAGTTGTACACTTCCCCTGTGGTGTCATGTTCATTTTTCTCAGCCGTTTCCCCATGTGATTCCACTTCCCCTGATCACCCCTTGTGTGTATATAGTATGTGTGTTCCATTCTGTCTTTGTCAGAACGTCTGTGTTACCACGTCTAGCCATAGCACTCATAGTAGTCACAGTCATCATAGCAATCATAGTTATCGTGTTAAGTCACAGTGATATTGTTTAGTTTTCTCAGTGTAGGTTGCAGTTTAGTTTGTCGCCCAGTTTGCCTTGCCTTATTTTGTATTCATGTTTATCAGCCAAAATAAAACGGTTCACTTTTGGTTTAAATCTCCGCTCCATCTCCTTCTATATCTGCACCTAGTCTAAAGTCAAAGCAGGTTCACCTGATCCAGCCCTATTCATAAGCTTTATCAAAATGAAAGTTTGAATGTGTTGTGTTTGACTTATTCTTTGTGTGATACCTTTATGATCTTCTGTATATGACCTGCCAATGGACTACAGATGCAAAGAACTATAAGTAAGCATGCAGTCAAAGAGTAAAGCCATTTGTAGAGATAATAAGGTACCACAAGCTCTGATATGCAGGTGTTGTCAAGGTCATATGTCGGTTTACCTCAGCATTTCTTTACACTCTGGTACAAACATTACTGTGACTGTAGCTAAAAGTAAACATCTTATCTACTATGGCATGCAGCTTAGAGAAGTCAGAGGTCTGACCACCAACCTTTTGTTTGAAAGACAAACTGGCTCTACTTCCTGATCCAAAAGATGGAAATGGCTATCAACCGAATAGATGTGAAAGTAGTTGATGTGGATGGACAAACCGTAAATATGGAGTCCAGTTGTTTTTGATGCTGGTTGAAAGACTGGCCACTGGGAACCTCTAGGCATTCCTGCTGTCCTCTGTGGAGGAGTTATGAAGAATATGAATAATACAACAAAACATTATAATCAGTTATCTAAGAAGCTGCTGTTCCTCCACGTCCTACAAAACAGCTTCCACCTGCTAAACACCTTGAGCCTGGAGCTCTGAAGGTGCCCTATAGTATCTGGAATAGAGACATTTACAAGAATGAAGATCAGTAGCTTCCTGTATTCTTGACAGTGCTGTTGTCATCTGATCACCACCAACAAACACGTTCAGTTTCTGTTCAGTCTGTTCAAACTGCCAAAATAAAACCTTTTATTAAAACACATTTAACAAAATACTGCTATAAAAATATATACTAAAGACTAAAGATTCAATTCCCTCAAACAATCTGCAGTGCAAGTACTATATATATTTTTAGATATTAATCTCAGGATGTTATAAATCCAGAGGATTTTGACATTAGAATGATTCTGGGATGTTGATTAATTTAATTTAACATACTCCTCCTGCTGTAACCAGCTCTCTGTAAGATGGAATAGGTTAACATGTTAGTTATTTACTATAATACTAAACACTAAGCACTGCAAATACTAAAAGAGACTTAGAAGAGTCAGACCAAACTAGATCTAGTTTCAACATTCAACTATTTTGCTTGTTTTACATTTTTCTTTTTGAATTTTAGGAATAGATGATTTTGTTTGTTTGTTTTTTGTTCACTTACTTTAGGTGTTCTGTGGGGATGGAGTTTTACAGTTTTATGGTTAAGGCACAGATGACAGAAAGATGGAAGATGTAGGAAATTATATAAGTCAGCAACTCTGCTACCTCGTCTCAACAGTGAATCAACACTTTAATAACTTTATGGCTATACAAAGGACCAAGACCAGGTGAAAACATAGACTAACAGACTCTTATAGACCTGTGTAAACACACTAAATCCCTCACTTATATAGAATCTTACAGAACAAAATTTTCAGCAGAAGTCAGAAAGAGAGATTTACAAAACTAAAATAATAAAATAACAAATCAAAATAAAGTAAAGTGTTTTACATCAGAACTGATCTATTATACTGTATAATGATATGGTCTAATAAAATCAGCTCCAGAAAGTGATGACCATTTAAATGATTTTTTTATTATAATGCTGAAGAAATCAGTGTTCTTGTGGCATCACTTCAATGCATACCACTTCACAGATGAACATAGAAATGTGTGTAAAATAGCTGAGCTGAAATTAAACATGTTGTCAAATTAATTCAGAAAAACTGAGTTAAGTACAGCATCTTAATCAATATCCTTTGACCAGTTGCCTTTAAAGACACAGAGCTATGTCCATGCCCAGGTCCAGGTTCATGTTAATATTTATTTCCTTGTTTTTTCCTGTGTATAATGATGGAGCAGTGATGTGAGTGCTAAACTGTGGCATGGAGAAGAGTCATGGACAGTCAGAGATGGTCATCTCACCTCTGAGCTTTGGTCTGGCTCTCATGTTCCCCACACAGAGTGGTTTTACAGGGAGGGACTCCCTCCTCTCTGTCCTCACATTTATCCATGTTTCTTACACATATTAAGATATAGCACTGTGTAAAATCCAAGTCTTGAGTCAGCATTTATTCTGTTACATTTTTTTTCTAGAAATTCAGACCTTCTTGTAATTTTTTATTTTGTTTTAACTGGTCTTGAGCAATAGATCTCCAGGCTTTCTGAAGGTCTTCCAAATTTTTATTTGGATACAGATGTGTTACTATCAGCTCACCTCTCTGCAGCGGAGGGTTGTTCTTTAAATTCAAATATGTGTTGTTTAGAACGGTCACTCTTTAAAGACACACAGGTGGGTTCAGGTTTAAGTTTCCGTTTAGTTCCTCGTTTCTTCCTGTGAATAATGATGGAGCAGTGATGTGAGTGCTGAGCTGTGACATAGAGAAGAGTCATGGACAGTTAGAGATGGTCATCTCACCTGTGAGCTTTGGTCTGGCTCTCATGTTCCCCACACAGAGTAGTTTTAGAGGGAGGGACTCCCTCCTCTCTGTCCTCACACTGATCCATGAATTCACATCCACATCAGCTCACAAACACTTTCTACCTTCACCTGGAGAGGAAACACAAATTATTCATGTGCACATAAACTGAAACCCTCCTCCATCCTGTGTGTTGTCTTCTTCTGTCTTCTTCGTTTCTGCTTCATCTCAGTGTCAGCTGAATGCAGTCAGGCAGCAGTGTGAGGCAGGGGAAGCTGCCATCAGCTGCTCTACTTCTACTATCAGTCCACTAAATGGAGCCATGAAACTGCACACATGACAATATATTCAGCCAAGACACAGCAAACTAACATTTTAAAAAGTTCCAAATATTTTTAGCAGCGTTACTGAAGTGTTAGAAAAATAAATATTAATTTGATCTCTGAAGTAAACTCTGCTGTCACACTGTGAGAATTTGTCAGTGATTATATTTTAACTGCTACTTTGACCATCATGTAATTGAACTTTTGATGAACACAACACATCAATGACAACTTTCCACTGGTGTTATTTACACTATTACTGCACACTGTCAGGGCTCGTTGAGAGGCTTATTTAACGGAACAGTAAGTTCTTTTAGTGCACACCATCCCTCTGTGCTCCCCCCAAACGTCACATGTCACATGTGACACGGGTATTTATTATCATCATCAATGAAACAATCTATTGTGTTCAATTTGGCTCCGTTTTTATGTCTCTGTGCAGATTTGGAGACAAATGTTCAACTGTGACTTCATGTGTGAGCTGTCAGTATCAGCGGTCTGACTCTGTGTGTTTATAGAGTTTAAATGCTGTGATTTCAATTTTTTTTTTTTTTTTACCACTGACGGATTCCATTTGAATTCATCTGAAACTAGAAGATCAAATTGTTCTGATGAAGGGAAAGTGCCAGATGAAGAAAAGTTGCTGTGCAGACAACACTGAGCTGAAAATGAAAAATGTACGTGTAGTTGTGTAGCTGTGAGGGACTAACTACAGCATGACTGCAGCGAATCCCTCAAAAACTCATAAATCCATCTACAGAATCATTGGAGACTGGAAGCAGCAGTCAGAGAGAACCAGCAGGGGGCACTCACTGAGTCCTGTTAAATATTTTCCATGAATTCTGGAGAATATTTAACAAACATGAACTCTGATCCTTCATAAAACAACTTCAGAGTCAAACTGGAGTCCAGCGTCTGAAGCAGGTTCTCATATCAGGACTCCAGTTTGATTTTTGGACTGTGAGCCTGTTCAGAATCCACATGAACACTGAGTGTGACTAAACATCACAGCACAGTCAACTTTCCTCTGTTAAAGAGGATCAAACAGTGGCATATGTGTGAGGAACACTTCATGACGTTGGTACCGACCTGCAGCACAGTCTGATGAAGACGCCCACACAGACTGTTAGTCTGATGTGATGTAAGGAGAACAAATCTCAGAGAGGAAACCTCAGAGAATGGAATGAGTTAAAGTTGTACTTACTTCAGCTTCTTCCCATGAACTTCTTCACTATGCAGTTCTCTGCTGTCTGGACCAAGTCTGTGTAGAAACAGAGAAAATCCTCTGCTTCTTCTCCGAAATCAGTCCTCTGTGTTTGCAGGCTGCCGTCACATTAAACACTTGACAGATAAAACAGTCTGAAATTCCAGCTCACAGGTCAAAGATCAGCTGCCACACCCTTAAATGAATGTAATTGGATCAATAATTAACCTGCAACAGGTTTCAGCTCTAACTGTGATGTCCTAAACATACATAAGATCATATTCACCTCCTAAACTCAGCCACAGTCAGACTGTCCGTGTTATTTGGAATATGCACATTTCCACCTCCTTCCTACCTCTATACACCTTTACTTTTTCCTATTTCCTTTACTTTCTTTTACATTGTCTCCTCTGTCCTCTCTTTCTACATTTTTACTTCCCTTTCTTTCCTTTTTTCCCTCACTCTATCTCATCTCCTCATTTTTCTTTGTGTGCTTCCTTCCTAACCCCTTTTTTTTAGCAAGGCAGGACTTCCTTTACTTCCTTTATGTCTTTCTTTGTCTCCTTCCTTTCTTTTCCTCCCTGCTCCCTTCTCTCCTCCTCCCTTGTCAGTCTCTCCTTCCTCAGAGTCTTCCTCGCTGAGATGAGCCCATTTTTCATGTTTATTGTGAACATAAAATATTAGATTTAAGCGTGTTTAGTAAATTATTTTATATCATTGACACTTTTTCATCTCACATTTTTACATTTTTACTACATTTTAAATTATTTTTTCAAATAACTTTTATAATTAATTTTATTTTGAAAAGTTTTATTTTGAAAATCACAGCCAGTGATGTAATTTTAATAAATGAATGTTAAATACTTGCTTTGTTGTTCGATTATTTGTTCGTTTAGTAAAGTTCATTATCTGTATTTCTATGAAAGCACCTTTTTCTTCAATTTTTTTCTAAATCTTTTAAAATGTGTAAAAATTAAATGAAGTGTGTGTTTCCCTGATGAGCATCAGTAATAAATATAGATTCTTATACACAGCTTTATTCCTTCATATTTTTCTGCTGGCAGCAAACAATTTTACAGCAGTTTTATTGTTCAATGAGCATTAATAGCTGATCATAAAACTGAACACATACACTGTATCTGCAGACCACACATCAAATCTGTAATATGTTTGAAATCTGCTTTTATATTTCATCTTTACTCTCAAATCCCTAAACAGCAGTGAGTCTGCAGCTGAGAAAATAAAAAGTCAAACTATCAGGAGCAAGTTATGTTCAGAGTTTCAGTTTTAAATCAGCTTGAAGCTCCACCTTTTTACTGATTCGTTGATTTCCAGGATGTTTTCAGTGTGATATCGATTATCAATTCTCTGCTGGGGCAATACGTTTGATACGTGCAGCTTGTTACTAAACCACTGAATAAAGCCCAAATTTAACATTTTTCTGTTTTATGGGGATTTCTCCAAAATATGTGTTGGTCATAGTTATTGATATTCTGGTTGTCACAGTAGACACAGGATAATTGTGTTTTCAGCATCAGTTTTGTTCCTCTCACAGGTCTAGGTTGGGTAAGGCAAACTGGGCTCTGCCTTTGGAAAAAACCCACACTGTTTCTCCATTGGCCTACATACCTGTGGCTAATTTTTCTGACTTACCCTGCCAGTACTTAAGTGCCAACTCAGGAGTGCACTCTTTGTCAGATCATCTCTGCTTAGCAAAGTGTTAGCCAGGCCTCGCCATAAGTTATCTAGTGTAGAGTTTTCTTGTGTGCCAAACGCTGTTTCTCCTCTTCTTCCAGTCTGTTGCCCAGTTACAAATCACTGTCATCATGTCCCACTCATCTCTCTTCAAGCTGGTTCATTCTTGGAAATCTTCCCCCAGAACTGCTTCCGCTCCACCAACTGCCTGGTCTCCCTGCTGTGACGTGCAGGAAGCAAACCAGTTTACCTCTTCTGGACCAGATAACCTTCCAATGGCAAGTAAGCCTGAGATACAACTGAAACACCACAATCAGTTTTACTCATGTTTTCTCTCTCTCAGTTGACCACCCTCCTGGGGCTCAGTTTCCACTCTGACACCCGGCCATTTCTGCTATTTGCTCTACAGAGTTTCTGGAAGTCTCACAGTGCCAATTCCCTGTGTTTTGAAATCTGAGCATTGTACAAAAAAATTATGAATTGTACACCATCCATTCTCAGCTTGGTCATGCAAAAGGGTTCAAAGAGGCCTTGACACTGACATAATAACCAGACTTGTTTGAGCTGAACATTTCTGCTGCTATTGACAGCCATTTGAGGCATTTACATCACTGTAAATGTATTCTTATCACTGCTCAGATTCTGTGTCCAAACTCACATTTAAGTATTAAATGTCAGCTTCCTCCAAAATAAGAGCTTTTTATTATTAATAATAATCTAATGAGTGAAAATGAATCAGATTGAATGTTTCTTGTGTAAACCTGGCTCACAGAAGATGGTGTCCCAGTTAGAAATGAAACCTCCCCCCCACATTTCAGTGCTTTCCAAACTGTGAGACACCATCAGAAAGGTGGAGGCACTGCAGTTCTTCACTCAAACCAACCTGAAGGACCTCACTACTTTGACTTCATTTGAATACTTAGCTGCTGATTTACAAACGAAACCAAGTATCCTCATTATTAGAGTCTATAGAGCACCGAAGAAAAACACTGATTTCCTTCAAGATCAAAATGATATATTTAATATCAAACTTGATTATGTCTATGATGATGACAGAGTGGTTAAACTGATTCAAATGACTCATTTCTCCAACTCACATCAACTGATTTTATTGTGAAACTCAGACTTGTGGAGCAGAACCCCGAACAATAAAATAGCAGATTTAAAAACACTTATGCCATCTGTGTTCATTAAACTGACATCATGCAGTTCAACTTCTGACCAGCCGAGGGCGATAAATCACCATCAATGAAGAGTTCATCATCAATGACAGAAGAGTGATAGATGCTGAATGTCTTTAATATTTTCCCACTGACTATATTCCAACATATATATCCAACTGTGATCCAACATATTGCAGACGATTATACTTTTGTATGCATTTATTAACAATTAAACTTCAAAGTCTGATTTCCAAAAATGTAAGTTTGTTGATGTTTAATGGCACAGATAGCCAAATGAAAATATGCTAAGCTATATTTTTACGCTTGACTGGATCCCTTGTGCCTAAAGAGGAAAACATCATGCTAAGAATATTGCTCATAATAACATTTAAAAAATTAATAAAAATGAATTTTTAAAAAAGTTAGCGATTCATTGTATACTAAATAGGTAACCAAACTCATGAATTACAGAGTTGAACTCTGCACGCTAACCAATTCAACAGTGCGCGCTACTCTACTAATATGTGTGGCACACTTGAACAGCACATGATATCTACCAGACAGCGCGAGAGTCTGTCTCGTTGGAGCAGATTGCCTAAAAGGCTGGTATCTTTTGAATTGTTTTGCTTGCTGTAGTGAGCTGAGCTTGAGCTACACAACATACTGATATTCACTATGAAACTTTATGTGGGAAATGACAGAAAAACAACACATTGATTCTGGAACAAACGTAGCTTCCATTTTTAACGGTGTAAAATATCATCTGGTTGATCAACAAGAATCAATCAGCATGAATCTGAAAACATGTTGAGTGGAAGAGACAGACATGTTGTTCTAACTAAACTTGGCATAGACTCACTGAGGAACCAGGAAAGACTGTAAACCCAGGATAAAGAGTTTCAGTGAATGTGGTGTTGAAGGTGTGGAGGTGGATCAGAGTATCAGAGGAGACTCTGTAGAAGGACAGAGTCTCAGCAGGACAGTCCACATACACTGCTACTCTGTTAGAGACAGAGCAGGAGGAGATGGGTGTTTTAATTTTGTTGTGCCTGACAAACTGACAACCATCCTCAGAGCAGCTCAGACTCCATGACTGATAATTAAATCCAAAAACAGAGACAATCCCACCTCTTCTTCCTCTGATGCCTTTGTAACTCACTGATATCTCAACATTTCCTCTCCACTCGACCTCCCAGTAACAGCGACCAGTGAGACCATCTTTGCACAGCAGCTGAGGCCAGCCATCAAATCTGTCTGGATGATCAGGATATGACTGAACCTCCTCCACATGTGTCACCTTCCTGTTATTGTCAGACAGTTTGAGGTTTCTGTTTACGGTTTTGGTGTCGATTGTGAGTTGACAGGAATCTGATGGAGCGAACAAACACAATCCAGCTGCAGTTATTGATCCATCATCTGTTCATTGATTGACACTTTCATGATGACACCTGACATCGGAGATGGGGATGAGTGATGTGACAGTTTGAAGATGGTTGAATGTGTGCTGCTTTGTTTTCATGAATCACATTAAAAACACACTTACACTTCCTCAGACCTGGTGTCAACCATCGGACTCCAGCAGGCTCCACCCTGAAAGGAGCAGAGGGGTCAGACCAGCACAGTCTCTTTCAGCATGCACACATGGACATTACATCGCTCTCATACACATACTGTTTGACACTGATAAAGGAACAGTCCAACATTTTCACAAATAGACTACAATCCATACGTGGATCAAAGTGGACTGATCCTGGCCCTTTCTGTTCCATGAAGCAGTTGTGGGATTGTCGTCACACAAGATATTACCTGCGGACTCTGTTGTTCTTCTGGGAGACTTCGCTGCGCATGTGGGCAACGACAGTGAGACCTGGAGTGGGAGGAACAGCCTCTTGGATCTGAACCAGTGTGGTGTTTTGTTGTTGGACTTCTGTGCAAACCACAGTTTGTCTATAACAAACACCATGTTTGGACATAAGGGTCTCCATAAGTGCACATGGCATCAGGACACCCTAGGCCAAAAGTCGATGATCAATTTTGTAATTGTATCGCCAGACCTGCGGCCATATGTTCTGGGAATCCTGGCACTGTGGAATGTATAGAAGCAGCAGGTATGCCACATGTAAAGCTGCCACTTTGTATTTTTGGTCAGCCATGCTAGCAGATATGCTGTAAAAATGCTTTGTAGGGTTCAGAATGCATCATAAATGGTTTTAATTAAACAGTAAATTGTTTTAAAAAATCTCCTACAGGGAGATTATTAATAATAAATTAGTTAATTTTAAAGAAGTTTAAAAATGAACAAAATTTGCATAATCATCCATTAGGTGTAGCAGGTCAGATTTTATGATATGAAGAATTATCTTTTTCTTCTTAAATCATTTCCCCTGCTTCCAGACTTTGTGCTAATCTAGAATAATATATTAAAGGCCTTCTTCTATAGAGAGATTAATCTAATATGAGTTAGGGTCAGAGGGAGATACATACAAAGGTCTGTCTGAAAAAGTTTTAAGCACTTCCTTCTTTATCAGATATTGTCACCATACCTGAGAGTGTCCAGATCTTTTTGCCGTTCTGAAAGAATTCCTAAGTCACCTGGATGATTGTGGCTCACGTCCACTTCTCTCAGAGTGGAGGAGTTGGAGCTGAGAGCCGAAACCAGAGAAATACCGCCTTCCCCTGTGATCAAACAACCTGACAGACTGAAGACAAACACACACACACACACACACACACACACACACACGCACACGTATTTTTAGTAGTTTTTTTTTTATTTGCCTTTTTGTCCTGAAAGAATGCCATTCATCTATAGACTCTTTCCAGAAGAAGGCCCAGCAGAGGTTGTGTCAGGAAAAACCTGAAGATACAGTTAGAAAATTCTAAATACTAGCCTAATAATTTCCAGTGTACAATGTGGACTCTGCAGTCCAACAGACAATAGCTTTACTCCTGAATCCTGCAGGTTATTGTTACTCAAGTCAAGTTCTCTCAGACAAGGGGCCTCTGAGCTGAGAAGTGAAGACAGAGCTTCACAGCTTTTCTCTGACAGGTTGCAGATGCTCAGTCTAGAAAAAAATGTACAAAAGCACACTGGTTTAAAAAGGCATACATGGTAAAGTGAAATGTTCATCAATTTGGCAGTATTTATGCAATTTATGTAGAAGCAAGGCAGTTCACTATCATTTAGACTATAACCCAAAGATAAAACAACACATGGACACATTGTCACAGTTATTTACTCTTCATGTTACCTATGCTAATGGTACTTATTACTTATTATGACCTCAAAGTTTCCAGTTTCCAGTGTGGACTCTCCACTTCAGCACACATAAGCGTTACTCCAGAGTCCTGCAGATTGTTATTACTCAGGTCCAGCTCTGTCAGACTAGAGGACTGTGAGCTGAGAACTTCAGACAGAGCTTCACAGCATCTCAGTGAGAGGTTACAGCCACTCAGACTAAAAAAAAAAATGATACATGGTGCATTTATAAACGACTACATTAGGCAGTATTTACATGCTGTTCAAGAAGTTAAAGAAGTCAGAAATGTAGCCGTTTATTGTGACTTAAGGTGAAATACTGAAACTACAAAGATGCAAAAACATGAAAATGACGTTGACTTAATTTTCTTTCAGTTCTTATTGATTACATTTATCAGTAATAACATGAGAATGTCGATTGATCTGACCTGAGAGTTTCCAGTTTACACTGTGGGCACTTCATTCCAAAAGAGAGAAGCTTTACACCTGAATCCTTCAGGTTGTTGTTTCTCAAGTCCAGCTCTCTCAGACTAGAAGGCACTGAGCTGAGAATTGAGGACAAAGTTTCACAGCTTCTCTCTGAAAGGTCACAGCCGCTTAGTCTGTGGAAAAAAACATAATAAGGAAAATATGAACAGAAAGTCAAAACTTTATTAATTTTGCAGCAGATTGTTGACTATTTCTGTCAACTTATAAACATCAAAATATTGTCTTTCTGACCTGAGAGTTACCACTTTACAATGTGGAGTAATCATTCCAACAGACAGCAACCTCATTCCTGAATCATGCAGGCTGTTGTAACTCAAGTCCAACTCTCTCAGATTAGAGGACTGCGAGCTGAGAACTGAGGACAGAACTTCACAGCTTCCTTCTGATATGTTACAGACCCTTAGTCTGAAAAATTATGAAGATGAAAACAAGATGAAAAAAAGTAATATTGGTGTTCAAGTGTATTCATGTTGATGTAAAGATTTAACAGATTTGACAATATTTTATACTGGCATTCTTATTGATTTGTGTTAACAAAGCAGAAATGTGTTAGCACACTATGATTTAGATTGAAATACTAAAGCTAAAATGACACATAGATGAAATTAACTTAATTCATTGTTTATGTCAGCTGGTGAATAAGATATCACTTGATATGACCTGAGAGTTTCCAGTTTCCAGTACTGACTTTCAGCACACAGAAGTTTCATTCCTGAATCTTGCAGGCTGTTATTACTCAGGTCAAGCTCCCTCAGACTAGACAGCTGTGAGCTGAGAAATGAGGACAGAGCTTCACAGCTTCTTTCTGAGATGTTACATCCACTTAGTCTGAAAAATTATAAACACAGGAACAACTTACCGGTTATCTTTGTCAACTGTTTAAAAAACACAAACACAAAAAATAAATAAGCAAAAAACAAAAAACAAGAATGTGACCTGAGAGTTTCCAGTTTCCAGTTTGGACTATTCACTCCAGCAGATAGAAGCTTTACTCCTGAATCCTGTAGGTCATTGTTACTCAGATCCAACTCTCTCAGACTGGAGGACTTTGAACTGAAAACTGAGGACAGAGCTTCACAGCTTCTCTCTGAGAGGTTACAGCCACTCAGTCTGGAAATAAAAAAAAAAATAAAAAGTAAAAGCATAGTACTCACTAGCTGACAGTTCTTGCAAGCAAGAAACAAAACAAACAAACAAAAAAACCTGATAACCACTTTCCTGTTGGTGTAAAAATGAATCACATGAACCAAACAAAACATTATATGGCGACACAGGACATTTGGTTACTTGGGGAGAGAGGAAAATTGTGGGAGTGACAACAGTGAGTTTTGGGATGTGAGAGATCACATTTAGTATATTTTAAGTGTATAGTTAGTGTGTAGTGTAGTTGGTAAGTGTTATAGTCATGTTCTTTCCTTTGTTTTGTTTGACAAAACAATAAGTGGACTACTGAATGTCACAGTTGCTGCCAAAAGCCGCAAAAGACAGATTGAAATGTAAATGCTGTCTCCAGGTGGAAACACGAGGAGTGATATACCTCTTGTGTGCATTCCCCCTCTGTCTTCTGCTGGACAGGGACAGGGGATTTTTCTTCTACTGCCATTTTATGGGGGGTTTTGTGTGTTAATACAGTAAGTCAAAATGAAAAAGATATGTGAGGTTGTGCTGAAAACAAGAATACCAAATAAGTCAAGGTAAACAGTTTTTAAAGGAGAAATTCAAAAGTAGTGAAAGATGAACAATTCTACCATTTATTTCAGAGGGCTGATTACATATTTACTTACAAAGCTTTTTTGGAGGCTTTGACCACTGGCAGCAGTCTCAGAAGAGCCTCTTCTGAAGCAGAATATTTCTTCAGGTCAAACACATCCACATCTTCTTCTGATGACAGTAAGATGAAGACCAGAGCTGACCACTGAGCAGGAGAAAGTTTATCTGTAGAGAGACTTCCTGAACTCAGGGACTGTTGGATCTCCTCCACTAGAGAACAATCATTCAGTTCATTCAGACAGTGGAACAGGTTGATGCTTTTCTCTGCAGACAGATTCTTTCTAATTTTCTTCTTGATATACTGTACTGTTTCCTGATTGGTCTGTGAGGTACTTCGTTTCTGTGTCAGCAGGCCTTGTAGGAGACGCTGATTAGTCTGCAGTGAAAGACCCAGGAGGAAACGGAGGAACAAGTCCAGGTGTCCATTTGGACTCTGTAAGGCCTTGTTCACAGCACTCTGGTGGAGATATCTTAAATTCTTTTTCCCTAGCGACAATCTAGACCATTTTGAGGTTGCTTTTTGTTCTTCCAGCAGGTTGACACAAGAGCCGATAAAGGTTAGATGGACATGAAGAGCAGCCAGAAACTCCTGAATGCTCAGATGGACAAAGCAGAACACCTTGTCCTGGTACAGTCCTCTCTCCTCTTTAAAGATCTGTGTGAACACTCCTGAGCACACTGAGGCTGCTCTGATATCAGTGTCACATTCTGCCAGGTCTGACTCATAGAAGATCAGGTCGCTTTTCTGTAGTTGCTCAAAAGCCAGTTTTCCCAGTAACTCAACCATCTTCCTGCTCTCTGGACTCCAGTGTGGATCCATCTCAGCTCCTCCATCATATTTGACATTCTTCACTTTTGCTTGCACCACCAGGAAGTGGATGTACATCTCAGTCAGGGTCACAGGAATCTGTCCTCCCTCCCTAGTTTTCAGCATGTCCTCCAGAACTGTAGCAGTGATCCAGCAGAAGACTGGGATGTGGCACATGATGTGGAGGCTTCGTGATGTCTTAATGTGGGAAATGATCCTGCTGGTCTGCTCCTCATCTCTGAATCTCTTCCTGAAGTACTCCTCCTTCTGTGTGTCAGTGAACCCTCGAACCTCTGTCACCCTTTCAACACACTTAGAAGGGATCTGATTAGCTGCTGCAGGTCTTGTGGTTATCCAGACATGAGCAGAGGGAAGCAGGATCCCTCTGATGAGGTTTGTCAGCAGCACATCCACTGAGGTGGACTGTGTGACATCAGTCACAGTCTCAGTTTTTTGAAAGTTCAGAGGATGTCGACACTCATCCAGCCCATCAAAGATGAACACAACCTGGAAATCTTCAAACCTGCAGATTCCTGCTTCTTTGGTTTCAGTAAAGAAGTGATGAACAAGTTCCACCAAGCTGAACTTTTTCTCTTTCAGCAAATTCAGCTCTCTGAAGGTGAAAGGAAACATGAAGTGGATATCTTGGTTGACTTTGTCTTCAGCCCAGTCTAGAGTGAATTTCTGTGTTAAAACAGTTTTTCCAATGCCAGACACTCCCATTGTCAGCACTGTTCTGATTGGTTTATCTCTTCCAGGTGATGCTTTAAATATGTCTTCTTGACTGATTGTTGTTTCTGGTCTGTCTGGTTTCCTGGATGCCGTTTCAATCTGTCTGACCTCATGTTCATCATTGACTTCTGCAGTCCCTCCCTCTGTGATGTAGAGCTCTGTGTAGATCTGACTCAGAAGGGTTGGGTTTCCTGCTTTAGCAATCCCCTCAAATACAGACTGGAATTTCTTCTTCAGCTTAGCCTTCAGTTTGGGCTGACATTTTTGAAGAACTTCTAAATGAATAAACAGCAGATAACAACACTGTCTGTTATGGAGCACTTTACATAAATAATTCAACAACTCAAAACAACACAAAACCCCCCAGACTATGACACTATAAGTTTCTGGACACATTGTCAGTTGGATTGCTGACTGTGAGTGCTCCTGGTTCCAACTTGTTTCTGAATTATTACTGGGCAGTTATTTGCAGATGAGTAGCTGAAACACTCTGAGATTTAGAAATAGTTTGTACCCTCAGCCTAATTTCTGCCTCACCAGTTTCATAACAAAATTCTGTGAAACACTTTTTCCTTTTGTTTGTTTGTTTGTTTAATTTGGTAAGGGGCTTAACACTTTTGTAAGCATTATCATTTGGTTATAACAAATATCCCACAAAAATGACAAAAAACCTGAAGTGTTGACTGTGAAGCTGATAAACTGGACACTGGCTAGAATGAGGAGGAGTTTCCTCCTCTCCTCAGAAAACCATGAAACTGATCAACTTGTGTTGCAGGGGAATATCTTTCCAAAACCCTGGCCTTAACACAATTGAAAATCTGTTGATTATGGTCAGGCCAGTACCAGGAAACCAAATAATTTATATAAACTCTACCAAGCCAAAAGCGTGTTCATATCAACCACAAGTGTCTGGTTAAGGTACAACATGCTTAGGGATATTTAACCAAATATCAGTGGGAATTATTGGATATTTTGATACTGTATCTATACTTTCAGCTTGTGTGGATCAGAGGCAATCCAAATTAAATTCAAACTTGTCCACCCAATTCTTGTTTTATAAATTCATTAAATTGTAAAGTATGCAGTTATTCCACCCTGAAAAAGAACACATCAAAGGACTCATTTGAAAGCCCAACATTTCCATGCTATCCATTACCCATGATGTTTTTCTAATTTTTTATGATATAAATCGCCAGACATCATGCCATCATCCAAGGAAATTCAGAAACAAATGAGAAACAAAGTACTTAAGACATCTCATTCTAGAAATGGTTATAAAATCATTTCTACAGCTGTAGGACTCCAGCGAATGACAGTGACAGGTATTATCCACAAATGGCTGGCTGACCAAAAATAACCCCAAGAGCGCAGCGATAACTCATTCAACAGGTCACACAACATCCAAAGAATGCAAGCCTTACATGCCTAGGTTAACGTAATAAAAAATGGCCTGCATGGCAAGATGAAAAAACTTTGTTTTTTCTCATTTTTGCCGGAAGACTTTTGGGTAAATACTCTGGGGGACTGACAAGACAAAAGTTGAATTTTTGGAAGGAATGTATCTCATAAAAATCTGGTATAAAAGTAACACAGCATTTCAGAAAAGGAACATCATACCAACAGTAAAATATGGTGGTGATAGTGTGACTGTCTGGAGCCATTTTGCTGGCTCAGGAACTGGAAGGTTTGTTGGCGTAAATGGAACCACGAATTCTTTTCATCTGTTCTTGACCTCAAGCTGAAGCACACTTGGGTTCTGCAGCAGGACAATGGTCCAAAACACACCACCAAGGCTACCTCTGAATAGCTTAACAAAAACAAAATGAAGACTTTGAAGTGGCCTAGTCAAAGTCCTGACCTGAATCCAAAAGGCGGCAACCAAAGATCTCAAACTTGGACCCATCAGATGAAAAGCACAGATTTAGAGTTGTGTCTGCTACTGGAACTCTGTGTGGGATCTATTTCTGAGGCTGGTGACTCAAATGAATTTATCCTCAGCAGCACAGGTGACTCTTGGTCTTCCTTTCCTGGAGTGGTCCTCATTTGAGCCAGTTTTGTCGTAGCACTTGACAGTTTTTGCGACTGTACTCAGGGACACATTCAATGTTATATCAATTCTCTGGACTGACTGACCTTCAGTTCTTAATGTAATGATGGACTGTCATTTCTCTTCACTTAGCTGATTGGTTCTTGCCAAAGTATGAATTCTAACAGTTGTCAAAAAAGGCTGTCAGCTGTGTACCAACCTGACCTCTGCAACACCACAATTGACGGTCCCAACCCCATTAAGAAGGCAAGAAATACTGACTACATCATAAAGCTGAGGCCAAGAGTTTGTAGCGCTGTCAACAAAGCAAACGGTGGCTACTTTGAGGAATCTAAAACATAAGACATATAATTGTTTATCAATTTTTTCTTTGCTATATAATTCCAGATATCTTGTTTCATGTATGTGATGTCTTCAGTATGTATGTACAATGTAGAAAATAGTAAAAAATAATGAGAAACATTGAACGAGAAGGTGTATCTAACCTTTGATGATGTTTTGGAGTTGTAGGTGCAGCTTAACTATAGCTGATGTTGACTTTCTAAATTAATGCACACTGAGGCTACAATGTCCCCTCGCTTACCACTGATCCCTTACACAAACCACTGAATGCTTACCTTGTGATGAAAGGGATAAATCTGCCTGGGCTGAGGAATTTCCTGTTGGAGGAAATTATACATTGAACGGAAATCTACATAACGTTAAGACAACATAAACAGGTTATTTTTCCTCAAACATAATTTGCAGAGGAAAGATACAAAGTTAAAAGTCACACTAACAGTGTGCACTAAGGAGTTTTCACATCTTTTTTTAAACTTACCTTTATTCATTTTCTTTAAAGTTGTCCTTGCTACTTCTATCACATGGTCAGTAGTATATGTCTGCACCATTAAATCTACAGTTTTCAGTCTGTCTGCGTTCTCCAGATGACACTTTTTCATGGATGGAAAATCACCTTTTGTTGCATTCTGAAGGTACCAGTGGAAATGTTTCAGCTCCACCTCTCCCAGATTCTCCAGAATGTGCAGTAGCTGCTCCTTAACAGATATTTCCATCTTTGAGATATAAGAATACAAAAAGAGAAATATAGAAATACAGAATTGTTGATATTACAAAGCAGCTGCAAGTCTCTTTTGACTTAAAAATGATGTATGGTCAGTTACATTAATCATAAGACCAATCTTGAAAAACCTGTTGAATTTAACGTAGCCATTAGAGAACTTTCATTCAAAAAATCCATTCTTGAGTTAAGTACACCATCTATTTCAGATGAAAATCAAATATGTGGAAAAAAATTACCAAGTAATAAACTAGAAATGCAAGTGATAGCATGAATTTTAGGAAAGGAACAGTTGGTCTTCTAAATGATTTGTATAAAAAAATGTGAAAGGAAATTGCTAGCACAACTGACAGAGACATTGCAAGAAGTATTTTGCAATTATTACTCAAATAACTTGTAAATTCAGTGAAACCTCACAATATATGGTTTTAAGGCTTGTTGGTAAATGTATACTTTAATGATCCCCGTGGGGAAATTACTCTCTCAGCATTTGACCCATTAACTCAGTGAAGCAGTGGGCAGCAGGCGCACCAGGGAGCAGTGTGTAGGGACGGTACCTTGCTCAGGGGTACCTCAGGGTAGCCGTTCAGTGGATTCGAACCCCCGACCACTCTACCTACTGAGCTATCCCTGCACCTAAAGAAGGGTTACCCTGTGTCACCACTGCTGATTACACGGCAATCAAAGCTGGACAATAGCTGTACAGTCACATGGATAAATCTGTGAAGTGAGACAAGAGTGGGACAGGCTAAGCATTAGATATTTATGTACACAGTTCCAAAAATCATTCTAGTTCTGTTACATCAGTGGTCCCCAACCCCCGGGCCATGAACCAGTACCGGTCCGTGAGTCGTTTGGTACTGGACCGCAGGAGTTGAGGCTCGGGTGTGAAATTCATGGTTTTCATGGTTTTTCTTGTTATTTTTTTGATTGTTTTTATCGTTAACTTGGTCTCCCTGGGTCTTTTCCCGTGTGTTATGAATAAGTCTTTTTTTTTTGGTACCGTACTGGTTTTATTTTGTTGTATTTATCTGCGACAACTTAATTAAGTTAGTTAATACTTTTTCTTCTACATGGATTTCAATATACACTGTCAAACTAAAAAATATCTCTCAAGTTATATTAAGTGGGCAAATTTTAGGTAGATTATTAATATACAAGCTGAGCATCATTTTAATTTAAGATTTTAAACTGGAGGTATTCCAAACTTATTGTTAATGAATGTAATTACTAGAATGCCTATGTAGTTTCAAATCTATAGAGCAAGATATTTGTTATAGATTAGTCAAAAAGCTGGCTGCAGAATGACTGTCCTTTGCAGTAATAAGGATAACCTATAAGTTACCAAATATATAATAATAGATTCACTTATCCTGCATCAAGTGAGCAGTGAAGCTGGGGGACTATGGGGCAGTTTTAGCTCATTTCCTATTTGTTATCTATTTGCTATGTCACAAGTGAAAAAAAATCTGTCTTGCAAATTTTGTCTAAAAATGTGAGATGCCTGACTCATCTATACTAAAGTGGCATTAGGAAATATAACACTTTTGAAAACTGAATTGAATTTATTTGTTATACTAAAAAATAAAGGCTAAGTGGGTAGCATTTTCTATTACATCTCAGTAATAATAATCAGTGATATGTTCCCTCCAGGGGGACGTAGTTACCTTACTGGTAACACTTAAGGGCATGTTAGAAAGAGGTCACTTACCTTTTCTCTTAAGAAGTGTCATGGCCAAAATAATATCAAAATATGAAAGGATGAAGAGACTCTGTATTTTCAGGAGCTCAGAAGAAACTCAAGTTATCTCTGTGACCACTTGTTTTATACCCTACTCCTCAATAGTCTGTGTGACATCAGAGCACGTAGCAACAGCTTAGCAACCACCTTTCCTGTTTTCGCCACGTATATGGGACAAACACTGAACCACTAATAGACATGTGACTGTGACAACAGGAAGTGCACTAGTTTGATGAAACTGTTTCTTCTTCTAAATTAAGCGGATATGTAGAGAAAAATGTTCTCACTGTTATTTGGTATACTTATTTAGATGTGAATGATCTGATTCTAACCAAGAAAGCATCCTGTCTTTCTCCACAACATGTCACAACAATAAAGAAAAAGTCAATAATCACTGACACTGATTATTCCCAAATATACTTGAAAATTCAAAAAGTACCACGTGAATAAGAGTTATGATCACACACTCAAATAAGAATTATAGATGACTAAGAAGTCCTTTTTAAATATTTAAGTTAAAAAATATTGTTTAAACTCTTAACACTGTTTAACAGGAAATGTGGTCAGTGAAAGCATTACACTCGATGATTATGCCTCTTACAGTGGGAGAAGTAGACAGCAAAATATAGTTTTGGCTAAACTATAAAATATCAGAATTCTTTGTCACTCTTTTACAGTCTCAATAAGCACTTAAAGCACACCATTATGTAATGTGATATTATTGTATGGTGCTTTACCATCCGCACACACACACACACACAAACACACACTGCTACTTTGTAACAGCTGTGTCACTTTCAGTTGTATTACATGTTTAAGCCAGAGATACGAAGAGCATGTCACATATGTGCATATCTGTTTATGGTCGGTGAAATGAGTGCATTAATGGGACCTTGAAAAAACATGACATGGGAACATGGCAGAAAAAGCTGTTTCTCAGACTGTTTCTGTGAGTTTTGATGATCCATCTACAAGATGTCAGGGGTTCAAAGACCTAGTTAGGGTGTATATCTTTAGAATTATTGCTGACCTAGTAATCCACTGAGTCACATTTAACATGCATTGCATGTTGTTCCTCTCAGCAGCTGTGCAGCAGGTGTACCACAGGGTAGCACAGGCGGTGAGGTTGCTCTCAATTTATCAACAGACTATGTGACCTTGATTCTTTTTCAGCTTTTTTCCATGTGGCGGGGTCTGGTTGGTTGCGCAGCTGCAGCAAGGCAGACACACCTGAGTGATCACACCACACCTGCAACCTGTGACTTCAAGATGTTAACTTCAGCTGCCTTATGATTTAAGTTAATGTTGTTGATACTCTGAAGCTAATGTCAAAATAATCCACCAAGAGTAGCTTTCTCTGTCTCTCCCTCTCTCTCAGAAATTTGATCAACTCTATGTTATTCGTAACCTGAGATTCAAACTCACATCTGACCTTCATCATTGCTTAAGCATTTTATGTTGCTTTGCCTGTGTTGCTCTTTTTTAGCTCCAATATTATTCTGCTCATTAATCCTGGCCCTGCTAACATATGATACTATATCCATTCATTTTGTATTTTGCTTAATGCAGAGGAGCATAAATTGGGTTTATAAACACTCATCTCTCTTTTTATCTCTGTGTGTGTGTGTGTGTGTGTGTGTGTGTGTGTGTGCAATGCTGCGTGTGCTACTATGTGAGTGTGTGTTTGTGCGTGCGTGCTCACAGACGGAAGGTCATGGCAGGAGCTTTTTTTGAATGCATTTCCAGTCAGCTTTTTTACAAGAAGTGTAGTTTATACATTGGAATAAATGTATTCTTTTCGATACTTTACAGATATGAAACTAAAGATTATGAGTTCATGCACATTGTGAAACAACAATCTCAATATTTGTGTCAAAATGATTTCTATAAAAACATGTTGTTTATGGGGATAATGCGACAAATCTTTTGTGGGCCCTATTAATGATCAATGGTGATTGAAGAGGAAGCGTGAACACTGGTGCTGGACATTTTCCTGACAAGTGACAGTGCAGACATCTACTAATGAGAGAACACGTTTTTCATCATAAAGATTGTGATATGAAGCATCGTTAAAGTGTCACTTCAGTAATGCTGCTGAGAGAAAGTATTGACTGTTTTTAATAGATGACTTAAAACACTAAACTCTAATTTCAGGGGTTTATTTTAAGTTTACAGAATATAACATCTGGTAAGCCGATGAGTTTTACTTCTCACTGTTCGTTTTATGTGTATCGATTTATCATGTATGCTACTTTGCTCCGTGGACTGTAAAATGTTTCATTGTATTCATGAAATAAACCAGACTTTCACTGTCTGGATCTTTTACTGTTTTTCTGCTTTTGTTCACTCCAAGTTTGACAAAACCCACAGATATCCAGAGTTAGCTCACTAATACCGAGGAGCAATCTCACTGTGTTTAGCTGCTTTTTCCCTAAACACAATCAGTTGACTGAGAGAAATGCCTGTAGTCATCCACTTTGGTTATTGTGAACGCTGAAGGAGATTTGTTCCATAGACACCTTATACTAGTGTTTCCTACACTTAATCCAACACTACTATGCTCTATTTAAAGCCAGATTCCTTTTATAGTTTGCAGTGAAATTTGTTAAACCATTGCTTAATGGGACAGAAGTACAAGTCACTCTTTACTAACACATTTGTAGATAGGTTTATTGCTGAATGACACAGCTAACAGTCTCACACACTCTTTAGATTTTTGAAGTTTTGTGTGTAACGGTTTAGTCTCTCACACCTGACCCTTTTCTCCCCAGTATCACAACAGTATGACTTAGAGATGGACCGATCCAATATTACGTATCGGTATCGGTCCGATACTGACGTAAATTACTGGATCGGATATCGGAGACAAATAAAAAATGTAATCCGATCCATTAAATATCAAAAAAGCACCTCACAAAACTTGCTACATGGCGTAACTCGGCTCATAACCGTAGCACGTCGAGCAGTATGTGTCACGTGATAGAGCGGCTGTGTGTATTTGGAGCCTCGCTACCAAACTGGCATTTCATCGCCGAGGAAGTTATCCCAGAGTGAAGTAAAGCAAGTGTGTAAGTTCATCTCTGAATGTTTGTAAAGCGTTCCCGCGTTAAGCTTAACAACCGATATATGGAGCGACTGCCTCTCTCTCTCCCTCCCTCTCCTGTTGCTACTTCAATCATGAAACTGATCAATGATCAGCTGATCGGCCCTTTCTGTCGCGAGTCCGTCTCTCTTCTTTGTTTTTGGTCCACTTTGCACCAGAAAGAGAAAACCAGCGGCTGAACAACAGCAGCACGTTTAAGCTTGATAAGCTGTTGTTAGAATTTATTTAATATTACTTTCTACACCAGGATCCTTTTCACGTAGCTGACTGGCTGGTAACTGTGCAGGGGCGGATCTAGCAAAGTTTAGCCAGGGGGCCGATAGGGCATTAACAGGAAAAGGGGCACAAAGACATACTTTACTTTCTTATTCTCATTTAAAATGTCTAGCTTTTAATAAATAATTATCTGAATCTTACACCCAAAGTTTTAATCTGATGTAAAATGTATAGAAGTCCATTACTGTATATAGTAACTGTTAAGTCTAATATACCCTAGTAAGCTATAGTACTTTTTCCTTTGGGAAGATACCACCTGTGCAGTCTGCAGTTCTGTAGAAGAAAGATGTTGAGTCTATTTAATTATTCTTGAAAAATAATTTATTTCTGTGCATTTTTTTCACACTGCATCAAATTAAAGTTGATTACGTTGATTAAGCATCATGAGGTGGAGGGTGGGGGGTGGTTCCCTATTTCTTTTGCTGGGAGTTTGCAACCCTATTAGTTAGGTTGCTTAATATTTCTGCTAAGTACTCTTTAAAATACCAGAATAGGGAGGATGGTGTAGGTTTAAGTTTATTAGATTGATCAGTTTTGCTGAACTATGAAATATTTTTGGGTGCAGTGTATTTTTTACATACAGGTATAACAGAATAGCTTTAGTGTTGTTGTTTATTTAAACTTGAGTATGAACTTATACAAAATGCAGCAAGATATTTAAAAAAAACAGTTATATTGATTAAAAAACACACTATGTCGGATGCATATCGGTATCGGCAGATATCCAAATTTATGATATCGGTATCGGTATCGGACATAAAAAAGTGGTATCGTGCCATCTCTAGTATGACTCCCAAAGTATGGCTCAGTAAACAAACAAGGACTCTAAAGTCAGAACAGAAAGATACAGTTGGAAGATTAATGATTGCGTTTTTTATGATGCATAGTAAACTACCCCCTCTTCTTCTTCTCTGTGTTGCTGTTCTTCTTGTGTTTGTGTGTTTGCCTTAGAAGTCAAATTATACATACTTAGAAAAAACATTTTGAATTTCATTTAGAACTGAGCTTCTAAGTTGTAAGCAGAAATCTTATGCTCAGCCAGAAAGAATGTTTCCCCACTTTCACAATGCTAAAGTGTCAAATCCACTACCCCCAACAGATGGTTTGTTACACGCGGGTGAGAAAGGCAAGCCACCCTTTACTTACACAGCCTCACACACTATAGATTTTTAAAGTTCTTGTGTACAATGGTTTAGCCACAGATGTAACTTCCACTTTTGATAAAGATCACTCCATCTGCATATTTCTTAAGAAATGAAGCGTCTTTATTAAGCTTTTATTCATAAATGTCTACACAGTAATAGACACCACGTGCTCTGTGACATTCTCGTCTTCTACTTCTGTTTCCATTGGTTTGCATTTTAAACTCCCAATCTTTCAGGTTGTTATGAATGGCTTATATTTCTAACATTTTGTGATGTAAAACTGAACCATGCGGCTTTTTTATTTTCTGTATGATGGAATGACTTAAGACATGAGTTATTTAAACAATTATAAATGACAGTGTGATGGCCATAGTACTTTATGTGGGTCAAATATGTTAAGGATAATGTTTCTCAATGTAAAATTGCAAAAAACTTTTGGATAGGATACAACATTTTGTAAACAGTTGCCTCAGAACCTGCTAAACCTCCTCAGATCGTGTACTGTCAGATCTATGTAAGTAAGGCAAAACTTTCCACAGTACTTCCACTTAAGTAAGTAACTAAACACATAAATTCACCTTTGCCAATAATTGACTGTTCCTTCAAAAAAAGTAGCACAAACAGACAACTGACTCCGCAATGATAAGTAGAGCTACCCTAGGCCGATATTCAAGCAGAAGAAAATTAAAAGTTGGGGTTTTTTGTGCCTCTACAGATTAAAGAAAAATATGTTTAATAATTCAACAAGATCTGCACCTTCAACACATTCAAAATTTGAAACAGGATGAACGTTGCTGTTGTTTAATGTTTTTTTTAGCTGCTCTCAAAAGTCATTTTATGGCTTGAATAGCTGATAAGGAGACTTACAGCATTTCAAATGCGTATCCAAAGGCTTTAAACATCCGCTTTGTCTGTAACAACAGTATCAAACTACAGAGCATTGTTTTTACTAAAATTCAACATTTTCAGATGCAAATTTGGCTGCTTTTTTTTTTTTAATTTTACTGTAAAATCCCCCTGAATGCCATTTTTAGGATTATATCCTTGGAGATTCCATTTTTTATATATATATTTATGCTTTTGGAGTGAGGGTATCTAATAAACATGTTGTCACTGTGTTTTGTACTACCAGCTGTGAGGGCTCTGCTTTTACTTTGAGCAGTCTGTTTTTATTTTGTCTTGTGAGTGTGTATTTTTCAAAGGAGATCTTCATCAGTTTGATTTTGTTACCACAAACTTTGTGTGTATGGAGGACCACAAGAGCCACGCGCATCGAAATGGCTCTTGTGGTCCTCCATATGTGTGCAGTTCACAACAGAGTTAAAGAGATTTAAACACACCGGAGGCAGGGGTTGGACCAGCTGCACAGGAGAGGTGAAGAAGAGAGCGTGAGGGGAGATGTGCAACAGAAGCAGAGGGAACATTTTACAAGATGGTAAATGTCAGATTTAGATGATTACAGATTTTGTTGACAAGATTAAAAGACACATCCACCAGAGTTCAGCAACATTACAGTTTGATTAAATTAAAGTTTTTAAACTACACAGGATTCATATTCTCATCTGAAATAGTTATCATATTGAACATGTCAGTGATGGAAGCAAGAATATTAAGAAAAATAGTAAACGTGTGTCTAAATAAACTGTTCCTGTGAACCTTAAGCCCAAATCAGCCTTAAATCATCCTTTAATATGTTCGGTGTTACAAACTTGAAGAAACACAGAAAAGGTCATCAGACATTAATCTAATTAGTTTTCAGCCTTCATTCATATTGAAATGTTGAATCTTCCCTGCTAGACCTAAGTGCAGCGTTTGATACCGTTGGCCATAACATTTTATTACAGCTATTATTAAATGGAGAGTCCTCTTCACATACACACTGAGGTTAATTATGAAGCTCCAAGGGCTTCTGTGCTAATACCAGTTCTGTTTACATTATACATGCTTTAGAAGGGATAGCACACATTTTCACTGCTATGCAGATGATACCCACTTTTATTGGTTAAACTGTTGGGATGTTTTAGATACATAATGAGCTTTAATTTTCTGCTTCTAAGTTCAGATAAAACTGAGGTTATTGTAACGGGACTTCTTGAGCCGTCTGTTGTAGTGATTTGGCACATTATAAGTAAAATTGAAGCACACAATCCCATCGCACAACATCAACATTTATTTATATACAAAATAAAAATGCTTTTTTACAGAAAATAATTGTAACTTCACATTTCATCACCGATTACGTGGGTACATAGGCTAAGTCCCCATCCTTATCCCATAGTGATTCGGGTAATTTCTCAGGGCCTTGGAAGGGTGGCCATATCAGGATACATGTTTTAAAAATGCGCTTAATGTAGGATACATGTTTTAAAAATGAGCTTAATGTAGGATACATGTTTTTAAAAATGCGCTAAATGTAGGATACATCCTTTTAAAATGTGGTAAAATGCAGATTACACATTTTAAGAAAGAAAAATCTGGATACATGTTTGAAAAAAATAAGCAGGGTAGCTGTTTGAAAGATATGGCACAATACGTTTTTGGAAAGAATCAGTGTTTCAGAGAAAACATTAGCAGCCTCCTTTGTAACACTCTGTGACCAAGCGTAGCTGTCCGATTTTCCCCACGTCCAACCCCACCAGATTGTCGTGTGCCTCGGCAATGGCGCCAAAGACTTTCCTTACCGATTTCAGTTCGTGCAAAAGAGTCTCTACCACTGTGCGGACTTTGACGTCGTCCATTTTGATGTTGCGGGAAATCAGAATGGAAGGAATGAAACAAGGGGTGAGGAGTCTTTTTCTGATGCTGTAATAATTTTCAGCGTAAAAGTCATCCTCCAAGACTTGCAGACACTCATGCTGTTTCTGGCTGGGGTGATCGAACTTACAGCCGTTGCATTCGTCAGTGAGGTACTTGTTGATTACTAGGTTGACTAGGTGATACACAGCTGTTTTCACGGTATCGATAAATAAAGAAGATGCCCGACCGTCAAGCTCGACGGCTTGTTGCTGCTGCTTCTCCGAGGGGCTATAGTAACCGGGCGTGTCAGGTACTAATGAGCCCTCGTCCGAGGAACTGTCCGAGGAACTGTCCTCCTCCTCAGTGTGACGCAGGGGTGCAGAGTCCATCCTTCTCTCTGTTTTGGGCTAAAAAAAAAAAAAGGTTTTTGGAGGAATGAGACAGTTTAAATTGTTTTAAAATAACAGAAGGTGGGGCGTGATCTGGAAGTGGGATGATCTTAGAGGGCGGGTAGGATATGAAGCATTTGAAATGCAATCCGTCTCCTTATCAGCTGGAAATATTAAAGCCAGAACTTACAACATGATACTTTTTACTTCATGTACAGGGTTTCCAAAATAAGTTTTATTTCAAGTAAACAAACTAATACATTTGATTCAGGTAAAACAGATAATCACATTTATTCTTGTAAAGGGTTTTCTAAAAAGTTTTATTTCATGTAAAGCGTTTCCAAGGCTCTTAGCCACGTTGCCCTGTATTGAACTTTTACAGTGTGTCAGTAAAGGGTGACATGCACTTCTGGCCCCTGTGTTGAATGAGCCCATGTTGGGTTTGTGAATTTGACACCTTAAGGTTTTGAAGGTGGGGATACATGCTCCTGGTGAGCATACGATGTCTGATATCAGCTCGACATCTCAGTTATAAATGGAATTCAAAATGTTTTTGGAAGTATGACTAATGTATAATCTGACTTCTAAGGTACGCACGCCAAGGCCTCGAAGAGAAGGGGATAGTTTACTTCGTGCTATAAAAACACAAACCTTAATCTTTGATCTTCCAACTTTATCTTTCTGTTCTGGTTTTAGAGTCTCTGTTTATTGAGTCGTACTTTGGGAATCACCCTGTTGTGACACAAGGGTACGCTGGGAGAGAATATGGCATTATACAAGCAGAGTGTTTTGACTGTATCACTAGATCTAAGAAATACACCTGTTATTGGTTATTAAAAAGAGATGGCTGTGGTGCAGGTTTAATTTATAATTGTTGCATGAACTGGTCAAGAATTACAGACAGCTTTATACCAATAGTGCAGGGATTTTTTACATAGGAGTATAGCTGCTAGTGTCAGAAATACTCGAGTAAAAGTTTGATAATGTATGGGCTCGGAAATGTGCTCAAAGTAAGAAAGTCAAAGTAGTAACCTAGCTGAATATTGTGTTATAATAAAATAATATTAGTAGGTGAGACTACAAACTTAGTCTGGTGGTAAAAAGGCACAAGAGGCTCAGAGGCACATTTGGCAGCCAGGGTTAGAGCTCCAAGACCCTGAGCCTGGTGGTTGGGCTAGCAACATGGTCTGGTAAAAGAGTCTAACATCCATGCGTTACATCGTGTTGCGGTTGATTAAAAAAAACCCAAAAAAACTACCGCCCCCCCCCCCCGCCCTCGTTTAGAGGTGATTGTCAGGTTGCTCTCTCCTGAGCGCGAGAGAGGTCATGCTCTACATTACTTTAAAAGTGATTTTCAGAGCTGCTGATGTATGAAACACTGACCATAGAAACATGGATCAACTCTGTTTATGGCATTGAGTGTTAAATTGTGACAGTCTCAGTAAAGCCTGCAAAATTCTTGCCTTTATACTGGTGAGCAAAGAAAAGTTAGACACTAGTTGTACTATTGAATATCAGTTTCATAAAACCCACGTGAACAGACTTTTTCTGATATTGAAACACTTTGTGCTGTTAATCCTGAATGATTCTTGGTCACAACATTGTACTCCACACACATTTTGAAAACCGCATAGTTTGACAATAAATATCCCAGAATAATTAGTATTTGAGATTGCTGCAGCAACATCATTAAAGAAAAATATCTTTCCATGTTGCTTTGCTTTCATTTTAAAAAAAAATTTGAAGTTTTTATGTAAAACATAAAACAAACAAAAAAATTCTCATGAGGTGGTTGGAAGACAATTGCTATCATAATGTGGCTACCCCTCCGGCGCCAGCTGCGGGCTCAAGGCTGGAGCCGATCAAAACAATCCCTGATAACGACTATGTTGAGACTGTTCCTTCCCATCCCATGTAAGGCCACCTGGGTTGGCTGGAAGACTGTTTACTTAGCCTGGCAGGGCGAAGGACACTGTCTCAGCTGAACTCTGGACACGCACACACATACATATACTGATACTGATAAGCACTCACCGACGCATCACCCTCCCTACCCCGGATCCAACGCCACCTCCAACGCTTACCTCCCCTCTGATGTGGACATCGGGTCAGCTGGAGGCGCAGTCGAAAGATTGCAGCGGTCCCAGATCAGATGTACACACTGGAACTCTTTCCCATGTTGCTCGTCTGTGTTTTATTGTGCTATGGTGTGTTGATATCTGTGCATTCCTGTATTATCCTTTTGTGTTACACATTCCGATGTTTTCTTTCCTCGCTACCTAGCCTGACCTGTCTCCCCAATGTGATGTTGTGTAATGTATGTACGGTCGGCAAGGTCTGTCATCTCGGTTGCGGGCAAAAGACCTGCAACTGACAAATAAAGGCTATCTCATCTCATCTCATCTCATAAGTTTGATGCCTAATACAAAAAAAGGTGCATGAAATAATTCACATCAACTATGCAAGACTTATTGGAATCTCAAATGTTAACGTACACTTAATAATTGTACATGAGTATATGTGCTAATGTAGATGCTCTAAAGACACCCTGACTGAAAAAAGAAGCATGCGTTTGGAGAAGCTGTGCTGTAACTTCACATATTTTGAAGTTTTCTGTCTTTTCTTAGAGAAAAACACAGAAGTCATATACTCCTTGCCTTGCTGATATTATGTCTGCAATGCACACAGACAACATATGATATATATATTAAAAAAAAAGGTGAGTCCATACATACATTGGCATAGATGTAAGAGCACAGTAAAAAGGGGTAATAATAATAAATACAGCTGTAAATGTTAATTGAGTAATTTTATTTTTCTAAATTCAAAATTACTTTCTGTCCACCGTGTGTGTGTGTGTGTGTGTGTGACTAACAGTTTCACTAGCAGATGGCTGTTGTTGTAATTTGGTATGTATACATAAAAGTGAATTGAAACTAATGCTGTACAGTTTAATAGGAGGGTCCTGTGATGGGACGCTATGCAGTCACACAAGAAAACAACTTAAAATTCTGTATAACCCTCCCTGGAACAAATCCATCAAAAGCTGCTTCTAACACGCTTTTATATTTCAGATCAGTGTCTGAAAAGCTCCATTAAATAAATTTGCTCCTGAATCTATAAAAGTAATTCCTGTTGTATAAATTCACACACCTAAAAACCAAAATACATACCAGGATAAACAGAATGAACACGTTATTGTCTGCAGGTTACCGAGAAGTTGTTCTGAACCTGTCTCCCAGAATACCATATGATAGTGCTATTTTATCTCGGATGAAAATTTGTCAGGTGCATTGTCTAACAAGATCCTTACTCTGGTAGGCTTTGCCTTGAGCAGGCTGTTGTAGTGATTTGGCACATTATCATTAAATTGAAGCATACAACGCCGTCACACAGCATCAAAATTTATTTATATACAAAAATAAAAATGCTTTTTTACAGAAAAGAATTCATGACCATACAGTACAGAAAACCGATTAGGTGGGTACATATGGTAAGTCCTCATCTTCAACCCATAGTGGTTCGGGTAATTTCTCAGCGACTTGGAAGGGTGTCCATGCCCAGTCTGCCTCATCAATGTTGGGGGAGTCGTCGAAATACAGAAAATCTTCCTCATCGTTGGTGTCCGTAGTCCAGAGTTGTGATGGTGAGGGGCGTGCGCTCCTCTCTGACGCTGGCAAATGTAGTGCGTCTTCAGCCCATTCTTCAAATGTAGGGTTCGTGGATGTACCCTCAGAGACTGATGTTTGGTCAGCGTCCGTGATACAGTCATTTCTGTTACCGATGGCGGTGCTGCTTGTACCAAGCTAAGGCACTTTGATGGCTGTTTGAGCAGTAGGGCCGTAAGATGTCATCGTTTGCTGGGCTATTCTCCCGAGCTCCTAAAAATCAAGCTTTTGTTTTAGAAAAAAAAAAGAAAATAGTTTGAAAATCCTATAATATGTTAATATAACACCTTTAAAAAATACAATAATAATAGCCTTGTTTTACTTACCGTTTACGATGTCCTTGTTATAAAGAACGATGTAGGCGTTGATGATTGCAAGAAAATGGTCTGCCCCGCCGCAGATTCCTGACGCGAAAATGGCTAAGGGTTTCAGGCTCTGAGGAATGCTTTATATAGGACCTACTATTTCCAAAACGAAAGTATGTCTCCAACCAATTTAAATGATACCCTTCAGGGCTTTTGCCTTCTCAAGGAATTGAGATACCGGCTACCTCAGGCAATAGGCTGGGACCCCGCCTGACAGGTACATCTGTGGGGCTTTTGCCCTTTCCTATGGAATTTCAAAAGAAACGATACCGGCTACTTCACACAATAGGTTGGGCCCTATTGGGTACTCCCAACAACTAAGTGATACGCCTATCTTTTGTCTTCCTAAGGAATCACAACAATTAAATGATACCCGCGGTGAGCTTTTGCATTCCTGAACAATTTCAAACAATTAAACGGCTGTTGAAAAGATGGAGGGGGTCTGTGCGACTGGTTTTAGAGGTATCACATTGTGTTGGACCACTGGAGGGCTCCACTCACACCCAGGAAGTGTTGTTGCTGTGTTTTGGAGGGAAAAGTATTCAGTGGTGTGGTGATGAATAATAAACAAGGAGTGTTAATCGAGAGCTCTCGTGTCGTCTGTGTTTACCTCCACATTGGTGACCCCTGACTCAAACATGCTGCAGTCCGATGGTGACACCGACTCCGCTCTGGATGCATCAGCGGTCGCCAGCCCTCTGCCTCCTGCTGCAGCTGCGTTTGCTGTGGTGCTCGAGCTGCCGGACTTTTGGCTTCACGATCCCCTGTTGTGGTTCGTGCACGTGGAGGCTCAGTTTGCCCTTCGTGGCATCTCGGCTGACGACACGAAATATCACCATGTGGTGGCCTCTCTCGACCCGCTAGCCACCCGTCGTGCAACGCTTAATCGATGCCCTGTCCTTTTCTTCAATACCCTGTTTCACTCGCGCCATCGAGCCCCTGAATCGGGCTAATTTAGTGACTTCAGGGAATGTTTTTCAGCGTTTGCTCTTGGAGTTCCCTTCACTGACTGTTCCTAATCTCTCGAACACAGCAACGAAGCACGGGGTTGAACATTATATTCCGACGGTCGGTTCTGTTAAGAAATAAATATATATTCTTAATGCTTATTTGCTGATTAGATTGTTTTATGAGAGGCCCAGACTTCAGTGTAAAACTAGGTCGCAGGCTGACAGGAAACTGCATGCTTTTGCAGAGAATAGGAGCTGCAGGCAGAAAGTGAAACTAAGCAGAGTGTTTGATCGAAACTTAAAGTGTGTGTGACGTCTAGAGGAAGAATATAAATAATCAGGCTTCCTGTTTTTGCTTGAGACTTGAGCTGGCATTTCTGTGTGTGCTCAGTCTCCATTTTCCGGAAAATGTCAAATTAAAGATCATCTTTTGAGTTAGACCACTTTGAGCCGTGTCTTTCTTGGCCATTAAAGAATACAAAGAACTGAATTTAATAGTTCCCCGGTGTTCGCACACGCGCGTCGCCTCGACCGCGCGAAACTCTCCGTCGCTCGGGAAGAGTTTGCCGCTATGGAGCGCCTCGGCATTGTACAGCGCTCGAATAGTGCCTGGGTCTCTCCACTACACATGGTGCCCAAATCAGACGGTCCATGGCGGCCGTGTGGAGATTTTCGCCATTTGAATAATGTCACAGAGAATGACCGCTACCCCATTCCCCACATCCAGGATTTTTCCGCCCACCTCGCCGGCACCTCGATTTTTTCTAAAATTGACTTGGTGCGGGGGTATCACCAGGTTCCCGTGCACGCCAAAGACGTTCCCAAAACTGCCGTTATTACTAGAGATGGCACGATACCACTTTTTTATGTCCGATACCGATACCGATATCATAAATTTGGATATCTGCCGATACCGATATGAATCCGATATAGTGTTTTTTAATCAATAAAACTGCTTTTTTTAATATCTTGGTGCATTTTGTATAAGTTCATACTCAAGTTTAAATAAACAACAACACTAAAGCTATTCTGTTATACCTGTGTGTAAAAAATACACTGCACCCAAAATATTTCATAGTTCAGCAACACTGATCAATCTAATAAACCTTACCTAACTTAAAACCTAACTTAAACCTACTCCATCCTCCCTATTCTGGTATTTTAAAGAGTACTTAGCAGAAATATTAAGTAACCTAACTAATAGGGTTGCAAACTCCCAGCAAAAAAAAAAAAAAAAATACGGAACCACCCCCCACCCTCCACCTCATGATGCTTAATCGATGTAATCAACTTTAATTTGATGTAGGGTGGAAAAAAATGCACAGAAACAAATTATTTTTCAAGAATAATTAAATAGATTCAACATCTTTCTTCAACAGAATTCCAGAATTCACAGACAGTACCTTCCCAAAGGAAAAAGTACTATAGCTTACTAGGGTATATAGACTTAAGAGTTACTATATATAGTAATGGACTTCTATACATTTTACATCAGATTAAAACTTTGGGTGTAAGATTCAGATAATTATTTATTAAAAGCTACATATTTTAAATGAGAATAAGAAAGAAAAGTATGTCTTTGTGCCCCCTTTTCCCTGTTAATGCCCTATCGGCCCCCCTGGCTGCACTTTGCTAGATCCGCCCCTGCACAGTTACCAGCCGTCAGCTATGTAGAAAAGGATCCTGGTGTAGAAAGTAATATTAAATAAATTCTAACAACAGCTTATCAAGCTTAAAGGTGCTGCTGTTGTTCCGCCGCTGGTTTCCTCTTTCTGGTGCAAAGTGGGCCAAAAACAAAGAAGAGAGACGGACTCGCGACAGAAAAGCCGATCAGCTGATCGTTAAGCAGTTTCACGATTGAAGTAGCGGCAGGAAGGTGAGGGAGAGAGAGGGAGAGAGAGAGGCAGTCGCTCCATATATCGGTTGTTAAGCTTAACATGGGAACGCTTTACAAACATTCAGAGATGAACTTACACACTTGCTTTACTTCTCTCTGGGATAACTTCCTCGGAGATGAAATGCTGGTTTGGTAGCGAGGCTACAAATACACACAGCCGCTCTATCACATGAGGCATACTGCTCCGACGTGCTACGGTTATGAGCCGAGTTACGCCGTGTTGCAAGTTTTGTGAGATGCTTTTTTTGATACTTAATGGATCGGATTACATTTTTTATTTTTCGCCGATATCCGATCCAGTAATTTAGGTCAGTATCGGACCGATACTGATACGTAATATCGGATCGGTCCATCTCTAGTTATTACCCCTTTCGGCCTGTTTGAGTTTTTGTGCATGCCGTTCGGCCTGAAAGGCGCCGCCCAGACTTTTCAGCGGTTGATGGACTCTGTCTTGCGCGGGCTGCCTTTCGTCTTCGTGTACCTTGACGATATATTGGTGGCCAGCTGTTCTGAGAGTCAGCACGCGTCCCATCTGCGTCAGGTTTTCCAGCGCTTGGTGGCACACGGCCTGATCGTCAACCCTTCCAAGTGCCAGTTCGGGTTGCCGGTTCTGGATTTCTTGGGCCACTGCAATTCCGCTGACGGTGTGGTTCTGTTGCCGGACAAGGTCCGGGCCGTTTCGGCTTTTCCGTGTCCCACGTCCATTAAAGCGCTGCAGGAGTTCTTGGGGATGGTCAATTTCTACAACCGCTTTCTCCCCAGAGCTGCGCACCTGCTGCAGCCTCTCTATGCTGCCTTGAAGGGTAAAACAGCTAAGGACCCGATTGATTGGCTCCCTGAACGCATCCAGGCATTTTCTGGGGCCAAGGCCGCGCTGGCTAACGCCGCCCTGCTGGCCCACCCGTTTCCGTCAGCGGAGATTGCGTTGACCACCGACGCGTCAGACGTGGCGGTGGGCGCAGTGTTAGAACAGCGGGTCTCCGGTGTCTGGCAACCGCTCGCTTTTTTCAGTCGCACGCTTAGGGACAGTGAGTGCAAATATAGCATTTTTGACAGGGAGTTGCTGGCCATGCACCTCGCGACGCGGCATTTTAGTTTTTTTCTCGAGGGTCGGAGCTTCACCGCGTACGTCGATCATAAACCCTTGACATTTGCGATGTCCAAGGTCTCTGACCCGTGGACCGGGCGCCAGCAGCGCCAGTTGGCAGCCATTTCTGAGTTCACAGCTGACATTCAGCACGTGGCTGGTAAGTCCAACTGCGTGGCTGACTGTCTGTCCCGTGCGCTGGTTTCTCCCGATTATGTTGGCATAGACTTTGACGCTATGGCCGCTGACCAACGGGCCGACCCGGACGTCCTTGCCCTTCGGTCTGCGCAAACGGGCCTTGTATTGGAGGACAGACCCGTGTGGAACGGCGGGCCTAGCCTGCTTTGTGATGTTTCCACCGGCCGTCCACGTCCTGTAGTTCCCCTTTCATGGCGTCATCGTGTTTTCGACTCCGTACACGCCCTCTCTCATCCGGGCGTCCGGGCCTCGGTCAAGCTGGTCAGCTCTAGGTTCGTTTGGCCGGGCCTTCGTAAATCGGTGAAAGACTGGGCAGCGGCGTGCATCCCATGCCAACGCGCTAAGATCCATAGGCACACACAGGCGCCCCTCGAATCCTTCCGCGTTCCAGGGAGGCGTTTTGATCATGTGCATGTGGATCTGGTTGGTCCTCTGCCGCAGTCACAAGGTTTCACGCACCTTTTGACTGTAGTGGACCGCACAACCTGCTGGCCCGAGGCAGTGCCTCTGGCGTCCACTACAGCAGCAGCAGTGGCCAGGGCATTTTTGTCAACGTGGGTTTCGCGTTTCGGTCCCCCCACCGACATCACCTCAGACAGGGGCCTCTAGTTCATTTCAGAGCTTTGGTCCGCCATGGCTGACGGCTTGGGGGTCAAGGTCCACCGAACCACTGCGTACCACCCGCAGGCCAACGGGATGTGCAAGCGTTTCCACTGGTCGCTTAAGGCTGCGTTCTCTGCTTCTGTCACAGATGGCAACTGGGTTGACCGCCTTCCATGGGTTTTACTGGGGTTGTGCTGCGTGGTTAAAGAAGACCTTGGGGTTTCCCCGGCTGAACTTGTCCTTGGTCGGCCCCTCCAGGTCCCCGGGGAATTCTTGCCCGAGAGCCCACCCCCGTGCTTCGCTCCCTCTGTGCTGTCTCTCCATCCCCCAAGAGACTCGTTTTCTGTTCCTGGCCCAGTGCACCATTGTCTGCCCGACACCTTTGTTCCGAGGTCGTTGGACTCTTCGCAGGTTGTTTTCATCAGGCATGACGCTCATAGGCCTCCGCTGCGTCCACTGTATGACGGCCCCTTTAGGGTTATTCAACCGGGCCGGAAGCATTTCCTTTTGGAGACTTTTTTTTTTTTTTTTTTTTTTTTTGCCTGTCCCGTTTGGTTCTTTTGCCATCAGAATTATTGTCTAAAGGCAAAGAAAGATGCCCAACGGATTTACTTTACCAAATGGACCATCCCAGCCTTGCCGTATTGGTCTATTTGATTCACCTTTTATTGTTTATTTTATTTTATTTTCACGTGCTAAATACGGGACAGACTTGACTGGGGAAGAGAAAAGGGAGAAAGAAAAGGGGAAAGAAAAACAGCGGTGAAGAGGAACCGTGATAAAGGGCAAAAAAAACAAAAACTAACAAAACAAACAGACAAAAAATACATATATCAATCACCTGGATCACCTGTTGAGAAAGAAAAAAGAGAAATCAAGCAAAAAAAAAAGACAGCAATATAATAAACAACATCATCGCGATGATCTATGTGAATATAACAGTAAATACTAAATATTGAATATTATTGTGCAGCACGTAAGATCGACAGCGCACAGTGTGCTTTGAGGTAGGAGCCAAAAAGGGTGTAGTTTGTGTGTGTGAGCACCCGTGTGTACACCTGTGAGCATGAGCGCGCTTGTATTTAACAGGTTCCTTCATGTAATGATCTGCTAGAGGGTGTGGGGAGCCATAGCCCCGTCCTCCAGGGCATGAAGCAGGTATGGAGGAGATCAAGGCTCCAGACATCCAGAGGCCCCCAGAACACAAGAGACCAAGGAAGACCAACAGGGGGGCAGCCGCGCCACTATCCCGGAAAGAGCTGAGGGGAGCCCCAGATGAGGGGTCACTCAGCAGCCGTGGAGCAGAAGCCAGGGGGGTTGCAGTGACGTGCCCGTGAGCTCCGCCGGCAGCCAGCTGTGCCAGAGTGACCGAGCCCCAGGCCAAGAGGCCAAGGGCACCCCACCCCCGAAGGGGCCCGAGCGAGCCCCAGGCTCCAGGCCCCGACAAGCAGCTGCCAGGAGTGAGCCGGTGCGTACCTGGACGCCCATCCCCGGACACAAAGAACCACCAATGAACCGATGTCTGAGGGCGTCTGCCACTGGCAGGGGAAGTGGTGGGGGGAGATAGGCCTCCATACCATGGAGGGCCTGAGATGTCCCTAGAGAGGTGGCGTCTGATACCCAACCTGACATATAGACACAAACAAACAGGCACACACAGATACAAACATCCATTCCCACCCTCATGCTCTCATATGCAATTACTCAGCACTGCAATTACTCAGCACTGGGAGGCTGTTTCTATTGACAGACTTAAACCGGCACATGTGCTTATGGATGATCGGGTGGTGCCGGCTCAGGCCCCCCGCCGTGGCCGTCCGCCTTCCACTGGACTGGACAACCCTGCTTCTTCCTCTGGGCGCCCCCCACCTGATGGGGCCCGAGCTATCTTCAGCTTTTCCTGACCGCCCATGCCAGCCTGGTCCTCAGGCTCGTTTCCCCTCAGCCAGCTCTCCACCTCCCCGGTTCAGCCGTTCTGGACGTTTGATTAAAGCAAGGGTTCTGGACTAGGGGGTGACCCTACTGGGTGTTCGGGGGGGGGCATGTGTGGTGGACCACTGGAGGGCTCCACTCACACCCAGTTCTCAGGAAGTGTTGTTGCTGTGTTTTGGAGGGAAAAGTATTCAGTGGTGTGGTGATGAATAATAAACGAGGAGTGTTAATCGAGAGCTCTCGTGTCGTCTGTGTTTACCTCCACAACATCAGCGTTTATTTTCTAAAGGGGCTGAATGTTATTTGCGACCATCTACTGTGTTAAAAAACTAGCTGGCTCTGTCTCTTATTTCAACATTCCGAAATCCCAATTTTTAAATAAAATGATCGCATCACCCCGTGAAAGAAACTCCAGTAGATGCGTAAAAACTAGTTAAATTAAAACTAGTGGTTTGATTAAATGAAACGCTTGTGAACAGTCATGAAGGCTGAAATCACCCAATACAGAAGAAATTCTCATTTGTGCCATTTTTAAAATAAAATGCATGCATCGCTGCATGCTGAGACATTGGCAGAATCACAAAATTAGTGTGATTAAAACACAATTGGCAACACTTTTGACTAGATGTAAATAAAAAGCATTCCAGCTTTGTTAAGGTGCACTGTGAAAGAAAACGGCTTCCACTCCGCCCGCAAAACAAAGAAGTGCTTTTAAGAACACACGTCTGCATAACTGAATGTTGAGACACACCAAAGTGATAAAAATAGTTTAATTAAAAACCCTATGGTTTGATTTAATTAAAACCCAGTTAAAAACACATGAACTCATATAACCCCTCTGATGCCCTGTGTGTTTCCACACATGAACTCGCATACCCCAGCACACCTGAACACGCACGCGTACATGCACGAAAAAAACTGGTTGTCAAACCGGTTTGGTTGGCCGCCATCTTGGATACATGCATCTGTATTACTACTGTTACTGTATTATTTAGTTATATAATGAATATGTAATAAAGCAATAAACCTTTCCGCCTTATTCAATTTTTTCTGCACAATCCATCATATAAAATTGAATCAAACGGAAAAGTCTCTTTTTAAAAATAGTTTCATTAGTTTTAATGTTTTGACTTTATTCACATTGCATCAAGCAAAAATTAAATTATATGCAACATTCTCTTACTGGAAGAAATTTGTTTAACATTTAAACCTATTTTCTGCATATTCGAACATATAAAATATGACATTTTTTTGTGTTTACACTAACTCTTTCAAGTAGATGTAAGTAAAACACAGAAAAAAATAAATAAAATCTAAGATTCAGCGGCACTAAGTCCTGTTGCTCTTAAATCTATTTTCACCTTTTTAGCAGGAGTGGGGCTGTCGAAGATTTGCCCGGTGCTTCAGCGGTCATGTCAATGGAGGGATCCGGGGTTTTTTCTCTGTTTCACATTCCCGTGTCGGCTTACTAGGTGCTTGCTCAGATTTGAAGTGGAATTTTTTGCTGTAGAAAGATGTTTTCTTCCCACAGAGAGTGTACAGCGGACACTCATGATATTTTCACTTTTTACGGGGTCAAACTCAAAGTAATGTAAGTACTTCCAAGTATTTAACGGTGCATGGTGGTAAACTCTAGAGTAAGTTCAAGTAAGAAAGTAAGTTTAATCTGAACAATAAATAAATAAAATCACAGCTGTGTAAAAGGCAAACTTCACAGCACCCCATGACACATGATACAGTGGCTTGCAAAAGTATTCGGCCCCCTTGAACTTTTCCACATTTTGTTACATTACAGCCACAAACATGAATCAATTTTATTGGAATTCCACGTGAAAGACCAATACAAAGTGGTGTACACGTGAGAAGTGGAACGAAAATCATACATGATTCCAAACATTTTTTACAAATAAATAACTGAAAAGTGGGGTGTGCATAATTATTCAGCCCCCTTTGGTCTGAGTGCAGTCAGTTGCCCATAGACATTGCCTGATGAGTGCTAATGACTAAATAGAGTGCACCTGTGTGTAATTTAATGTCAGTACAAATACAGCTGCTCTGTGACGGCCTCAGAGGTTGTCTAAGAGAATATTGGGAACAACAACACCATGAAGTCCAAAGAACCCACCAGACAGGTCAGGGATAAAGTTATTGAGAAATTTAAACCAGGCTTAGGCTACAAAAAGATTTCCCAAGCCTTGAACATCCCACGGAGCACTGTTCAAGCGATCATTCAGAAATGGAAGGAGTGTGGCACAACTGTAAACCTACCTACCAAGACAAGGCTGTCTACCTAAACTCACAGGCCGAACAAGGAGAGCGCTGATCAGAAATGCAGCCAAGAGGCCCATGGTGACTCTGGACGAGCTGCAGAGATCTACAGCTCAGGTGGGGGAATCACAAGAAGAAAGCCATTGTTAACAGAAAACCATAAGAAGTCCCGTTTACAGTTTGCCACAAGCCATGTGGTGGACACAGCAAACATGTGGAAGAAGGTGCTCTGGTCAGATGAGACCAAAATGGAACTTTTTGGCCAAAATGCAAAACGCTATGTGTGGCGGAAAACTAACACTGCACATCACTCTGAACACACCATCCCCACTGTCAAATATGGTGGTGGCAGCATCATGCTCTGGGGGTGCTTCTCTTCAGCAGGGACAAGGAAGCTGGTCAGAGTTGATGGGAAGATGGATGGAGCCAAATACAGGGCAATCTTAGAAGAAAACCTCTTGGAGTCTGCAAAAGACTTGAGACTGGGGTGGAGGTTCACCTTCCAGCAGGACAACAACCCTAAACATAAAGCCAGGGCAACAATGGAATGGTTTAAAACAAAACACAGGTTCTACAAAGTATTGACTCAGGGGGCTGAATAATTACGCACACCCCACTTTTTTTACAAATAAATAACTGAAATGTTTGGAATCATGTATGATTTTCGTTCCACTTCTCACATGTACAACACTTTGTATTGGTCTTTCACGTGGAATTCCAATAAAATTAATTCATGTTTGTGGCTGTAATGTGACAAAATGTGGAAAAGTTCAAGGGGGCTGAATACTTTTGCAAGCCACTGTAAATAAACGCATATTTGTTTTAAAAGGCATTGCTGTTATTTTAGACACAGCATTTTGGTCCTGATGAGTGTCCTCACACATTTTAAACACTTTGGAAATCCGTGCAAGGTATTGGCTAAACCTCTGTGCACCAACTCATATTTGGAGTATTAGTCTATAACAGGGGTCTTTAAGACCAAACAAGCCATTTGGATCCGGTTTCTACGGAAAAGAAAACACTGGGAGCTGCAAATACTTTTTGACATCTAAAATGAAGATAACACTGCATACATTGTTTGTTTTACCATTATGCTTTGTATAAACAACTATAGTGTGTTGCTTATGAAATTCATGAAGTGCTACAAAAAAATGAAATTTTATTTATACAATGACCACATTTTGAACTCTTAAAAAAATTATAACAAAAAAAGAAAAGCATCCAGTTGAACGTCTATTTTAAATGAATTAAAAAGCTGAACTTAAATTATCCATGTAGCAAACAAAAAATGAGCCGTCATCCTTATATCGCCTTTGGGCTTTCGGGGTGTGTGACAGAGCCTTGACCTGAATTTTTTTTGTGTGTAAGGCAGGGCGTGGCCTGCAGTGCTGCTGCAGGAGAGGTGGTCGCACCTGAGCGTCACCCGCAATGACGCCTCGCCGCCTTAAAGTCTGTGCTCTCTCTGCTGTTGTGTTATGTGTTGGGCTGTGTGCTGGAAAGCTGTTTACAATGGGACTTCTGCTCCTGAACCTCTGCACACAGCTTCTGCAAACCGGGGCTGTACGAAGTCACTTTCATCTTTACGCAGGCCTGTAAGCTGTTGTCTGTGAGGCATGAGCAGTTTTTGTTTTTATCATAGTTCATGGTGGGGAATAGCTGCTCAAATACATAGGCTATGTGGATCCGAAGATCGACAATCCACAAATTAGGCATACTGGCAGGCCGCTCTCGTCAAAAGTAAATGCAAATAAATCTGCCCCGGCATCATTACATGTTCTATGTTCTTCAGATATTTTTCTTTTCTTACATTTCTCCATACTTGGCCTGGGGTTGAAAGTCTTGATAAATGCATGACGTTTCGGCGGGTATACTGGATTCCGCGAATGTGACTCTTATTTTGAGCGACGAAAAATAATAAAATGTCATTTTATTTTTATATTTCAAGATCACGATAATCTTCCAATTTAGAACTACTAAGTTAGAAAGTTAGAACTAAGTTAAAAAAGAACTAACACAAATAAAATACACTTCAGCTAAATACTTTTACAATTTATTTTCCCAAACCACGGAGCCGCAGCATTAAGACTAAAGAGCCGCATGCGGCTCCGCAGTTGCCGACCCCTGGTCTATAACCATGGACCAAGATGAAGGTAAAGCTTTTACTTCTTATTGCCTCCTGCTGCAGCTTAACAATGTCATGAAGCACTAAGTCACTGCAATACTCTTCCATGGATCATCTTAACTCAACTGAAATTACTTTACAGTCTGTAATCTTCATTTTATCGATGTCTGAATATTCAATTTAAAGTTTTTAAGTCAAACTCTGAGAAGTAGAGGGTGAAGTCAAAGAGAAATGTATCTTTCTACCAAGTTTTAGAGGTTTACAGATGGTACAAAATGCAGCGGCTTGCATTTTAAGTAAAACTGGGAAATTTGAGCACATTACCCCTGTACTGAAATCTCTTCACTGGCTACCTTGTCAGATTTGAGCAGATATTAAGGTCCTGCTGCTCACCTACAAGGCTTTAAATGGTTTGGCACCTTCATACCTCTTTGACCTTTTGCACCTTTATGTTCCACCCCGTGCTCTCCGATTTCAGGATTCTGGCCTTCTAAAAGTTCCTAAAGCCAGAAAAAAAGGCTATCGGAGAGCGTGCTTTTCCTTTTCGTGCCCCATTTTTCTGGAACAGCCTCCCTCAAGATATTAGGCAGGCATGCTCTGTGGAGGTTTTTAAAACTGAGTTGAAGACCCACTTGCTCACCTTATCCTACATGTCTTAATTCTATGCCATTTAGTTTTTAAATTCTTATCATTTTTAACTTGTATTGTGTTTTTTACTTGTATTGTTTTTGTTTGTTTGCTTTTATTTATTTATCTTTTTATCTTCAAATAGCTGTTCAGCACTTTGTTTGAAAGTGCTTTATAAATAAAGTTATTATTATTATTATTATTATTATTATTATTATTATTCATCCCACACATTATGGTGGGTACTGTACATGTAATAATACACCCTACGTGTACACGGCTATGGCAGCATTAGTTAACTGAGTGCTGGTATTTATCTACACTGGCCTAAATCATATTTACAATATAACGTCTTTGTTTTTTTCAATAATTTGAGTAAATGTCTGCACTGAGTCGGAGCCTAAGTGCTGTTTCTGATACCCATTAAAGAAAATGTTTTAGATTTGAAAACAATATTTTTCTTCAAGCATTGAGTTGACCCGCAGTTTATCCTCCTGACCAATTTCTGTTTGATCGGTGTCTCTTTTACATTATTTAATCTTCCCATTTCTTTGCACTGCTAAGAAAAACAGATAAAGGGAGAGAAACTGATCAGTGAGGCTTTAACATGGCAGTTATCTTTTTATTTTGTTGATCTGAGAGTCCCTTTCTCTATAACACTCCCCATTTATTCATATTAACACGAAGCCTGGTTCCTTGTCATAAAGACATCACCACTGCCATCAGTGTGCCTGGTGACACCCATTGATATGATTTCAGTATTTCATCTTTTAGAAACACTTCCTGTCACTGTGGTCATTACAGTGACATCATGCAGTTTGTGTTTTGACTTCCAGAGGGCGACAAATTGCACAGACAGGGAGCTCCATTCAAACTGCCACCAGTAATAATTCTTGAAATATAATTATCAGTTTTTGAGCAGTTATGATATCAGGGGCAATCTAGACATGTGTGACAATACTGAACATTTCACATGACACACCTTAAAAATCATGTGATCCACTCTCAGTCTGCACTTTCATTCATGACTTCAACATGCTGAAATGAGCTTTAAAGAAACATTCAGTGAAATAAAGCTTTCACCACAGGATTCATGTGAGCACCAGATGAATTTTACAAAGAATCTGTGGATTTATCAGTGTGTTCCCAGTGTTTCCAGTCACCTAACCCCCTCCTCCATCAGCACACTTGTTCCCTGCTCCTTCTTCAACTCCTGCATGTACTGAAAGTTGAGACTGTGTTTAAAATGTAAACAACATAATGAAACTCTTTACAAATCACTTCAATGTGATGTTATTTGAAACACCTCAAAGTCAGCAGATCAGATTCACAGGTAGTCACAGCGGCAGCTATTGACGATATAGTCTTCTCTCATGCAGTCATATGTTTCGACTTAATTTTTATCACTACAATGTTTAATACTTTAAATCACTATATATTTTATCCTTAAGATATAAAATAAAAATTGTAAGTACAATTCAGATAAAGGATAAAGGCACTGATGTGTTGGCTAACCAGTGAGGCTGGATTGTAAAGTGTTATGCAATAGTTCATTTTCAGTCTGTTGTGCCATACCATATACAATTAACCTGTTAAACATACCACATATCTGCCGCAAGCACATTCTCTCCCACTCATTTCTTTGTTTAAAAATCTCCTTATATGGGCAAGGAATTCCTTATGTTGTGTCACTAGGTGGGGGGAAATTGTGTTTCTGCATATACTCTTGCAAGATAAAGCAAAGCTTTACTCCTCTGTTCGGTGTCCATTTGTCACTTGGTATTTCTCCAACATGTTTATACACCTGCCTGTATTTAATTATTTGTTATTATTAATCTTGGACTCTCTTGATAGCTTGTCTTTGACCGGTCTTCATCCGTTTACCTCCACCCAGTTGTGGCAGATGGCCACTACTACCTGAGCCTGGTCCTGCTGGAGGTTTCGTCCTATTAATAGGGAGTTTTTCCTTCCCACTGTTGCCAAAGCACTTGGTCATGGGTTGTTTTTATTGTTGGGCTTTTCTCTGTTTCATAGTATTATTCTGGGGTCTTTACTTTACAATATAAAGCGCCTTGATGCAACTCTTGTTGTGATTTGTCGTTATATAAATAAAAAGGTCTACCTTTTTCTGAAGCTTTATATTTTTCTTAGTGATGTGCTAAGCGAGCTTCTTGAAACACTGATAAAATAAAAGTATTTATGCTGAAATTGTATCGAGGTTTCAAATCAATCTGAAACCATCCCAAAAAGTAGATTATGTTCATCTGAACGTAACGTTTTCAGTGGGGAAACATTTCAGTAATTACAGAAGACTCCGGTTAAAAAAAAATGGAAACCCTGTCTAGTTGTGGCCACGTGTTTTGAATCATGCTTTGGAGCAGAGTTTTGAAACATCTGTGCTTCAGGAGCTCAACACAGTTTTCAGATTTCTATATGGAGCTTCCCACGCCTAATTTTTCTTTCAATATGACATTAAAGCATTTATTGTGTTTAAAATGTTTCTAAAAGATTTTTAAAAGTATAAGTGCTTAAGACTTTGACATAAAATAGTTTGCTTGTAAAAAACAAAAAAAGTTACCGGGTTTAAACAAAGTGTTCTCTGTTTAGGTCTAAATAGATTTTGTGTAAACTGCTTATCAAAATATTGATTCATATAACAAAATCATCATTTTCACTGATGGCGTTGATGCTGCTCATTCATTGGACAGCTGGTTTCAACTCTTCTATCAATCTGTATTGTACAGGTCAGGATTGAAAGTCTGACTAGATCAAGGAGACTAAACACAGAAACTCGCTGACTGTGGATGCTTACAGTAGAAATATTCATAATCCAGTGTGCACACAGTGTGTCTCAGAGCTGAGCTCTGTGATCAGTGTGTTCACACTCACAGCTACAAAAAGGTTTCATGTCTTCACACATCAGCGTGTGAACTTTACTCTGATTTAGAATCCAGAGCCAGTCAGACTGCATTTTTTTTTAAGTGAAGAGATAAATACACAGTCAGGTGAGCCCCTCCCACCTGTGCTTCAGGTGGAGTTCTGCCTCCTTCCAGCAGCTCACCTGTGTGTCTGTGTTTCTTAGAGTGGAGCTTGTTGTTCGTGTCTCTGTGTGAAGAAACTGTAAGTTTGCTTTGTTTCCTCCTTTAACAGTTTGTCTTCAGGAACTTTACTGTTTGTTTCTGCTTTGTAATGTTTGGACCAGATGTTCAGCTCTTATTTCAGGTCAAACTTTGGATCACTCTTGTGTTTCTTGTGTCTATAATCCACATGATTATAGATTGTTGATTGACTGTAATAAAGTTTTTATATCCTCCTAAACATATGAAGCAAATGTAGATAAGTGACTGTAAAGATGCAGCCATCAAATGTATGTATTAGTGTAGGGTCTACCTTACAATATAAAGTGTCTTGAGGCGGCTGTTGTTGTGACTTGGTGCTTTATAAATAAAACTGAATATTGTGGTGGTCCACCAGAGGGCTCAACTCACACCCAGGTCGGGAGGAGGGGTTCTGCTGGTTTTTGGCGCAAGGTGTCCAGTTGTAGTTTGGAGACGAATAAAGTCAGAGTGGAAAGTTACAGCTCCTGTGTCGTCTGTACAATCCGGTCTTTACGTGATGAATCCTGCTTCAGGGCCCAAACGACTCCGCGTCTAAATGGCCTGTATTTATATAGCGCTTTGCTAGTCCCTAAGGACCCCAAAGCGCTTTACACATCCAGTCATCCACCCATTCACACACTGGTGATGGGAAGCTACATTGTAGCCACAGCCACCCTGGGGCGCACTGACAGAGGCGAGGCTGCCGGACAGTCCCTTTCTCTATAACACTCCCCATTTATTCATATTAACACGAAGCCTGGTTCCTTGTCATAAAGACATCACCACTGCCATCAGTGTGCCTGGTGACACCCATTGATATGATTTCAATATTTCATCATTTAGAAACACTTCCTGTCACTGTGGTCATTACAGTGACATCATGCAGTTTGTGTTTTGACTTCCAGAGGGCGACAAATTGCACAGACAGGGAGCTCCATTCAAACTGCCACCAGTAATAATTCTTGAAATATAATTATCAGTTGGCACCACCGGGCCCTCTGACCACCACCAGTAGGCAATGGGTGAAGTGTCTTGCCCAAGGACACAACAACCAAGACTGTCCAAGCCGGGGCTCGAACCAGCAACCTTCCGATTACAAGGCAAACTCCCAACTCTTGAGTTACGGCCTCGCCGTGCATGCACCAGCGAGCCCTATGCCTCCTGCCGTGGCTACGACTTTTAGCTCCACGATCCCCCGTCGTGGTTCGTTCACGGCATCTCAGCTGACGACACGAAGTTTCATCATGTGGTGGCCTCGCTCGACTCTCTAGCCAAATGTTTGAAAATGTTGTTCAGACGTGTTGAACTGACTGAATATTAATGGACTGAAGCTTCCGGTCACAGTGAATCAGTGTGTGTCAGTCAATGCATCGTGTGTGCTTCATGGCTCCATCTAGTGGACTGATAGTAGAAGGAGAGCAGCTGATGGCAGCTTCCTCTGCCTCACACTGCTGTCTGACTGCATTCAGCTGACACTGAGATGAGGCAGAAAAGAAGCAGCTGATATTTGGACAGCACACATGATGGAAAGGAGGATTTCAGTTCATGTGCACATGAATGATTTGTGTTTCCTCTGCAGGTGAAGGTAGAAAGTGTTTGTGAGCTGATGTGGATGTGAATTCAGCAGCATGGATCAGTGTGAGGACAGAGAGGAGGGAGTCCCTCCCTCTAAAACTACTCTGTGTGGGGAACATGAGAGCCAGACCAAAGCTCAGAGGTGAGATGATCATCTCTAACTGTCCATGACTCTTCTCCATGTCACAGCTCAGCACTCACATCACTGCTCCATCATTATTCACAGGAAGAAACCTGGACCTGAACCCAGCTGTCCGTCTTTAAAGAGTGACCGTTCTAAACAACACATATTTGAATTTAAAGAACAACCCCCTGCTGCAGAGAGGTGAGCTGATAGTAACACAAACTTTTTGATAGCTGACAGCTCAGTGTCTGATTTAAATGAATTTCATGATGGTGGTTTATGGTCACCAAAATGCTTGCTCATAGGAGGCCATTGTTGGCGTTTCTCTGCATTATTGTAGGATTTTTATGGTACAACCTAAAGCAAATTGAGGTGACTGTTGTGATTTGATGCTTTATAAAAAAAAATTGAAATCAATTGAATCTACTACCTGTTTGACTGTGAGGGGAAGGCTGGAGTACCAAGAGAGAACCCAAGCAAAGACGAGGAGAACATGCAAACTCCACCAGAAAGGATGTGGCCAGAATGAGTCATACTTCACCATTTAAGTAGCTTAACAAACAAAAACATTACTCTGAAAATAATCATGTTCAGTTTCAAACTGAACTAAAAAATAAGTGAAAAGGCCATCTGTATCCAAATAAAAATTTGGAAGACCTTCAGAAAGCCTGGAGATCTATTGCTCAAGACCAGTTAAAACAAAATAAAAAATTACAAGAAGGTCTGAATTTCTAGAAGAAAAATGTAGAAAATAAAGTAGGAATAAATGCTGACTCAAGACTTGGATTTTACACAGTACTATATCTTAATATGTGTAAGAAACATGGATAAATGTGAGGACAGAGAGGAGGGAGTCCCTCCCTGTAAAACCACTCAGTGTGGGGAACATGAGAGCCAGACCAAAACTCAGAGGTGAGATGATCATCTCTAACTGTCTATGACTCTTCTCCATGTCACACTCAGCACTCACATCACTGCTCCATCATTATTCACAGGAAGCAACCTGGACCTCCAGCCAGCTGTATGTCCTTTCAGACTGACCGGTCTGAAGATCGCCCCATTAACTTTACAGGACACCAATCATATGCAGCAGACAGGTAAACAGTTAGGAACATTAACTCTTTCATGCATGTTTGGTGTAATTTGGATTTAAATGTACTAACTGACATTAAAGAACAAAGGAAGTCACTGAGCAAGGAATTCCTTTATTCTATTAAAAATGTCTAACGTACATTTAAACTCCTGTTGTTCACAGTAGGACCATCAATAGTTCTGCACAGAGTAAATGACTGTGTTTACAACACTAGTGTGGAGTTTCCTTCTGCTCATGCTCAGCCTTCAAACCAGTTTTTGTTTGGGATGATGAAGGTGTTCTAATTCTTCATCAGCTTGTGTGACTGCAAAAGGAAAACACATTCTTCTTCTCTAACAGTATCTATGGGAGACCTGATAAACTTGGATGCAAACCCAGCAGTGTGTTCTTAAAGTCTGATGCGTCTAAACAGGAAGACATTGATTTCAAAGACCAGCAGGCGTATGATGTAGAGAGGTGAGTTGTTAGTAACATGAGCTCTTTGAGAGCTGATTTAACTGCTTTAGGCTGGATATTTTCAAAACCTGTGTGGTTCCATGTGGTCAAATTTACTGGACAAAGAGTTTGCAGGAGAATTATATCAAGGGGCTTACTATTTAAAAATGTTGCAAAAAGACACATACAGTACATTACATGTCAGCTTCACATCGAGAGTGCTGTGCAATCCAGGAAATGTAGAAAGGGGGGTACCCACCACAAGGGAGACCACACTGCTACTATCTTGTCCTTCTGTGGCTAAGTCCAGCAACTAAAGGGCTCATACAAGGTAGTCAGTACTCACAACAGCTGGACTTTACAGCTATAAACACCCACTCCATGGCCAAGTGGGTAACAGTCTTACACCAAATTGAAAACAGTGAAAGTGATTCCAAACCCGAAATCCTAAATACATATGTGTATTCAAACACCATGTCCATGCAGTGTCCCCACTCCTTGTGTTCTGTGTTTACCTCACCTCTGGTCTTAAGCCGAGATCTAGGTCGCACCAGGAGCATTTGGCCTGCTGATCTAAGTGCTCTCCCAGGGCTATAAAAGCTGAGGAGATCCATAAGATAGCTGGGCACTGTGTTATGATTTTAAAAGTGACCAATAAGATTTTAAAATCAATGCGATATTTAGTGGGGAGCCAGTGTAGGTTGGAAAGAACTGGAGTAATAGACTCAAACCTACCGGTTAAGAGACGCGCAGCAGCATTTTGAACGAGCTGCAGTCTGTGAACAAGGGCAGAATGGAGACCAGTATAAAGGGAATTACAGTAATCTAATCTTGATGTAACAAAGGCATGGATAAGTCCTTGCCTGTAATACTGTCCCTTACATGACCCTTCAAAGAAAGGAAAGTTTAATGATTAGTTAAATTTCTTGGGTTTGACAATCATAGGATCATGCGCTAAAAGCTTTTTTGATAATGGGTGAAATTAAATTTTCTTATTATGAAGTTATGTCATCAAATGATAGTCCACTAAAAGTTTGCAGTCCAGACTGCTTATCAGGTGAACTCTGGATAAACAAAAACTCCCCTGGACATGAATAAATCTTTGTGTCGGTGAACACGACAACCTACTCAATTCAAGGAAAAGTTGTTAAGGACTAAAGCTCAAAAGCCAAATGCTAAACTGGGTTATTTGTTTTCAGTGGTATCAGCAGGACAGGACTGGTAAACTTGTCAAAATGTCTCTTACTGGATCTTTATCCTGTGCTTATATTTTCAGTGATTCCTCCAGAGATGCCACCAGGGAAACTCAAAAGGTTCCCAGTGGTTGTTCTGCACAGCCACACCCAACACGCCTGGACTCCATATTTATTGTCTGTATATCTACACCAACTACTTTTACATCTGTTATTTGACTCCACGATTTCATTATATGGTGATGTTCATGCTGAATAGTACATGGGTTGGCAATTAATTTTCCCAGGGGGCCACATGAGATAGTAAACTGTTTTGGAGAGCCGCACCAATAATAGGAAAATTCATTGCCTAACAATACTGTGGTTTATTGCAGTATTCATCAATATAGAAAATATGTCAATATGGGAAACGTAATATTTTGTTCCAGCTTCTGGAGGACAAAATCATCACTTTTGTGAAGACTGAGCTGAAGAAGATCCAGAAGATTTTGAGTCCAGGTTGCCCAGAATGGTCAGAGAGACAGATGGACGATGAGGATGTGTTGACGAGGAGCAGCAGAGAGGCGTTTCTAAAAATCACACTGAACTTCCTGAGGGAAATGAAGCAGGTGGACCTGGTTGACCTACTGCAGGGCAGTAACAGGATTTCTTTAATGATTTAAGCTTCTGAACAGATGGAACATTTGCATAATATATCAAAAGATGGACCAATGTGTATTGAAATGAATATTCTTTAGGGGAAGGAGAGTTTGTGTGCACCTTTTAACTATTTAATTTAAATTTTTGGTCCTTTGGTCCTTTAGGATCGCCTATTGGAGCTTCTCAAAGTCATATAAAGTCTGTTTTGAAGAATAAGTTCCAGTGTGTGTTTGAGGGGATCGCTAAAGGAGGAAATCCAACTCTTCTGAATCAGATCTACACAGAGCTCTACATCACAGAGGGAGGGACTGCAGAGGTCAATGATGAACATGAGGTCAGACAGATTGAATCAGCATCCAGGAAACCAGACAGACCAGAAACAACAATCAGACAAGAAGACATATTTAAAGCCTCGCCTGGAAGAAATGAACCAATCAGAACAGTCCTGACAAAGGGAGTGGCTGGCATTGGGAAAACAGTCATAACACAGAAGTTCAGTCTTGACTGGGCTGAAGACAAAGCCAACCAGGACATCCAGTTCATATTTCCATTCACTTTCAGAGAGCTGAATGTGCTTAAAGAGGAAAAGTTCAGCTTGGTGGAACTTGTTCATCTCTTCTTTACTGAAACCAAAGAAGCAGGAATCTGTAGCTTTGAAAACTTCCAGCTTGTGTTCATCTTTGATGGTCTGGATGAGTGTCGACTTCCTCTGGACTTCCACAAAACTAAAATCTTAACTGACCCTAGAAAGTCCACCTCAGTAGATGTGCTGTTGATAAACCTCATCAGGGGGAATCTTCTACCTTCTGCTCAGCTCTGGATAACCACACGACCTGCAGCAGCCAATCAGATTCCTCCTGGGTGTGTTGACATGGTGACAGAGGTCAGAGGGTTCACTGACCCACAGAAGGAGGAGTACTTCAGAAAGAGATTTAGAGATGAAAAGCAGGCCAGCAGGATCATCTCCCACATCAAGACATCACGAAGTCTCCACATCATGTGTCACATCCCAGTCTTCTGCTGGATCACTGCTACAGTTCTGGAGGATTTGCTGAAAACCAGAGAGGGAGGCAAGCTTCCCATGACCCTGACTGAGATGTACATAAATTTCCTGATGATTCAGGCCAAAGTGAAGAAGGTCAAGTATGATGGAGGAGCTCACACAGATCCACACTGGAGTCCAGAGAGCAGGGAGATGATTGAGTCTCTGGGAAAACTGGCTTTTGATCAGCTGCAGAAAGGAAACCTGATCTTCTATGAATCAGACCTGACAGAGTGTGGCATCGATATCAGAGCAGCCTCAGTGTACTCAGGAGTGTTCACACAGATCTTTAAAGAGGAGAGAGGACTGTACCAGGACAAGGTGTTCTGCTTCATCCATCTGAGTGTTCAGGAGTTTCTGGCTGCTCTTCATGTCCATCTGACCTTCATCAATTCTGGACTCAACTTGCTGGAAGATCAACAGGCAACCCCCCAGAAGTCTGAAACAAGAGAATCTGCAGCAGGATACTTCTACCATTGTGCTGTGGACAAGTCCTTACTGAGTCTAAAAGGACACCTGGACCTGTTCCTCCGCTTCCTCCTGGGTCTTTCACAGCAGACCAATCAGCATCCCCTGCAAGGCCTGCTGACAAAGAGAGAAAGTATCTCACAGACCAGTCAGGAAATAGTGCAGTATATTGAGAAAAAACTCAGTGAGAATCTGTCTACAGAAAAAAGCATTAATCTGTTCCACTGTCTGAATGAGCTGAATGATCGTTCTCTAGTGGGGAAGATCCAACAGTCGCTGAGTTCAGGTAGTCTCTCCACAGATAAACTGTCTCCTGCTCAGTGGTCAGCTCTGGTCTTCATCCTACTATCATCGGAAAAAGATCTGGATGTGTTTGACTTGAAGAAATTCTCTGCTTCAGAGGAGGCTCTTCTGAGGTTGCTGCCAGTGGTCAGAGCCTCCAACAAATCTCTGTAAGTATATATGTACTCATCCATTTATTTTTATAATGTTTATTCTACCTAACAAAAGGAGGCATGCACAGTGTAATAAGATACAATAAGATACCCATTATTAGTGCAACAGATGGGATATTCACAATGTAACAGAAGCAAGTTAAACAGGAAAGTAATAAATAGATGCTATTAAAGATGACCAGTGCCATCACAAAGTCATAGAAGGTCTTGAGGAGCTTCATCTGCATTCCCAAAGAACTAAATCAATATTAAATATTCATGTCTGACCTATGGCCCTTTGCCACATGTCTTCCTCTCTCTACCTCCGCTTTCCTGTCAGTCTTCACTATACATATATATAGTCTTTGGGTTGTGGCATCTTGTGAAAAGGTACCATATAAAGTGTCTTCCACAGCTGTGGCACTTTCCTAAGCTTTGGGTGCAGGGTAAAGATGTATTGAGTTGTTCTGGACAGTTGATGGTAAATGGACTGGTTCTTATATAGCACTTTTCTACTCTATGTGAGCACTCAAAGCGCACAACTTGTCTCATTCATCCATTCACACAAGCTAACCCCAAGTTGCATCAGAGAGCAACTTGGGGTTAGTATCTTGACTATTTGGCATGCAGGCGGGGATAGAACCACCAATCTTCTGATTAGTAGGTAACATGCCATACCGCCAAATAAATTAAAAATTATGGACAAATCAAAACTATTAAATTAAATAATAGTTAAGCATATGATACAGTGTTGGTTAAGTTACTTGAAAAAAGTAATTAGTTATTAATTACTGATCATTTTCACCTGTTTAGCAGGAGTGGGGCACGAGGTTTGCCGGTGTTTCAGCAGTCATCTCAGTGGGGGGATCGGGAGGTTTCTGTGTGAATTTCATATTCCCTTGGCAGCGTGCTAGGTGCTTGCTCAGATCTAAAGTTTAATTTTTCGCCGTAGAAAGACGTTTTCCACCCACACAGTGTACAGCAGACGCCAATGTTTTCCACACTTTTTACGGAATCAAACTCATACTAATGTCAGTACTTCCAAGCTTTAAACGCTGCATGCTGCATGGTCGTACTCTCTCCTGCACTCCATATCATCCATTGTTGATCTACACACATGTGTTTCCGCCACGGATGTCGCACGCTCATACATCATTATCATGAGACACTCTCACAAACAAAATTGGATTAGAGTAACTGCCCATTTCTGGTATTATACTGTACTATAGATCTTCTGCTCATCTATCATTACATCGGAGGGGTAAAAAGGCCTTAACATTAATTTTTAATATATAGCACCAAATCATAACATCCAGCCTAATGTGTTAAAATTATCAGAGTGCTATAACAGAGCTTTTCCATAATTTTAAATGATCTTTATTCATAATCAAGAGAATAAATCAAACTAAAAGTCTGAATCAGTTTGAGAAATGAAAATGTCTTGTCTAATGTCTAGATTTTTTGTGTGTAGACGGGATCCAGTTTCAAACTGGATCAAACTGTGGGTCTGCAGGGTGGCTACAGGAATGTGAAAGAAAAGAGATGTGTCGCCAGCACAAAGTTATCCATGATTTTGAATAAAAGAAAGAGTATTAATGTTTGAACAAAGAATTATAATTCATGTGTGGATTTACTAAAAGCTAATTATGCTTAATTGCTTAAAACTGTTGAGAATATAGTTAAGTATAAGTTTAACCAGTATAACAATTAAGAAAATATAATTTATAATGATGATTCTAATAAAAGACCTTTCACTGAAAGTCACAACATTGCCTACTGGGTAATACTCGTTGGACTTTTTAAACAAAGAGGTGACTTCACTTATTGGACTGCTGGTCTCACAGCACTCACAATACTTTAAGTTTTTTCAAAGTTCTCAAAATTTCTTTTCATCCCTGTACTGGTCAGTTAAAGATCAGGTTTCAGTTTTTTATGTTATTATTAGCCTTGCTGGCACAGTCACTCTTTGTTGTATAACAAGATTAAATGAATCATATTCTTCATATTGTTTCAGGTTTCCTGTTGCCAGATTTAAGAAAAATCTCACATATTCTTATGACAAAAACAAAATAAGCCTTCTCTACCCAGTCAACATAGATTATCTTCAATGTATCCCTGTTTTTCAGTCATTTGAGCTTCAATTTCACTTTGTTTACATGTAAGTACTGTACAATATAAAGCGCCTTGAGGCGACTTTTGTTGTGATTTGGCGCTATATAAATAAAATTGAATTGAATTGAATTGAATTGTAAGTTTCCCTCACTTTGTCTTGATTATATTTCTTAAATTTGAGTCTTTGTTTGAGATTCTATTTTGTGAACTTTTATCAGCCAACATAGGGTACGCTTTGTCTTAGTGAATTTAAGAATTCTTGTGACCTGCAGTTAACTAAATGACTTTTGTAACCCCTCAGTTCAAACAGTCCCCACTTACCAGGATCCAAACCTGCTTTGCACCTTCTCTCCTAAGGCCCACGCATGAACTATTAAGTTAACCATGAATTGTAGTTACATTGTCAAAGTTCATTATTAAGTGATTTTATTTGATCACAAATATTAATGTTTTGTTGTTTTTCTTTTTGTTTGTTTGTTTTTAGATTGACTGTCTATAACCTCTCCGAAATAGGATGGAAATCTCTGTCCTCAGTTCTCAGCTCACAGTCATCTAGTTTGAGAGAACTGGACCTGAGTATCAATGGCCTCGAGGATTCAGGATTGGACCTTCTGTCTGATGGACTGGAGAATCCACACTGTAAATTGAAAACTCTCAGGTTAGATCAAGTCACATTCTATTTGTTTTTGCATTACTCTTTTTTTTTGTTTGTTTTTTTAAAAATCGATTTAAAAAAAAATTGCATAAAAAAGATCGACTTCATTGAAAAATTAAAAAAAGACTAAATATTGTTGGATCTAGTACATCATCACTCCACCCTGAACCATGATTGTTCAGTCCTGTTGAGTTTTTTATTCTTCATCTGTTTTTTTATTTATGTGTTTTTAGACTGAGTGTCTGTAGCCACTCAGGAAGAAACTGTGAAACCAAGTTCTCAGTTTGCAGCTCCCAGTCCTCTACTCAGAGAGAGCTGGGCCAGAGTCACAACAACATGCAAGATTCAGGAATGAAGTTTCTGTCTGGAATGAAGAATTCAAACTGGAAAACGGAAACTCTCCGGTCTGATCAACTATCATTGTTTTTCATCAGTTGAACAGATTTACTAACATTAACATTATTAAACAATGCTAAATGTAGTAAATCGCCACTTTTTATTTCATTCTTCCTTTTTCCCAGACTGACTTATTGCAACCTCTCAGAAGGAAGCTTGGAAGCTCTATCTTCAGTTCTCAGTTCGCAGTCCGGTAGTCTTGGAGAACTGGACCTGAGTAACAACAACCTCCAGGATTCAGGCGTGAAGCTTCTGTGTCTTGGACTGCGGAGTCCACACTGTAAACTTCAAATTCTCAGGTTAGCATTCCAATATTTCCAATTATGACCCATATATTATTATCCCATTTTGGAATTGTCAAGCAACCTTTTATTTGCCTTTGGGGAATTATTAGACTCCATGCACCACTGGCATTCCTATAGGTTGCTCATCCAAAATGGAGTGGGAGAAGCTCAAAGGAAAAGTATACAGTGTGTTGTGATAATGTAGAGGGTGCCAGACAGACACACGGTGATCATGTGAGGTCTATAAACCAGCCTTTCTCTACACTGTCTACATTTTTTCCTCTTGGTCAGAAAAATTTCTGTCATGGTGTTTGTTTCAATTCCTATTCTGATGGCACACAAATTCATCGCATTATCAAACCCTCCAACCCACTTCCTCCACAATCACTTGTCAACTGAGTGTATAAATGTTTTTAAAAAGGAATTCATGTAACCTAATTAAACTCAACAGTAATATAACAGCTCTTGGTTTTGGCCCTCAAGGCTCTGCTCCAGAAGGTTTGAGTTCTACTGATTGACACATGTGCCTGCCCCATCTCACCATCCTCAGAAGGTTGCAACCTGGGTGTCATTTTGGATTTCCCACTTACATTCCAGGCTCATATGAAATCTGTTACAAAAGCAGCTTCTTTTTTTTTTTACGCCTAATGAACATCTCCCTACTTTGGCCACTCAATGACTTTTGCAAAGATCCTCATCAATGGCTTTCTCACTGCCTGGCTGAATTTCTAGAGGTATTTCTTGGGTCCTGTTCAGGATGTCCAACAAAATCCTGGACTAACCCAAGTAAGTCCAGAGCTCAGCTATCAGGCCACACATATATTACCCTCATAAATCTCAACTGTCTTCCGGTTACGTGATGCATCAGTTATAAGAACCTTCTTCTCACTTACTTCCAGGTTTGCAGGCTCAAGAAATGGTGCTGGTTTCTATAATTACAAAGAGGTCCTAATGTACACAGGTCAAGCTTAGGATGGAGATTGAGTTCAGGAGACCCCCCACCCCCCCCACAAAAAAAAAAGCAAGAGGATGCTATCCTAAATATAGCCATTTGTGGAGCAACAGTGGGTAAAACTGTAAATGTGCAGATGCTGTATCTTTTCTCTGACTGTGTAGCATGGGAGAAATAAGACCCACGCATTAATAAATATCTGAAGTCAACATGAAACTCTCTTTCATCGTCTCCTTCCACAATTACACATCACCATTACAACACTCCACACTTCAACAGTGCCTTCAACCTCCAACCATTTTTGTCCCTTTACTGACTCTTTTGTAAAGCGTTCTTGGCTTTCTTGAAAGGTGCTATGCAAATAGAAGTTCTTCTTCTTTCTATAATAATAATAATAATAATAATAATAATAATAGGGTTTAGGTTTATTTTAGATTGTTTAGTTTCCTTCTGCGTTTCTTCTTCCGTCGTGCCCTCAATGACTTGTCTTTATGTTTTTTTTCTCCCTCTGTGTCTCACCCCCTCATTGCCTGTCTGTCTCTGTTTTTCTCCTGTCGCCTGTGTCTCTCTGTCACTCTCTCTCTTCCCAGTTATGTCTCAGTGTTCTGTCTCCCTTACCTGTTCCCATGTTCTTCCCTCTGTGTTTCATCCTTTGGCTCGCTAGTCTGTTATGATGCATTTCCATGTTTGTTTATCCCCATCTGATTGTCAAGCTCACGTGTCCCACATCCTCTTTTATTTTGTTAGGCCTTGCCTCGTGTGCATTGTGTTCAGTATTGCTTCCTGGTCTCGTTAGGTCTCATTTGTTCCTGCTCTGCCCCATTTGTTTTCACTTCTCTAATCATCCCTCAGTGTGTTTTCTGTCTCAGTCTCCCCTTGTCCCTTGTTGGAGGGGAAAAATTAGTCATGAAAGTAGTTCACCTTGTGAGCGTTGTATTTCGTTGTTTCTGTTCGCAATAAATTCACCCGTGTTAACATCTTGTTATTACTGCCAGTGTGCGACTAGCTATGTTGTAAAAGTAAAGCATGTAGTACCCTTGCTTCACACTGTTGAAATTTACTGTGGTAGTATATGTACCTGTTCAAGACAACAACACACTGTATTGAGTGAATTATTGTGCCAACTAGAGGGCAGTGTTGATCCACAAATGAGAGATTTCATCCAATTCTGTGTCCATGTGACTTTGTATTATCTGCTTCTACTCAATGGTTAATATAATATTTTATTGTGTTAATGACTTTAAAACTTTGATGTAAAAGATGCTGAATTAGAGAAATATATATTTAACTAAATCATATTAATACTATTTACTACTTGTACCAATTTCAGAACCATATCCTCTCAGGGTGCATGCTTAACATGTGGCAGCGATGAATAAAGTTATTTAATATGCCATGATCTCATGTCTCTGATCGAACCATATTACAAGGTGACACTCTGAACGAGATTCCAGAGATAGTGGGTTATTGTGTTTGCCATAACATTTTTCTTTGATAATGTTCTTTTCATAGTCTCAAAGCACTGATCATGGTGGACTGTCTGATTGTTGGGTTTTCTCTCTAATATTGTCTTGGATTAGACTAGTAAACAACTTAAGACAATTGGGAGGGGAGATAAATATGCATTTAAAGAAAAAAAAATCCAGGGAAGTATTCACAAAGGTTTTGTGTGTGTGTGTGTGTGTGTGTGCGCGCGCGCGTGCGTGTTTATTTTCAGTCTGTCAGGCTGTCTCATCAAAGACAAAGGCTGTAATGCTCTGGCTTCGGCCCTGAGCTCCAACCCCTCACATATGAGAGACCTGGACCTGAGTTATAATCATCCTGGAGAATCAGGAATAAATCGTCTGTCTGCTGGACTGAAGGATCCACGGTGGAGACTGGATAATCTAAGGTATGGAGTGTATTCTTTGGTTCACAACAGAAACAGAAGATGTTTATGTAGGGACCTCCAGGGAGAACTTTACCAGGGACAATCAATGCTAGCGATTTTTTCTTACCATCTGCATAGATGCATCTTTTTAGTATGCTTAACAACACAGTCTTTATTTTAAGAAATATCCTTTTTCTCCCTCTCAATCTGTGTATACAAATATGCCTAGGACATCTGTAGCTGGAACGAGACTAGAAACTGGAGAAACCGTTTTTAAAAATCCGTTGCAAAAAATTATGATTAGTCAAGAAAATCTGTCCTCAACATATTCTTGAACATTTACTTGGCAAACGTAGTTACAAATGTACCAACATAATGCAACTCTTAGTGTTGACTTAATGCTAACCGTTATAAATAGCTACCTGGCATTTTATATTCTAATATAAAATATTCACATGATGGCATTAGATTCCAAAACAAAAGCAGCTTTACTCAATGACTAAACAGGACAGCTGATGATGGATTGACCTTCATCGGTCGGCATCAGTGTCTTTGCCTGGAGAATATAATTCTCTATAACTGACATTTAATATAGTTGTATTATATAGTTCTATAATTTTTGTTGTACATCTATAGATAAATACATTAAAACCACAAAAGAGAGTGCAACACGTTTCCTGACTTCCTGCAACCTGACTATCGATTTGAGCCAGTTTTTAGAGCTTGTCAAATAAAAGTGCAATTCAGCAAAAACCACTGTCAAGTCATAATTTGGCAAGTGCTCTGCATACTGATATGGTGACTGCTAGGAATGCAACACTAACCACTGTCTGCTGATAGTGAGTACTGATCAATACCAGTGTTAAATGAATAATCTGTGTTCCACACTGTGAGGAAAATCTAGGAATAATTCTTTATGTATGAGGCATGACTTAAATGTTGCTTTGCCACCTTTGTAAAATAAAATGTAACATCCCTTATGACTATTCACATTCAAAATTAGGCCACATTTGTCTAATTATTCCTTGCTGTTTCATTCAAACTACAAAAGTACAGCCTTGAAACAACACAAGCTTAAATGTATTTTATCTAGAGGTGGGCGATATAAACGATATATGATAGAAACTATATAAATTTGGCCAACGATAGAGATTTTGACTATACCGCTCTACCGCGATAGCATGTGTTGATGATGTCATCAAGCTGCGCCTGTTTTGGTCGAAAGCATCGCAGCGGCTACAACCATTATCATCTGCAAATTATGCCGAGCGACAGTCATAGCAAAGAGATGAAGCACTTTTGAAATATGGGGAAAGCCAAAAACTGCGCTTTCTCCACTTCTGTAACATTTGAATTCTCTCACAGCTGTTCTATTCCCATGTTGTTGCAGTATATTAATAACTACCTCGTATTGTGGCTGAATAATCTCAGTTGTTCTCCTGACTTAAGTTTAGCTCGTGTATAGCATCCTGCTATGCGATTGCATTTTTCCCTAACCACCAGAATCCCTCACGTTAACTTTTATCGAGTGGGGAAAAAAAAGCTGGCGTTCATCCTCCAGCTTCACTGTGCTAATGTTATGTTAACATAGCTGTGTTGCTAGCAATCATGTAGCACAACATTATATACCAGGTAGTCCAACTTCAGTAACCCTGCAAACGCCACTGCTATTTAGTTTTTTCTTCATTTATGTTGGAAGTGGTATCAGTTTGTTTTTTTGTTTTTATTTTCTTTTTAGATCTTTCAGCCTAATGCACTTTGTCACTTAGGGTTTTTCAAGATTCAATAGTTCTGGGAGTAAAAAGTTTGTGGCGGGGCGTGGTCTACGGTGCCACTGCAGGGGAGATGGGCTCACCTGCATGGCATCTGCAATCACTCCTCACCAGCATAAAAGTCTGTGCGCTCTCTGCTGTTGTTGTTGTTGGAGTGTTCGGCTGGCAGCTGTAGCGCTTCAGCCATTTGTGTTTGTAACAGCAATCGTTTGAGTTAATAAAGAGATGCTGGAAATGTCCATTTTAATATTAATGTCCATGTGTGCATGCTGAAAGAGACTATGCTGGTCTGACCCCCCTCCTCCTTTCAGAGTGAAACCTGCTGGAGAACAATGGTTGAGACCAGGTCTGAGGAAGTGTAAGTGTGTTTTTAATGTGATTCATGAAAACAAAGCAGCTCACATTCAACCATCTTCAAACTGTCACATCACTCATTCACATCTCTGATGTCAGGAGTCATCATCAAAGTGTCAATCAATGAACAGATGATGGATCAATAACTGCAGCTGGATTGTGTTTGTTCTCTCCATCAGATTCCTGTCAACTCACAATCGACACAAACACAGCATACAGATACCTCAAACTGTCTGACAACAATAGGAAGGTGACACGTGTGGAGGAGGTTCAGTCATATCCTGATCATCAAGACAGATTTAAGTACTGGGATCAGCTGCTGTGTATAAATGATCTGAGTGGTCGCTGTTACTGGGAGGTCGAGTGGAAAGGAAAAGCACGTATATCAGTGAGTTACAGAAGAATTGAAAAAGGAGGCAGTGATGACTCTGTATTTGGCTTTAATGATCTGTCCTGGAGTCTTGTCTGCTCTGATGAGGGTTATTCGGTCTGTCACAAGAAGAGGCAAACATCCATCTCCTCCTCCTCCTCTTCCTCTGTCTCTAACAGAGTAGCAGTGTATGTGGACTGTCCTGCTGGCACTCTGTCCTTCTACAGAGTCTCCTCTGACACTCTGATCCACCTCCACACATTCAACACCACATTCACTGAAACTCTTTATCCTGGATTAGGGGTTGTTTGGTCTGGTTCCTCAGTGACTCTGTGCTGAGCTGAGTGTAAAGAGTGTCCTCCTGTTAGAGAAACACTCTAACTGTTGAACAGATAGTTAAATAGGTACATGTCCTTTTAAACTTCTTCCTCTTCTGAAATTAAACATATTCTTATGAAGTTATGTGGTGTTTCATTGTGCAGATAGCAAGAGTGTCAGTAAATAAACAGATTAACAAACAATACTAATCACTAATCTTCAGTTGTGATTCAAGTCAAAAACTTTAATAGCGCCATATTAAAGTTATTTATATAAAATAACTCAGTTTTAATATAGGTAAATTCTGAGCTGAGAAAGCTGATATGAATGAATGAGCGACTCTTGGCATTCATAAGCTCACAAAGTTCTTGGTTATTCGTACCATGCAGTAACTGATATAACTTACGGATTTGATGGAAGCAAGGATTTATGAGTTCATATTTTGGGTTCCTTTCTCCTTGCGTTACTTACCTTAATCCTCCCTTGGAAGGAGCTTCGATACTTTGGTGTCACGGTTCAATATTTTTTCGATACAAAAAAATGTTCATGCCTTTTTAATTTGTCATTTATTAAAATTATAAATATATATTTTAACTCAAAAGTACAGTTTTTAAATTTAATGTTGCTGAAACAAAGTAATAAAAAAATTAATCTATCTGATTGAGAAATCACTCATCTTTGGAAAACAGGGTTTATTACAGAGAAATGGCTCTTTCCAAAATAAAAGCTATACTATATGCTTCTTCTGGGGTATATTCTCCGCAGCATATTAAACATATCAGGTCCCCATAAGGAAAACCATGTGCTAACGGCTGTCTAAATGACTCGGGTAAAGTTTGTAGCATGCGTGCTTGTTGTTTTTGTCTGCTTCCACTTGTCTTTGCACTAGGATGATGTCGGAGTAGATGTGCAATTCATATTCGTTGTGTTCCCACTAGTGCTTTCAGCGTTAATCTCGTTGAAATGATGTTAACGCCACAACACGGCAAATCTCCGTTAATGAGCCCCGTCCATCCCCACGTCAACATGTTAACAAGCTAACTGCGCTAACGCACTAGTTCCCACCAATGTAATTGAGCATTGTGTGGCACATTCGACATACTGTTTTACTTTTGTCCATGACACGCTTACCTTCAGGGTCATACTTCACATGAAGACCAAAATAGTTCCAAACGCCAGATCTAAATGAGGGTGGGGGAGGTTCAATTTGCCATCTTGCAACGACCTTAACTTCTGTCTATATATATATATATATATATATAGATATATATATATATATATAATCTTACTGTGTTTATTTATCAGATAAAATAACTTAAATGGAGTTCGACACCTGTCCCATAGGTCTTCATCTAATTCAGGGGTCGGCAACCCTGGGCACGTGTGCCACCGCTGGCACGCAAAGGGTTAACTGACGGCACGAGTCATCATGACACCCAGTGAATTAATCTGAGAAGGTGCATTAAAAAATAAATGGCCGGGCAAATTACCTCGCAAAAGACACGTTAGTTGTGCCCCTTCTTTTTTTTTTTTTTTTTTTTTTTTTAACCTGTCCCATTTGGTTCTTTTGCCATCAGAATTATTGTCTAAAGGCGAAGAAAGATGCCCAACGGATTTACTTTACCAAATGGACCATCCCAGCCTTGCCGTAATGGTCCATCTGATTCACCTTTTATTGTTTATTTTATTTTCACTTGCTGAATACGGGACAGACTTGACTGGTGGAAAGAAAGGGGAGAAAGAAAGAGGGAAAGAAAAAAAAACAAACAAACAAACAAAAAAACCTGAGAAGAGGGACGGGGAAAAAGGGCAAAAAACAAAAACCAACAGAATAAGCAGACAAAAAAAAAAATACATATCGAACACCTGGATCACCTGTTGAGAAAGAAAAAAGAAAGCAAGCAGAAGAAGACAAGAGTAATAAACAAGATCACAATGATATATGGGAATATGACAGTAAATACTAAATATTAAACATTATGGTGCAGGACGTGAGATCGACAGCGCACAGTGTGCTTTGAGGTAGGAGCCCAAAAGGGTGTGTGTGTGTGATCACCCGTGTGTACACCTGTGAGCATGAACGCGCTTGTTTTTAAAAGGTTCCTTCATGTAATGATCTGCTAGAGGGTGTGGGGGGCCACTGCCCCGTCCTCCAGGGCATGAAGCAGGTATGGAGGAGATCAAAACTCCAGACATCCAGAGGCCCCCAGAACACAAGAGACCAAGGAAGACCAACAGAGGGGCAGCCGCGCCACTATCCCAGAAAGAGCTGAGGAGAGTCCCAGATGAGGGGTCACTCAGCAGCCGCGGAGCAGAAGCCAGGGGGGGTTGCAGTGATGTGCCCGTGAGCTCCGCCAGCAGCCAGCTGTGCCTGAGTGACCGAGCCCTGGGCCGAGAGGCCGAGGGCACCCCATCCCCGAAGTGGCCTGAGCGAGCCCCAGGCTCCATGCCCCGATAAGCAGCCGCCAAGGAGTGAGCCGGTGGGTACCCGGGCGCCCACCCCCGGACACAAAGAACCACCAATGCACCGATGTCTGAGGGCGTCTGCCACCGGCAGGGGAAGTGGTGGGGGGAGATGGGCCTCCAAACCTTGGAGGGCCTGAGATGTCCCCAGAGAGGTGGGGTCTGATGCCCAACCTGACATACAGGGAGTGCAGAATTATTAGGCAAGTTGTATTTTTGAGGAATAATTTTATTATTGAACAACAACCATGTTCTCAATGAACCCAAAAAACTCATCAATATCAAAGCTGAATGTTTTTGGAAGTAGTTTTTAGTTTGTTTTTAGTTTTAGCTATTTTAGGGGGATATCTGTGTGTGCAGGTGACTATTACTGTGCATAATTATTAGGCAACTTAACAAAAAACAAATATATACCCATTTCAATTATTTATTTTTACCAGTGAAACCAATATAACGTCTCCACATTCACAAATATACATTTCTGACATTCAAAAACAAAACAAAAACAAATCAGCCACCAATATAGCCACCTTTTCTTTGCAAGGACACTCAAAAGCCTGCCATCCATGGATTCTGTCAGTGTTTTGATCTGTTCACCATCAACATTGCGTGCAGCAGCAACCACAGCCTCCCAGACACTGTTCAGAGAGGTGTACTGTTTTCCCTCCTTGTAAATCTCACGTTTGATGATGGACCACAGGTTCTCAATGGGGTTCAGATCAGGTGAACAAGGAGGCCATGTCATTAGTTTTTCTTCTTTTATACCCTTTCTTGCCAGCCACGCTGTGGAGTACTGGACGTGTGTGATGGAGCATTGTCCTGCATGAAAATCATGTTTTTCTTGAAGGATGCAGACTTCTTCCTGTACCACTGCTTGAAGGTGTCTTCCAGAAACTGGCAGTAGGACTGGGAGTTGAGCTTGACTCCATCCTCAACCCGAAAAGGCCCCACAAGCTCATCTTTGATGATATGAGCCCAAACCAGTACTCCACCTCCACCTTGCTGGCGTCTGAGTCGGACTGGAGCTCTCTGCCCTTTACCAATGCAGCCACGGGCCCATCCATCTGGCCCATCAAGACTCACTCTCATTTCATCAGTCCATAAAACCTTAGAAAAATCAGTCTTGAGATATTTCTTGGCCCAGTCTTGACGTTTCAGCTTGTGTGTCTTGTTCAGTGGTGGTCGTCTTTCAGCCTTTCTTACCTTGGCCATGTCTCTGAGTATTGCACACCTTGTGCTTTTGGGCACTCCAGTGATGTTGCAGCTCTGAAATATGGCCAAACTGGTGGCAAGTGGCATCTTGGCAGCTGCACGCTTGACTTTTCTCAGTTCATGGGCAGTTATTTTGCGCCTTGGTTTTTTTCCACACGCTTCTTGCGACCCTGTTGACTATTTTGAATGAAACGCTTGATTGTTCGATGATCACGCTTCAGAAGCTTTGCAATTTTAAGACTGCTGCATCCCTCTGCAAGATATCTCACTATTTTTGACTTTTCTGAGCCTGTCAAGTCCTTCTTTTGACCCATTTTGCCAAAGGAAAGGAAGTTGCCTAATAATTATGCACACCTGATATAGGGTGTTGATGTCATTAGACCACACCCCTTCTCATTACAGAGATGCACATCACCTAATATGCTTAATTGGTAGTAGGCTTTCGAGCCTATACAGCTTGGAGTAAGACAACATGCATGAAGAGGATGATGTGGACAAAATACTCATTTGCCTAATAATTCTGCACTCCCTGTATAGACACAGACAAACAGGCACACACAGATACAAACATCTATTCCCACCCTCATGCTCTCAACACTCACCCAACGTGGAGACAGACATAGAGAGACACTGTACACACAATCACACTCCCCAAGCGTACTCTAAGCCCCGGGTCTAGGTACCCTTGCCCCTGAGGGGAAACTGCGCCCAGACCCAGGTGGTGTTACCCTTTTCCCTGCGGTGGGGAGAAGCAGACCGCCCCGACTCCGCAGCAGCAGGGAGGCCCCACATTCCAGACCCCAGTCGGACGGCCAACTCCTCCTCCTAGCCCCCCCGCTCCAGCAGGCCGCAGAGAACGGGGGTGTAGGAAGACTCCAAACCTTCTTGTGCCCCTTCTTAATGACGCTATCTTAGCTATCAACCCCAACTACCTGATTCAACTTGTAATTGGCTAAAAATCACTTAGCCTACCAGTGAGAGGGACATTGCTAGCTGGCAGTTTTTTCAAGCAATGTTGAAATTTCCACATTCTGACACTTCAAATGCTTCAGGAGCTGTCCTCTCAGCGCAGCATCAGCACCGCAGAAATACGCGGCTACATCAGTAGACTCAAGAGAGAATTCACAATGCTTTTTCGGGACTTTCAGGTTGTTTTCTTTTCTGATCCAACCAGAAAGCTTTAATGAGCAGCTGGATTTGTCTCACATTAACTGGCTGGACACAGAGGACATAAAAATTCAGCTGATTGAACTTAAAAGCTAGACTCTGTGGGGTTCAAAGTTTGCAGAACTACGAACGCAGCTGGAATCCATAGATATGCATGTTCATGGAGCTTGCATTTTCACCTGCTGGACATCACTACCTGACAAGTTTAACTGTCTCAGAACATTGCAGAGGACTTATTGAAAGTATTTGGCTCTGTGTGAGCAGATTTTCTCTCACATGAAGAATGTCCTCAGGTAACCGGACACTTTTGGTGTGAGAGTGGACAGGTAATGCAGGACACTCGGAGACCTGTGTGATCTGAGTGGGAGACCAGAGATCCCATTAACAGGTGTATCTCTGTATTAACAAACATGCCATATTGGCCCAGTTTATTTTTCTTATCATTGTTGTGAGGAGACAATGAATAGCATTTGCATTTTCTGTTGTAGTTAATTTGCTGTTATGGAGTTCTTGTTATGGATAAAAAGTGTCTTTTGTTGTTTCAAAATAGCTGATAACTATTCGCTGATAGCTGCCAACATCTGCGAAAAACTATAATTCTATAAAGTTGTTCTATATAGTGTGTAACTGTTCATACAGAGCATTATTAAATTTATTTTCAGAAAGTTTGCCGACCCCTGATCTAATTAGTCTGTTTCAGTCTGACACTTTTCCATAGTCTAATAAAGGTAAAGTGAGAATAACCATTCCATTTCTTTGCAATAGCTCGTATCTTGTATTAGTGGCCTTCTTTATGAACAGTGAAATTGTGTAGTTTTCCAAAAATTAAATAAACAAATCAAAGGACATGCATGCATCAAAACTACTAATCATCAGTCATATTGACCCTGCTAAAATTAAAGTCAGAGAGTCAAAGCAGAGCACAGCACTTTATTCCCAACACACCAACAGGACACAGACCATAGAAAAATACCCACAAATTAGTAATGAAAGTCTGAGGGCCGCAAACAAACAAGCAGAATATTGATTTCTACCGAGCCTCTGATTTCAACGGTTAAATCCAAAAACAGGGTTTAACTCTTCTGTTAGATTAGTTAAGCTCACATTATTAAATCAATAATTACAGCAGCTGAATACAGTTGGCATCTGGGGTATGACCTCGTTGTTTCCCCAAAATGGAACACATACAAACTGAGAAGTGATGAGTATGGGTGTGAGTATGAGCTGAGATGTTGGTGGTTGAAGGGTTCAAACAACAGACATTTGCTGGCCCCACTTCTCAGTGAACAGTCAGTGCTTAGGGCTGTCAGGAGGAGGAGATTTCAGGCAGTGGCAGGGGTGGCAGCGGCAGCTCTACAGGGTCGGTTTTGTCAGATTCTGCAGCGCTGATTCCTTCCACGTCCTGCACAATGGGTTTGGCACCAGATGGCCCGGCGGGGCTGCCATCCAACACGCGCCGGTTCAGCTGGACCATGGTGGTCTTGGAGGGCATGGAGGACTGTACATCCTCCGTCAGTGGGTGTTTACAGTGGAACAGGATCAGGAAGCAGCGGTAGAACTGACAAAGAGATTTGTTTTTGTCAATGGTTTTAATGTTATATTTGTCAATGCCAGTGTTGGCAGCTATTCTCTGTTAAGCTCCACCCTTGCTTACCCAATAACCTCATTTGAAGTTTGTTGATTAGTCAAAGGATATGCCATGAAAGTATATTTTTTACGATGTAAATGGGAGTTTGTGAGCTCTCCAGTCCCAACTCACTCTGTATGATAATACCTGCTTCATTAACAGATAGATATTGATCTCCAGGCAGATAGTCTCTTACTGAGCAAACATGCTATTCACATTTGTTTTCTAAAAGAACTTGTAGCATCATCACCAGCCTGAACCACTGAGACACAGCTGAATGCATTCGTGGAGATGCTCTTCTGCATACCTTAGTAGTAACGAGCGGTTATTTGAGCTCCTGTTTCCTTTCTAATTGCTCTAACTAGTCTGGGCATTCTCCTCTGAACTCTGGCATCAACAAGGGATTTTCTCCCAGAGAACTGCCACTTACTGAATTATTTTTTCTTTTTAAGACTACTCTCTGTAAACTCTAGAGATGGTTATATGGGAAAATCTCAGCAGTTCAGAACTTTATGAAATATAGTGCATCTGGCTCCCACAACGTCTTTCTCCCTCATTCTAATGCTCAGTTTAAACTTCAGCAGGCCGTGTTCACCATGTCTACATGCCTTAATGCATTGAGTTTCTGTCACGTGATTGGCTGATACTTGTGTTAACAAAGAGTTGAACAGATGTTCTTAATTAAAAAACAAGCAAAAAAAAGCATCTGCTTTTTTTTATTTCAATTGTCTTACTTTTTGATCTTCCATTAAACTTTAAAATGTAACTGTATATCTTTGTACATGTAAACACAATTAAAATATTTACAACCAATTTAATTTCTTTTTTTTTTTTTTTAGTTTTTTTGATATGTTTAGAATTTATTTTCTATTTTTTTCTTCTTATTCCTTTAGACCAGGGGTCCCCAACTCCAGGCCTCGAGGGCCGGTGTCCTGAAACTTTTTCATGTGTCCCTGCGATTCATGACTGAATGAACATCATGGAATAAAAGTACTTTTAGGAGTACGTTTTTTCAAACACTTTAATTTCCTTTAATTTTTACTTTTAATTTTCATGACCTACTAATTTTATTTTTAAATGCAATTTTCAATAAGTATACCATTTTGAAAAAAAGAGAAAACCTTGTGATGTATTGTTATTGATATCACATGTGCGTCTGTTTGTGTGTAAGCATCATACTGAGGTGGTTTGCACTCAGAGTAAATTAAAAAACAATCCTGCCACACCTCTGTCTCACTTTAATTAAATCTTGAAAAACATGAACAAAAAAATTTTCATTTACTTATTATGTTTATATATATGTTTAGTTTTTCCTATGTATTTTGTATATGTATATAAAAAAAGTTAAACATTTTAATATCTACTTTAAAAATAAGAAAATATTTTACTTTTTGGGTGCATTTTTAAATTTATTAGCAATATTATTTTCTTCCCCATCAGTGTGTCAGTGCTCCTACCTACGGTACTGACAAACTGTATTTTAAGCCCTGGTGCTACCTGATAACAGCTCGGTCCAGCACTCACCTGTTTGTTCATGAGGATGTAGATCACGGGGTTGATGACGGTGCTGGTCTTGGCAAGGATTGAAGGGATGACGCTGGCAACGGGGCTGATGAGTCCCGGCCGGCCAAAGGTGGCCATCATGGCAACGACGCCGTATGGCATCCAGCAGATCAGGTAACACAACACTGTGGTGATGACCATGAACAGAATGTGAAACTCTCGCCGACGAGCTGCTGTCCGTCGGATACGACCCACCTGACAGACAAGACGAAGGGACTTTATCATTAAAACATTTTCAAAATTGTCTCATCAAAATCTCATGACAGGAAAATAGAACATAAATAAGTATACAGAAATAATAAAAGATAAAGACAGAAAAACACCTGTCAGAAGCAACAAAGCACAAATATTGTAATATTTAGGCAGTAAAAATACCTTTAAAAGTGTAAATACCTAAAATAGCAAATTATAAATTAATAAATTGAATAATGTAAATAAATATGCAAATTTAATTAAAGGAAGAAAATATATGTAACATACATAAAAATATATAATATATACACGTCTACTAAAAACTCTTTTAGTTGACGTTATATTTATTGAAAATATAAATTATAAATTGAGTTGCCAGATGTGCAGCATCTGTGAACGTGAACCACCTGTTTGACGGCATAGAGCAGGCGGCTGTAGCAGTACACCATGATGAGGACGGGGAGTCCAAGGCAGAACACAAACAGACAGATAATGTATGAATGTGAGCGAGGTGACTTCTCAGTCCACGACACCGAGCAGCTCGTCCCCGCCCCCTCCAGGCCATAACTACTCCAGCCCAACAGGGGGGGCACTGTCCATATCACTGAATACAGCCACGACCCCCCCACTGCCAGCAGGGGTTTTCTGTAGTCTGCCGACCGCTTGTTGTACACCATCAGAGTGCTGTAGCGGTCGTAGGACAGGATGGACAAAGAGATCAGGGAGACGATGCCTAAGAACAAAGACAGGAAGTGATCAGGTTAACTTAAAAAAAAAGGACTCATCTACAGTTTGGAAATAAAGAAAACACATCAGTTAACATGCAGAAAAATGACTGGACTCCAGCTCAAGTTTAATCCAGCAGCCACGAGCAGATTAAAAAACAGAATAACTACAGGGCTACAGTAACCTTAGTAAAAACAAAGAATAAGAATGATAATTCCACAGAGAGCAGCATTTCAAAAACATATACTGCATGAAAACTGTGATCTTCAGCAGTAAGCAGATTGGTACGTTGCCTTGGAACTGGAAATGACCGACTCTTGACAGAAATTTAAAGGCAACATAAATAAAGGAATTACCCTGGAAGTCCACTTACCTGCCGCTCAGTCTAGAGGGGCAGGTAAGTGCAAATCATGATAATGCGGAGGGGTCACCACTACTTCAGCTTTCACACCTTCAGTACTGACTCCATTTGAGCTCTGTGCTGTAACTAAATCATGTTTAGCATCAAAAATTGTAATTTGAATAGATTTGCTTTAATTCTGCTGAGACTATTTACAGTGAACAGTGGTCAATGTTAAAAAAAAACAGCTGAACTGTCATAAAATTTGATATTTATTTTTCTTTCTTTCTTAAAAATCTGTAATGTGAGACATAATATTTAGCATCTTCCTGTTTGGTGCCTGTTCCTATCCCAGGTCAGCCTGTTATTTTTTACCTTCTTTACCTGAGCTGGTAAAATTAGTTGTCTCAGTGAAAGTAGGCTCCTGCTCTCTTAACATTATACCAGCATACTTGTTCAAAAAATGTCTTTCAGACTAACAGCCACTGTGGTCACTAAAATCAACACGTCACTGGTCTTTGGTCAAGTTCCTGTTTATTTTAAGAATGTTCTTATCCACCCACTTAAAAAATAAGCTGACCCTTCTTTTCTTAGCAGCTACATACTCTTCTCTAAATTACTGTTTACTGCTAAGATTTTGGAAAAGGTTCAGGCTGAGCAGCTTACAGCTTGTTCTGGACAAATACAGCATTCTGGATAGTTTTCAATCCAGCTGTTGAAGAGCTCATTCCACTGCAACATGTTTTCCTAGAGTGTCCTGTGATGCATGAGAATGTTCTGTTCTGTTGATTTTGGACGTGACCTCTGCCTGTTATACTGTTGACATCACATTATGCACGATAGCCTGAGAAGCTGGGTGGGTGGATCAGGATCTGTTTTGAAATGGGGTTTTTTCCCATCTGTCTGAATGAAGCTTTTCTGTGGCTGCTTGTAGGTTCAGGTCCTCTTCCACTTCTCAGTGTGCCAAAAGGTTCTGTTTTGGGGCTTTTACTTTTTCTGTTATATCTGCTCCCATCTCAGCACATGTTGGGCACTTTTAAGGACATTACTGATCACTGATATGTCGATGGCATTGAGTTTTATATCGCTCTTAAGGCCCAAGATGTTTCTAAGCTACAGAGTTTGCAGAGGTGCTTGGCTTTACTAAAGGTTGGATACTGACATACTGAAAATTTTCTCCATCTAAATGAAGAGAAAACAGAAGTTCTTGTAGCAGATTTGTGCCTACAGTCAATCAAACTCCAGGTCCTTGCCACATTTGCTAAATCTTCTCTCCTTGGGATGATCATTTACTTGCTCACATTAAAGCTCTGGCTCAGTCTTGCTTTCACTAAAAATTCTTTTTTTACTACAAAATATTACCAAGTAGAGTCTGATTGTGTCACTCTCTGATCTGCAGATTGTTATTCATGCACTTATGTCATCATATCTGGATGACTGTGCTTTATTCTTTACTTGTGTTAAAGCTTTCTTGGAATACCTCCGGGTTGTTTAGAATATTGCTGTGAGGCTTTAAAGTATTCTCATGCCGCCTCATTGCTAATTCAGTGGTGCTGGCTCCCAGTCCAGCTAATTTCAGAGTCCACTTTAAGGTTCTGGTTTTGACTTTTAGAGCTCTGCATGAGCAAGCACCAGCGTATATGGGTGAACTTTTATATCCATACATCCCCCGTAGGTCCCTGAGGTCATGTGATCTGAGCCTACTGTCTGTGCACCATACAAGGCTAAGAACTTAAGAGCTTTTTCCAACAATGGCCCCCAGACTGCAGCACTCTTGCTCCTGAGCTTTTGAAAAAAGCAGCTGAAAGCTTATCTTTTTAAACATGCTTCTGGGTAACTGTTTGTCTTTATATTTTCAGCTGTTTTGCTGTGGAGCACTTGAAAGGAAAATCACATTACCACACTAATAACGTTTTATGTCCTTACTTGACTTGATGCACCTGATCTGCTGTTTGGTAGGCAACCTGTCACTTTTTTTTTTACTGTAACCCTCAGCAACATTTGAAACTATATTGATCTACTGGAAGTATAAAATGAGCCTCCAGCTGCTATATTGTCCAGGCTCTTTAGAGGGGATGTCACCATGGCGACCGGTAAATTGGAGCTTTATCAAAAGAAAAGTTGGAAATAGAAAAAAAACATAATCTTTTTCTCACTATACCCAAGAATTCTTTAATACCTCAACAGTTTATCAGTAATTAATACTTTATTTAAAACAAAAAAACATCTGTCACGTCTATCACTTGAACTGTGGTCTCTGGTTGGAGCAGCTTATTGATTCACTCAATAACCATTATTGAAAATATTCATTTTGTGCACATAAACCCGAATCTGTGGTGAAGATGATGAAGACTGCACAGGGTGTGGTTGGGTTGGAGCTCCCACAGCTGGAGGATGCCCACACCACACACTGAGGAAAATGACCAGCAGCATCATTTTAGACACGTGACACGCTGGTAACCCTCCGTTTCAACTTTCCTCTGTATTATTGGACGGTCTTCACCTCACAATATAAAGTGCCCTGAGGTGGCTGCTGTTGTGATTTGGTGCCATATAAAAAAATGAATTGGATTGAGTTGCAAAATTGCCATCAGGCAAAAGACACAGACAAATCCAGTAGTGCTTAAATTGACCCCCCCCCCGCCGCCATTGCACTGATAACAACTTTCACGACCCTCATTGCACTCTGCACAATCATTCCCTCAGGAATGATTTATTATTGATTTATATTTATTATTGTTGTTGTTGGCTGTTTATTGTTTTTAACTATTTCTTCTTTTCTGATGGGCGTGGTTTAGATGCCAATGTAAATTTGTTGTACTTGTTAACAACAACCAAGCTTATTGTACTCTAGTCTAACCAGCCAGACTGGACTTAATCCATGTCTGTGAAACTGAGCCTATACAAGTCTTCAAGCATTACCAGAGCTCATGTGTGGGTCCCCTGAGGCCCCGTGTTCGGGCAGAGGTTTGTTATCTGCAGCAGGCAGCTGCACTTTATCTGCATCTCCACCCACTTTACGAAACATGGCCCACGTGACCCCTGAGAACTCAACAGGTGGGAGAAGAAAACACCAGGATCAAACCTGCGCACTGCTCATATGTAAAGCGAATAAAGTGCAGCTGGATCCACAGAAAATATGAAATAAATAAAGCTGTAAAGTAAGTAAACACTGCATGAAAAACTAGAGGACCGCTTCTTAAACCTCTGAAAGCTGCACGGAGTCTGGATGGAGACTTTTCAAAATAAAGCGCAGAAACATTGACATGATCTTTTCACTTTTGCTGTTATAAAGTAAATAAAGTTTAAAATTAAGTTTGACTGTTTGTTTAAACAGAAAAACTTTTTTTTAAGTTGCTCTGAAATGAAGCCAGTGATTGGTCAGCTCAGACCGGTAACCTGACAGAGCCTCTCGGGCTCTGAGGCTCCAGGGGTACAGACACTTACCGAAGCAGGAGTTGACGAAGCCGTACCACATGCAGCCGCGGCGGCCGTACAGCCAGCGGCGCTGCAAGCTGGAGGCGAAGCTGAGGGTGGTGCCGCACGCGCACACCAGCATGTCGCTGACGCTGATGTTGAGCAGCATCATGTTGACGGGCGTCCGCAGGCTCTTGAAGCGGCAGAACAGCACCAGCACCAGCAGGTTGTTGAGGAAGCCGAACACCATAATGGAGCCGAGGCACACCGACACCACCACGTGACCTCCGCGCGACAGCCGCTCCAGCGGCGCGTCTCTCCACTCCTCGTCCTCCTGACCCGGAGCGGAGGAAGGCTCGCTGAGGTTAGAGGTCAGGTTGAAGCCGCTCAGCTCCGAGAACATGTCCTTGTGCTCCTCCTGCTTTCCTCCGAGTGGATCCAAGTCAGCTCAGCTTCTCATGGCGCCTCCGCGCTGCGCTCTGCGCCATCCTCCTGCTGGAGACCCCCGCACGGATCAGGCTGTCTGATAATCCCCGGGCAGGGAGGAGTCCGAAGACCCGCTGAGGAAGAGCAGAAATACTCTTCAGAGCTCCGAGCACAGCGAAACACACTTTAAATACAGAGGGGAGAGAGAGGAGTGACGACACAGAGAGGGAGAGTGAGGAAACTGTGTTTCTCATGACAGGAGGCAGAACACCTGAGAACAGCTGCCTCAGAGCAGGCGTTGTGCCAAAAATTCATTTCTGCCCTTATTTAAACATTGTAAATGACTCGTTGGTCTATAATCTATTAAACACATGTCAAACATTTCTCTCATGAGTGATATCAGCTCATTTTGAGAGAGGACATGTCAGGGCAGAAACTGCGATCTGTTTTTGGCAGAGTGACTGTTGAATATCCTTCTTTTATGAAGGATAAAAAGGAAAAAGCAACAAAAACAAAATGTAACAAAAGTAAAAATGTCTTTATCAAGAGAGAGCTGACCAACAGGAAACACATGTGATATCACAGCTGTAACAGGATCATTTAAGTAACCAAAAAGGACTGGACTGATTATAATGTAGGTACAAAATAGGTCTGAATGCTTTCATTTTTTAGATTCACCGCACAGTTCAACTACCAGGTCAAACATGTAAGGATGTCATGACAGTGCAGTAATGAATACCAAATAAAACTTTATGCTCGGTGTATGTGCCGTGCTAAAGGGTCTAAAAATATCAACCAGAACACAAAATTGACAAAAGAAAAAAATATTAAAGCACAGAATTAAAAATAGAGTAAAATAAACTATAAAGTGTTTGCAGATCGAAAGATGCAGCAGTGTTTGTCTGCAAGTATGGCAGAGCCACAGCTCAGTGAGAGTGTCAGACTGAGTCCCAGTCCCAGTGTCATACATGGTTGCCTACTGGTGGTGGTCAGAGGGCCCAGTGGTAACAGTGTCCGGCAGCCTCGCCTCTGTCAGTGCGCCCCAGGGTGGCTGTGGCTACAATGTAGCTTGCCATCACCTGTGTGTGAATGGGTGGATGACTGGTTGTGTGAAGCGCTTTGGGGTCCTTAGGGACTAGTAAAGTGCTATACAAATACAGGCCATTTATTTAGAAATACAAGTGACTGTGTAAAAACTATGACATTGGAATCTTTCACAATAAAAGTAAAATAACAACACAAACTGTAAAATTGTGTTAAAAAAAGAAGCTTGTCTTTTAATAAGCATTTCAAATAAACTGAGATAAACTGAGATAAACTTGTGAAACTTGAGATAAACATGCAGCTGCCCCCCCCCCCCAAAAAAGAAAAAAACTTAAAAAAAACCAACTCCAGACTGACTCAGTCTTTAGGTGGATCACAAAAGAAGGAAGTCCAAATACCCATCATTTTCTTTAAAAATATAACCAAGGATGTTGGCCTTGACAGAGGATGTTTGTGTCAGGTCTGAGGAATCCACAACTGCAGAACTGCAGAGAAGTAACTCAAATGCCCAACTGAGCCTCATTTCCCTGAAGTATCCATCCCGTTTCTGAGAATTCAATGAAGGAGAAAACAACATGGCCGACCTCCCCAAGCAGTTCCATCTGGGGAGCACAGCTGTCAGCACCTCCAGCACCCAATCTTCTAACCTGATGAAGGCTGATAGCTGGAAGACATTCGGATTGGACAAGCTGCTAGAAAGAGGCGGTCCGCTGAGGAGCTGCAGAGCAAGGCATCAAACTCTCAGCTGAATCACACAGAGAGTGAAAGAGCAGAAATAGATGACGGTCACTGTAGACTCCATTATATTCATCTCTCCTAAATCATGATTCAAACAAGTAGAGAAGGAGAAGGACGAGGCGGGAAGGGGAGAGTCCACAGCTGCCAGCCATCAAACACTGACATTTTTTTTTCACACCAACTTGACTAATCAGGTTATTTTTATGTTGTGCCTGCAAGTCAGATCAGCTGGAGGAAAAAGGACAGGAACTCTCGTGTGTCTTCATTCTCACCTGAAATCGAGCTGCTACTTCTTCTGTGTGGCTCCTGATGAAGCTGTCCGTTGGCGACATGAGAAAATGTCCGGTGAAGCAACAAGCAGTATCAAACAACATGAAAACACCATCAATAATTAAAAACAAAAGAGCTTTAAAAAAAAAAGGCCTTATACTGAACCTTGCGGGACACCACTTGAACTCTCAAGAATTGATGGTTCTCCTTTAAGTCTTGAACAGTATTTTCTTTGCAGTTGGGCTGACTGCATTAAATGTCTTTTTCATGTGTACAAACACAACTCTTACAACCCCTCATTTACTACTACTGACTTTTTATTTGGTTCTTTTAAAAATTGACCAGAGGCTGAGGAAGAATTAGAGTGCATTTGACTTTTGAACCAGATCCTCCTGCAAAGTGACCAACTGTAAAGAAGCTTGAAGTCTTTTTCCATCTCTAAGTGCTGATATTAGCTATGAAATGTAAGGTTTTCTGATCAATATGAAGAGAGAAGAAATCGATTCAGCCTGCCAATCAACACAGTTTAAACAGTTCCATGTTTCCACTGAGGTGGACTTACCCTGAGAAGACCATTGTTCTGATCCTTTACGAAACACGAAAAGCAGGACACAAGTACTGGTAGCAGGCCAAGTCCAAAGCAGAACCAAACCAGTGGGCACATATTGAACCCATTTTCATGTTTGCAGGGAACATTAAAATCCTGAAGTCAAGTTGAGGAGTGTTAGACCCAGTCTGTGGTGGTGCACAGAGATGTATAGGCTAAGGAATCTAAATATCCGAGATGGTGATGAAGGAGGTGGATAGAGATTCGGTGATGAATGAGTAGAAGTTTTGAAGTGCAGCATCATTGACTTCAGCGGGTTGAATTTCTTCAGCTGCTGCAGAAAGTACATGCTCTGCAGTTGCTTCTTCATGAAGGAGCTCATGTTTAGTTGCTGCTTTAGGTTTCTGGAGATGATGATTACCAGGAATTGGAAAGACTTTACAGAGTCCACTAGGCAAGGCTGCAAAAAGACTGGATCTGGTGGGGCTGGTTTCCCCCTGAACTCTACAATTGTTAACACTGTTTTAGCAGTCAAAACCACTCTAAAGGTCTGATATGGACCTGTGGATCCAACATGTGTCCACCTGCTTGTTTTAACGAGATGCTCTTTAGTTTTAGTGCTAAGGGTTGTGGAGAATTGTCCTTCTAACACAAGTGTCCTTCTTGAGTGGGAGTATTCTTCTTCCTGCATAATAATAGCAGAGTGTTGGGTTTCAGGAGGCTACTGAATCTCTCTGTGATATCACAATGACAGATCAGCTTTCCTCTGATATCGCCTCCTGAAGGTCAAACCACAGGGTCATGTGACCCACAGCGGCATTTCCTTCAGGAAGCTGTCAGCTGAATTCTTAATTTTTCATCTTTTTTTCCCTGAAGACAAACTGAGAGCATAAGGTTTGCAGCTGTGATTTGATCCAGATGTTGGAGAGGACACAAATGTTTGCGCCTCAGGAGATTCAGACATCCGGAGCCACGAGAGCGCTGCAGGGCTACTGTTAATGACATTTAAGAAGCAAAGAGTCACAGAGAGCAGCCATACAGAAGTTTCTAATCCCGACCTCGTAAAATGTGTGGATAATAAAGTAGGTTTCTAATGTTGCAGGATTATTTTCCAGGCTCAAGGCTATTTTCTTAAAATCTTCCTAGGATTCAGTCAATAACCGATCCACAACTGTGAGGCTTAAATAAACACTTGGGAGTGTTGCGCTGTATAGTCCTGCAAATCAGAGGGTGTAAAAGATTCTCAGCTGCATGACTCTGAGAAATTAAGAACAATACAGCATCTATTTTAACCTTGTTATCCACAAAAAAGTTTCTAAAATTATCCCGATGATACTGAGACCTGTAGAACAGAAAACAAAAGGATCTCAAATTTATGTCCTACCTCCTCACTGCTGACTGACTTTGTTTTAGTCATGAAACAAAGTCACCAACATTACAAAGTGAAATGTAAATAGCACATGACTTGATTATTGTTATTACTTCGGTGTTAGTGTGCATTTTAATGCTTGTGAAGTTTACTGTACTGCTTGATGTGTTTGAAGCCCCTAACCAGTCCCAGAAGATGGCCACCCCTCCCTGAGCCTGGTTCTGCTGGAGGTTTCTTCCTGTTAAAAAGGGAGTTTTTCCTTCCCAATGTCGCCAAAGTGCTTGCGCATAAAGGGTCATATGATTGTTGGGGTTTTCTGTTTTCTTTGTATTACTGTAGGGTCTTTACCTTAGAATATAAATCACCTTGAGGCAACTGTTGTTTTGATTTAGCACTACATACATAAAATTAAATTGAAATCAAAGACATGTCCTGATTGTGAAATAGCTCGCAACTATTCTGATTGGTCTGTTCAGCACCACTGATTCCTCCTGTGCATTTCTGGCTACTTTTTTGCTGAAGTTTTTTTTAATTTGTCAGTGACAGAATAACATTCATCGTCTCAATATAAGAAATAATAATCACAGCAATATCAGGACTCACAAATGGCGGACACCTCATCGTCGTATGTTGATTGGTTCTTCAGCCTGATCTGTTAGAAACTCACTCCCCTTCTGTTGTTAGGATGAGGGGAAACTAGTGGTTTTAACATGTGAGACTATGGGGACTGACTCACTTTGGGAGGCTCAAGTGGACATTAGAGGAAGTGCACGGTTTTGGAGTTTTAGTGAAGACTGGTGGTTGTTCTTTTTCTTAGCATGTGAAACGTGCTGATTTACTGTTTTCTCAAACACAAATTGATCATTTACTTAATAGTATTGTTCTAAAGAGCTGGGTTGGGTAGGACTAGTGATAAATTCATAGATGTGTAGTCTGTCATCTCCTTTCGATGCTACTCAGGTCAAGGAAAACGTGTTCTCATCAGAGTTATTAGGTTTTTCCATCAGGTTCAGATGAAGCATCTGTTAGTGAACATAACATGCCCTAATAAAATAACTTATTTCAGCAGTAATGCTTGTAACTGATGAATAATATTGGTGGCTGATGTTGGCATGTTCTCAGAAGAATACCTGTGATACCGATTTTTTTTGGTGACCCATATAAAATTAAAGACGTAAATAATAAATCTAACTCTTCATTAAAACTCAGTGTCTCAGAGGAGGATGAGGTTCAGCCATGAAAACACTCTGATCTAATTAAAAAGGGACTGAATAAGTGAATAAGTCTGAATTATAAACAGATAAATTATTTTTGTCTGCTTTTCACAATAAGAGTCGCAGTAAGAGTTGGTGTGAAGGTCAGGAGGACAGCAGCTTCCCCAAGGGCTTCATCATAATCATCATCATCATCATCATCAGCTGTGGATCTAAATACAGATGTTTTGTTTGTCCGGCAGCTGAGGCACTGCTCGTCACCGTCACTCCCAAACAAGAAGTGTGAAAACGTCCACAGCGGCATGATGTTCCTGCGGGCTGCAGACGTGTCGACTTTCACTCAACTTTGTTTCTTCAGTTTGAAAAAATAAGAAAATCTTGCTGCAGAAGAAACACAACCAAATATTTAAACAGCACAGAGAGCTTCTTAGTTTTTACATTACATTTGTATGGAGTTGTATTTCACATATTCTCTGACAGTTATTTCATATTTTAGATTTTAGTGATACACTAACATTTTATTATTTAGAACTTTGACTTTAATCAATGTTTGATTAACTAAAATATTTTGGATGACTTACCAATATTTTCACAACTTCTTTTAAAATTATTTTCTTTACATCAGTTTCATAAAAATTAAAAGAATATTATATATTTAATATGAATATTCAAATATTTACTGAGCATTAAAAAACATTGTGTTGTTTCTAAAGTACATTTAGCAAAATCCTTTAACCAATTTGAATATTTTTAATTTATTTTTTTAATATGTTTTGTTTGTATTCTATGAATAAACATTTCAGGAATATTGTATTAATAGTTTTCTAATTTATTGTATTAAAATAAATTGGTCAGGGTTTAAATTTTTTTTTTTTTTTTTAATTGTTTTTCTCAAAACTAAAGGCATTTCTCTTGTTTGATACTTAAGTTGTGCTGCTTATACATTATTTCCATTCATGTTTTTCATTTGGTATCATTTATTGACTTTATTTTTTTAATGAATGCTGTTTTTTAACTGCTTTTACAAACGTAATATTTTTCCTCAGATCTTCAGTACGGGCAACTAAAAAAAGACAGTTTGTAAAACCACTGCATGTCCTGAAAAAGGGGTCGTGTATGGAGGTCAGCTGCTGTTTTATTAATAATCAGCTGGACATCAGCTGTTTGTCAGCGGGACATTTTTATTCCTCTCTGGTGTGAAAAGTTTCCCTGCAGACAATCAAGTCTCCTTCACCCTCTACCTCTGTTGCTCTTCCTCCAGATTACATACATATTTCTTACATACAGCACTGTTGTTGAAGGAAAGCTCATTTCCACCCTTAAAATTTATAATAAGAATTTTTCAAAAAAATTGTCAAGGAAAACAAAATTGAAATTTCAAGTTATATCATTATTTTAACTTACAAACTATTCCAGAAATTTCCATTTCTCAGTCCAAATTTTGAGATACCCAAAACTGACTTGTGGACAATAAAAGAAAAAAAAAGTCTTCAGTTCCTGAAACAAAATCTGTTTAGCATCAACACACTCAGAAGAAGAATTTCAAGGTCAAGGGTAGCGTTCTGAGTGCAAAAGTGAGAAACACAACACAGCTCTACATCCAGGATCTCCACCATGGATATGAGTGAAGGACCCTGGACCCTGAAACATATTGCCCAATGTTCCAACGCGACCACAAAGAAGAAACTTCAAGTCCAGAAGAGAAACAATGTTTGTGAAACCTGTTACAGGAATAGTTCTTGTTCTCCCTCCAAATGTCAGGTGTTGAACTGTAAGTGTGGTGGTTGTAATCATGCCAGGCGGGGAGTTTTCTGATATCAAAAGTAACGTCAGTTTAAGGGAGAATGTTGCTTTAGATTTCTTAGATGTTAAATGTTTAATTTTAACTCACAACCACCTTAAAATCAGTGTAGTCTGTAACAGGAAAGATGTCATCAGTAAACAGGAAGTCAGTTAAAGAATTGAGGAGAAGGCTTGTGCAATGGTGATCTAAGCTACTTAGCACTGCGATTTGTACAGACTTGTTTTATTTTTTTGTGCATATATGGATCATTTATTTTGAAGAATGTTTTTATCATTAATTTTGCAGAAAATAACCTATGTCCTATGATTTATGCTAGCACTCGATCACTGAGTCACACATATTAAATGTGCAAGCAATTCATCACAGCAAGAGATGTTAGAATCAAAATTTCATATTTATATTTGAGTTAGAAAGGGAATTAACGTAGATATTTCAATTGTTATAACTATACATGGTGAACCAGTAAAAGTGATTATTCCTTGTACCGGATGTTACAGTTTCACCTTTCCCAGGGTCATTAAACCTGTGAACCAAGAATCCTGCCATCAGAGTCTTCATGGAGGCTAAACTGTAGGCAGAGTTTAGCTGACTGCCCAATCATAGCAGAGGCAGTACAGAAACATTCACCAGCTTGCCACACCAGGTAACCTAAACCATCCCCTTACCGTCAACTCCCAGCTTTGTGTTCTTAATAAATCTGTTGAGGCTTGAATTCCTTTTTTCAGTGTCTATGTTGGAGGTGAGCCATGACACAGTTCAAACTAGTGATGCAACTTTGGACAGACAATATTTTCACTCACTGTGAAGATCACCCCGAATATAAACAATTCAAATTCAGAGCATCATCATATCATATGGTTGATACTAGAGCTGGGCGATATGACCCAAAATTCATATCTCGATATTTTTTAGCTGGATGGCGATATAAGATATATCTCTCGATATTTTTTTAAAGCCATAAAGTAAGAACAAAAAGAGAGTTCTTAGTCAAAGCTGTGTCCCAGATGTCACACAGGCACTTTTATTAACATACAGCATAGATGTACCTGAAAAAAACTACTCAAAAATAAATTATGAGCATTTATTAAATAATGATGCTCTATAAATAAAATAAAACTATGTTGTTTTGTGCATAACAAAGAGCTCACAATTGTGCAGTCAAAATGTAAACTAAAAGACGCTGAGCATAATAACACAGACAGATTTCACAGCTGCTCTGTTCCCAACTTCTACTGCGTGACTGACAGCCTGGAGTTTGAAATACGCTTCGTAACCATGTCTCTGAACAGGAGCCATTTATGGTCCTTATACACACACAGTACGGTAATATTACGTTGAAGCACAGTACGTATTACTCCGCGAGGCTCCTCGGTAGCCGTAATGCTCCGACAATCCATCAAGCGGTGCAGCTCCATAGCTTACCAAAGTCGAACTAAAACACTTTTTTGACAGATTGCTGAGCGCCGTGTATCACATAAAATCGGTTCGCGGTCATCAAGCACAACCAGAATTCATACAAAAGGCGCGCAGTCAACTTTTGAGAAAATGAAAGGATTTCAGGCCGTGCATGGCGTTAGCGTGGTGGCTAGCTCGTCAGCGTGGCTAGTTCGTTAACATGTTGACGCCGCTCAGCCCCACGCACGGGCGATGCGCAGTAACTCATTAACGGAGATTTGCCGTGTCCATCTTGTCGCTGCCTGCAGGTGAAGCGATGGGGAGGAGGGGAGTTGTGTTCAGTGAAGGGAGGCGAGGTCGAGTAACGTTGCGTAAAGACAAAAGTGGACGAAAGAGAGGCAAACTTGCGGCTCCGCAACTATAATTATAACGTAACATAGACTATATCGATATAAAGGATATTGTCACATCTTATATCTCGTATAAAAATATATCGATATTTTTTTAAAAATCGATATATCGCCCAGCTCTAGTTGATACTGTAAAAGATTGAAATGTTTAAAAAATATGAAAACATGAGAAGATAGACATATACCTCTCAAAATAAATTAGACTGGCACTTTGCTGATAGCATCACTGGTGGTTATTATTGTCTCTGTCCCATTGGTTTGAGTCAGTGTTATCCCTGGGGAAGTCCTCATCATCAGCTGTACACTGTGTGCACAATTATTAGGCAAGTTGTATTTTTGAGGATTAATTTTATTATTGAACAACTACAGTGCTCTCAGTCAATCCAAAATGTTAATGAACCTAAACCTGAATGTTTGAGGAAGTCATAAACATTTCTGGCATGTCAATATCTATCTATCTGTGACCAATATAGCCACCCTTCTTTTCAATAACTGTCACAAGCCTTCCATTCATGGAATCTGTGAGTGTCTTGATCTGTTGATGATGAACTTTTTGTGCAGCAGCAACCACAGCCTCCCAGACATTGTTCAGATAGGTGTACCGTTTTCCTTGACTGTAAATCTCCCATTTAAGCAGGGTCCACAGGTTCTCAATAGGATTTAGGTCAGGTGAGGAAGGGGGCCATGTCATATTTTTTCATCCTTAAGGCCTTTACTGGCTAGCCATGCAGTGGAGTACTTCGATGCATGTGATGATGCATTATCCTGCATAAAAATCATGATCTTCTTGAATGTTCTTCTTCTTCTTGAAAGATTTTCCTGTACCACTGCTTGAAGAAAGTATCTTCTAAAAACTGGCAGCAGGTTTTGGAGTTGATTTTGAGGCCATCTTCAACCCGAAAAGGTCCAACTAGTTCATCTTTACTAACACAAGCCCATACCAGTACTCTACCTCTACCTTGCTGGCGTCTGAGTCCAAAACACAAGCCCATACCAGTACTCTACCTCTACCTTGCTGGCGTCTGAGTCCAAGTGGAGCTCTGTGTCCGTTACTGATCCAGCCACAGGCCCATCCATCTGGTCCATCAAGAGTCATCATCAGTCCATAAAACCTTTGAAAAATCTGTCTTCAGATATTTCTTGTCCCAGTCTTGACAATTCAACCTGTGTGTTTTGTTCAGTGGTGGCCGGGTTTCAGCCTACCTACCTTACCTTGGCCATGTCTCAAAGCACTGAACACCTTGTACTTCTGGACACTCCGAGTAGGTTGCAGTTCTGGAATATGGCAGCACTGGAGGATAATGGGTTCCTGGTAGCTTCACATTTGAGTCTTCTCAGTTAATTTGCGTCTTTTTTTCCTCAATACGTTTCTTGCGACCCTGTTCACTATTTGCAACAAAACGTTTGATGGTTTTGTGGTCACACCCAAATATCTTAGCAATTTCAAGAGTGCTGCATCCCTCTGAAATACTTTTTACAGTTTTTGACTTTTCAGAGTCCTTTAAATCTCTTTTTTGGCCCATTTTGCCTGAGGAAGAGAAGCTGCCTAAAAAGAATGCACACCTTTATAGAGAGCAGTGGTATCAAACTCCAGTCCTGGAGGGCCGGTGTCCTGAAACTTTTAAATGGGTCCCTGTTGCAGCACACCTGAATACAATTAGTAGGTCATTAGCAAGACTTGAGTGCATGTTGAAGTGGCAATTCAGCTATTTGATTTGTGTTACAGTGCTCATGATTTAATGAACATCATAGAATAAAAGTACTTTTAGGAGTATATTTTTCCAAACACTTCCATTTACTTAAATTTGCTTGACTAGAGTTAAGGGTTGTCACCTGAGCATGCAGTCAAGTTCTATACTCTTGCTAATGACCGACTAATTGTATTCAGGTGTGTTGCGGCAGGGTAAAAGTTAAAGTTTCAGGACACCAGCCCTCCAGGCCTGAAGTTGGACACCCCTGATATATGGCGTGTCCAAATTCAGGGTCTGCATCCTTCAAGGCCACATTTGAAGGCCGATTACATCACAGCAACGCGATGAAGGCTGTCCAAATTCGAAGGCTGCTCCAAATGCGGCCGAAAAACCGTCTTTCATTTCCCCGAATTTTAAGGATGGGTCAGGTGTATCCTTCGTGGCCCAACATATCCCAGAATTCATAGCGCGGCGGTGGGTGTGGATATTTTTTCCGAAAAAAACGGCGGATGGCTGAAGCGGGGCGGCCGAAGAGTAAACATTTAAAAGTAAGTATTGAATGTCACTTATTTATACATTTTTAACATTAAAACATTACTGTTGGCCACATGTCGGCAAAGTTATGTGACATTAGCGATGTTTGTACTTTCAGCGTTAACTTGGTTTTAAAGCCTTTACTTTAAAATATACGCCGTTCAATAGTCGACCTTAATCCTACAGAGAATGTGATGATTTTATGGATAATTAAAGTCAGTCATATATCCACAAACACAACAAGCTGAAAGTCAGTGATGCTGCTCGGTTTGCAGTCCTGAACATGACGGCACAAGCAGGATTCACTGCACTGTTAATGTTAGCTATGTTATATTGCTGCCTCTGTTCGGTGGTGTCGAGCCAAACGGACTTTAACGTGTGTTTGAACGAGCTGACGGTTCACTCGTTAAGCTGAAAGAAAGATGCTTTAATCACAGGAGTCACACATGTGTCCACTGTACCATCTGGGAACTCTTCTTGTTTAGCACTCGTAATAACACAAACACTAAATCCTCCTTCTCTTGTGCTGTTTTGTAGCAGTGTGTACACCTGAGACTGTCACCTGTCTGTCTGTCCTGCACTCTCTCTCTTCTTTTTCTCTCTGATTGTGGAATAAAAGTATGAACATGTATTTATAAGTTACACTTGTGTTTGAATCCTGCAGCTTATCACACATTTGATTTCCATGTGTGACAACTGCAAGTGTCCAGAGTGAGGACAGACTGAGGGACCCACTGCTGCACATCATCTGTGAGGCTTTGCACCCCTGATGATCCACCAGGACAAACTCAGCAGTGTGTGAGGAAGAGGAGGAGGAAGAGCCAGCAGCAGCTGACAGATGGAGAGAATAGACAGACTGTTCCCTGTTTGTGAAGGACTGATAGGAAAGTTTAAAATAATTAATTGTCTGTCCTGAATCAGTCTTATTGGGAAATGTTAAAATAATGTTATCATTCAATTTTTTTCAATGTGGGAGGAAGTACTCAGGGCCTTCAAGTTAAACACTATGAAAGGCAGAAACAATTTCAATATTTATATTCACCTAAAGTATGTATCAGCAGCAGAATGGAGCTAAAAATAAATGTTTGTTTCAGTTCTATGAAGCTTTGAGTATTTTGGATTAGTAGCACTGCTGTGTTTGTTGCATCATATTGCTGTAATTGTTTATATGCTTTATATATTCTGAGGTAAGTTGATCTATAGTGTTACATCATATTCTATAAGGATGTTATGTGTTTGTATAGTTTCTGCCCAGTTTGACCCATTTAGCAGAAGTCAGCCTGTTTAAGGCTCTGATATCTATTCTGTATGACTTAAAGCAGTTATGACATGGTCTGATTTTCTCACCCAATAAAGGAATATTTAATTTATCAGTCTACTCTTCATTCTATCAGAAACAGTAATCACAGCTCGCACATTTTCTTTTTACACATATGTAAGCATTGAGATGACTTTAGTCTCATGAACAACATTAGCTATTTGTTATTTACTAGATAATCTTACGATGACTCTTCAGTACAGAAATGTAGCCCAACAATCATGTTTTTACAGGCCCGTGGTCACAGACTCAGATACTTATTAAATCAAACAAAGCTCATATAAAATTAAACAGATGAACAAAAACATTTTCTCCTTCGTTTCTGTCAAACAATGCTGTATGAAACGTTTCCGGCGGTGAGTATCATGGTTGCTAAGCAACCTGAGCAGCGCGACGGAGGCCAGACCGTCCCATTTCACAAGCCTCGCACTTCCTGCCTTCGAGGACGCGGCCCACGTAGACCTCGAAGGCCGCGTCCTCCAAGGATGCAGACCCTGAATTTGGACACCCCACTAGAGTGTTGATCTCCTTAGGCCACACCCTCACTCATTACGCAAATACACATCACCTGATATGCTTAAATCCAACAAGCACTCAAATTTATACAGCTTGAAGTTGGAAAATATGCATAAAAATCATGTGTGCATATGTGTATTGCATATAATTTACATTACTGCTAATGGTGGGGATGAATGATGGAGTACAAGATGACTGCAAAAGGACAAACAGGGAGATTAGGTCAAAATAGCCTAATAAGTTATTTAGAGGATAGTTGGCCTAAAACTAAAAGTTATACTCACTAGTCAAATGGTGAGGAAAGATGATGAATTGCAGGGCTGACACTCTGATGTGTTTCTAAATCTGCATTTAACCTTGTCTTCATCAGGATCAAACATCAACAAGTCAAAATTTGTGCCACAGTTTGAAGGGACTATAGGAATTTTTTTCAAATCCACTTGATTAACCAGCTCCACTGGAACAATTTCGGTTAAAGACTTTACTGGAGAGCAGTAGGTTTATTACTGACCCTATTCATGTTCATTGAGCATGGTGACTTTTTCAGTCATTGGCAAAAACCACAGTTTGGTACAGCTAATTCAAGAAATTTGTGTTTTCATTCTGGTGAGGACCAGAAGCTCTAGCATTTTATTAGTCTTGTATCTGACATTAATCAGGAGATAAACATTACAAGAGCTCCTCTGACATAGAAACACATGCCTGAAACTCCTAGCACTTGGTTTTTGTTCTGATGTTATTACCAAGGTGTGGATCTGACTGTGATACTGCACGTTTGTCAGAAATCATCAGCCAATTGCTTTATCTCAGATAATTCTCCTTTCTAATGAGCAAAAATTACAAAATGGACATCATGATTTTTTTTTCCCATATTACCCCCAATCAGAGAAACCCAACAGGAAAATATTTACAGAGAAGAACACTAAAAAAACATTTTCCATACATTTCCATAGGGCCAGAAACTTTCTGTAACCACGCATATTGCCCTGTGGTGGCCATTAGAAAATAATGCAGTTAAGAAACTTCAACTCTGGCTTCCCTTTTCAGACCAAGAAGTTAAAGTTGTTCAGAAGTTTACATTTGCTGATCATGGGGATCAATGTTAATTTTGGGCCATTAATGAGTTCTTTGAGCTATCCTTTTTTCCTGAGTGGAATAATTGTACAGCATACTTCTTGAATCAAGAATTGGATGCACAAGTTTGAATTTATTTGGAATTTTCTCAAAACCACATATGATCAAAAGTATGCAGATATGAAATATAAACATACACTTGCTTCAACCTTGATGCCAAAAGTTTTACAATATCTTTTATCTTGACAGGCTGAGGTCTGTTAACTTCTCATTAGTGGTCATGATTGACTATAACTGGTAGTGTCTCTTTGGTGTAAAAAAGATTAGTTTTTCAGCAGTCATTGGATTGACCAATGCTCCAAACATTGGAAAAGTCCAAAGCAGAGTTGTAGATTGGGAATGTTACATGGAAGCATTTTTAAAAAACTGCAGATTCCAAGATCATCAGTTCAAACAACTGCATGTATGTACAAGTTATTTGGATATTTCACTGTTCCATCAACACTTAGAAGAAGATGCAAATGTATGAAGGAAGTTGTTGGGATGTTCAGGAATGAGAGAGGAAGCACCTACGTTCAAGCCTGACGTGAAGTGAGAAAGTGTCGACCAGGAAAGAAGCCCCTTCTCTAAAATCTACAACTTTGAGGTCCAAGACAGCCTCATGGACAAGTTAAAGGTAACATATTCCAAAAGGATTTTGGATCACTTGGCAGTATATACAGCAGAAATGACAGCAATAATCACACAGGATTAAGTGAAACTATGTATCTAAGGAAGAAATTGCCAACAGAAGGAAACAGTGGAGTATGTGTTGATGAAATGTTATGGCTTAGGGCTTAAAGTAACATTGTAACATTCACTCACTTCCTGCAAAACACGTAATGGTCCTTGGGTTGCATAATACGACAGCCACTTTTCAGCAGGTTATGCGTTGTATGTGCAAAGAAAATGTCTCTCCACGACATTGATTTCCAGTATTTGCCAAAAAAATATTGCCTATATTTAAACTGTTGTAAATTATGTTTTGGCCTATAATCTGTTGAATATGAATGATGCCATAAAAGTGTCACTGACATGAAAACATGTCTTTTTCAAGAGAGATCTGGCCAAGAGGGCAGCAGACATTACTCATTCAGTCCAGTCTTATTGAACAAAAGCTCTGCGCCAGGGTGGCGTCGCTGCAAGATATAAAACTAAAACGTACTGTGGCCCAAGATTATGTTAGTAAGTTTTAGCCTTACATTTTGCTGTTAATGCATTCTTTACTAACTCACCAGTAGAACCTGAAGTTACAGCTGAAGTTAGTTACACCCTTTTTGCACACGCTCTTTTCTACTCTGTAAAATTCCTGTCAATATTCTTGATATTTATTTATAATCACCTCTGTCAATCCTTGTATATATTAGTGCTGTTTCTTAAATTTGTAAATCTGTAACATACTGTATTGTTTATATAGTTTAGTCTGTTACTGTTACTGTATTGGACCAACTGTAACCCACATAATTTCCTTAGGGATTAATAAAGTATGCTGATTCTGATTCTGAAGCATATGTGATGATGCCTCCTTGACAGCATCAACAACTGGCGTCATGCCCTGGAGGACGGGGCAGTGGCCCCCCACACCCTCTAGCAGATCATTACATGGAGGAACCTTTAAAAAAACAAAACAAAAACAAGCGCGTCCATGCTCACAGGTGTACACACAGGTGATCACACACAAACTACACCCTTTTTGGCTCTTACCTCAAAGCACACTGTGCGCTGTCGATCTTACGTGCTGCACAATAATGTCTAACATAGAATAGAATAGAATAGAATAGCTTTTTATTGTCACTGTTACAAGAACAGTGAAAGGCAGTTTGGCATCTCTCCATGTGTGTGAAGTACACAATAGCGTAAGTATTTACACAATGACAAATTTACATTTACACAAGAAAGATATGTACAAGTTATACATACACCTGCAAACATACACGCACATACATACATATATGTATATATACATATTTGCATCCGTACATGCATACACACACATATTTCCACATACACACTTACATCTATATACATACACATACATGCCATCTAACTAGCAGGTGCATTGAGAGGTGCAGTGTGATCAGTGATATTGCACATTGAGTGGGGTGGGGGGTGCTGTTGGAACTATACTAAATAATGTTATAATAAATACAGTTTAAAGAGGTAGGGGTGTTGTTTGCATTGAAGTATAAACAGAAATACGATTTATAAATAAGGTGTAATGTCCATGAGTGTTGGCAGTGCAGTTATCCTCCAATCAGGGTGGAGGTAGGGCATGTTTGACAGCCTGTGGGTAAAAACTTCTGTTGAGTCTGTTTGTCTTCGACCTGATGGACCTGTAGCGTTTACCAGAGGGGAAGGGGAAAAAGTGAGTGTCCAGGGTGTGAGGGTCCTTGATGATGATGCTGGCTTTCTGCTGAAGTCTGCCAGTATAGATGTCTCTGAGGGGAGTTAGTGAGGTGCCGATTGCCCGCTCTGCTGCCCTCACCACCCGCTGCAGTTTCCTCTTGTCCTCCGCAGTGCAGCAGTTGAACCAGAGTGTGCAGCAGTAAGTCAGAAGGCTCTCAATGGTGGAGCGGTAGAAGTTTACTAGCAGTCTTTGGGGTAATTGGGCCTGACGTAGTTTCCTGAGGAAGTACAGCCTTTGTTGTGCTTTCCCTACCTGGTGGGAGATGTTTGTGGACCAGGTAAGGTCGGCCGAGATGTGGACTCCGAGAAACTTGAAGCTTTCTACCCTTTCTACCTCCTCCCCATCAATGTAGAGGGTAGAGTGCTCAGATCGCTTTGTTCTTCTGAAGTCGATTACCATCTCCTTGGTCTTGGCTGTGTTCAGATGCAGGTTGTTGTCGCCACACCATTGCTTCAGATGCTGAACCTCCTCTCTGTACGCTGAATCATTGTTGTTGTCGATCAGTCCTATGACAGTGGTGTCATCAGCAAATTTTATAATGGTGTTACTGGTGTGGATAGGTGAACAGTCATGGGTGAAAAGTGAGTATAGGAGGGGACTGAGGACACACCCCTGTGGGACACCCACATTCAGAATGAGGGTGGAGGAGGTGTGCTCTCCCATTCTTACGTTCTGGGGTCTGTTGCTCAGGAAGTCCAGTATCCAGCTGCACAGTGAGCTGCTGAGTCCTAAGTTGCTTAGTTTATTAACCAGTTTGTGGGGTTGAACTGTATTGAAGGCAGAGCTGAAGTCCACAAACAGCATTCTCACACAGGTGTTACTACAGTCCAGGTGTGTGAGGGCTGTGTGAAGAGCTGTTTAGTATTTACTGTCATATTCCCATAGATCATTGTGATGTTGTTTATTACTCTCGTTTTCTTCTGCTTGCTTTCTCTTTCTTTCTCAACAGGTGATCCAGATGATCGATATATGTATTTTTTGTCTGCTTATTCTGTTGGTTTTTGGTTTTTTGCCCTTTTTCCCCGTCCCTCTTCCCCACTGTTTTTCTTTTCCTCTTTCTTTCTCCCTTTCCTTCCCCAGTCAAGTCTGTCCCGTATTCAGCAAGTGAAAATAAAATAAACAATAAAAGGTGAATCAAATGGACCATTACGGCAAGGCTGGGATGGTCAATTTGGTAAAGTAAATCCGTTGGGCATCTTTCTTCGCCTTTAGACAATAATTCTGATGGCAAAAGAACCAAACGGGACAGGTATTAAAAAAACAAAAAAACAAAACACAACTGGATTGACACCTGAACTTTAACTGGGCCGCTGCAACCCCTTGTAATTTTTTTTTCTTCCATTTTTAGCCATTCTGTTGTAGATTTGTTGCTGTGCTCAGGATGATTGTCTTGTTGTTGCCATGTTCTATGTAAAGGAAAGAGGCTTTCTCCTGGTAACCCTTTGTAACATTTCCATATTTGTTCAGTCTTTTGTCCAATGCCACTTTCATGAACTTTAACTTTTAACATGTTGAGACCTACAGAGTCTGAGATGAAGCTCTTGAGTGTTTTGCAGTTTCTCTGAGCTTTGCACAGTCTGACCTCTAGGTGAATTTTCTGGGACTCTGTTAACATTCACTTGAATGCTCCATACCTGCTTTTATAGAGGGAGTCACACTTGCTGATGATCAATGAATTGGGTGCATCTGACTTACATCAGGCGTGGGGAACTCCAGTCCTCAAGGGCCGGTGTCCTCTAGGTTTTAGATGTGTCCTTGATCCAACACAGCTGCTTTAAATGGCCAAATTACCTCCTCAATATGTCTTGAAGTTCTCCAGAGGCCTGGTAATGAACTAATCATTTGATTCAGGTGTGTTGACCCAGGGTGATATCTAAAACCTGCAGGACACAGGACCTTGAGTCCTGGAGTTGGACACCCCTGACTTACACTCTTAGGTGTGCTTAGTTTTTCACACACTGCTTTAGCTTAAATTTTTTGTTGAATAATTAATGACAGATGTAAGATACATAATGTGCTGTCATTCAGGTTGGATTTACTCATTTTAAGACCTACTAAGGGCCAAATTATTAGGTAAAATGCAGGGGCGATTCTAGGATCAGAGCTTTGGGGGTGCTGAGCACCCAGAGAGCTGCCCAGCCAGGCAAGATAAACTTTACACGTCACGATGAGACTTCTTCCCCATCTCTGTCAGTCCCTGCATCCTTAAATGTCTCCAGTTGTACCGAGTTCCCTCTGACTGTCTCCTTGGTGCATTTAAACCCCTGTTCCTCCCTGTCCTCATCATCTGTTGTCTTCATCTCCGCTATCAGTCATCATAATTTTACCATCTCTGTGCAAGTCTGCAAATTTCTTTATTAAATCATAAGATTCTTAAATTCATCAAGTCTCTCTGTGCCTGGCTCCTCGTCACAAAACATGACATCACCGTTTGGTACATTTTAACACAATTTAATCCCCACATCTGTGAAAGAAAAGCAAAACACTTTTTTGAGAAGTCTGTAACAAAACCATCAAATCTGATAAAGGTTATTTAAATGATGCTCATAGTGAGTAAGAAGTAAACTGAGTGCATGTTTTGGACAGAGATTCACTTTTAATGTGTATGTATAATATAATACAGATACATAAAAAACACTCCCAAAACAGAATAAATTATTAGAATAGAATAGAATAGAATTCAACTTTATTGTCATTGCACATGTCACAGGTACAGGGCAACGAAATGCAGTTTGCATCCATCCAGAAAGTGCTTTAGCCGTGATATAGATATATTACAATATAAATTAGCAATAATAGAGATGTGTAAGTATATTACAGAAATGGGTCTATTATGGTATGTTATAATGTACACAGTGTGAAGTATGTTATGAATATTCTATAACTATAAGTATGTACAGGCTGTAGTGAGTACAAGCTATGTACAGGCTATGAACAGGATATAAATATGAAATAAAAACTATACAGAAATCTGAGATATACAGTTATACAGAAATGTGAACTATGCAAGTTATAAACAGTTGTGGGATTAAAAATTATCGTATGTACAGAATGATTATCTACACAGAACTATACAGTAGTGGTAAAGTGCTAGTGGTTGTGGGTGTGTGTATGTTCAGTCCATGAGTTTAACGTGGGTCAGATGTCAGGAGGCAGAGTTCAGGAGTCTGACAGCTGTAGGAAAGAAGCTGTTCCGGTACCTGGTGGTCTTAGTCCGGAGGCTCCTGTAGCGCCTCCCAGAGGGCAGGAGGGTGAAGAGTCTATGTGATGGGTGACTAGGGTCTCTGATGATTTTCCCAGCCCTTTTCAGACACCGCTTCCTGTAGATGTCCTTTATGGCAGGAAGTGGTGCTCGGCGATGCGCTGGGCAGTTTTCACGACCCTCTGCAACGCCTTCCGGTCCGAGGCAGAGCAGTTCCCGTACCAGACTGTTATACAGTTGGTCAGGATGCTCTCGATGGTGCAGCGATAGAAGTTCACCAGGATGTCTGAGGACAGGTGGTTCTTCCTCAGAGTCCTCAAGAAGAAGAGGCGCTGGTGAGCCTTCTTGACCAGCTTGGAGCAGTTGGTCGTCCAGGTGAGATCCTCGGAGATGTGGACTCCCAGGAACTTGAAGCTGCTCACACGCGCCCACAGCCATCCCCTTAATGTGGATGGGTGGATGTGGGTCAGCATTCCTCCTGTAGTCCACGATGAGCTCCTTAGTCTTCTCAGTGTTAAGCAGCAGGTTGTTTGTGTCGCACCACTCAGCCAGACGATCCACCTCCTCCCTGTAGGCGGCCTCGTCGTTGTCACTGATGAGGCCAATCACCGTGGTGTCATCTGCAAACTTAATGATGGTGTTGGAACCATCAGCAGGTCTGCAGTCGTGGGTGGGTGAAATATTAATAAAAAACTATAAAAATGGAGGCAAATGGAGGCAACTTTGCCTGTGGTAGAATGTATACAATGTATGAAAAAATCTTTACTGCAGATACTAATTTAACTAATTTAATAATACTAATTTTGTGTTGTAAGATTTATGAGTTTCATGCTTTCATAGTGGTACTTGGGAGAGCTTGACATTTTTCTCAGGTGGTACACACTGTAAAAAGTTTGAGAAACACTGATAAGTGTTTCTCTGCCGCATAAGTCTGTATGCGGCAGTCAAACTGGACAGTCCAAAAGTTGGCCTACCTATTACTGGCTGAGGTTTTAGTAGAGTTGTGGCTGAACCACATAAAAATATATCATTAATTTTAATCTCCCCAATCAATGATAATGTTATGTTGGAATGTTGTTAAAGAGGGTCAAAAATGTTTCAACCCAGTTTGTTTTGCAGATTCTGTATAGCAGCTTTAATATAGGGAGGAAAAAACTTCCAGACTGTATGAGTAAAATCAGGTTTTTTCTCTTTGTCAGTTTAACAGTTTCTGTTGTGCCTGTCACTGTTCCCTGTCTGTTTTCTTACCTGGTTCTTCCTGACCTAGTACTTTCTCCACACGTTCCCCTCTTTACTCTCTCCCTCTTTGGACTGACAATCCATCCTTATATCCATTATCAACCTGGCTGTCTCTCTGTACACACACACACACACACACACACACACACAACAGGAGTTATAAGGTTAATGGGCATTCAGTCAGTTAGCTAGTTAGTATCCATTTCAAACAGGACAGTGGTAACAACAGCAGGCTACGGACAATTTTAAGTTTTAGATTTTAAATAGGCTGTATACATTTCAATGGGAGCAACAGGACGGTCAAATGTCGCTGAATTTACTACAGAGTAGGACGGATTGTAGGGTAGCAAACATCATTGGAAAACACGTTTTCAACACTGCAGGTTACCTGGTGTAAGGTTTTTCAGCTAAAAAGAAACATGACTCCTATCTAACTACATAAAGAGTAACTGAAGGTTAAATGCTGCTAATATGTCCTGTTTTAATCCAGGCACTCCACCTCCGCTCCGCTGCGTCTCAGCTACCATCGCTCTGGCAGCAACGACCCTAGAGCCAGAGTGGGGGGGGGGGAGCTGGAACAAACCATTTTGGGAGGGGAGGGTTATCTATACTTTTGTTGTTAAAATGTTCCGTCTCAACCAAGTACTGTATGCTTTTTATATTTTTAGTAGTGTGTCACACAAACAGCAAATATTGTCAAAAAAAAGTAAGAAATCTTTGGGGGTGCTTTGATTCATTTTTGGGGGTGCTGAAGCACCCCCAAAAATGGGCTAAAATCGCCCCTGGTAAAATGATAGAACTGAAAGAGGGTCTACTTTCTTTCTTTCTTTCTTTTTAATAACAGAAAAAGAAAAGTAAGCATTTGACTAGGTGCATCCTATAATACATCACATTTTTGTCTTACCAGCCAACACTATATTTCATGAATGAAATATAAGCACCTCAGTCAAGATTTTGTTTTCCTGAGAGCTTTTATTCATCTTCTGGCATGGAAAAAACAATGCAACTGCAATATTGTTTATGAACTTATTTTTCATGGAATTGCAAACATGTCCACTCAGCTGGACCCCATGAATTTGAATTTTGTGTGAAAACTGAAAAATAAAAATAAAAAAACTGTGGACTTTCTAGGACGAAGACCTGCCATTGCTGTAAGAGCCAAAGTCAATGTTTATGTTTTGTTTATTTGTTATGGTGGCACAGGTGTTTAGATTTTCCTGCACCTCAGGTGATTGCATGGGGGTGTGGTCGCATGTTATTTACCTAACGCTGGCGTTCTCAACAGAGAGGTTGGGTGACTGCTTTTTGGCAAACGTTTCTGTTGACCGTCGCCTTTCAGTACTCTCAAACGATATAAGTTAATACATGCGCTATTTGTCTAGACTGAAAGCGAAAAGTCTTTTGTTTTTGTTTTAAATTGAATACGCAAAACACAAGTGGGACTCAGTATGGTTCACTGGAGACGTCATAGTACAAAACCCAACTCAGCCGGCCGCGGCTTTATTTGTGGGTGGAAGTCGCCACATTTAGTCAACAGAAAAGTCGTTGTTTTATCGCATGCATCAGAACAATGAAGAGGATTTATGGATACACGTTTTGGAGTGACGAAGCTTTCACAAGGTCGGACGTTGTTCTCAAAGGAGTTATTAGAAACTGCCCCGCCACAGTGGCACGGAGGAACGCAACGCACACATCAGGAGCGGTAGGACACGCGGATTCACTCTTTGTATTATTGAATGTTTTCAACACAGCTTGTGTCACCCCTTGTCCATTATCAACACTGGTTTGGTTTGCGTTGCGTACGTGCGTGTGCTTGATTTGGCAAGCTGGAGGAAGCTGCTCTGATTTTGACAGCTTGTGACGCTGTGGATATTGCGCATTGGTTTGCACGGAAGAAAAGCATTACCTGTGATCTGTCTTTCAGGCTGTGTGAAATGTAATGCTGTGTTTGATGCATGTGAGAAAGTGACAATGAGTGAAATAAAAGAAGCCGAACATGAACTGGAAGAAAAAAGATCTGCAAGACTGACGGCTTAAAGCACTTGCTCATAAAAAATGGAAACTTAAGAGCGAACATCTCATCTTTAACACGTGATATTAAACAATTGATGTAAAACGATGCAATGCAAAAGCTGTGCAGCTCAACTTGGAAAAACGTAGTTGATGATGCATTCATTTTATTGATTCCTAAAGATGAACAAGACACTCATATTGATTGGTTTGGATGCATAACAAAAGGTAATGATGAATTTGTTGAAGATGTGAAACAGTAGCTTCTTGAAGCTGGAAGACCTTTTATGGAAAAAGGCAATGAAGCTGAGAATATGCCTACTGCTGCTACTTTAGATGTGCCTGTTTCTGCTAAGACTGTTTCATCAAAGGAGATGGTTACTTTCAGAAACGCTCAACATAATTTAAACTGCTTTGGGGATTTTGAGATGTTAACATCTGACATAAAAGATGAAATACAACCAGGTGACAGCATTTCAAACGTAGGAAGCACAAGAAGTAAAGGAAGTTCTTCAGGTTCAAACTCCAGAGTCTCAAGTACAACATCAGCACGGATAATGGCTGACGCTGAAGCAGCTGCACTGATTGTAAGACAAAAACTGCTTAAGGATAAACATGCCTTGGAGGAGCATGAGGCACAGTTAAGGAGACAGCGGGAGTAACTGGAGCTGGAAACCAATATAGCTGCCATGGTTGCAAAAATGAAAGTACTGGGAGGCTCATAAGGATCCAGCATTAAAAGTAAACTATCAAAAATATCTGATGGTATGGAGTCATATTTTGAAAAAGGACAAAGGGAAAGTAAAGTGTTGAATACTAGACCTGATGATCTTGTACATGAAAAGCAACGTGCATATCTGTAAGGAGCAAAATGTTGCAGGTTCAATCTCTCTTACTGCAGGCAGAGTTCCAACTCAACCACAGACCCTTTCTGAAGATCCCTTGACATACCAGTCAAACATTAGAAATTCACATGAAAATAAATGCGCCTTCTCAAGTTTCTAGTCATGAAGAAGAATGTAACATCTTATCTGTCATGAGTAAGCTTTATTAATCCAACAGCACCGTCTTTTTTCATTATCTATAAAGGAGATCCCAGTTTTTGGAGATCCACTTCAGTATCAGACTTTTATTAAATCATTTGAACACAACATTGAAAGCAGAAATAAAAACCATGGAGACTGTCTTTATTTGAAATGATACACAAAAGGACAACCAACAGAACTTGTGAGGACTTGCCTACACATGACTTCAGAAGCAAGATTCAGAAAGGCAAAGTCTTTATACGGCAGCATTTTAGCAACGAACATAAACTTGCCACGGCTTACATGAACAAAGCTCTTTATTGGTCTTCAATAGAAGCAAAGGACACGAAAGTTCTTCAAACCTAGACAATATTTCTGAGGTTGTTGTAACGCTATAGAAGATATCAGTTATATGCAGGAGCTTGACATGCCTGCAACATGCTAGCCATAACAAAGAAGCTACCCTACAGGCTGAGAGATAAGTGGAGAATGGCAGTCTGGGATTTTCATGAGAAATGTAATCAACAAGCTACATTTAAGGATATGGTGGATTTTCTGGAAGAACAAGTAAAGATTGCATCTGACCCAGTGTTTAGGGACATCAAAAATGTCTGCACGACAAACAGAGACACAAGAAAACTTAAGTCACAAGTTCACATGAGATTCAAGGAAGATTCTTTTGCTACTTCTGTGACAGCATCTGAAAAGGAAAATGACAAAGTTAAGGAAAAGGAAAGAGCCACAGAAGCGAGGAGTTGCTTGTTTTGCAACTTTCAAGGGTTGGAAAGAAAAACCCCAAAAACCCCAAATCACTTTTCTAAAAGAAAATGTCTGTTTTGGATGTCTTTGTAAAGCACACATTAGTAGAGACTGCAAAAAGCGCCTCAGTTGCAAGACATGTGGTTTAACCTCCTAGGATCTGGTGTCCACATATGTGGACATCACATTTTGGGTTGTCTAGACAGAAATACTAAATTTTGCTCTACAAGGGCCTGATATCCACTTACGGGGAAACAAATCAGGTTTAAAAAAAATAAAATAAAAAAAATAATCATGTAATTCTTTGGGACCTGATGAATGTAAAAACAATCAGTCCAAATAGCAAGGAGAAATTAAAAATGCATGCCTTGAAAGAGTTCGAGTCTTAGGAGGTTAAAGCATCCTCATTTTAGAAATCTTTTAAATGGCAAATTTTAAAAAAAACAAAACAAAACAACAACAACAAAAAAAAAAAAAACAAACAAAAAAACTTCATCCATTGTTATGCATCCTCAAGTGAAGACTCCCTTCTTTAGATAAGGATAAAAATCATAGTACAGTATGACCCTAAGTTTATGTTACTCAGTGCAAAGTTGCAGTAAATTACCATCTTTAGAACCATAACAAAGGAGAGGAGCCACTTAAATGTGAACATTCACTTTCTCTCCACTTTTTGTGGGGTGTAGAAAATCATATCCCAATTAAATGACTTTTTCCCGTAAATTTTTGAGAATAGTCAAAATCATTTTTTGCTACCTCCTTGTTCTCAGCTGTCCATGACTCAGGTGTTTGTAGTTCCACTCTGTAACTTGTGCCTCCTTTCTGAGCAAGTTGCTCAAACATTCAGCTTCAGCACAGTTGCCATAGGCCCATCCCTGATTTTCAGTTGTTTCCAAGGAAAACAAAGTGGCACATGACTTACAAGGAGGCTAAATGCTCGACACTTCACGTTTTCTGGTAGTCTAATGGTTCGATCAGTTTTCTTGTCATGGCTTTTATCTTTTTGTTTGGTAAATGTGTCATTACTGCACCAGAATTCATCCCATTCATGACAGCATGAGACAGCAACCATGATTCTCCTAGCATCCTTATTAGAAGTGGACATGGAGACTCCATAGTGCTTGACTGAGCCCTGACCTGCTTGAGAGATGCAGATTGCAAATTGCTTCTGCTGCAAACTTTTGACCCGTTTCCTTAGTGCTGCAACTTCGCCATCTGCTGATTTTTCTACACAGTCAGCTTTAATTTTGGGGACAGGCTCTGACTTCTCTTAATGCTTGGCATGGCTTGTTTACCACAGATGAAACCATAGACTTCAGTTCTCTAATCTCAGTTTTCAGATTCTGAATCTCAATCTGTTGTTATCCTGTTCTGATTGTGCTTGGGCTTTATGGGATACCAGATGCAATTTAGCTCGAGATGCTTCATACTCCTCCTCACTTCTGATCTCACTTAACAGCTCTACAAAACAGGGTGGGTTTTCTTTCCTATCTCTTAACTTGAGTTGCACTAACATCATGTCGGAGTACATTGCACCCCCAAGGAGCTGCTCTACTCTGGCTCTATCGGCACAGCGGGTTTCAATACCGCCATGACTCACTACATTGCTCAGCGATTGCTCTAATTGCCTCAGAAAGTCGGATAGTTTTTCCTGCAGTTGCTGTTGTAGTAACCGAAAAGTGAAATGCAAATCCTCAGCAGTCTCAGCACTGCCAAAAGCTTTTTCAACAGCTTCTAGACATTGTTCTGGGCTAACATCAGGGTCAGCTGTCCTCACGGCTTTCACCACAGCTAAGGCTGGACCCTTAAGACTCTGTGATTCTGCGCCTCTTTTCTTTAGCTGAACTGTAACTCTTCTCCACCATTAGATGTGCTTGTTCAACCCACTGTTCAAAAGTCTCTTCTCCAACCAGACTTGGGACTGTGCCTGAGAACATTCTAAGTCTACGATAACTACTGCTTTCGCTGCAGGGTCTTTCCATTTTTGCCAACGGATTGGTAATCCCAGCAGTGCCTCCATTTATGTAGCGACCCTGGTTTCAACTCTCTGAAATAGCCAGGTACGCCCCAAGTTCATTTTACTTTATCTTATCCGTTTGTTATCAGTTCCTGTTCCCTGGTATTCAGAAAATTCCTTGCAGTTTAACTCTTCACTGGTAACTTCAGCGTCCCACCTTTTCCCACGATTACCACGCAAATAACTATTTACTAGCTGGAAATAGGAAACATTGCAATGCAACAAGCTCTTCAAGTTGAACCAAAAGTGTTTACTGAGTGGCGTGAAAAACCCCCAAATGAAATCATTAAATATGTACTGTGTCCACCAAAAAACTGTTTAAACACCATCAAACAGTTTCACCCTATTAACAGCAAAGACCTGGAGGACATCTTAGGTCAACTGAACTCCTCCTCTTGCTGTTTAGATGTCCTGCCAACAAGTTTTTTTCAAAAAGGTCTCAAAGACTTTGGAGTCAGACCTGTTACAGATCGTAAACTTTTCTCTAATATCAGGTGTGTTTCCAGAACCACTAAAAACTGCTGTAATAAAACCTATACTGAAAAAGGACAATCTTGACAAGACACAAATGAACAACTACAGGCCGATCTCAAATCTCCCATTTTTAAGTAAGATCATTGAAAAAGCAGTTTCTCAACAGCTCAATTACTTCTTAACACAGAATAACTGCTATGATGCCTTCCAGTCAGGTTTTAGACAGAACCACAGCACTGAAACCGCTCTGACCAAAGTGTTTAATGACATATGTCTGAATACAGACAGTGGAAAAATGTCAGTCTTAGTTCTACTGGATCTCAGTGCAGCATTTGATACAGTTGACCACAACATATTACTCAAACGACTGGAGAACTGGGCAGGTCTTTCAGGAACTGTACTAAACTGGTTCAAAACATACTTAGAAAACAGGAAATACTTTGTATCAATATCCACCCAGTGCTTCCTGCAGAAGTTCTCTGATGACTCTGCAATAGTCGGCCTCATCACTGATGGGGACGACAAGGAGTACAGAGGACTGACTCAAGACTTTGTGGACTGGTGCCAGCTGAACTACCTCCAGATCAACGCCAGTAAAACCAAGGAGCTGGTGGTAGACTTCCGCAGGCACAAACATCCTCCACTGCAACCACTGAACATCCAAGGTATGGACATCGAGGCTGTGGACAGCTACAGGTACCTTGGTGTTCATCTGAACAACAAACTGGACTGGACTCATAACTCAGACGCCCTCTACAGGAAAGGGCAGAGCAGGCTGTACCTGCTTCGGAGACTCAGGTCGTTTGGAGTGGAGGGCCCACTCCTGAAGACCTTCTATGACTCTGTGGTGGCCTCAGCCATCTTTTATGGTGTGGTCTGCTGGGGGGGCAGCATCTCTGCTGGGGACAGGAAGAGACTGAACAGGCTGATCCGAAGGGCCAGCTCTGTTCTAGGATGCCCTCTGGACCCAGTGGAGGTGGTGAGTGACAGGAGAATGGTGGCTAAGCTGTCATCCCTGTTGGACAACATCTCCCACCCCATGCATGAGACTGTGACAGCACTGAGCAGCTCCTTCAGTGGGAGACTGCGGCACCCACGGTGTGGGACGGAGAGATTTCGCAGGTCTTTCCTCCCCACTGCTGTCAGACTCCACAATAAAGACTTTTGCAGCTGATCAAACACACAAACCCACACATGTGCAATAAGACTGCTATACGTGCAATTCTTCTTCTGACGAAGTTGTGTTTTTGTATTTTCCTACTCAGTTGTATATAGTATTTGTATTTCTATTTTATTCTATTGTATATATTATTCTATTCTATTTTATTCTATTGTATATAGTATTTTTTTTTATTTTATTGTATTTTATTGCATTCCAGTGTTTTCTAATTTCTGCTACATAACTTTGCACTTTTGCTGTAACAAAACAAATTTCCCACCTGTGGGACTAATAAAGGCCATCTTATCTTATCTTATCTTAACTTCACATCTGAGCAGACAAGTATCACATGTGGAGTTCCCCAAGGTTCCATCTTGGGACCCCTTCTGTTTAACATATACATGCTCCCACTGGCACAGATTATAAAGAACAACAAAATAAACTATCATAGCTATGCAGATGACACACAAATATATATCACATTGTCACCAGGAGACCGAGGCCCTGTACAGGCTCTTGGTAAATGCATTGAGGAAATTAATGACTGGTTGTGCCACAATTTTCTCCAGCTAAACAAAACAAAACTGAAGTAATAGTCTTTGGTGCCAAAGAAAAACGATTACAGGTCACCAGAGAACTTCAATCTATACACCTAAAACCACAAACCAGGCGCGAAATTTGGGTGTAGTGATGGATGCAGACCTAAACTTAGAAAAACACATTAAGACAATAACAAAATCAGCTTACTATCACCTCAAGAATATTTCAAGGATAAAAGATCTGATGTCTCAACAGGACCTGGAAAAACTAGTCCATGCATTCATCTTTAGTAGGCTTGATTACTGTAACAGCATCTTTACAGGTCTACCTAAAAAAATCAGTCAGACAACTACAGCTCATTCAGAACTCTGCTGCTCGAGTCCTCACTAAGACCAAAAAAGTGGACCACATCAGTCCAGCTCTGAGGTCTTTACACTGGCTGCCTGTCCGTCAGAGGATAGACTTTAAAGTTCTGATGCTGGTCTATAAAGCTCTGAATGGTTTAGGACCAAAATACATCAGTGACCTCCTGACCCAGTATGAACCTTCCAGATCCCTCAGGTCATCTGGATCCGGTCTTTTATCAGTTCCCAGAGTCAGAACCAGACACGGAGAAGCTGCATTCAGCTTTTATGCTCCATATCTCTGGAACAAACTCCCAGAAAGCCTCAGATCAGCTGAAACACTCAGTTTATTTAAATCCAGATTGAAGACTCACCTATTCTCAGCTGCTTTTGAATAATTCACCAAATCCACACTTTTAAGCTTAAATTTCAAAACTTACATTTTAACTACTGACTTTATCTACTGTTCTGATTTTATCTACTGTTTTGATTTTTGATTTTAAATACTGTTTTGTTTGTTTGTTTGTCTTAATCAATTTTAGATCATGCTTTTTATTTGTTTTTGTTTTTAATGTCTCTGTAAAGCACTTTGAATCACATGTTGTTGAATTGTGCTATATAAATAAACTTGCCTTGCCTTGCCTAAATCTAACTGTCACTTGCAGTATCAAAATTCAATAAACTACAGTCCTAAAGTACTTTGTGATATGCTTCACTACTTTACCTTAATGAGCCCCACTCAACCGTGGGAACCAACGGTCCTGAAAATAAAGTCAAGTTCAAGCAAAACTCACTGCCTGCGGCGCTGTCCGTCGCACTGTCAGAAGAGCTGCAAGCTTACTCCCATGGAGCTGCAAATCTAACCGGCAGGGTCTCCAGCCTCGCCGGTCTGAAATCTTAGGCCCCATACAGTATAGCCACTAACTGGTTTTCCGGCTCCCTTCTCCCATCACTCATGAACAAGACCCCGAGATACTTAAACTCATCCACTTTGGGCAAGAACTCGTCCCCAAGGATGCCTACTGGGCGCCTCCTGGGTGAGGTGTTCCTGGCATGTCCCACCGGGAGGAGGGATTATCTCTCGGCTGGCCTGGGAACGCCTTGGTGTTCCCCCGGACAAGCTGGAGGAGGTGGCTGGGAGAGGGAGGTCTGGGCTTCTCTGCTTGGGCTGCTGCCCCCATGACCCATCCCCAGAAAAGCGGAAGAAGATGGATGGATGGTTTTCTGGGCAGAACTACAAGGGTAGTCCGAGCTGCACTAACTCACATTCTTCCTTGCTACGTTCCTTGGCCGTAGACGCTTGATGTGTTATCCTCGCCATCCCTCACAAGTGTCCTAGTTGATGCTAGCTGCATCAAACCACACGTTCTTCCATCTCACTCGGGTCCCTCGTGGCTCCACTCTTCCCTCTCTCTCTCTCTCCTTGCAGCCCGCTCTCTCTGCTTCCTCTTCCATTTGACCTCTTACTCCAAAATAAAAGCACCTTAACAAACGTAATTTCCACTAATATGGAAATGCAAAAATGAACAAATAGAACTATTCATATATACATGTACATTAGAAATAAAACTTAGGCCCTCTAAATATATCCGGGATACACTTAAGTGAAGACTCCCTTCTTTATGAGGCTAAAAATCATAGCACAGTATGACCAAGTTTATATTTCTTAGTTTTTCGATCAATGCATTCTTATCTGTTCTCACTACAGCAAAGAACCCCTAATAGCTACAGCAATAAAGCCAAATATATTTAAGCTCTGATCTCAAATTTTGTATCCACATAACAGGAATATTCAAGGGCTGCAAAGTTACAGTAATGACCATCTTTAGAACTATGACAAAGGAGAGGAGTCACTTAAATGTAAACATTCACTTTCTCTGCACTTTTTGTGGAGTGTAGAAAATCATATCCCAATTAAAATTTACTTTTTTCCGTAAATTCTTGAGAATAGTCAAAATCATTTTTTTGCTACCTCCTTGTTCTCAGCTGTCCATGACTCAGGTGTTTGTAGTTCCACTCGGTCTTTAACTTGTGCCTCGTTTTTGAACAAGTTGCTCAAACATTCAGCTTCAGCACAGTTGCCATAGGGCCATCCCTGATTTTCAGTTGTTTCCAAGGAAAACAAAGCGGCACATGACTTATGGGGAGGCGTTTCTTTTCCATCCATGACACTAAATGCTCGACACTTCACGTTTTCTGGTAGTCTAATGGTTCGATCAGTTTTCTTGTCATGGCTTTTCTTTTTGTTTGGTAAATGTGTCATTACTGCACCAGCTACATATTCATCCCATTCATGACAGCATGAAACAGCAGCCATGATTCTCCCAGCATCCTTATTAGAAGTGGACATGGAGATTCCATAGTGCTTGACTGAGCCCTGACCTGCCTGAGAGATGCAGATTGCAGAGGAGAATAAACTTTTGGTAGGATTTGGCATCGTCCCTCAGGTACAAGATGAGTTGTTGTAGTGTGGATTTTATGCCCTCTTCATCGTCATGTCCAGTTAGATGAACAATCTACAGGCAAGAAAAGATTAAGTTATTATCCCCACAAATCCAAATATTTACTGAGTCATAAATGTCATTCTCACAGACCATTACTGTTGAGTAGAAACATTTTTCCCGAAAACTTTTTTTTTTTTTTTTTTTTTTTTTAATAAATATAGTCAGGGGACAGGAACCTGCTTTGGATGTTATCACTCCATAAATGTTGGACTTTTAACTGTATTTTCATAAGTTTTACAGCTTTGCCTACTGATTTAAAAAAAACCTCCCTTATGGCTATTTATACTACGCAAAGTAATTAAGCAATAAAGAATTAAATTAAGGAAAAGTTTGTTTTTCATGTATTTGAGTGTGTAGTTCTGTGTTTATGTCTATCTGTAAATATGTATATTTCTTTTCTTCACTTCATCTGCCTGAAGAAATTACAAATAAAACGACACCTAAGAAAATTACACATCTCAGTGACAACAAACTGTAATGTAGAAATTCAATATGAAGATATGCATTTAAAAACAAAATGAAAAGGGAAACTACTCAAATGCTGCTACTCACCATTTTTAATGGTGAAACTTACTACCAACTAAAGGCCCTCCTCTTTAGTCAAAGCACTCTAACTGGCTTCTTTGTCGTGAAAGCACTCTTTCATTCAAAGAGATTATTTCAGGGCATAATAAAAATCATCTAGTCCTGTTAAAAATAGTTCATTACAACCTCAAATAAACCACAACACAACGTAGTATACTGTTATTATTTGATCAACAAAAACAAAACCAAATGCAAAAGCAGTGTGCAGAAAACTAACCACACTAAACAGCTTGTAGATAAGCTAGCACAAATAACTTGAAGTAATGTTTTCTGTATGACTTTAAGTCTCTCACATTGTTGGGGAGGAATTATGGCCCAGGTGTCTTTACAGCATCATCAACTGGATTGACACCTGGACTTTAACTGGGCCATTGCAGGATGATTGTCTTGTTGTTGCCATGTCCTATGTAAAAGAAAGAGGCTTTCTCTTGTTAACTCATGTGTGCCAGATTGCTGGTACCCCCTGCCCCATTGTGTCCTATTCCTGTAGTGGATCAGCCATTTGACCACTACCAAGAAGAAAGCCAGGAAATCAATATTTGCTCAACTTCATGTGTGCTGCTACACGTTTCTGAGGCCATTCCTTTACATAAGATTACAGCAAGGTTGGTTGTTGCGGCATTGACAACATTTTTTTTTTTTTTTTTTTTTTTCCTGTTTGGCCTGTCGAAGGTCATACAAACTGATCAAGATTCAAACTTCTAGTCAAAGCTGTTTAAACAGGTAACCTAATTCCTTAATGTTGTGTCCTCTGCTTACCATCGAGAGTCCCAAGGTGCAGTGGAACGATGGCATCAGACCCTAAAGGCAATGCTACGCAAGTACTGCCTAGAGGATGAAAGGAGTTGGGATGAGAGGATCCCATTTGTGCGGTTTGCTGCTCATCAAGCTGTTCAGGAGTCACTTGCTTTTAGTCCAGCTGAACTAGTATTTGGCCACATGCCTCGGGGGGCCACTTAAAGTTCAGAAAGAGAAATTTTTGATTCCTGAAGAGAGCACCAAAACAAATGTGACAAAGTATGTGCAAAGCTTTCGTGAAAGTTTAAGTCAGGCCAACACTCTGATAAAAAGCAACTCGCAACTCCACAGCGGAATATGAAACACAATTATGATAAAACTTCTGTTAAGAGAGATTTTCAAGTAGATGACCAAGTGCTTGCTCTCTTACCTGTTTCAGGCTCAGCCTTGTCTGCAAAGTATGATGGGCCTTTTGAGGTCCGTGATAAAATAGGAGAAAATGATTATGTAATCTGTACCCCTAATCGTAGACGCAAGTTGCGTGTCTGCCATATAAACATGCTAAAGTTGTACCACTGTCGACCTGCACTAGAACTGAATGGTATGTGTTCTCCTATTGCAGCATTGAGTCAACTAGAGGTGGAGTGTGTGGACAATGCTGATTGTTTAAAGATAATTTAACCCATCTCTTCTAGCCCGCATCTTGCAAACTCAGAGAACTGAAAAATAATAGTGGCATTTACTACAAACGACTAATAGAAAAAACAACTTCGAACAAATCAAAATTAGCCTCACGGGCTGTAGCACAACTAATATTACTTCAGAATATCACAGTTTAGACAAGGTTTCGCAAAAAGCTCACAGACAGAAGCATACAGGGTAATCTGCACAGTCAGTCCAAAACAGCAGCCCCTGAATGAATGTTCTTCAGCCTTTTAAAGACGCAGGTGTGCCCAATCAGTCGCTGGTCCAATAGACTTTCACTGGAGGTAACCATAGGTTCAAACAGCCAGTTGTCTGTCTGGGTTACCACACTCGAATCTGCTTGAAAGAAGGCTGGCTCACGTCTTCCAAGGCCAGGGGCCGTAACAACCCTTTGTAATATTTCCATACTTGTTCAATCATTTGTCCAATGCCACTTTCATGAACTTTAACTTTTAACATGCTGAGATGTAGCTCTTCAGTGTTTTGCAGTTTCTGAGGTTTGCACAGTCTGACCTTTTTCTAGTGAATTTTCAGGGATTCTGTTAACTAGAATACTCCATACCTGCTTTTATAGAGGGAGTCACCATTGCTAATGATCATTGAATCAGGTGCATATGTTTTACACTCTTAGGTGTGCTTAGTTTTTCACACACTACTTTGGCTTATTTTTTGTTGAATAATTAATGACAGATGTAAAACGTAATGTGTAGTAATTCATGTTGGATTTACTAATTCGAAGAACTACTAAGGGCCAGAATATTTATTATCAAGTCCTGATAGGTAAAACTATAGAACTGAAAGAGGGTCTACTTTAGTTAAAAAAATAAATAACAGTTTGACTGGGTGTATCCCATAATACGTTACATTTTTGTCTTACTAGCCAGCAGTGTACAGCAGAGCACCTTTTCATGAATAAAATATAAGAACCTCAATCAAGATTTTGTTTTCCTGAAAGCTTTTATTCATCTTCTGGCATGGAAAAAACAATGCAACTGCAATATTGTTTATGAACTTATTTTTCATGGAATTGCAAACATGTCCACTCAGCTGGACCCCATGAATTTGAATTTTGTGTGAAAACTGCAAAATAAAATAAAAAAAACTGTGGACTTTCTAGGACGAAGACCTGCCATTGCTGTAAGAGCCAAAGTCAATGTTTATGTTTTGTTTATTTGTTATGGTGGCACAGGTGTTTAGATTTTCCTGCACCTCAGGTGATTGCATGGGGGTGTGGTCGCATGTTATTTACCTAACGCTGGCGTTCTCAACAGAGAGGTTGGGTGACTGCTTTTTGGCAAACGTTTCTGTTGACCGTCGCCTTTCAGTACTCTCAAACGATATAAGTTAATACATGCGTTATTTGTCTTGATTGAAACTTATTCTAATACCCTTCAGAAAAATGAACCAGCTCCTGACCTGTGACCTGTGGACTTTCTAGGATGAAGACCTGCCTGTGATGACCAGCACATTCTTGATCATGGATGTCTGACATGTGACATGACCATATCCCAGGAAAATTTTAAGTTCTTCTGTTTTCTGGTTTAGTTTTTCTTTTCCATTTTGGAACTTATACAGGTTTCTGGCAGTCCTTCATCAGCACTGACTCACTTGACTTAGATTGTAAATGCTCCACTATCCTGAAGGCCATCACATTCTAAAGCAGAGTTGCTGTTCTGTGTAGGAACCCCTAATCATGACAGGGTTAAATAAAACAAAATCAACAGCCTTTAAGTATCTGATTGCGTTTCAATGAGGTCCAGTAATCTGGGCTTTCTTGTTGCCAGGGCTCTTCCACACTTGTTCCCAGTCCTCCTCCTTCTAAACACAGACAAAAAAACAAAGAAACCAAAGACAAGAAAGTTTAGAGTAATGCGGATAATCAACCATGAAAGCTTGTTTATTGCCAGCAAACAAATGTAATTTCTCACCATATTTTTAAAAGCCTCCCCCTTGTAGTAGGTTTTGGATGCTGGATACTCCATTCCCTCATCGAATAGCTGTTTGAAGCTTGAAGCCACCAGATGAAGCTCCTCTTCATCACAGGCGTACACCTGTTGGTCCTCAAAGGTCATCAGGATGAGCTGGTCACATGGACATGAGATGCCCTCCACCATGCCAACAACTTGCATGGTTACAGTCTTTGGAAGGTAAAAGTTATCCCAGCCATTCACATCAGCAGTGTAATCTTTGTAAATGGTGTCCTCAAGCCCTGCTTTCCTCAAAATTGCACCAGCTGGCTTCTTTAAGCGGAAATGCTTGCCTTTATTTGCAGATTCAAAATGTGAAACAATCTCCCAGGGAGTCCTCATCCCCAAAACAAGGCAGACATTTGAAAGGTGTTTGAAAGATGGAAAATGCATTATGACTTGTTTTTAATGAAACAAAGATGATTGTAGCATACCTTTCCTTCTTTTGGGTGGAGGGAAATGAGACACATTAGACTGTCCCAAACTAAGACAGAAAAGATAATGATTTTAACAGAGTTTATGACAACAGCTTTCCCTTTACCAAAGTCCTCAGTCAGTCTGTGAGCCTCACTATACAGAGCTTAATGCCAAAGTAATGACATTTCATGTATGTCCTCCTGAAGTCATGGCATGACAGTAATTTGGTATGTGTTCAACAGCTTTGAGCTTGGGTGTAGAAGCTGCTGCCTCTGCACTGAAACATCAACCATCCTGGGTGGGTACATCCTGTGTGGCAGTTTGGTTTAAGGCTTCAGTCTGCAGTCATTCACACATCTGAGAGTGAGTCAGGTGCTTATCCTCGGCCACACCATGTTCATTACTGTGTGTAAATATTATTGCGTTATACAGATGTGATGTTGAGAATTACTCATTTCATTCTACCTCTTCAGCCTACTTCATATCTGCTTGCTCCTTTGGATTTTCTTCCTGTGGACACACATGTGGGCCGTCTTCAACTCCTTCCAGCTCTTTGTGGTATACAAGAGGTTTTATTGTCCAAATCCAACAAGTCCCTGGCAGCCGCTGAAAACTGCTCAGCATCTTCTTTGATTTATGTCCTTCAAATCCAAAACCTTCACCTCTCTCTAAAACTTTCTTATCATCTTTTCTTTATTTAACCTGTTAGTGCCAAATCTTCTTTTAACAAGTGTTTAAGAAGAGTTTTTCATGACCCTGATCTCTCATGTTACTCAGATTTTAAACCCCAACATTTCTAATCTGTAATTTATCAAAATAAAAGCCTAAAAAATGTTTACACTTTCAGCAGCAGAGACAAATAAAAACTTCCTCTCACTTAAACTGTGCTGAGCGGTGCCGAACTGAGGTGTAAAACTATTTACACGACTCACTAGAACAAAACTTAGTAAGAATACAGCCGGTAAGAAACTGGTTCTTACCCGCTGTCGAGCAATTTGTCTGTTGCCATTCTAATTCTCCGTCACCTACAAAATAAAGTTTGAATCATTAGAATGAACTTTCGATTAATATATCAAACCTTTATTGATTCACTGACACATGAATAAAATACAATAGGATAAAATAATTTTTCACATTTTGCTCACAGCAGTGAAAATAACAGCCACTAAACTGGAGCTCATTACTTTTTTTGTGAGTGTGACTGCACCGCACTGGCACAAAGCCTTCAGATTAAAAAACTAAAACAAACCGTAAACTGAGTTTAACAGTGGAAACAGCAAAATCCTACATTAATAATAATCAAGTCATCTTTTCTGAGAACATTTGCGAAGCATATAAGCCGAAGATAAATCTGGGTGTCGTCAGCATAAGAGTGAAAGCAGATGTTATGCTTCTTAAAAATTAGGCCTAAGGGTAGCATATAGATTGAAAAGAGAATTGGGCCTAATATGGAACTCTACAGGACACCACAAGTAAATGGAGCTGTGGAGGAAGTAAAATCATCAAGGCTCACGGAAAAAGTCCTCTCGGAGAGGTAGGACCTAAGCCATTACAAAAGGGATACCTTTGATACCACATTGCTCCAATTGCGAGATCAGAATGCTGTGGTCGACGTTATCAAAGGCTGCAGTTAAGTCTAAAAGCAGGAGTACAGCTGAATCACCTGAATCGGTGATTAATAAAATATTAAGAATTTTTAGGAGGGCAGTTTCTGTACTGTGGTAGGATTTGAAGCCCCACTGGAATTTCTCTAGAATATTATGACAATTTAGAAAGGATTGTAACTGCTCAAATACAATTCTTTCCAAAACTTTTGACAGAAACGGAAGCTTGGAAATGGGTCTGAAATTAGCAAGAACAGAGGAGTCAAGGTTAGGTTTTTAAAGTACTGGCTGTACTACGGCATGTTTGAAACCAGTTGGTACCACTCCAGAGCTAAGACTACTATTAAAAATGGTTACCATTTCGGAGCCGACAACCTTAATAATCCTTTTTAGAAAATGTGTTGGGACTCCATCTGTCGGGCAGGATGATGTCTTTATACTATTACAAAGATCTTCCATTTGGTTAAAACATACAGACTCAAACTGGTCAAAAGCAGTAGAGAAGGTATATGTTATAAAGACATCATACGGGGACAGAATAGGCACGGGTCGAAGCATTTCTATCCAATTAATAAAAAAACTGCAAGAATCTCTTGCAAGTTTCAGCAGAGCTATACATATGAGAGGCGGGAGAGGTTTTCAGGGCCAAATCAATAATTGAAAAGAGTTTGGGGATTATTAGAGTTGTTCTCAATAGTGTTTGCGAGAAAGTTAGATTTTTCAGCTTTCACAATGTCCTGATATCTATATAGACTTTCTCTCAGCAGCAGAAAATAAACTTGACCTTAAACGTAACCTGTCTTTTTTTCCATTTTCGTTCAGCCTTCCTGCACTGTCATCTAGCTGATCGGGTCGTCTCGTTTATCTGCGGGTCAAATTTAGTTGTTGGTCGCGCTAGTTTAAACGGGGCAATCTCATCAAGAATAGCCTTGCATTTAATAGTAAAGTTCGATTCGATCTGCTCAGTGTCGTCGCCAAGGGAAGAACCCGACCATTTTTGAAAGGCAATGGAGAAGTGTTCTATAGTCGATGGTTTAAAAACACGATAACGGTGTGTTTGGGATTGATTTAAAATGGCAGTGGGATAAAAGTATGTTAAACACAATGGTCAGAGAAAATCGCATCACATATTTCCAAGTTAGAAATTGGTAATCCAGAAGACAACAGAAGGTCCAACGTATGGCCCTGTACATGTGTTGGATCCAGTACATGCTGGGTGAGACTGAAAGAGTCTGTCACATTTAAAAAGTCTTTAGCCCCTACGATTCAGATTTGATCATAACTTAGGATGAGGTTTAGGTTTTGAATTAGTTGTCTTCTTTCTTTCTAATACTGACAGTGTAATTTAACATGCTCTGTCTCATAGAATAGAATGGAATAGAATTCAACTTTATTGTCATTGCACATGTCACAGGTACAGGGCAACGAAATGCAGTTTGCATCCATCCAGAAGTGCTCATCATCCCCACAGTGCTCACATTTCCCATTACAGTGCTTCCCCTAAAATGAACTGTGCTGTTTAGACCAGTGAGCCCAAATCTGAGCCATAAAATGATTGTTTCTTCTCTTTTCTTCCTCCTGTCTCCTCATTTCTCCAGTTTTCCTTTGGATTTTATAAAACAATCTCCTTTTTCTTTCTTTCTCCCATTGATTTTGCCACCTTTCCTTCATTTTCTGTTTTAATATTTTATTTCTGTTTTACTAAAGCTGATCCTTGGTTCCACTAATCTTTTTCCAGTGGCCTCCTTTGCAGACTTATCTGCCATTTCATTTCCCTTAACACCGTAATATGCTGGTACCCATAAAAAGTTAACCATTAGTCCTAACCCTAACCTTAACTTCCATCATGTTTAGTCTATGTAGCGTTTGTTGAATTTCTATTAAGATGTCTGATCTACTTTCTGAATGGTTGCATTGTAAACTTACTAATGATGAACTGGAATTTGAAGAAATGACTGATCTTAATGGTCTTGTGTCTTTAACTCTCTGGACGGCTGATAACACCACAAGCACTTCTCCTGTGTATCCATCATTTATCCTTTTCCCTACTTTGTTATTAAACTCTAATATGATCAAAGCTACTCCAACTCTAATAGATACACTCTTAGATGCATCTGTATAATTTTTTTAAATAATTGTAAAATTAACTAATATACTTCTATACTGTATGCACATTTAAAATAAATTCCTGTATCCTTTATCCATCTGTACTGTCACCCTGTGATGAACATCTTCTTCACTTTAATTAATAACCCTCCCTCCACATCATATCATTTTAATATCAACAAACACTGCTACAATACTTTCTTTATTTACTCAGGCTTTCCTCATTTCAAATTCCAAACTTGAAACACGCTGGATGCAGTTTTTACCTCACCTAAAACCACTTTGATATTGTAATATCTACACCTTTTTTTCTATATAGTATATCAGTCTTTCATTAATTGTTTTCTCCATTATTTTGCATACATTAGAAGTTAGACCAATTGGTCTGTAATGTTCTGATTTTGTATCATCTTTACCTGGCTTGCATATCGGTAGTATTATTGCTTCTTTCCAGCTTTGTGGTAATTTCGTATCTTCCCAAAGCTTGTAAAGCTCCAATAATATGACTTTAGATGACTCACTAAGATCACTCATCATTATATAACAGATTTCATCTTTCCCTGGTCTTAACTTTGATTTCTGAAGTCTTGATTTAACTGATTTTGAAAAAGGTGCATTTAGTAAATCTTTTACATCCTCTTCATGTTCTAATAACTCTCTATTCTCTGACACTATCCTTTCTTTTTCCTTCTACAGAAATATTATCTGAACTATGTCTTTTAATAAATGTTTTAGCCGTCACATCTGCTTTTTCTTCATCTTTTACTGCTGTAACTTCACCATCACCTAAGATTGGATACCCATATTCTGTTTTAATCCCACCCATTCTTCTTATCATTGTCCATACTTGTCCTGTAAAATATCACAACACAGAGAAATTTAAATGATCAACTTCTGTATTCCAATTAATGTCATCCAATTCCTGGTTTGGGAAGCATTTAGGCTTCTTACAATCTTCACTACCGAAACACCATTTCTGAAAACCACCTGCGTCAGACTTTTCAACACCCACATTTATTTCAGTTATTATATGATAGTGGTCACTTCCTAGTGTTTTATCTTTAAGTACCTGCTATATTCTCAGTCCTGCTAGTAAATCTTAAAGTATTGTGTGATCAGTTACTGATTTCATACCTGTTCTCATGTTAACTCTTGTACCCCCTCCAACATTTAAACAAATAAAATTTCCATTGTCCATTAATTTTTCAATTACTGTTTCATTGTGGTCATTATTGGTACCCCATAATGAACTGTGTGCATTAAAATCGCCGCACCAACATACTTTTCTATTTAAATGGATATCAAGGTTATCCATTCATTCAGGTGAAAGCCTTTTGCATGGGTTTTAAAAATGTACAGTTTTGATGCTGTTCTTATTCCAAACTTCAACAACTATATATTCTGTGTTCCTTTTGCTATAAAAAAGTTGCACAACCTCTTCCATGAACCTCACTTCTGCCTCTGTGTACACCACTATATCGTCTGATTACAAAATCTAAAGTCGGTTTTAGCCAAGTTTCCTGAATACAGATTATGTCTGGTTTCTTATTTAGAGTCTTAAAGTCATTTCAGCCTCATCTTCACTCAATTATTTACATCATCTCCAAGATCCAAATGTGACACATTATCATTTTAAAGATATAAATAAAAGTTTCTAGAGGTCATCCACCGTCAACCAGCCCCTTTCTTTACCATGAAAAGGTACATAAACCAGTACTGGAAATTTTTTAGGATGATCACACTCTTAAAAGTAAAAAAGTAGATTGACTTATAATAGTTAAAATCAACTATGCACTCTGTCAGAGAAAAAACGTTATTTGCAAAATAAAAAACTATCAGAACAATGTAGGCATGTTTCCTGTTAGAAAAGGTAAATACATCGAACTGTCCGAGTCTCTCACGTTTAGTACAGTAACTCCAAAAATAATAGCTAGCGTTTGACCTCCCATACTCCTCAGCAGATGTGGCGTCAGGATTCCCATACTGGACAGACCACAGTAATTCAGACTGGGCCTTAAATTACAATTTCATTTTTTAATACTATCGCTTCTATTTCTTAAAAGCAAGGACGGAACATGTATAAAAGAAAATACCCAGTGTCTCGCTGTTATTGTTGCTGTGGATTGTGAAGACCAGTATAGGTTATCCATTTAAACATGGAGATTCAAAGTGCACTTAAATAAATGTTGGCCTACTCTTTCATGATTTTAGACAAGAGAGAAACAGCGTAGCTCGCCCAGCAGCCTGACTCATATCAGCAGACAGAGAACAGCCTTGCGCTGTAAAAACACGTCAATAAAAAATAAAATGGGCAGAAAAGTTCAGCTCTACATCCTGTCCCTTCTTTCTTTTTGCTACTTTCCGCAGAAAATATTATATGCTGTATTAAATGTCTTCATGCTCATTCTAACGTGTGAGCTGGTATTTGTATTTCATGTAGCCAGAAACTTCCAAGAAAACTTTGGAGACAAGAATAAAAATGTGAAATAACCTGCATTAATTTTTACAGGTGACCTATTTGTTAACAACGGTCACTACAGATTAGAGTGGTGATGGAGATAGCTGTCAGATTATCTCAGAAACCTCAATGCAATTCCAACACAAATGTTTCAAATGATTCAGTGTCTCACACAGTCTCGTTCTGAGCATCACAACCTTCAGGGAACTTCACTGAATGCTGGGTTATGTAAATAAAACAGAGCTTAGATGTATTAGGGGCAGCTGATTGTTAGGGATCCTCTGCTCATGTTAGGGAGCGAGAGCGCTGAAGTGTTGCTGCCCTCTGCTGGACTGTGCATTGTATTCAACTATCTAAAAGCATTTTGATTGTAAAGGGTGTCAAGAGTAAAAACGGTGTCTACTGATGCTGAAACAGCTTCCTGCTATGAAAAGAACAACTCAGTCTCCGGACGAGAAGATGTTTGACTCTCTGATCATGCAGTCACACTTTCCATCAGGATCTTTACTAACCAGTAACCTCGATCATTAACCGACAATCACCAAGCTTACTGAAATTAAATTGATGAAATCAATAAAAATAAAACTCAGACCATTCTATCACAGATGTAATAAGAAAAGACCCAAGAATACTTTTCATGACCATTAAAAAAATCTGGAGTTTGAAAATTTGAATGTTGCTTTGAATCACTCTCACCTGACGGAGGGGGGCGGGGCTTTATGGAAGACGCACACATGCTTTTTCTCTGAAAGTTTTCAGAGATGTTGACTGCAGAGTGAAGCTTTTATTGTGTTAACAGAGACTTTTTAACTCTGTGTTCAAAGGTCATATTATCCACAAACAGACAAAAAGTTTAAGTAAAAACTTTATTGACCACACGGAGACGCCATGGAGCCAATCAGTACACGCCAGCTGATCGATCGAAACATTACTGATTCAGTAATTGTGTCATCACACAGTTTGTCCTAGAGAGGGTGCCTGGGCTCTCTGTATGTGGAGGTTTTATATAAATATATATATATATATATTAAAATATCTGAAAACTACAAAATAAAAGCTCTAAAGAAACCTGCCAGTCCTAACATGGAGCTTCCTTCGTCCTCCTGAGCTTTAAAGTGGAAGACTGAATGTGCATTAAGAGCGGCGAGGTTGAGGCAGGAACCAACGCTTTGTTTTTTTTAAAGCGCAACCTTCATCTGTTCACAGCAAATGCCTCGGCTAGACGCTCGTCCTCCCACATAATCCGCAGGAAGTCCATCAAACACATGAACGTCGTGACCTTGCGTCTTCTGAAAGATTTCATCTGGATCAAGTGTGATTTCATTCAAGATAAATCTGGAGGAAATACAGGAGGCAGTGAAAGTCTGGCGTTTCCCAGCACCACTTGAACAGAGCGTCGAGATGGGAAACGGGAAATGGTTAAACCGGGGTCTCTGTGAGGTCAAAGGTGAGAAGGTTCAGGATTGAGCGACCTCCAGTTTGGCGTGTGACGGAGCTTCAATGATTTCTCCAACCTGGAAAAGATCCTGAAACACACACACAAAAAAAGCCTGTCATTCATTGACAGGTAGCAACGCCCCGTACTATCCATCTGTCTTAAATTTAAAGTTGTACTTTTTAAAAAAAAAAAAAAAAAAATCAATAATTTACACGAACAATTCACCAATGATTTGCAGAATAAAAGCATGACGGTTTAATGTCCCCAACACAAAAAAGTAATGTAAAAGTACTTTTCAGAGGTTTTTATGATGCTGCATTGCATCTTTTCTTTTCTATCATCTTTTTTTATTTGAAAGTTTTAACTGATCGATATAAAACTGTCCTGATCAAATAATGAGAAATATTCTGGTGTTATCACAGGAAACATTTTAGATCAAATAAACACTGAAGGTACTTTAAATAAAACAAAGTGATTTCCAGCTTCTCTAAAGTGAGAATTTGCTGCTTTTCGTCACTTTACAAGAAACCTTTTAGATAACTGATCGTTGAGGCCTTTATGGATGAACTGATAAGAGGAAGTCACAGATACCTTATCGTAGATGACTTTAACGATGAGCGAGCAGCTCGGACATGTCGCCACCTCCTCCCCGTTCTCCAGGTCCTCCTTCAAAATAAAAACAAATAAAATCTTCAGGTTTCTGTCGAGGTTTGAATGTTTTTGTGGATTATCCCCCTCTCTTCCCCAATTAGTCCACGAGTGACATGGTTAGCCGCATGTTCTCCTTAAATTGCTGGCTATCTGAGTGGTGTCCAAAAAACAATGTGGGCTTCAAAGATAACTGGGAAACTTTCTGAAGGAAACCTGGTCTTGTTAGGAGAGATGACATCCATCCCACTTTGGATGGAGCAGCTCTCATTTTGAGAATTCTGGCCAAATGTATTAATCCCCCCAAAATATGACTATCCAGAGTTGGGACCAGGAAGCAGAGTGGCAGTCTTACACGCCTCTCTGCAGCTTCTCTCCTCCTGTTACCTCCAAAAACCCATCTCCATAGAGACTGTGTCAGCTCCCAAACAAATGAAAAACAAGAAACCAGCAACAAACACCTTAAACATAAAAAATTACAAAGAAAGAACAATACAGTATCCACATCTGAACCAAAGAGTAAAACAGTGAAATGTGGATTATTAAATATTAGGTCTCTCTCCTCCAAGTCTCTGTTAGTACATGACTTAATAATTGATCAACAAATCGATTTACTCTGCCTTACAGAAACCTGGTTACAGCAGGATGATTATGTTAGTTTAAATGAATCAACACCCCCGAGTCATTCTAACTACCAGAAACCTCGAAGCACAGGCCGAGGGGGCAGTGTGGCAGCAATTTTTCACACCAGCCTATTAATCAACGAAAGACCAAGACAGACTTAATTCATTTGAAAGCCTGATGCTTAACCTTGTCCATCCAGGCTGTAAAACTCAGAAACCAGTCTTACTTGTTATCATATATCGTCCACCTGGGCCTTACACAGAGTTTCTCTCTGATTTCTCAGACTTTTTATCTGATTTAGTGCTCAGCTCAGATAAAGTAATTATTGTGGGTGATTTTAACATCCATGTAGATGCTAAAAATGACAGCCTCAACATCGCATTTAATCTGTTATTAGACTCAATTGGCTTCTCTCAAAATGTAAAAGAACCCACCCACCACTTTAATCACACTCTAGATCTTGTTTTAACATATGGCATAGAAACTGAACATTTAACAGTGTTTCCTGAAAACCCTCTGCTGTCTGATCATTTCCTGATAACATTTACATTTACAATAATTGATTACACAGCAGTGGGGAGTAGACTTTATCAAAGTAGATATCTTTCTGAAAGTGCTTTAACTAAGTTTAAGAATATAATCCACCCACTGTTATCATCTTCAATGCCCTGTACCAACATAGAGCAGAGCAGCTATCTGAATGCTACTCCAACAGGGCTCAAATGTTTTGTTAATAATTTTACCTCCTCACTACGTACGACTCTGGATACTGTAGCTCCTGTGAAAACTAAGGTCTCAAACCCGAAGTACCTGACTCTGTGGTATAATTCTCAAACACGTAGCCTAAAGCAGATAACTCGTACCCTTTGGAGAAAACGCATTACCTGATCAAACAATTGCAGGATTAAAAGTACCACAGGCCACCCGACACAAATGCTGCCTGTAAGAATAAACTCTCCCCTGAGAGCACCGCAGCAAAGCCACCAAGTCTGAGGAACAGAGTTCAGACAGACAAAGTGTAGGGACAGTGTAAAAACTGCAAGACACTGACTGCAGTCGCAAGTTTGGGATGCTTCGTGAATTACAAATAAAGAACTCGTCATGAAGTCGGACTTTCCTGGATGAATCTTTGGATGGTGCTGAGCAGGCAAACACTATTAAAACTGATAAAGTCTGAGTTTCTTCTTGCTTATTCTGAGTATCTGTTTCAGTTTTAGAGTGTTCAGGTATGCCAGATGCATCCATGCGTGCATTTCTTCCAAACTGTTTCTTTGTTTTATTGTTTCAAAAAGAAAAGAAAAAGAAACAGAGGTCATCTCCATCAGTATATGACATATCACTAAAAACACCCAAACTCCATTAGAAAAAGTCTAAATTTCCCTCCTGTACATCCGTGTATTCTACCTGCAAAGAAATTAGATATCCTTCAAATGTCAGATTTCAGCACAGAAGAGCCAACTCTTAGTCACTGAAGGCAGAGACCCACAAATAACCTGCAACTCACTGCAGTTTTAGGATTTCTTCAGCCTGCTAACATGAAGGAAGTCTTGATATGGTGAACTGTCATCTTGTTCCTGAATTTAAGAGAGCTAAAGTTCACTTCAGCTACAAGTTTCTACTATTTCAGAAAAAAAAAAACTACTTAAAATATCGTCTTTTCTACCTTAAACCATGTAAAATAAAGTTTCATGATGTCACAAATGACTGATAATTACTCAGTAGGCTTTGATTTGTTTAAACGTTTTTACTCTCTTAAATTTGAAGACTTTTAAATGGAGTTTGGTTCCGTTCACTGATGTCGAGTTTCACTGCTGAGAATAAAGTATGGTGCTGGTTTATTATTTTCTATTCTTGTGGGGGTTTTTTGTTTGTTTTTTTGCTGCTCTTAACTTTGTACTGTCCACTTTTTTGTCGTGACCAAACAAATTTCCCACGTGTGGGACTAATAAAAGTTTATCTTAGCTTAACACCAAACCAAACTTCAGTCAAATAATGAGAGATTTTACGTCCCACCTCTGCGGCAACTCCGAAAGGAAGGTTGAAATACTTTTTTTTTTTTTTAAACGGACATATATCAACCTGCCATCAAAAAATCCCTGCCGAAACCAGAACAAGACTATATCAATGAAGGGAGTGGGGAACTCTGTTATGTCCTCCGTGTAAATTACCCACTGTATGAACATGTAAAAACAGGAGATTTCAAACTGAAGTTTGGTTTGTAGCTGTTAGCCGTGAGCTGAACTTACTTTGGTGATGGCGAAGCGATCTCCGCAGGGACACGGGAAGTAATACGTCTCTGTATCCTCGTCGTATTCAAAGTCCTCGATCTCCACTTCGTCGTGAAACACCGACATTTTCCCCTAAACACACGCAAAGTCCACACAGAACAGCGCCAGATCCACCGGCAAAGCGTGCCTGCAGCGCGGTGTGATGACGTACACAACCTCTGACTCAGCGCTGTGACGCAACTCTCAAAACAATAACACAAACGCGGTCAATGTAAAATAAGGAAAAGTGAAAAATAAGAGCAGTAAAAGAACAATAGAATAAGTTATAGTGAAAATATTGAGTTTTAAAGAGCTAGAAATTTTTTTTTATTGTTTTTGCCCTTTTTTAACTACGACTGTAGCTTGTAGTTCCCACTCATGTCCACTACAAGGAGCCAATTTATCAGAAAACCCAGCTAATATAATTTCAACCATTGTACCTTTATATTCATAATAAATACATATGTAAAGAATAAATAGATACAACAAGTCAACCAGACATTTAATAATGATAATGATTAGAAGAAGAAGAAGAAGAAGAAGAAGACGACATTTAGATGATGCTGAGGATCAGTTTTAAAGGGCAAACTCCGGAAGCCTTTAGACTGTTTTTCAGTGGCGTTTGTTGTTGTGTGTGCTGGTGAGGCTCACCATTCAAAAATGTTTAAATTTGAGCCCAACAGAAACTCTGCTGACATGATTTCAGTGTGATTTAAGACCAAGGCTGAGATTGTCGAGGGTAGGCTGTGTGGCAGGCAGGATTCGGGTCCAAACTCAGTTTTCATTGATGGTAATTCGCAACAAACAACAAAAAACGTACACGGAGCAGAGCAGGAGGAAAACAAACACACAACCTGAAAATCAACAGATCACTAAGCAGCGTGACAGTGATGATGGATTGAAATGACCTGAAGATGATTTCATGAAAATGTTTTCATACTTTCTGGTGACACGGCTTGAGGTAGAAACACTGTCGACAAAAATAATTTTAATAAAGATTTCTTTATTAAAAAATGAAAATAAAAGCCAACAAATAAAAATTAAACCTCTCATATCATCACTGAAATCTCCGAACTGCTGCAAAATTAAATACAAAGGAAGATATTTTATATGTTTGGATCAGTGAAAAATTATTAAAATGACATTTTCCCCCAAAGGCCTCAAAAAGACTCAGAATCACCTCTGACTACAACAAAGGCCCAGCCCACAGCCTGTCGGTCCACAGGAAGCTCTCACTTCCTCCAATCAGAAACAAGCTGAGTGCTGAAACTTTCTCTGCACATGCTCAGTAGAGATGTGGCAGCAGAAGTTTGAACATAGAGCTGATAGTACAGGTATGAAAGTTGAAGATATTCAGTATTTTTTCTTCACCTGTTTTTAAAGTTTAAAAGACTGAAACCTCAGACTGACATTAATTTAATCTTCAGGTTTGGTTGAAATGATTTTTCTGTGATTTCTTGTTTTTATTTTTGTAATCTTCTGATTTCTGTGTTTGTTGAATTGTTGGATTCTTGTTTTGATTTGTTTTGTTTAGCTCTTGTGATGAGGACTCTGTGATTGCTGTTCTTGGTTCTTGTAGTGATGACTTTCAGTTTTTTCATCCTGTGTTTCTGGTTTCATGGTCTTGGTCTTCATGGTATTTTTATTATCGGTGGTAGTTTAGTTTCCTCTGTCTCAGTCTTCACGTGACAGGATGTGTTGTTTTGCTACAACATGGTGGTAAAAGCTACCCCGAAGGCCTGTGATGGGAGTTTTGTGATCCTTTATTTGAGATGGCTTTTAATCTCAGCGAATCGTTATGTTTGGAGCAGACGTTAATATCAGATTGAAACTTGCTAAATTGACACTTACATAAAGGCAAGTTGTATTTTTGCTTTTTTCAGAAGCTTTCTTGGATTACATTATATATTATATATATGATTATTTTCATTGGATTGTCTGCAGTCTGTAAGATGACATAGAATCAAAGCAGCCAACAAAAGATAACCCCCCAATTTTAATTAGAGCACAGACCATAAAAAAACATGTTGTTTTTTTTAAAATAATCAACATTTAGTAAGAATAAATTATTCCATTAATGAAAAATGACTGACCATTTGAAACCAGTTTATTCCCTTAAAAGACCAGTTCAGACCAATTAGACCAAATTTAGACCTAAAAAAGACATTAAAATTATGTTTGTTTGTTTGTTTTCCTTTACCATTATACATGTCTGTATATGTATATATATCTGCTGAACTCGAGTCTGATGTCAGACCAGAATGATCAGGAAGCAGGAATAGTTACTGCTTTTTCCACCTGGGTCACTGTAGTTTGTTACAAGGCCAGTGTAGACACTTTTACCAACATTAATCGCTTCAGATCAGTAAAACGAGCAGCTTGCAGAATAACACTAATGCTTAAAATGACAATAAAATCTTCATAAAATCTTCAATCTTCATACCTGCAGTCTGTTCCTGAACACGTGACTGTCCTGGAGGTTTATTGTTGATGTGATCATGACTGTGATTTTCAATTGACTCTGATGCAGTTATTTTGTTTATGTTCACATCAAAAATAATTTAATGCAGACCCTCTTAAAATCATCCCCAGGTCATGGGTCAGCTGCTTGTCATGACCTCATCCTTGTGTTTCTGCGAATCGGCCTGGCTGAAGAAAGGTACTGAACTGATCGGGACATGGCGGCTCTGAAGGTTGGTGTTGTGGCTGTGATGATAAAAATATGAAAACCCTGAAAACACAGAGCAGGAAAATAAAAGTTATTCCTTTCAGTCTGCTTCCTTATTCCTTATTCACCTTAATGTTAGGAGCTTCTTTTATTTTATATGTAGTCATATATATATATATATTATACATACACTTCAAATATCTGCTCGGTTTATCAACACATCACATATTTGTAAAAGTGCCTCCAACGTTTTCGGAGACATCTGTTACCCACGAGTTCGATAGCTAGCCGGGGTTCAAGGCTCACTAGAGCCGGCAAGAACATCGAACTCCCGGCACATCGTTTTCAAACCCACCGCGGTCTTTTGCTACTCAGGTTAAACATGATGTATAAGCCACTTAGATAAATTGAAAATGTTATTGTTTGGCTTTTTTCAGTGTTTTATTTGTTCCTGAGTTTGATTTTTCATTGACATTTCAATCCTGACAATGATGGATCAGATGAAAAATCAACATCAGTTCAATGTCTCCTTGCTATCTGGGATTTGTCGGCTGCATTCAGAGGAGTCTACCTTCGTCGCGTCGCTGTGACGTAATCGGCCTACTAATGCGGCCTCAGGAGGATGCAGCCCATGAATTTGGACACCCCTATGGTAAAGAATATACTCCAGTGTCCTGTTATATTTTAGATAGCAAGAAGCAGACGGCTGAGTTTATTAAACTCCACCGAGACAATCTGGAAATTTCATTAAAAATTTAATAAACTATCATCTGCTCTTATTATGCATGATCTGATTAGTCGACTAATCGCAAAAATAATCGGTGACTAGTTGACTATCAAAATAATCGTTTGTGGTGTGTGTGTGTGTGTGTGTGTGTGTGTGTGTCATATCAAAAATAATTATTTTTTGTTTGTTTTTTTTGTGTAAAGTTGCCCTGTCAATTATCATTAATATTTGATAAGTATTCATTTAAAGAGATGTTTATCAAAGTGCCTCACATATCATAACCCTCCATCCATCTCTTAGCCATCTCACATTGGTTTGTAGGTTATATTTCTACTTTGTACATGAAATTAGAGATTCAGTGAGATTTAACCAAAAACTCTGAGTTGAAGTTTTAAACTCAGAAGGTAGAGTCTTACCTGTGTGGTTGTGCAGAGGCAGAACAAAATGCTGAAGAACAGGTTCATTTTTCCTGAAGTGACGAGGACCAGATACCCAAAAACCCAGGACACACCCAGTAACACAGCCAGAGTGAAGCATTCAAGGAAACTCTTCCTGAAGCAGGACTTCCTGGTTGCTTTAATGGACACATAAACCAGCAGGATGATGTTGTAGATCAAGATCAGGCCGACTGGAAGGAGGAAACCCCAAAACAAAGGTTTCTCAAAGCTGAAGTGTTTGTTCTTATCCAGCGCTGCCAGCCAGCAACTTCAGTAACATGAAAAAGAATTATACAAATAATATGAATAAATAACTTTGTCTAACCTTTGGTAAAAACTAAGAAGAATTATAATACAGTTTGTAAAGATTAAAAAAAATAAATTAAACAAGCTGTACAGGCACATCGAAAAGAATCGTTGTATCAAATTGAATCTGTGAGTAGCATCATACAAAAACAACAACAACAACAACACTGTAATATTTTGTTCATTTTGAAGTACAGGTCAGTCTAAAGTAGCTAAATGTGGTTTGTGTGATTACCCACAATTCCTCCTGTCTGTATCCCAGAGGATTGTCCACCCTGTAGGTCACCCCCAGTGTGATGGCCACGAACAAGGCTGGCACTCCTAACATAATATTTCATTAATTGAGAGAGATTGAAGGGTTTTCAAGAATAAACAGCTTGTCAGATTTAAGTCCAAATCAGTTTAAGATGTGTGAACTGATTTTTCTGAATGTCTTACCCCATCCCAGAGCCATGCTCAGCAGAGTCCAGTGAGGTGGTAGACTGCGGCGCATTTTCAGAATCAGGATCTGAGTACCGTTCACGCTGTTCCACATGAAGGTGGTCATCAGGAGGAAGTGCAGCAGAGCCGCTACAGCCGTACACGAACCGCGGTCCGGTTCTACGTGTTCATCCGAGACCAGGAGGTCATTGGTCCGATCGTCAGTCTGCACCTCAATGTCAATTTGTCTGCTGGAGTTTTGGACTCCAGAGACAAAGGTGATGATGAAGGCCAGCAGGCTGAAGTAGATGCACAGCCGAGATTGCACTGATATCAGGTTGGTCTGCTCTTTGTTCTGAAAACTACAGATGAAAATGAAAAAGTTACACATCATAATATGAAGTCCTAAAGGAAAAAAGTAGAAGAATACAAATACATGTGAATGTAATTTTTAAAATGAGATAAAAATAAAAGAAAATAAAACCTATTAATTAATAAAAGGCTGAAAACAAGATTGTGATGTTGCAAAAATTAATTGGTATGTTTGTCTTACAAAGCAAAAACCTCTTTAAAATTATGACTTTTCTCAAAATATTAAATTGTATCATTATTATTATTATTATTATTATTATTATTATTATTATTATTATTATCTTTTTTCTCTGTTGTCTTTCATTTCTAAATATTGAATCTTTTAAAAAATATTATATATGGTGATATATATTTGTATATATATTAAAACACAATTTTTTTTTCAAGAATATTGCTGATAATATTGTTTGTACATGAGGTAATTTCAAAAGATCCAAGAATGGATCTATATGGAGCACCTTTATTAATGGGAAGGAGAAAAGAGCAAGAGAGTAATTACAATTTTCTCAATAACAATAAAATTAAATAAAGTAAACAAAGCACTGAGAAAAGAGCAGGGAAGTTAGTGAAATATCTAGATTTATGGCTCAGTTTTTGTCATACCAACTTTTTTGACCAATTTTGACTCGGTAGCTAACACTTCTGTTTGTAACATGTTTGCTGCATGTTAGTTGCAATCAAATACGTTTTAACCTGTTAGATAACTACACCTTTTTGTCAAATGACACATAAAAACGGAGGTGGGGTGGTCTAGTCTTACATTTCTTTAACGTTATAAATGATCGTCACAATCAAACCCAGAAAAGAAAGAGAGAGTCCCACGATGGAGATCGCACCCAGAGCTTCTGCATACTCGTAGTTCTCTCTGTATGACTGAAAGAAAGACATGATCAAAAGTTTCATTAAATATCTGTGATTTGCAATTGTTGATGACACAAGCCAAAGAATCAGCAAGCTGTGGCTTCATCTGTTGGCCTGCGGAGATGTGATACTCACCCAGAGAGCAGCAAAGTTGGTGGTGTGGTTACAGAAACATCTCATGAGTCCATCTGAAGTGTTTCCTTTAGAGCAGCCGCTGGTGCTCCAGTCCTTCTGACTGTAGTTCCAGAAAACGCAGGAGAAGTCATACAGAGACGTCCCATTGATCAGCTGAAACAGCAGTGCACAGACAGCCCTTTTATTTAGATTTAACATGTATTTTTTTGTGCAGTTTGTTTGCTTCTCTTTTGTTTTGTTAACACTATTGATATTTTTCTTACAGTATTTTTATTTGCTTTGAATCAGTTCTGATATTGTGTATTTGATATTAACATGACATCATTGTATTTTAACATACAGATTGTAAAAGGTGACACATCAACAACATATTTTTTTATAATAATATCCTGGCAAAGATTCTTCCACTTGATACAGAGCTACGGCATAAGAAGTAAACTTTTCTGGAGTCCCTACAACTTAAAGCAGCTATCCATTTAAATCCATTCCTCACACGAAAACAAGAAAACAAAACCCATTCTCAAAAATATACAGAACAATAGAGTGACTGGACAAGTTAGCTTTTGTGACCAATTTTACCCCATTAGCAGCAGGAGAAACTGCAGCTGCTCTAAAGATATTAAATTATAACCAGCAGACATCAATCATTAGATTTATATATGAATGAAGATATTGGATTTCTTACTCTTGGTCTGAACATCATCTCCACATGTTGTGGCACCACGTTGGGTTCCTGCCCTCTGACACTGGCTGACAGGACCCTGATGGTGGCCCGTCGCCTCATATAGAGTTTTGAACGAAAGAAATGATCGTTCTGATAGAGAACGAAACCCAGAGAGACGTTTGAGTCTGTCTGACGACTTCTGACATCTTCGCCTAACATGAGAGAAAGAAATCTACTGCTATGAGTAAGAACTTGTTAGAATTAGAAGATTTTCAGCTTTAAAAAGACTGACTCACCTGGTGGGAATCGTATGTAAATGAGGGCATCAGCTATGAAACTGTTTTCCACCACGACCTGTGTTGCATTTGTGTTCAGATGAATTCTGTTGGGCAAAAAATTCCCAGAAATCCCTGTAGTGACAAGATGACTGCATGTCAGTGAACACATCAAAAATGTACAAATTTACTGTCAGTTCTTCAATTTTAAAGTTCCAAAAGTTAAGATTACAAATTTCTTTACAACACTATTTTTTGAAAAAAACATCATTTCATTTTATTTTAACTGAGAAAGTAACTTGCTTCTAGTACCTCTTTCGAACTTTGAAATAGTCTCAAAGAATTGAACTTCTAATCCTGACGTTTAAAATATTTACCACTACTTTCCAAATCTTGACAAAATCATTTTATTGCTTTTTTTTTTCTCAGCAGAGCAATAAAGAACCACCAGCCAAGGACTTCAGCCATAAAAATATTCTTGGGAGCTGTCCCACGGAAGAGTTCAGATCATATTTATTCAATGGCAAATTAACTGGATCAAAGTGATACTAGTTGACAAAAGCAGACAGAATCTCAGGCAAGTTCTTAACTTCATCTTTAGTTTCAGAGGACTTCATCAAGTTTCTTTTTCATTGTTGTTTTCTGTGTTTTCAGTCTGAAAATACATTATTACATGCAAATTTAGATAGTGAGACCAAGTTATTCACATAATTAAGTTGAGTTCAGGTTATTATCCTCCCACAAGTTTTGAGGTCTTAAAACCATTTTGTGTTTTCAGTCATGATAAACATGAGTCCATCACACGTGTTGAAATACAGCAGTAAAAAGACTAAACAGTGAACAGGACACAGAGCACAACAACAGCAGCCAGTTTCAATGGTAAAACCATCAAAGGACACAAACAAAGATGCTTTATACAGAAGATAAGAAAACACCACAGCTGGACTTTACAGCCATCAACTGGGCCAACTTGTCAACCTTGAGAGTTCACTCAAGAGGTCAACTGCTGCAAGCTCAAGTGAAGTAGAAATCATAACCTGGTTAATAAACTACAAAGTAGAAGTCAACATGTTCAAATCTTTGCTTTTACAATATTTGATTATTGATTAAACCTGAAGGTATTTGCGTTAAAATGATTTACAATTTAATAAAAACCAGTCCACGGGATGATCACTGCTGTTCAACACAGTTTCTCACTGACCTCTGAGAGACGTGAACTGGACTCCGTGAGTGTCTGCAGCAGGGATCTGTGCCGACTGGACCACCAGGTTTGGCTGAACCACCTGAGATTGAGATGTATTTTGACTGAGGCTGAGGTTCACTGAGAGCTGGTCCAGAGTCACCGTCAGCCTGGACATTAAAAAACAAACAAACAAACAAAAAACAAATAATAATAAATTATTATATTATAAATAAACTAACAAACACAGAAACACAAAACATTGGTTGTCTTAGTCAGATTTGTAGTTTCTAATATTCAGTTGTACCAGTCCATTTATGGCTTACCACTAACCCTGAACTATAAGTCTCAGTTTAGAGCTTGAACTTTACCTTTATTACTTTCATCTCAAAAGTGAACTCACCTGATGAATACAGATATTTAAGGTCTAACAAGAGTGTTTACAATTGGCGGTCTGTATGGTTTGAATAATAATTAATTCAATTCCTGAATTAATTATCATTCATTTGTGAGTTGGATATTTTGTTTCTGAAACAGAACAACTTTGAAAACTGCTAATTCCTGTTAATATTCTAAAATGCACCACACTTCAGAGGAATTACAAAAAATATCCAATCAAACTAAGATGTTGAACATGGCAAACATCTGCTTAAAATCAGCCTTTTGCCAGTGTCACAGTGAGATATTTCTTTATACTGTAGCTGCTTAGACTGGTTGTTCATCTAATATAGAAAAAAGTCTGCGAATGAATTATCGGTGAATATGAGTTAAATCTGGTTCACAGAACTTTAAGGACATACTGTAGATACAGCTGATGTTAGCACTTTGGTCAAAGCTCCTTTGTATTTCAGTTTAACCTTATAGCGCTGCTAGCATGGCTGTAGTGTCATGATAAATATTTTAATGATCTTTCCTGTAGTGCCACCTTTACAGGAGTTCTTTACAGCAGTTTTAACAGTCTTACCTTCACTGCTGATGAGCTTATTTATTTGTTTATTTACGTATTTAGTTTACCCCAGAGTTGCGTTGTTTTCCTTGGTATCATCTGTTACAGTGGCGTTCAGCAGCTGACTGACTGTTGCTACTGCTGACACTCTGACACTCTGCACAGACACAAATATGAACTGAGATTAACATCTTACTTTCTTTTTTTTCTTAAGATTTGTTGAATGTTTGTACCTCTGTGGCGTTTGCAGACAGCAGCAGTGTGTTGACTATCTCAGCCGCTGCTGTAACATTTTCAGCCGTCAGCTCTTCTGCTTTGGATGTCAGAATCTGAGTGCTGGTCGCCAGTGTCTCTAAATCAGCTGGACTTGTGAGCTGAGGTAAGAAAGACATGATTTTACTCATCTGGTGCTTTACTGAATCTGGAATCCTCTGCATGTTACCTCAGAGCTGCATTTCTACAGGATCACCTCAAAGAGAAATACTCAAACTTCAGCCATATGACACTTTCAATCTTTCTATCTTCAGAAGGAAAAAAAACTGCTGTTCTTACATTTTTTTGTATGTCACTGAGCGTCAGGTCACACTGGAAGATCTGTGGAGGGCTGAAACCTGGTGATCCATTCATGGACAAACACCTGGCTGAAGCCTGAGGTTTACCAGCTGAGTGGAAATGGTGATAGAAACTGAAACATCAATACACGAGAGTCTACCTGATGGAGTGATGTTGGACTGAGGGGAAGATGTGGATGACTTACCACCACTCGTTCCTTCTTCACATTTGTCCTCAGAATATGCAAACCAGCCGATGGGTGTACGAGGGAACCTGAAGCCTCCTAACTGCCGCTCTTTGCAGAAGTTTTCTAGGAAAAGTTTGTTAAAAAAATAAACATATTTTTTTTGTTTGTTTTTTAGAATAGTAGGAATTTCTTTTTAATCACAAAAGAAAAATGACTTTTAAATAATGCATGCTGAACTTGATTTCAGGTTGTAGAAATCTTTACAGCTGGTACATTAGGCGTTTTGAGCAAATTATGGTTTTTAGTCTCTGGCATTCTCTTATTCTCTCTAATCTGAATGTTTTTGACCGATCATGTTTGAACAGACTCTAGTCGGTGAACCTTCTTACCTTTTGAGCATGTTACTCCTGTCCATTCATCAGGACAGATGCAGACACCGTTCTCTGGTTTCCCTCCGTTATCACATGTCAGAGCAGTGGTGGTAGGAGGGGTAAGCGTAGTTGGGGATATAGTGGTTGTAGTAGTATTAGCAGTAGTAATAGGTATAGTAGTTGAATTATAATGAGTAGTGTTTGCTGAAGGAATTGTTGTAGGATTAGGAGGTAAAGTACTGTTAGTGTATGGGCTCGTAGCATTAGTACCGATTGTAGTAGGAGTACTGTAAGTAGTAATATTTGCACCAGTAGTTGGGTAGAAAGTAGCAGTAGTGTTTGTGTAAGGAGTAGTTGTATTAGTATCACTTGTAATAGTAGTAACAGGAGAATAGTGAGTAGTATTCATTTGATCAGTCATGGGGTTGGAGGTAGTATCAGTTATCTGACTAACAGTCGTATCAGGCCTGGTCAAATCTGTGGTTGTAAGAACAGGACTGGAACTAGTGGGAGGAGTTTCTGGATATTCTGGTGTTTCCGGGTCAGTGGTTGGATCAGTATCTTGTGTTGTGGTACTCAAATTAGAAGTATTAGATGAAGTGGTATTGTTAGGAACTGTTGTTATAGTAGTGATATCCTCTGGAGTTACAGTAGTAATGCTTTGTTCAGTAGTTATATTTTGTGCAGTAGTAGAATCATCAGGAACATCAGTAGTAAGGAGTGCAGTAGCTGCAGTATCAGGGATGTCTGTTGAAGTTAACTCTGCTCCAGCTGTGAAGGAGGCTAAAGGAACAGGAACATTACAATGATCAGTTAGTTCATTAAAAGTGCTAACATGCTGATACTTAGCACGTACGCTATTTACTATACCTGATCTTAGTATGTCATCATTAGTGTTCTGAAGGTTACTTTTAAAATGTATTCCACTACAGATTACAGAATACATGCCCCAAAATGTATTTTGTAACGTATTCCGTTACGTTACTCAATGAGAGTAACGTATTCTGAATAATTTGGTATACTTAATATATTATCATGCTATTTACAACTACATGAATGTACTATTGTTGTGTGATTTATTACTATTACTGAAGGTTACTCACCATGCCAATACCAACTAGATTTTTAAATGTTAATATAAAATGAGTAACAGGAGGGTGGACATTAGGTAAGGCTGCACTTTTTTGCAGCGATCTCGTATAGAAAACTATTCCATGCGTATATAAAACGGGTCTGCGGCTCCGAACTGTAGTAAAGGGACCTCTGGCTAATACGTCGGGTTCCGTGTCGGGCTCGTAGCCGAAAACTAGCTTTACTTTGTTGTCTGGGTTTTTGCTAGCGAGAGACCGAGAGAGGCGTTGAAAGACTGCTCCTATGGAACTTACTGTTTCGGAGGAAAACACGAACACAGTGTACAGTCGATATTTACATGCTTCATACATGTTATGCCTGTAACACTCTGCCTATTGCCTTCATATTAAATAATTTTTTGAATAATGATTTTAAAAAATATTTCTTCACGTCATTATGCCGCAAGTAGAGGTGACATGGGCTGTGAGATTGAGACCCAGGCATTAGAGCCTCTTAATGTGTGTTTTGTTTGGGTTTCCACCGGTGTGGAATTTTGTTGGTGTGATTTGCACTTCAGGGCCACCGTAGAGGGCATAGCCTAACATATGAAACAGGAAAAGACCCATTTATTTCAACAAAGTAACTGTATTCTAAATACCACCTTTTTAAACGGTAACTGTAACGGAATACAGTTACTCATATTTTGTATTTGAAATACGTAACGGCGGTACATGTATTCTGTTATTCCCCAACACTGGTCATCATTAAAATTAAGCACAAAGCCCAGATCCAGATAGTATTTAAGGTACGGTTGATAAAGATGGACATCGGAACCCTGTTATCACAATCCATCCACCCAGTTTTGAAAAAAAAAAAAAAAAATTCCAACAAACTATGAACAAATGACTGATACTGTGATACTGTGGGAAAAAAATTGACATAAGAGGAAAACAATTATTACACAATACTGAAAGCCTCAAGATGCACCCATAGTATCAATTTAAAAATCCTAGGTAACATCTTTCTACAGTTGCTATGTTCACAAACTTTCCTGGTCGTCCAGTCAGCCATAACAACCATTATGACATATTAATGATAATAGCTGGAATAAAGCCTTCCCACTGAGTTCAGCTGAGACAGACTGTAGAATAGTTATGACTGCAACCTTGTGATAATGCAGCTGTGACTCTGACTTTACAGTTACGTCTGTGACAGTAACAGTGACTGTGACACACTGAACACACACAGTATAAACTGATGTCCATACACTGACCACAGCTTGAAGAACAGCAGCTGTCAGAGATCAATATTATTTCTGTATTACAGAAACAATAACAACACAGTAAAACGTCTCCAGACGGGAAGACAGTATCAGCAATGTAGCATCACTTTGTGTGTGGACAGAGTTTACTGTTCACATGGATCAGAAGAAATGTAAAACAAAAAACAAAAAAATGAATAAATACCTGACCTTCTTACTAGTTTATAATACTCATTAATTTTGTATCCATTAACAATGAACTTAGACATAACACATTATCAGTATTATTCTTTTACTTACACTTATATGAAATTGATGCTTGTATTATGTTTGAGAAGAGCAACAAGAAACAATAAATTTTATCCTAAGCTGTCTGTGTAACTTAATGAATCATACATATAAACTTTATTTGAACAGTCAAAATGAGAGAGTTATTGTGCAATTATGACCTCCTAACTCAACACACTAACGGCTCTAGAAGTGTCAGAAACCGAGAAGCTCAGTTTTTCTTACCCAGAGTGAAAACAAGCCAAATCCAGCTGTCCATGATGATGAGCAGCTGCAGACCAGGTTTCCTGAGTCGTCACAGTCCAGTTTGTTAAAAGTTTTAACAATCCTGTTGCTGTGGGAGTCTGTGTGAAAACACCCAGTTCTAGTGCTTCAAAAGGAGCCACCGATAAAATAATGATGAACATCAAAGCAGCTCAAAGGTTCATTTTAACTGTTGCAGGCATCTTTCCAATGCCAAAGTTTATGGTTTCTTTGTTTTATCTGACGTTTATTTCAGTTTATATTACTTGTTGGTTGCATTGTCTGTTTATTAATGCCGTCACAGCTGCTGGACTGGGGCCACAAATCGGATGTTTTGCGCATACTATTTGATAGGTTTGTAGCTTAAACCTATTCGCTGGAACGTTGAAGGCAATGTGATTACACAGCAAGCAAGACACGAGTAGGCAACATTCTTTATGTTTCACGTGCACGGGAGAGAACTGGACAGGCGCTGTTCCTTTGCTTGACCCCAGTTGCTCTCGTCCGCTCTCCCGTAACACTGCTCTTTTATTGTGGTTACATGAATATGCATAGGTTCATTAACATGTGACATCTTATATAGGTATGCATGTGAACAAAGAATACCCTGAGTGTGTGTGTGTGTGTATCTATATGTGTATGGGGTCAAGATGTGACCCCAGGAAGACTCCCCAAAGCTGGTGCCAGGAGTCTAGCGGTACATCTGAACAAAAGGCTCTTAGACTCAAACAGATATACGTGTGTTTGCTATACCATATATCAGCAAGAGAAGATACGACCTCTCCTAGGAGGTGTGTGATCTATGCCAGAACACTCTGAAGAGGAGTGAACGCACTCCCCTCTTCATGCTACACAGAGTTGTTACAGACCTCCTAGGATGAGACATTCTTTCAATCTACAAATGATTATATACTTCTAAGCATATATGAGTAAATATTTCTAAGCATAAATGACAATCACACTACAAATCTAACATTTCCCCCCTTTTGGCAATTATGCTAGAAAAGTCCCCAGTTAAGATCACCTCATGCCTGACAGTATCAATGCAGCCATTTTTATACTCAGCATATGTAAACGTACACAGGTTCACAAATGTATTAGCAGTTATCCAAGTTCTCACCCAATAGTAAACTGCATCCTATGAGCAAACAAATGAATTGTTAACAGTCAAAAGAGAAATTAACATTTTCAAGATCACTCCAGCTTGGTTGTGCTCCTCTGCGAGACATGTAAATCACACGTCTCTCTGCAGAGTGGTTTAAATTCTGCAGGGCGTCATGTCTCTTCCAGTTGTTTCCATCACTGTTCATAGAACCAGAGTGTATGTAGAATAGACATTCAAACATACCAGTTGAGTTTGCCGTTTGTCAACATGGGTCTCAGCTATTGTGAGAGCTGCAGACCTCTTCAGCACTCTAGTTTTATGGCCTCTACCAACCCCCATCACCTCACTTCAGGCCTCTGTCCTGTGGGGGATATATATGACTCCTCCATTGTCCATCCTCTACAGGAAAACCCTCTGTGGAAAGGGTGCTGGATCCAGTTATCTTACTGCTGTTATGGTCCCAGCAGTCTTCAGTGTGCCACCGTATGCACAGTACAGTGACACAGCATTAGGTGATGTTCATAGGAAACTGCTGTCATCACCACCATAGCTTCTGGCTCCTGTGCTTTTCACAGAATCATGATGCCATCCTTGAACTCTGCCTGCGTTGTCACTTTTGGAGCTTGGCACGCCCCTCATCCTTCAGGTGCCCGTCTGTTGTCCACAATCTCCTCTGTTGGCCTCTGGAAAGCCCCTTGGCACAGCTCTCATTCCAACGCAGCTTCGTGGTCCTTGCTGTGGCTGTGGAATCTGATCTCCCAATGGGCCCCAAACAGCTCGACCTCTGACCTCAACCACTGCCTGAACTGTCAGCTATGCCTGGAATGGGTTCTCGTTTCTCACTGGGCCTCTGAAGATTTCTCAGGAGATTCCTTTCAGCAATACTTTAACTGCTGCACCTGTATTTCCTTGCTAGGAGGAAAAACTCCTACTTGGAAAGCATGTCAATCATCATCAAACCACATTCTTTAGTTCAGTGAGCTTCATTTATGGACCATCAAAGCCTCATCTGAACACAGATGCACCACTTGCATAGGTTTAATACCTGTTGACTAACTGTTAATCACACAAAAATCATAAAAACATAGTCAACTCATCAAAACCAGATTCCTGTCTGAAAGAAAAAGGTTAGCTAGATCATGTCCCAGGCAACATCAGGGCATCTCCTCTGGAGCAGCACCATAACCCTGCAATAAAAGATGTTAGTGTGTTTTGCACAGTAAGTGTGCTTCACATCTGGCTCTGCCTGGAGCCATCATACACACCATCATGGCCTGGAAAACAAGATCTGGAAGTAAAATCAAACTCCACACTTATAAACAATTGTATCATTAGAGTAATAAAGCATCAACAGGACAAGTGTCATGTGCAGGTTTCTCAAATCAGTAGACTACAATTATTGGCATAATTCGCCCCAAACATGGATCATCCCATGTACTCAGTTAACAGTAATGTAATCGGTGACTTCCCTTAAGCAAAGTCACTCCATGTATTTAACACTAGGAGCTCAGTAGTGGCCAGCTAATGAGCCCCATATCAAACTATTCCACAAACACTGCATCTCTTAGTTGCTTTCTCATGTTACTTGTCCATCTCTGCTGAATCCTCTACATGCACTCTTAGAAAAACAAACATTAGCAACACACATGGATAATCCTGGTGGTCAGGCACAAATTGACAGGGTCCAGAGGTGCTATAAAAAGACCATAAAGACCATAGCTGTGGACAGAAGTGGCACTAGTTTCAACACAGGGAATGTTTTACATGTTATTCACATCGTCAAAGTAACCTTTAACATTTCCCCAACAACACAGTGTAACAGCATCACCAACTCATAACCTGTAAACACAGTTTTCTTCACACATGAACCCAGAAATCCTGTAGTAGAAAAACATCAACCAGCTGTCCTGGTATAAATCACATGATCAAATCACATGAAGAACTGTAATGCTATAGAAATGTTAGCACTCCGCAGGTGTATACACACTTTCTCACAGTCACCTCTGTGAGCAACACAAGGTAGTGAATAACACCCCTGGTAGATGCACAGACACAGAAAGTGACATTTAAAAGGTTAAATCGGTACAGCCAAAGCTCACGCAACCTCAAATGTTGCTGTCATCTTTCTGCTCCAAAAAGAGAAACACACATAGATTCATCTGCACCTTTGTCAGGTGGGGGTTAACTTCGCACAGTGATGTCAGTCAGTCTGTCAGCTTCTGTCCGCTTTTACCAGTCAGTCAGTTTTATTTTCTCTCACTCATTCATTCATTCATTCTTTCTCTGCTGACAGTGGAAATTATTGTCGCATTTTCACTTCCACTTCTCAGCAAAATGACGTCATTTCAAAAAGAAAAGAAGAACTTTATATTGGATTATCTCGCTTAATCCTTTTTTGGGTAGGGACCTATTTTCTAATTGTCCCATATAAGTGGCTTTCCCCAGAGCCCATTGTAATCTTTTGGAGAAACTCACTTGCAACAATTTTCTCGACGTGTCGTATAGCGCTTCTGTTCTAATCGTGCAGATCTGCTCCAAAGGAGATCATCAAACAAAACTTTCAGTGCACTGTGAAAGTATCAAAATAAAAAGGCCTCGTTAAGTCATGACACATGCTCCTCATCTCAGGAGGGTAAATCATACCATTAGCATGGTTTATCATACCATCATACTAATTGGCAGGCTCAACTTCACAACAAAAGAAAAATCATCAGCTAGATTAATTCAAAACCAACCCAACCATTAGCCGCACAACACACAACATAAGCCTCATGTCTCATTAGCTATGAATTTTAATCCTCAGGACTGTACTTTTTACTCATTTAGGCCACAGATTTTATTTAGTTTTCCTTTTTTCCCCTTCATCATAAAACATGTGACATGTTGTCATGCATTTCACAAAAGAAGTTTGTTATGTATTCAGAGTTTGGTATCTGGGTGCAGGATTCACTCGCACATCACAACAGGAAACTCAGTGTTTTAGAGTCTCCATTCCAACACATCCCATTCACTCGTGCTAGAATTCAGTCACCTTTCATTAATCTAAGAACCATCAACTAATTTGCATATCAGCCATTAATCCACTAAGATGACAGGACAACAGAAATGCATGTTCAAAATATTATCTCAAAAATAGAATTTCCCTCATACAGTAAATTACTTGTGCTGCATCAGTCAGGCAGAAAGCATCTCCCAATTTACTATATTAACAACTAAATTTATTGTGTGATCACTGGTTGGTCAAACCAGAATCTTTTTTCTTTTTTTTCCACAAAAATTAAACTGTTTTCCTGCAACCTAGAGAGTTAACTGTCAGCATTGGATAAAGTCAGCATTTGATAACAAGTGTCTGCTAAATTGACACTATTTTAACACTGATGAGATAACAAGCTGATTTTCATTGCATGTGTGTTTGTGTTATTAGGCAGGTTTAATCAATGTCTCTGGAGCTGCATCTCCAGCAGGGCATGTTCTTAGAGCTGCCTTTCCTACACACTTCTCTGCTATTCATTGATCCTTTCTTAACCAATGTGCTGTGAGTCCACTGGTCTTTGCATCACACGAGGTGACTTGGACCAGACGATAACCAGACTCACATGCTTAAGATGTTGTCTAATCTTCATGAGCTCTCTTGTTTGTGTTAGTAGGGTTAATGCATATTCTGCTTGTGTGTGTGATTTTGTATATGTTTCTTTTTGCAGTGGTTCAGATTCCTTCACAATTTTCCACTTAAGCAGTCAGTTTTCTTTTCCCCAGGTTTGCTAACCCAAATTTTGATTTCCCACATTAAACAACAGCATTCCTCTGTGTCCTTACTTACTGCTCTCACCCTGTTGTCCTCTCCCACTTCAACAGTCCAACAGCTGGCAGTTCTCCTTCAGCTTTGTCCTGTGTTCCACTGTCTCTTCTTGCCATTTTACTCCGAAAGTGTCAAATGTCAAACTCCAACAGTCTCCTCAGTTCTCCTCAAACGTCCTTTTCACAAGCACAGTGACTTTGCAGCTTGTTGGAAACACAGTGTCATTCATCCAATCAGTCAGGATGATGGTTTGCTCTTCTTCTCCGATGCTGTTTGTCCACACTGCTGCTGCTTGCTGGGTCTCTTTGCTCAGGACTTGCTGTTGTCTCTGTATCTGCCATATATTGCTCTTGGAACTGCATTCCTTGTCTTCAGGGAGGAGTGAGAGCTCGCTTGTGAGGTTGAGGGACACATGGAGCTGTACATAAGTTAGCCAAAAATTGGCCTGAACATTTCCAATGGTCTTAAACTATAACTTTATTCCGACCGCTGCATATGGGAAATTGGTCCAGGTCTGCTTTAATCTGAAAGTGACAAAACTAAGACATTTTCATTATTATTATCACTGCTTAACCAACACACAGAACTCTCCTTTCTTAAAAGCAGAAAATTAGATTGTAGTTGTTCTTGGCTAATAAACACAAAACCTTTTTCCTATTATTTTTCATCTACAATGTAGATTTTGTCTCTTTTTTACTCTTTTTTTCTTTACACTAGCTGGTGACCTGCAGAATCACCGCTCTCACAATTTGTGACAATTACATTTACACAGCGCGCACACACACTGCGACGTCAGGCACATTCACACTCACTTTTTCATCTGCATAAATAAATCATATGGCTGATGATATGTGCCATGGTGATCCATAAGTATGATCACAAGTTTATTTAATTATTTTTCAACCCAACAAAGCAAATAAACAAAAACATGATGCTGATGCTATGAACACTCTACACATATGAATCAAGATCCAGGAAAACTGCTGCGCATCTGAAAGAAGAAGCTGAACTCACGGATACGCTACATACTCGAGTTATCATAGTTCTCTTCCCCTTTCTTTGATGAGTTCTCAGCCAGCTCCTGATCTGATAATGTGTAGCTTGCTCATCAGCCCAGAAGAGACCGCAACGCAACCTCACACAGTGGTTGCGTGCTTTGCCCACAGTGGCAAAGACTTGCATTTTCATATTCAACTCAGCTTCTCCATCATGTAGTTTTCAGCTGTTTCACACAGGGTTCAGCATAATAGTTGTTTTCACAGGCATGCTCTACATCTCAACAATGGCTCATATTAGGATGACAGTTTTCAAACAGGTCAAGTGCCTCTATGCACGTAATGAGGTAAAATATTTGCCTATTTTACTTTATCTCATATGTCATTGTACTGAATTTGAGCAACCTTAAGCTTAATGCAGATTACTTTTAACAACTGGTTAAAGTAATGGTCTGGAGCACAGGCCATTGTTGATCAGGGCAATCTAAAGAACCATCTAAACATTTTGTGTCAGCACAGGGTGGGGGAAAGCCATTCACCAGAGCATAGCTTAACTGCTGCTGATGTGGGCTGGCCTTCTCCACACGCTCTTCAAGGCTGCTGTTTTCCTGAAAACTTAAACTCTTCCATTTATAAGCCTGCGATTAACCGCACGGCTCAGGTCCGCGTGAAACCCGCGCAACCGTGCTCGCGTGAACCCGCGCAGCTAAGGAGCCGTCACTCTTTTTTTCTTTTATAAATACTGTGCGCTCCCAGGAGTGAAGTCCAACATAAACGTCTGTCACGCTCGGACGCACTCTTGGTTGCTTAGGAACCCATGATAACAACAACAACCGTGTCACAGACCATGCCTGCTCCGCAGCATTCACACAAACACATCCACCCAACAGCACAAAATAGGCCTACTCCGGACCCACACCGGACCGCTCGGGACACCAACCCAGGTCTGGGACACTAACCCAGTCAACTCTTCCAACTTACTCGGCGTTGCTTAGCGTGTAATATCAGCCTCGGATCCCGCCGATCGTCATTCGTCGGGGAGAGAAAACAGACAGCTAATCCACCAGCCCGATGACAAATTCTCACGTCTCGCTGACGTCAGGGTTCTCTCCTCGGTGAATGCCGACTCCAGGGATCCGGCTCGAAGGACCAATTAATGATAGGTTTGTAGCTTGAACCTATTCGCTGGAACGTTGAAGGCAATGTGATTACACAGCAAGCAAGACACGAGTAGGCAACATTCTTTATGTTTCACGTGCACGGGAGAGAACTGGACAGGCGCCGTTCCTTCGCTTGACCCCAGTTGCTCTCGTCCGCTCTCCCGTAACACTGCTCTTTTATTGTGGTTACATGAATATGCATAGGTTCATTAACATGTGACATCTTATATAGGTATGCATGTGAACAAAGAATACCCTGAGTGTGTGTGTGTGTGTGTGTGTATCTATGTGTGTATGGGGTCAAGATGTAACCCCAGGAAGACTCCCCAAAGCTGGTGCCAGGAGTCTAGCGGTACATCTGAACAAAAGGCTCTTAGACTCAAACAGATATACGTGTGTTTGCTATACCATATATCAGCAAGAGAAGATACGACCTCTCCTAGGAGGTGTGTGATCTATGCCAGAACACTCTGAAGAGGAGTGAACGCACTCCCCTCTTCATGCTACACAGAGTTGTTACAGACCTCCTAGGATGAGACATTCTTTCAATCTACAAATGATTATATACTTCTAAGCATATATGAGTAAATATTTCTAAGCATAAATGACAATCACACTACAAATCTAACACTATTAATATAGCTGCTCAGAAAGGAATGGCAGTGCAGAAGGTTTCCCATCTCCTGGCAAAGATGAGACGAATTGTCTCCTTCTTTCACAGAAGCACAACAGGATGCAATGTGTTAAAGAAAAAACAGCAACTGCTGCAGCTTAGTGAAAAAAAACTGATTCAAGATGTTCCAACTAGGTGGAACTCCTCTCATGATATGATGGAAAGATACCTTGAACAGCAAGCTGCAGTGTATGCTGCTATGGCTGACAGTACTGTGAAGAAGAGTATGAAGAACATTCAGAATCTAACTCAGGAAGAACATGCACTGGCTGAAAATCTTGTTACAGTCATGAAAACCCTAAAAACTGTGACAGTCATGATGTGTGAAGCATCATCTCCAACAGCATCCATGATCCTGCCACTTAAAATAAACATCCTGAACTCTATGGCGCAGTCTGATGATGACAGCCCAGCAGTGAGAGATGTAAAAAAAAAAAAAAACCATCAGGGAGGACCTGGAGCAGAGATACGCTGATCCTGCCCTTCAGAAACAAGTGCATAGCTTTAGATCCTCGATTCAAGTCCCTGCGACACTTGGATGATGTCACTCAGCTGAGAGTCTATGGAGCACTCACCACAGAGCTTGTCCTGAGCATTGAACAAGTAGGTATTCTTTTTTTATTTTTGAAATTTTATTTTGCTAGTGCTTGATTTATAAATATTATTTAAACAAATACAATTAACAGTTTGGTTGTTTATATTTCCTCAGGACCAAGCCGCAGGCACCACAGAAACTGCGACCTCCACAGAGACTCAAGCAGCAAACTCTTCAGATTCACCGTCAGCATCTCCACCAGAGAAAAAGTCGGCCATGAAGGAGTTGTTTGGAGAACTGTTCATGGCACAGAAGCCAAAGACCAGGTCTGCAGCCGAAGTGGCAGAGGAGGAAATTAACTTGTACAGGTTAGCAGACTGCATTCCCACAGATGGTAACCCACTGAGATGGTGGAAGGAACATCACAGCTTGTACCCTCATCTTTCCAAGTTGGCACAGTGTTACTTGGTTGTACCTGGAACCTCTGTCCAAAGTGAGAGGGTGTTTTCCACAGCAGGTGACATTGTCACAGCAAGCAGATCTGTACTGTCAGCAGAACATGTGGACATCCTAATTTTTCTGAAGAAGAACATGGAAATTGAGTAAACTATGTTTTGGTTTGTATTTAACAGGACCTTTTATTCAAATTATTTATGCTGTATATGCAGCTAAGTGCTAGCACTCCAGAAGATGAGTGTTAGGGGAGGTCCATTAAAGAGTGATTCATTTTATGGGTACCTGATTTGTTATATATGCTAGGGTATAGAATAGCTTTAATTTGTATTTATTTTATTTATTTTTTATTCCTTACATGGTGCTTCTTTTTTTTTTTGCACAACAGAAAATATGTGAAGTATAGCTTTACCAGATTTAAGTTTTCATGTGTTTTCTGTACACCACAGAACATGGTTCTAAAACAATTTTCATGTCAGGGATTGGGTGTGTTTGTTTTATATTCTGCCAAGAATAGAAAATACAGTCAGGGATTCCCAAACAATGCAGAACTGTATGGTGTTGATACCTTGTTTATAGAACATTTCAAAAATTTAAAAATATATTTAGGAAGGCATTTCTGTGCAATACATATTTTTATTTAAGTTGTTTTTGTTGTATATGCAGCTAAGTGCTAGCACTCCAGAAGATGAGTGTGAGGTGAGGTCCATCAGAGAGTGGTTCATTTTATGGGGACCTGATAAGTTCAATATGCTCCTGAGAATTTACCCCAGAAGAAGTGTATAGCATAGCTTTTATTTTGGAAAAGGACATTTGTCTGTAATAAACTAGTTTCCAAACTCTTTTATTCTTGTATTATTTTGGTGTTTCAGCAACATTTAATTTAAAAACTGTATTTTTGAGTTAAAAGAAATATTTATAATCTTAATAAATTACAAATTAAAAAAGGCATGAACATTTTTTTGTATCGAAAAAATATCAAACCGTGACACCAAAGTATCGAACCGAACCGAACCGTCAATTTTGTGTATCGTTGCACCCCTAATATATACATATATACACATTTGCATCAGTGCTGGTCATGAAAATCAAAATTCCATTCAAATTCAGAATTTAATTTGAATGGATTACTACAGAAATTAGCAATAAAGTTTGATTTTTTTCAGCATATGAATTATGAAACCTAATATTTTTTTAATCACCATTGCAGGTCAGTACCAGTAACTTGTAACAATGATTTATTTTTACTTCATTTTATTTATTTATTTATTTATTTATTTATTTATTTATTTATTTATTTTTTGGATGAATGGCCAAAATTAAAATCAGTCATGATGTGTTAGTGGCCAGAAAGGCAATTTAATGACCAAATAACGACTGAAGCGACCACAAAAATGATCAAAATTTATATTTCAGTGTGTGTGCTTCTGTGTGCATCCTCAATAGCATCAAGATGTTCTAACCACAGTAGAGTTGTTTTTGTAGGCACACTTTCTACACCTGGTGCAAGGGGCTGCTGTTCCAATCTTGGAGGTGCGCCTTTTGCACCTTCCTCTCATTTTGTTGTTGGGGTGTGGGTCACACTCTGGTTCAGACTGCTGTATCTTGAGATCTCTAGATACAGTAGTCTGTATGGCAGAAGTGGCTGAGAATCGGGGACAAGGCCGTCTTGCAATTGTTGAGGTCACCAGCATGTGCCCCAGCACTTCCGGGATCACTCTTCATTTGTAGGTTGTAGAGGACTCCCCCACTTCTGTGAAATTGTTTCTGATGGGACAAAGGCGTTGCATCCAAAGACATCCAGGAGATTGGAGAAAAGAGCCAGCAGCGATCAGTTAGTTTTCCTTCAACAACTCAAGTTGCCAACATCCTCTCTAAGTTATTCAAGCTGTATTTTTGCGTACTGTAGTCTAGGATTGCTTCTTGCTTCCAGGCTTCCTCTATTCCCTATCACACACAGGGAACTGCTGGTTCCCTGTGTGTTGTGGTCAAAAGAAGCACATTCCTCCATTGCTTTGGCATTTGGGATATCGCTGTGGTAGTTTTGGTGAAACCAAAGACAGGCAACAAAATATTCCTCTGTTGCAACTGAAGGAGCTGGGGAGGAAGCTCTGGGTTGTTTCCCCTGTGCCAGTTTTCATCTGAGGAGTTCCTCTGCCAAGGTGACCGAAGTAAAGACGTTGTCCTCGGAGCTCCTCTGTCAGTTTGAGTCTGAACCCCTTTCCCTTTTTTACTTCCAGAGAGCTTCCAGTGTTGTCATCCCCACATGTTATGTATTGCTTTATTCTGATGTAGGCTCACATTTCCACTTCATCTATACTCCTCCAATCCTCACACCTTCACCTCCCATGCAGGTTTGTAAGGGTGCACAGCAGCTAAAAGATCTCCTTTGTCATTAAAAAGTTAAAAGTAGATCTCAGGCTGCTAATGAAGGGAACTGCATAAAGGATGAGCCCTGGTTTGATACCAGTGGGTACTGGATTGTAGAGCAGTCTCTCTTCAGTAGTGGGACTCACATGGTTTTCCCTTCATGAGGGATCCACTCAGACGTCGGCTCCTCGTTCTCAGAAAATGCTTCTATGTTCTTTTCCATCAGCTGCTTGGCCTCCACCTCCATGCCCCCCAACCCCAATCCCCATCAAAGAAGAGGATTCAGGCACTGGCTGGTACTCATCATCAGTGGTGATACAATCAGCCTCTTTGGAGATTGTTCCCTCATCTTCTGGAGAGGACGTTTCTTCATCTTGGGCAGATGTCTTTTCTTCAAGGGCAGAGGACTGCTTGCTGTCCTTGCTCTGTGACCAGATCATACAAAAAGTGCTTGAAGCAGTGATGACCTTCTTGCCATATTGCCAGAATAAATGATCCGGAAGCTGTTAGGCTTACTTACAGAAGTAGCACTGTCTGCACCTGCATAAACTCCAGGCCACACTGCAGGTGCAGGTTTGAACTCTGCAAAATGTCCTGTGATTAAGTTTTGGGGGGTTTTTGGCTTTTTGAGTGTTCATATTTTGGGTATGGTCTCTTTTTATGAAAAATACATCAGTAAAAGGGCTTTTAGCATGTGCTTCAAAGCGAAATTTGACTGGGAACCTCAAAGCCCAATAGCCTGCATGAACAGAAATTCACTGCAGCCCATGTAATGTTTGATGCATCATAATTCATTCCAGTCTATCTTGCAAATACATGTTTGTGCTACAATGTCATGCAGAAACACAAACTATTAGATCCTTAAGATCAAACCTATGTCAAAATTGTGTCATTCTCTTGGTCCATTCGAGTGTGTTAAGCCATCAGTTTCCTTATTGGAAACTAAGAATATTACATGAAATTGCTTGTTTGGCCAAAAATGGGTAAATGATGTTATTTGGTAAAAAACATTAAAAACTACAATTTTCATGTGTCGAGTCTAGAATGAAAGCAATTTTACCTAAATTGCATGATTTAGTACTGTCAATAACAAGGAATCAAAAAAGGTGGTTATAATGGGTTTCAACTGGCCAAAAATAGCCACAATAGAGCCAAGAGGAACAATTTGATGTATAGTATATATTATTGATATATTTAAGAAGCTGAAGTTAAGAATTAACCCTAGAACACTATCGCCATAAATAGTAACACAATCACTAATGCCAGGTGATTTTTACCCGATATAATATAACCAATAAAAAGTAATCAAATATATCAAAATATGACAACACATGACAAATTAGAGTGGTCTTCTTTTACTTCCAACTGTGCCATGTCTAACAAAATGAAAAAAAACCCTCCTAAAACAAAATAATGACTCTGGAAAGCTGGTCTTTGGTCCACCTATTCCTGGGAAATTTGAGACTTCCCTGGTGAAGGCACAGGCTCCTCGACACGCAAACAGCTGCAGGAGAGAGAAATCATGTAAATGTATTTGCTTGGGTGTAAATCACCCGGCGATAGTGTTCTAGGGTTAAAAAAATCTAGACCCTTTGGAAGTTTCATTCCATTTGCATTAACACAGCAAAAATGGTTGAAAAAAGAAAAGTGAAGTGGCCACAAATGGCCACCATAGAGCCCAGAGGGTTAAGTACTTGAACTTGTAGCTAAACATTTTGATCCAGATAACTGAGATCAAGGCCCTGAAGATTACTTCAGTGAACTAGACCACACTCTAGTGGAGTTGCCACATCCATCCAAAGAATGAAAGCTAAAGTTGTTTCACAACTTGAGTCACAGCCTTCAAGAATCAGACATGACTACTGTGGGCTGCACCGAGCACTAAGAGAAGAATCCTATTGTCATGCTGATAAGACCACATCAGTGGTTTCAGCACTCCAGTTAAAACTCTGCTCTCTTCTGCTGAGTGCAGTTCAAAGTCCAATGTTTACAATTGAGTCATTAAATCAACCTGCCGTTCTTTGTTCAGCTGAGACACCTGAGTTAGAAAACACACAAACACTGCAGATTTTCTTTTACTCGTGAGGGCAGCCATGAAACACAGGATCTGCGTCTCATGACTGTCTGCGTCCTTTATTTATACAAGATGTTTCTGTGTGTCTGTGTGTCTGTGTCTGTGTACAAAGGTAACAACGTCATTCAGAGCAGCGGGTTTTTCCCCTTCTCTAACAACCTTACATTCAAGGCCAGACAACACGGTTAAGGTCACTGGTGGACGTTGTTACAAAGGTCGCTTGCACGCTGTACTATCTGAGTGACGAAGGCAGACTGCGGAAAACGGCGAACGCGTTTGGATTAGCCCGACAAACCGTGTCTAAAATAATCAGAGAAGTGTGCAGGGCTATCACGTTTCACCTGGGACCAAAGTATGTTTCTCTGCCACTCACCGAAAGTGAGGTAAAGACACTTGTGACAAACTTCTATGCAACACATGGCATGCCGTAGTGTCTAGGAGCTATTGACTGTACGCATATTGAAATAAAACAACCTTCAGCAAACTCCACAGATTACATTAACAGGAAAGGCAAATACTCACTTAATGTACAGGCTACCTGTGATTACAAATACACATTCATGGACGTAGTTATTAAGTGGCCAGGGAGCATTCATGATGCCCGCATATTTGCTAATTCTAACATCAGTGCCTACATAAGACACGGCAAGATTCCTTCTTGTCCAAAAGTAATCGTGGAGGCAGAAGATCCTGTTCCTGTTTTTCTCCTCGGTGATCCAGCATACCCCCTGATGCCCTTTGTGATGAAAGAGTTTGCTAATGGAGGAGCTACTCATCAGGAACAGTATTTCGGGTTGTCATTGTGTAAATGCAGAATGGTGATTGAGTGTGCCTTTGGACGTTTAAAAGGCTGATTTGGAGCACTACGGAGGGCGATGGACATCAATCTGGATGACCTTCCTTTTGTCATCAATGTCTGTTTTGTTTTGCATAACTTTTGTGAAGCTAACAGGGACCTCATTCCTGACCAAACTGTTGCCGCAGCTGTCCAGTATGACAGAGACTTCCAGCCACCAACACAGCACCACAATATACGAACAGAATGCACTGAAACTGAGGGAAGACGAGTGAGAAATGTGCTTACCAAGTTTCTGGACCCCTGAATGCTCCTGTATTGTTGGGGGTTTTTTTTGTTTTTTGTGTGTTTTTTTTTTCAGAAGATAATGCCACCAAATGCTGTTCTTCATTCACAATGTCATTTTTTTTTAAGACTTGTTATGGAAAGTCTCAGCATAGTAAAGACTTGTAACTGTGATAATACAATACACACATTATATACTCAAGTCAAAAATTTGTGTGCAAAATGTTGTTAGGGTGGCATTGAGCATGTGTGATTAACCTTTACTTCCTGATTGTTCTATGTACAGTTTGCTGTGAACATGAAACTATAGCTGTTTATGCAACTGGAAATTTTCAATTCAGTCCTGTAACAACCGCATCCTAACTGTGTGAAGAAATACACAGAATAACATATTAAACTGTATTTGGTTAACAGTCATTCGTCATTTATTGTTAACTATATCACTGATGGACATCACCATATAAGTTAAGATAAGATAAGATAAGATAAGATAAGATAATCTTTATTAGTCCCACACGTGGGAAATTTGTTTTGTCACAGCAGGAAGTGGACAGTGCAAAAGTTATATAGCAAAATTAGAATACAATAAGAATAAAATACTGTACACAACTGTAAAGAATAGAATAAAATAAAATACTATATACAGTAGAATAAATAGAATAAAATATAAAATAGGATAAAAATAAAATGCAAATGCTTTATAGAACTGAGTAAAAATACAACTATGTCAGAAAAAAAACTATTGCACTTTGTATTATTGCATATGTGTGGATGAGTGTGTTTGATCAGTTGAAGTCTTTGTTGTGGAGTCTGACAGCAGTGGGGAGGAAAGACCTGCGAAATCTCTCCGTCCCACACCGTGGGTGCCGCAGTCTCCCACTGAAGGAGCTGCTCAGTGCTGTCAGAGTCTCCTGCATAGGGTGGGAGATGTTGTCCAACAGAGATGACAGCTTAGCCACCATTCTCCTGTCACTCACCACCTCCACTGGGTCCAGAGGGCATCCTAGAACAGAGCTGGCCCTTCTAATCAGCCTGTTCAGTCTCTTCCTGTCCCTGGCAGAGATGTTGCCACCCCAGCAGACCACACCGTAAAAGATGGCTGAGGCCACCACAGAGTCATAGAAGGTCTTCAGGAGGGGGCCCTCCACCCCAAACGACCTGAGTCTCCGCAGCAGGTACAGCCTGCTCTGCCCTTTCCTGTAGGGGGCGTCTGAATTATGAGTCCAGTCCAGTTTGTTTTTCAGATGAACACCAAGGTACCTGTAGCTGTCCACAGCCTCAATGTCCATACCTTGGATGTTCAGTGGTTGCAGTGGAGGATGTTTGTGCCTGCGGAAGTCTACCACCAGCTCCTTGGTTTTACTGGCATTGATCTGGAGGTAGTTCAGCTGGCACCAGTCCACAGAGTCTTGAGTCAGTCCTCTGTACTCCTTGTCGTCCCCATCAGTGATGAGGCCGACTATTGCAGAGTCATCAGAGAACTTCTGCAGGAAGCACTGGGTGGAGTTGTGGGAGAAGTCTGCAGTGTAGATGGTGAAGAGGAACGGAGCCAGAACCGTTCCCTGTGGGGCCCCCGTACTGCAGACGACCCTGTCCGACACACAGCCCTGAGTCCTCACATACTGTGGTCGGTCGGTGAGGTAGTCCAAAATCCAGGTAGTGAGGTGATGGTCCACTCCAGAGTTCTCCAGCTTGTCCTTCAGAACCGAGGGAAGAATAGTGTTGAAGGCACTGGAGAAATCAAAGAACATGATTCTCACAGTGCTCCCAGCGGTCTCCAGGTGAGCAAGGGAACGATGTAGGAGGTGAATGACGGCATCATCCGCTCCAATGTCAGGCTGGTAGGCAAACTGAAGTGGGTCCAGTGATGAGCTCACCAGGTGCCGAAGCTGAGCCAAGACCAACCGCTCCAGGGTCTTCATCAGGTGGGATGTCAGAGCCACCGGCCTGTAGCTGTTGAGGTCCTTGGGGCGTGAAGTCTTTGGCACTGGTACAACACAGGAGGTTTTCCAGAGCTGTGGGACTCTCCCCAGCCTCATGCTCAGGTTGAAGAGGTGCTCCATCACACCACACAGTTGGTCCGCGCAGGACCTGACGACCCTCGAGCTGATGCCATCTGGACCCGCTGCCTTCTTGGCCTCCTCAGTTCTCTCCTAACCTGGGTGGTTGAGAGACACAGGCTGGAGCCTTGTGTTGAGTGTGTATTGGATGCTGTTGTTGGGCGTTGGGAGGAGTGAGCAGGGTGAATAGAGGAGGTGTGAAGTGTCTGAGGTGGAACAGCAGCAGTGGGGGTGGGTGAGTCTGCAGCCGATGTTGGAGACTGCCTAATGGCTGAATCAAAGCTGTTGAAGAAATGATTCAGTTCATTTGCCCACCTCACATCCCTCCCAGGCAGAGAGTTCTGATGTTTGTGGCCTGAGATGGTTCTGAGGCCTCTCCAGACTTCACCAACGTTGTTTTGCTGAAGCTGGTTCTCCATCTTCTGCCTGTAGCTGTCCTTCCCATTCCTTATCAGTCCCCTCAACTCTCTATGCACCCTTTTCAACTCCTCTTTGTCTTTGGATTTGAAGGCCCTCCTCTTCTGCTTGAGGACAGCTTTAATTTCTGGGGTAATCCAAGGTTTGTTGTTGGAGAAACACTGTACACTCCTGGTAGGTACGGTGTTATCCACACAGAAATTAATATAGTCAGTAATGCATGTAGTAAGGCTGTCGATGTCCTCTCCGTGGTCGTCACAAAGGTTTCATTTGTAAGATGTAGTCATGCTCAAACAGATATGTAGGCAGCTAAGGCCAAAAGAAAAAGCCTCCTGTTGGTTAAAAAAAATGTAAATTCAAATCATTTTTTTCCAAATTAGTGTTAGTTATTAGTTAAGTTAATTAGTTAAAATACATCTTTATTTGTTCAGCTTGTAAATAGTGTACATTAGTGTTCTCTTTTTGTATATTTGCTTGTGTGCTCACGGTTGTATAGGTTGAATCCAATGTTAAATGTTATTGTAAGTATTACACTTGTTTAAATGATGTTTTACTTTGACTAAAGATATTCCCTGTTACACATGCAGCAAAAACCTCACTTCATTATTGAGATTTAAATTGCTTTATTTAAATTTTTTCGACAGGTTTTTCAAACAGTGATAGATATCAGTCTGTTCTTTCAGTAGCTGCCCTCTGCCTTTCTTCCTCCCTAGCCAGCGCCTGTCTCTCTCTCTCTCTCTCTCTTCCTCTCTTTCCGCCTGGTCTTTTAGAAACTGAAGTACAGCCTGGCTGTCCCTGGGCCTCTTCCTCTGGCTCTTCCTCGACACTTCGGTAGAAGGGGACGAGGCCGGAGTGCTGACTGCACCACCTGCAGTGGATGCTGCAACTATCAGGGGTGGACTTATTGAGTGCTGCCCCTGGAGCACAGCATCCATCATTTTGTACCACTGCCAGGTGGTGGCAGTCGGGCTACCTTCCTCTACCCCAGGGGTAGGCAACCTTTTTGATGGCGAGTGCCATTTAAAATTTCCTCAGAAGTCAGTGTGCCATATGATTGCATTAGCAATAAATTTAATAACGCTCTATATTAACAGTTACACATTATATAGAACCACTTTATAGAATTATATTTGTTTGCAAATGTTGGCAGCTATCACCGAATGGTTATCAGCTATTTTGAAACAAAAAAAAGACACTTTTTATCCATAACAAGAACTCCATAACAGCAAATGAACTGTACAACAGAAAATACAAATGCTATTTATGGTCTCCTCACAACAATGATAAGAAAAATAAACTGGGCCAATATGGTATGTTTGTTAATACAGAGACTAACATGTTAATGTGATCTCTGGTCTCCCACTCAGAGACACAGGTCTCCGAGTGTCCAGCATTCAGACGGCTACCTGAGGACACTCATGTGAGAGAAAATCTGCTCACACAGATATGTAGAGCCACATACTGTCAATAAGTCCTCTGCAATGTTCTGAGACAGTTAAACTTGTCAGGTAGTGATGTCCAGCAGGTGAAAATGCAAACTCCATGAACATGCACAGCTGTAGATTCCAGCTGCTTCGATGTCGCATTAACTGGCATTAACTCAGCCAGTTAATGCGAGACAAATCTAGCTGCTCATTAAAGATTTCTGGTTTGATCAGAAAATAAAACATTGGTCCATACACCTGAAAGTCCCAAAAATGCATTGTGTGTCGAGTCTATGGATGCATTTTGACTAAAGACCGGCCCACCAGATATTAAAGCCATAAAGCCTTTGAATGAAAACAAACGCTGTTGTGACAGTGATGTACACTGTCTTGTTGGTAAATATATGATTTCTATTCATTTTACATCAGATAAAAACTTTGGTTGTAAGCTTCAGATAATTATTTAATAACAGCCAGACATTTTAAATGAGAATAAGAAAGTATTTCTTTGTGCCCCCCTTTCCCTGTTAATGCCCTACCTGGCCCCCTGGCAACACTTTGCTAGACCCGCCCCTGCACAGTTACCAGCTGTCAGCTACGTAGAAAAGGATCCTGGTGTTATTTGTCTCTCAGAAACAGTTCATAACTTCCCTTCAACTCATTCATGTCACCTAAAAGGTAAACCTGTTTCTCCATCACCTGTTCAGCTCTGATGATTCAGTAAGGACATCTCCTGGTTTCATCTTCATGTTTCCCTCTCACCAGATAACCAAACTGATATCATGACCAGCAGCTTTACAGCTGTGGCTCCAGCAAACATCAGCTGATACTAGAAATTAATATTAAATACATTCTAACAACAGCTGACCAAGCTTAAACGTGCTGCTGTTGTTTAGCACGACATCCGGCAGTTTCCTCTTTCTGGCGCAAAGTGGGCGATAAACAAACAAGAGAGAAAAGCCGATCAGCTGATCATTGATCAGTTTCATGATTGAAGTAGCAACAGGAGAGAGAGGGGAGAGAATGAGAGGAGAAGAAGAGGCAGCTGTGCAGCAAAGACACAATAACTCCAGCTTTGTGTCTTTTTCCATCCTGGCTGAAGTACGGGACAAACTGTGTTCCTTCTCAGATCAACACGAAACGCGTAATAATTTCTCTGAATGCCGGACGATTCCGTTTGTATGGGACGGTTGGCAACTCTACTAACTAACCTTATGAATAAAATAAAGTTCACTATCAATAAAATCATAGCACCCGCCCAGCAGTATATAAACTCTGTCATGCTAGCTAGTACGCAGTACGAGTTATTGTAACTGACTGTAAAAAGTCAGCACAACGAAAATAAACTCCACCTAAACTTGGTTTATATCTGACCCAGATAGACTGCAGGTCATAACTTCTTACCTGAAGTTCAGTTCACCTGACGCTCCGACCGGCGGCTGCCTCGGGTCTCTCCTCCTCCTGCCTCCCCTTCCCTCATCCACCTGCTGGCCTCCACCACTTGTTAATTTTACTGAATCTGTGGAAGCTCCGCCATAGCCACCACCAAACAACTGAGTTATTTTTACACACCGACCAGCGTCTGGCCAATCCACCACCAAAAAAAAAAAAAATATCGGGCCACCGAGCAAATGCCCTTATGCCCAATGGCCAGTCCAGCTATGGTCATGCGTGCCATCAGTTAACCCTTTGCGTGCCAACGGTGGCACGCGTGCCTAGGGTTGCCGACCCCTGCTCTACCCCCTTGCTCCTGAAAATATGTATTAATTGCTATAATATAACCAGTGTTGGGGAGTAACGGAATACATGTACCGCCGTTACGTATTTAGAATACAAAATATGAGTAACTGTATTCCGTTACAGTTACCGTTTAAAAAGGTGGTATTCAGAATACAGTTACTTTGGTGAAATAAATGGATTACACAGCGGTACTTCCCTGTTTCATATTGTCGCGGGTCAGGACTGTTTGGGTTTGTTTGACAGCTACGTAATGTTGTTCCAGGCGGCAGCGTTACGGTTGCCATGGTTACAGGGTGACGCGCTCTCTCTCTGCGTGTTTCCTGGGTGAGAGAGCGCTTTTTTGTTGTTGTTGTTGTGCTAAGCTAAAAGGCAGAATGCTACAGGCATGGCCCTAAAGAATGTAGCATCATGGGCAGTGTAGTCCGTGCTGCAGCGAGAATGGACTGCCATACACGTTATGTATCTGTGAGCGAGGGAGGGAGAGAAAGGAAAAGTCCGAGCTGTCACGGAGCAAAAACGGGAGCTGGAAGCATGTAAATATAATAATAACCACTGCAGCCAAGAAGAGTGCCTGACGAGCCCATTTGTAAGTAAGCTATTAAGACTGAACTGTACACTGTGTTCGTGTAAATAAGTTCCGTTGGAGCAGTCTTTCAACGCCTCTCTCTGTCTCTGGCAAGCAAAGTTGACCCAGACAACAAAGTAAAGCTAGTTTTCGGCTACCAGCCCGACACGGAACCCGAAGTATTAGCCAGAGGTCCCTTTACTACGGTTCGGAGCCGCGGACCTTCAGTAACAGTAATAAATCACAGCAATAGTATACAATAGTACATTCACGTAGTTGTAAACAGCACGATAATATATTAAGTAATCCAAAGTATTCAGAATACGTTACTCTCATTGAGTAACGTAACGGAATACGTTACAGAATACATTTTGGGGCATGTATTCAGTATTCTGTAATGGAATACATTTTAAAAGTAACCTTCCCAACACTGAATATAACAGATACAATTACTCTATTATTAAATGGCAAAGTACATTTAATTACCAAAAAACAAACAAAGAAACAACAACAACAACAAAGAAAACAGGGCCTTACATTTCAGGAATGGTAAACAGGTATTTTTTTAAACCAATCTAAGAAATCAGATAGGAACAGCTACATTACCTTGTATTTGGCCTTCAGATTGTTCCATTTTTTTGTGCTTGCAAACAACAAAGTCCCTGAGGGAAAAGAATGTTGCACTGTCACTTCGATAGCTAGTTATCATAAGATGTGCTCCTCTAATCCTTTCCTAGAAAACAGGGAGCAGCAAAAGCAGTCAGTATTTACTCCCATCCTGTCTTGCAGGAATTTCTCTTTCTTGTAAAAAGGTTCTCATTTTCCGCCCGCCACTCAATGAGAGCCCGTGTTTCCTCACTTGATCCTTGATTAAAATATAAAACATTAAATATTGCATTAATATTGTGGCGAGCTCAGACAAGGAGGAGACCGAGGTACAAATGTCCAGGTGTCTTCTATCGGCGCACCGGCCGATCTCGACCAGTGGGGGAAGAGTCACTCGGATCAGAACATGGGGTGCCACCAGCATCCCCTGCCCCGGCGGCTGCTGGAGCGAGTGGTCGGTACGGTGAGAGTCTGTCCTCGTGCAACACCACCATGCGCCCCGGGCTCAGCATGCGGATCCAGTACACCACTTCTGTTAGCCGCTCCACGACCTCCACCGGCCCTTACCAGTGACTGCAGAGCTTGGGGGACACTCCTCTCTTGCGAACTGGGCAGTACACCCAAACCTTGTTGCCGGGCACGAAAGCTCCCCCTCGGCACCTGGTGTCGTAAGCTCTTTTCTGTCATACTCCGGCGCTGGCCTGGGCCTGGCGGGTGTAGTCATGAACCACCTGCAGCCGCTCCCTCAGCCTCCTGTAGTAGTCCGTCTCTGGCCCACCATCAATCTCCGGCTCGGATGGGGACCCGGACACCAAATCCACGGGCGTCTGGAGCTCCCGTCCAAACATCAAGGCGGCAGACGTGCACTGGCTGGACTCCTGAACCGCAGTCCGGACCAGGGGCAAGTGTCGGTCTCAATCCCGCTGGTGGTGGCTGGTGAGAATGGCGAGCTGGGTGGCCAGCGTGCGGTTGAAGTGCTTAACCAAACCATCGCCTTGCGGGTGAAGCGGTGTAGTTCGATTCGAAGTTACACCCCTGGTCACTGTGGAGCTCAGCCGGGACCCCGAAACGGGTGAACATCTCCTCCCCCAGTTTCTCCGCCGTCGTGGTTGCACTCTGGTCCGGCACGGCGTAGGCCTCCGGCCACTTTGTGAAATAGTCCATCGCCACCAACACATACCGGTTCCCTGATTCGGTGACGGGGAAAGGCCCTAGGACGTCCACTCCCACTCGCTCCATCGGGGCCTCCACCAGGTACTGCTGCAGGGGGGCAGTGGAGCGTTCAGTTGGGCCCTTCTGTGCCATGCAGGTGTCACAGCAGTGCACATGAAGTTCCACATCACATCGACAACCAGGCCAGTAGAACCGTCCACTGAGACGGCGGAGAGTTTTGGCATTCCCATTGTGGCCGGCCCCCACCAAGCCATGGACAAGCTCGAGCACCTGCGACCGAGGCACCAACAGCTGCAGGAGGTATCTGCCCTGACCGGGGGCCCGCCATCTCCGGTACAGGAGGCCATCGTGGGTCTCCAGATTGTTGTACTGGGAGTAGTAGGCCTTCACTTGGGGCCCCTGTCCCGACACCCCCGTCCAGTCTGGGCGTTGCGCCGCCTCCAGCCAGACCCCCACCTGAACCAACGTTGCGTCAGCCTCCTGCTCCCGCTTCAGCTGCTGCGTGGTCAATGGGAGCCACTCCCCTCCGCTGGCTGTGGCCTGAGCAGTAGCCATGCCCAGTGCCTCCTGGGCCCGCTCCTCCTGCCGCCGACAGTAGCGGCACTCGAGAGCCATGCAGGGCCGTCTGGAGAGGGGATCAGCGTTGCCATGCTGTCGACCTGCCCAATGCTGGATCTCGAAGTCGTAGCCCTGAAGGACCTCCAGCCAGCGGGCCACCTGACCTTCTGGGTGTTTGAAGTTCAGGAGCCAAGTTAGAGATGCATGGTCAGTGTGCAGGAGGAACCGGCAGCCGTACAGTTGTCTAGCAGCCTCTTCGTTGATCCAGCCACTATCCCTCGCGGCTAGCTGGACTTGTGGGAGGTAGGGCTCTAGCGGGATTAGCCCGTTGTATTTCGGTACCGTAGCTGGCATTGTAGGCATCACTGCTCGCTGTCGGGGGCTCGGCGTGTTGGTCAACAGAGGCAGCCCATGAAGCATAGTCCTAGCGATCGCCAGCTTCCCAAGCAGTGAATGCTCTCCTCGACGGCTTGCTCTAGCCTTTGAATGTCTCTCTCCCTTGGAGGCGTGGGTTCGAATCCCACTTCTGACACCAATGTGGCGAGCTCAGACAAGGTGGAGACCGAGGTATCGTTTGGTCTTACTTCCCACAGAGTTAGCCAGGGAGCACAGCTGTTTATTTGCATTCAACAGAAAAAAACACAGCCGGTAGCCCAACTGCTCGGCGCAGCACTAGCATCACAACAACAATTAAAAAAGGCACTCTCTCACCCAGAAACACACAGTCGCAGAGAGAGAGCGTCACCTGTAACCATGGCAAAATAACACTGCAGCCTGGAACAACAGAACACAGCTGTCAAACAAAACCCAAACGGCCCTCACCCGCTACAATATATTAACAATCCAAGCAAATAAAAGTAGGGAAAAATGACAGCAAAACAGTCAGGTGCTTTATTAAAACTTAATGTTGATACAAACGTAAAAATACCTTAAGGTTTTTAAACATTATATAGAGTAGTACAAGATTTGTGTAAACGACTGGCTATTTAAATTGCCAAAGCGATTTAAATCAGAGCCTTCAGACATAGCGAAAATTTCCAAACGAAATGCCAACATTAGGCAGTTTTCTTCGGGCACACTGAACCTCTTGTGCTCGCTATTTGGTGGGCAAGGCCCCTCCGAAAACAGCATAGGAAATTTTTAATTAGGGTCTGTATTGTAAAATTGACTAAACATTCGAAGTTTAAATTACTATATTCTCACATGAAAATGCATTGAAAATGCACTGCAAACTACAACAATAGTAGGATTTAACTTACAATTATGCGTCTTCTCCTCTGCCATTTTCCCAGAGGTCTTGCGAAATGCATTCTGGGATACCAAGTCCACACAAGTTACCACCGATGCATGCTCGATAAAACAGGTGGAGCGAGAACACATTCGGGAATTTTTCGCGTTCTCGGCTTGATGAATACTTTGAAATGGAACAGTACTTGGTCTCCGACTGATGACGTGTCACGAGTACACGAGAATGCAAGTACGCATATTGAGACAGGCCCTTAATTTGTGCCCTTTCTAGTGGATTTTTTTGGTGCCCTGAACGGACTGAACTTCAGAAGACACCAGCAATAAGAAAAACGCTGCAAAAGCACACAAAACACAACAGAAATAAGAAAAACGAAAATACAAATAGGAAAAAACACAACGGAAGTGTTTCTGGGGAGACAATAACCCAACGAACCAGTTGCAGGAAGCAAAATAAGCTCCGGACCCCACGTGACTACCAGTTGTCAGGTGACCATTTTGGCAGCAACATGAACAACAACGCCACTGTAAGTGGCACTGCAGAAACTTTTCATTCATCCCACTTGAATTTGCATGACATCAAGCTGTATTTCAAAAAAATAAATAGGTTAAATATTACCGACCTGTATAATGCTCCCGGCTTGCTTTTCAAAACTATTTCAGCATCCCAGATCTATGCTATCCGGACATACATAACTACCTTATAAACTTCCCATCGTACTACTCGGGGGACTCGGGCTACAAATGGACTCAATCTGGCTTTGTAACAAACATTCAGCTGTGGAATCTTCAAGCAAAAAAAATTCTGGATCATCACTGGAAAGGTAAGCGTCATATTATTCCAGGTGGTGTAACGTTAGCATTGTTAGCGTTTGTTTACAATAGCTTCACTAAAACGTGTCTGGTTGTCAGTAGCTATTTTGTGTTTTTGGTGTACTTAACCAAGATTGTTAACATTTGTAATTGTATTTATAGGTTCAACATTCCCAGAGGCTTAATGAACTGCAGTTAAAGCCATAGGTAGTAGTGAGAAAAGACGGGGTTGTCTTGGGAGCACACTGTAACTGCACAGCTGGCCTTGGTGAGAGCTGCTCACATGTGTTGTTCAGCACATGGCAGCATACCATTGGAAAAACAGAAGAGATAGCTGTTACATCTAAGAAGTGCAAGTGGGTCATCCCAAGTCAGGAGTCTTTAAAGAAAGTGGAGTATCAGCAATGCAAGGACATCATTTTTAACAACCCTAAACAAAATTTTTAAAAAAGAGAAATCTGCAAAAGATCATCCTGGCCTCCCAGCTTTCCCACCTCTGACTGCTGCTGAGCAAGACCAACTGTATCACAACCTCTCCCAATGCCGCACACAAGAGGGGAAGATCATCAAACCTAAATTAAAATTCAAAATTAATGCAATTTTTGTTATTTATATAATTCAGTGTTTTATACTGCACCAAGGCAATAAAACTTTTTTTTTCTTATTTTGATTCTGATATGTCAATCAGGAATATGAAATGTGGTTAGTGGAAATCATTTAAGATGGATGTGAAGTTTAAAAAAATAGTGAGCCCAGGTGATGTCTGCCATTCTCTTATTCTGATATTCTGACAAGTAAGAAAGAAAGAAAGCGTTCCCTTCAAAAGTGAAGTTACAATAAGGAAACAAAAAGTGAGTTATAATGTGTAAATGTTGGTTGAGCACATCAGTCACATCATTTTCATTTACATCACTGGAAGGGCACCACAGATTTAGATACATTGGTAAGCTCACAACATACACCCACAATCTTGTCAAGATAGGTCACATCATTTTCTCTGTCTATGTCTGTGAAAGTTATGGGGACAGTGCTTTGCAAGATTGTGTACTCCTATTACTCTTTTATATGTATCCTGAGAGAAGCAAGACATCTGGTGTTCTCCAAATCAATAGGATCCAACTGTTTCTTTCCATGAGTAAATGCTGGAATCTTTAATTCTGCTTGGCATCTCTGAATGGACTCTTTAACCAGGAAACCCCTATCTGCTAACAGTACATCATGTGGGAGCAAATGAGATAAAAAATTACTTTGTTCTGTAATAAACTTATCACTTGTGCGACCTCCCCATCCAGAGGAGATGAAACAAATAGAACCTTGAGGTCAAATTGCAATTAAATATTTTACTGTGCGATGTGACATGTACGAGGAGTAACACTGAGCACTGGATAGCTATTACTCGGTTTCTCTAGAAATATTTCTAAACAATCTATGATGCAAACAGTCTTCTCAAAGCTGCTGTTCTGAAATGCATATAGAAAAGATTTTCTTAGGGGTTCTCTGTCAGGTCACAACACTAGACTTGGCACCAGTCTACAATGCATCACACTGATACAGTGTTTGAAAAGCTTTGAACCAGTGGTTGAGTCAATTTTGAAATAAAAAGTCAAAGGACAAGTTCATTCTAAGCTCCATGAACATTAACATGTACTGCTGAAAACATGTTAAACAAATGTCTTGTTTAACATGTTTTCAGCAGCCACAAGATGAAAAACTGTCATGAGAATTGTATATGTTGGTAAACCAGTAAGAATATCAACCCTTTTATCATCACTATGGAAGCTCATTTCATTCAGTGTAGTGTTATTTGTTTTTTCTTTCAGCAACATATTTTCAGCCTTCAGAGCTTGGCATTCTTGCTCAAGAGATTGGTGGTGTTTACCACATGTTTCAGTGCTACATAATAGAGCATTCTCATGGAGAACAGGCTGGACATCATTTCCAGGTTCTTTATTGGTGGAGTCCTTCAAATGCTGTGAGACAGGAGTTTGGTCTGCAGTAGGATTCTTGCTGTTATCTTGGGGATTATCGCTTGGTTGACTGGCGAAAACACAAAAAATATATATTAAGAGGTGTTAAGATGTAAACCGCACTTTTGTCAATCATTCTATTCCTACAATATACTACTACAGTACATGATACCGCTTCTAGCTTGTACTAAACTTACAAACAATTGTGCAGAAACGTTTTGGTTTATAATTTTACCAAGTAGGATAAAGTGGGTTGAACAGATTAAGAAGATCTTTTACATGCATTAATTTAAGTATGATAGTCAGAGTAAGAGACCAAATCAACATGCAACAGAAAAACAAGTAGATTACAACAGTTTGCTAGATAAAGACTTTGATATACTCACCCTGGAGTGATGCCTTCTGCAGATAGCTTTATTTGCTCTATCCGTTGTAGCTTTGCTTTCTGTTTTCTGTTGAACACATCCAGCCTCATTTTTCTTCTCCTCTTCTCTGGAGATAGAACGTAGTTGAAAATAGATGGAATAAAGTCCAGACTCAATGGATTATCGCTCTGTCTGCCAACAAAATAAACATAAACATTTCAGTATTTCTACTTTAGAGCTTGCTAACTTAGAAAGCACGACAAAAAGGCCACAATGCATGCAACTATGTGATTTGGGACACTCATCAGAAACCACAATGATAGTCTAGTAAATAATGAAAATACTTATGGTAGAGTGTCTCCTAGTCTGTCACCTCAAAACATCCCTGAAGTTCAGCTAAGGCCTCCTAAGACAGTTGAGTCTGTTAATTTTTTTCAACTTTCAGAGAGTATTCTTTTACACAATCATCTTCATTTTTCATTTTTCCTATTTCCTGATATTAAACCTGTGAGGTTTGTTGTTCCAGTTTAACACTGACCTTTAATTTTTAAAATTTTACTTTCTCCACCTTTGGGTGCTTGATCAAGTGTGACTGTATTTGTAACGTTAAGCAACTTGTCAAACCAAACTGATTACATGCAATTTTGCTACTTCAGTTAATGCAACTTTTGTTGTTGTTGTTTACTTGTGTAGTGAGTAAAAGCCACCGTGTAACCGCTAAAGGTGCAGAAAAATTATTTACTGCTAATTACCTTGTGACCAGAAAACATATGGGAACACACATAAATAAACATCCAGTTCTCACCCATGGAATGGCATGTTGTATTTTAATTCTGTGAGCTGTCAGCAGCATGAGCAATATTAAAATTACTACCCCTTCAAAACACTTATTCAGGTAGGCTGGAATATCCACCAGAGATGGCAGAGAATCTGACTTGTTTCATTCGACTACTCTCATTGGTAAAAACAAAACAAAACAGTGACCAAACAGTGGGAATCAAAGTTATGAAACAAACATTGTAACAGTCTGTGACTGTGAAATATCTGATAATGGATCTGCCTTTGTTTGCCCAGGGAACAGAATTTGTGTGGTAATATGTTTTTTGAACGTTATGTCCTGTCGTCCTAAATTGCTTTGTCTATTTTTGAATGCTGATGTGATTTCCCAAGTCCGCGAACAATAAGTGTTGACAAAGGTTTATGGTTCAGATAAGAGTGTGTACTCTTTTGCTACATGAGGGCCCCTTCCTAATGTAACAGTGGCAGGGTAAATATTATAACAAAATAGCGTGACACAAGACCCTGTCTTGCCTGTCTTTCCCCCTCATTCAGCCCTGAAGAGAGGCCCACCATAGACTCGCAACACATATCCTGACACCATTTCACTTTCTCTTCACACAGCTGTTAAGCCCTCACCAAGAACAAAAACAAGGTTCCTCACAAATAACCCTTTTTTACGCTGGTGTTCATGTTGCCATTTGTTTCTGAGATATGAGCCTGCAGACAAAGAAATGTTGACATACAAGAAGAAAATAAGGCTGTAATTTCCCGTCTCTGTAAACAATAAGGGTGGTCAACGGTTTATTGATCAGATAAGAGCGTGTATTTTTGCTACTTGAGAGCGACTCCAGATTTTAAGACTGAAAGAGTAAAGATTATAACAAAAGAGCCTGACTCCTTCATCCAGCCCCAAAGAGAGGCCCAACATAAAATCTAAGACTAGCAACACGTATGTATCCGAACTCTCTTAACCCACATGTTTGACAGAAAACTATTAGGGAAAGAAGTTTAAAGTATGGAGAGAAAAAAAACAAAACAGGAAGAACTAAAACATGCATGCACACAGGTTCTTACACATTTTATATGTAACAGTTTTCTCAAACATCAATGAACTTCAGGAAGACCAGGAAACACTTGACCCCTGTTTTAATCCAGGGAGTCAGTGTTGGCATTGTGGATTATTATATATACCTTGGAGTACACATTGACAATAAACTGGACTGGGCTAAAAACACCACAGCACTTTACAGGAAGGGCCAGAGTCGTCTCTATTTTTTGAGGCGACTGAGGTCCTTCAACATCTGCCAGAAAATGCTCAGGATTTTCTATGAGTCTGTTGTGGCCAGTGCGATCCTCTATGCTGTTGCATGCTGGGGGAACAGGGTGAGGGTCGCAGATGCCAACAGACTCGATAAACTGATCCGTAAGGCCAGTATGTTGTGGGGATGGAGCTGGACTCCCTCAAGGTGGTGTCGGAGAGGCGGATGTTGTCCAAGATAAAGACAATGTTGGATAACACCTCCCACCCACTCCATGACATGCTGGTCAGTCACAGGAGCACGTTCAGTGAGAGACTGAGATTACCGAAAAGCACCACTGAACGACACAGGAAATCATTCCTGCCTGTGGCCATCTCCCTATACAACTCCTCCATCTAACACACTGTTTACTGCAATAGCTACACCCTTTTTGGACATGTTCTTCCCTTTTCAGATATTTATTAATAAGCGACTTTATGTATATATATGCATATGGTGCTATTCTTATTTGTGTATTGTCTGTCTTTTTATTGTTTGTTTATAATGGAGCACTGTAACGAAAAATAATTTCCCCTAGGGATCAATAAAGTATTCTGATTCTGATTCTGAATCTGAGTAAGTGCACTACATCTGTAACTTACTCACAGGAGAAAGTTGTGATATTCTTTAAATTTGAACAAAATGAAAACTAAAAGACTTTCAAATTACAACAAAAATATTTTATTCACAACAGAACATAGATAACATGACAAATGTTCAGACTGGGAAACTGTACACGGTATGGGCTGCATGTTTTGAAAAGAACTATGAATGCTGAAAGATATATAAAGGATTTAGACCAACATATGCTGCCGGTGACGTCTGTTTCAGGGATGGCCTTGTGTATCTCAGCAGGACAATCCAAAACAACATACTGCAGCTATTATGACAGCATGGTTTAACCTGAAAAGAGTCCGAGTGCTGAATTGGCCTTAATGTCTGACTGAACATTTGGCACCTCAGTTTGTGCTTTAACTTGTAAAATGTTTCAGTTTAAACATTTGTTATGTTATTCATGTTGTATTGTGTTCTATTTGCCTTGTTAGCTTATGTGTATTTAAGCCCTTGGTTGTCCTTAATTCTTTATCATATCATTTCTTCCTTCACGCTGTGTGCTCTGTTTCCCTCTTTCTTAGCTTCAGCTGTAGCCATGTGTTTATTTTGCATCCTGCTCCTAGTCTGTCAAGTTCAGCAATAAAGCTGTTTTCACATCAGTCTCTGTCCTGCATTTGGTTCCTCACCCCCCCTTGCCGCACAGAGTATACATGGCACTAATAATGTTCAAATTTTAAAGAGTTTAAATATTTAACACCCTGTTTCATGCATATAGAGCTTTATAAGGGCTCTAACTCCTGAGCTACAGACAGCCCTCTGGCTATAGCTACATATTTTCTGGTAACAGGTTATTTCTTGCTCTGTACGTTGTTTGACCAGTTTTAAATCTTACCACTTTATTAATTCCAACATGTTTGACCTAATGAATTGTTTTTTTGTTTTGTTTTTTACAAATATCCAATATTCCCACAATGCCACAGTTGTTTATCTGTCTTTTCTGAAACAATATTGTCAGTGAGCAGTTTTTGTTTCTCAATGAAGTCATCTAATCTGTCTTTAAAGAGTGTTTCCAGTATACTGAGAAACTGAGACTGCAATGAAACAGTCCTTTAACTACTAAAATGATGTCTGCTACCAGTCTGATAAAAAAAAAGTTTTGCTATTTTCATGTTTTTTGAAAGGCTTCAAAATATACATTATAGATGAAAAAAAATAGAGCTAGAAATCCTGTCCCCAAGTTTCTGCCCAGCCCCTTGTGATTCCAAGACTCTTACTGTCTGTTAATCTTTACAAAATATTCAGTGTAAAATACATTTTTACTAATACTGTTCAACACATTCCAAATATTGTTAATGCTGCTTTTATTCTATTATTACTCTATTATTCTATTGTTGATGACTTGCTGCGTTTAAAAGCAGGGACAGACTCACTTCAGCTGTTACTGTGGTGCCTTGAAGACCTTAAACAGTGGATGTCATTTGTTTTTTTTTACTAAATGAAAACCAAACAAAAGTTGTAATTTTTGGCAGCTCTGTAAGTAAACACACTGACGGTGCTCTGGGCCCCTTATCTTCCTATTGTAAGTCAAATGTAAAAAACCTCAGTGTGTACCTTGATGATTCCTTTAAACTGTTTAGGCAGGTGAGTGCAGTAGTCCAATCCAAAACATGAAACATTTTATATCATTACTAAAGACACATTTTTATGGATCTAAAGAGATGAGGAGAGCGTCTGAAGTTTATTTATAATACTAAGTACTCTCTTAACTTTATGAAATCTTCATTTTCCAAATTCTTTGTGCTCCTTTTATCCATTCAGTATTTCTGCTGCTGCCATGATTCTTTTCAGACAAAAATTCATACTTCTTGATATTCTTTTCCACCCAGTGCGGTGTCCAATTCAACCGCTTTGTCAGAGATCATCAACAAGAGTTAGGGGGGTATCTAACCCTGACCCTTCTGGGCAGTCACTCGGTCTGATGGGCAGTATTCTGCACATAATGATCCCACAGCTGCACAAACTCCAAGTCCTGGACTGAGTTTGATCATAGAGTCTGATTTCTTATTCACTCAGGGGTCTTCTGGTGATATTCTGATGGATGTCTTTCTTTGTTTTAAACAATAATCTAATGCCTCCACCAACATGTTACTTAAACTGAACTTCATTTGTGGCAGGCCGAGCTAGGACCCAAACACGACATAATGAACTAAAAGAGGCAGCTTTATTCAAGAGTTATTTTTTTATGTACAAAAAAATAACTCTTGAAAACTGAATACAAGAAAACAAAAACAAAACTAGGAACTAGGAGTAATTAGGGAAACAAGGAGCACAGACCCAGGACCATGGCACCGTCAGCTCCTCCATTCAGACTGTGAGGTGAGTGAGCTCCAGACCTGAGCTTACACAGCTCACATTGATCATATTCATCTGGGAGGATATCTACCTAACTGTTTCCTGACTTTAAAAAACAAGATGGGAAATTTGAAATTGTTCTGTCCTAAAAATACTGCAGGTGTCATTTTTTATTGAGTTTGAAAGTTTGAAAGCTGACAGTTTACAGGGTGAGTTTGAGGTTTCAGTTTACTTTTCATGTCTGGAATTTTTGTTTTTAATTTCAGTGTTTTGATTATAATATTATGGAAGGTTTTTATCTGGGGCAGAGTCTCATAATGAAGATATGTTTTACATTGTTTACCTTTGAGCTCAGTTTTAGTTCACTGTGATAACTCTGCATGACACAGAGAGGTGATCTGAACTGCCATATAATGCTGTGGCAGGCAGGATGAGGACCAAATGCAGTATTCCATACACATGAGGATAAACTCAAAAGTCTTAACAAAAGCTTTATTTTGCTGAAAAACAAACAGAGCACTACAAAACAGAAACTTTATTTATGAAGCACTTTAAAATACTCAGCACAGGACTAAAGTGCTGTACAGTGAATAAGTTTACAACAATATAATCAAACAGAACAGCAAAAAAACAAACAAACAAACAAACAAACCCAAAACCAAACAAAAAACCCCCACAGAATACAAAAAAATTAAAACAGCCCTATATTAAAAAACCAGATAGCACCGAATCAACTAAAACTAGGAGTTACAAGGGAAAAAGGAGCAGACTAAAACCACACAGCTATGAGGGAAGACACAACAACGGGCAGAGAAAAACACAGGGCTTAAAAGCACAAGGGAGTAACGAGGGAAGTAGAAACACATGGAGAACACAGCTGGGAAAGAAACTGAAAACACTAACATGGGACACGAGAATGAACTCAGAAGAGTTGCAAAACATTGGATTTCTACAGAGTAGAAATGTTTCTGAACAGTGGGCGAGGTAACAAAAGTGTTTCAGTCAGTTTTAATTGTCATAATTTTATTTTATGTTATTCGTTAGTTAGTTTTATATTACTTTATTTATAATACAGCTAGTTCTGTTTTTTTTGTTTTATTTAACTTTAATAACCTTGGTATAGAACTTTAAGAATTTGATCAGGCCAGCATTTAGATACATTTGGCTTAACTATGATATATAAAGATGATGATGTGCAATTTATTATGTGATTTACTATTTTTTTACAGCAGAACACAGCCTGTAAAATCTAACAAAAAAAATGATGTGCAGTTTCTGCTAATGTCCAACAGGAGGCATCACCAGGCCAGCAAACAGCAACACTGAAGCTCAGAAAACATTCTTTCTTTTTCTAATTGAAGTTCTGCACTGAGATGTAACTGTGCTGCAGGTTATCTTCAAATTATGTGATTTTCAAATGGAGTCTGGTATGAAGTCAGGTTACTGATTAAACAGCCTACTGGAAATATGAGCTGACCATTATCCAGTCAGGCTCCATTCAAAAATATAGTCCTGTTACACATTACCAGAAAGGAACACAGAGAGTGATGATTAAAGACTTTTAGGTATTGATGCTCTCACTGTGAGCACCCTGCTGCTCGCCTGATCAACAGACTCTTAAACACTGAAATGTCTCCACAAAGAATCTAAATATGAGACTGAATGATCAATCAGACTCTGCTGAGTATTTTTAACTTTCTAAGTCACATGAAAACCTCATAGAACTCCATTATTAAAAACACAGTTCTTGCAAGTTTTGTTTCCTACAGTGAATGTGAGTAAATTGGTTTTTCAATACAAAATACTTCAGAGTTTCTTGCTTTGTGTTGGTGAACAGAAACTCCAAAAGCCTGCAGATTTATAGGTCTATAGGTTGAAAGTATTTCAGGAGGAAATATGGAGAAATGTTTCTATAGCTGTACTGCAGCATGACTACATGCGAGGTCTTTGCTTTTAAAAATAAACTGAGCAGTGCAGCAAATCTGAATAAAACTGCTGACTGTAGGGTTCTGAATGACAGTTGTAGATCTTCTATTTGACCTTCATGGAGTTTGGTTAACGACACACTTTAAGAATAAAAAGTTATAGTAAAACTGAGTGTTTTCTGAATTATCTTCTGAATTACAGCGACTCAGATTATTTAAAGGTTTAAATGTTAAGTCAGAAATTTAAAAAAAATCATTAACCAATCAAACATTTTGACATTAAGCTCTCAAACTGCTGTTGTGAATCTAGGGGATGTAACCTGCCTAGAAATGTTAAAATTCTCAATGAACTTCTGCATATTGGAATGAATTGACAACCCACAGTGTTTCATAAAAACGTGGAAGGGTACCTTTTGCGTCAGCATGAGAAGTTTAGGGATGTGACAAATCGTCGGTATTTTACGCGTCGGGAGTGAGAACGGGTTGCTGCATTACACTCTCACTCACTCAGGTTTCTGTAATGGTGGAGAGGAGTGTGTGCATGTTTCCTTCTGATATATCTCAATCAGCTGAATGAAGACCAAACAGACGCTGTGTAAAATAGAGAGGAAGGGGGAAGGAGGAAGGCAGCAGGGAGGCAGAACAAGTGACGTTGCTGACTTCAAACGCCTTTCAGTCTGAGATGTGGGCATCGATAACATCCTGTCTACAGGCGACCTCACAGCGATGCTGTTGTTTCCAGTCAGCCAATCACATTCTGCCTCTGCCTTGAGAGGGGGGTGATAACCCTCCTGACTGGGCCTGAATGCAGTGTCTCTCTCTGGGAACAGTGATGTGCGAGCTGGCCCACCTCCTGACAGCAGCAAGGTAAAGACCAGCACTCTCTGAAGCCACAGCATCACCATCATGGACCTTATCATCAGTGTTCTGGAGCTGGTGGGGGTTCTGATCTCAGCGGGGGCCTGGCTCTGCTCTCTGGCCACCACCCTGATGTCCTCATGGCTCACACTGTCCAACTTGCTGGTCACAGAGACTCTTGGGGTGGGCCTCTGGGAGACCTGCGTGCTCAATCAGCAGGGAACACTGGAGTGTAGGCCCTATGACAGTCTGCTGGGGCTGCGACCAGAGATCAAGCTAGCCCGGATCCTCATGTGCACAGCGCTAGGGGTAGGAATGCTGGGGATTTTGCTTGCCATACCCGGCCTCCACCTTGTCAACGGCTGCCGGCAACAGTTGGAGGACGTGAGCTGTAAGAAGGCCCTGAAGGCAACCAGTGGGGCATTGTGCCTGGTGGCGGGGATCCTGGACCTCATCCCAGTTTCCTACATCGCCCATGTGACGGTCGAACAGTTCTTCGATGAGTCAGTGCCTGACATGGTCCCACGATGGGAATTTGGGGATGCTCTGTTCTGTGGTTGGACGGCCGGCGTCCTTTATCTAGCTGCAGGAATTTTGCTGCTAATTTCCTGTTTTTATGTGCAGAAGCTAAACAGTAACAGACCAGTTGATGTCCCTCCAGTCCTGACGAAGCTAGAACCTGACTCCATGAGAATCAAGTCTGAGTATGTCTGAGACCACCTCATAAAAAGGCTGCTACAAGTCTCCTTTAACTTTTTCTGCATCTAAAACTAAACGTTGGACTACCACACTTCAAATTTGTGACTCTTGAGATCAGATTGGAGTATTTCAGTGACTTTCCAGAAGGGATGTTACATTCCTGGTTTTGAGGTTGTATCCAAAGAAGAGGTTAAAAATTTTCTTAAAACTAGACTTTACCCAAACAACTGTCACAACTAGATCTGAATAGAACAACAGGGAGGTGTGAGGTTGCTCCTCTAATTTGACAAAGTGAGACCAGATCAGGAGGTTCAGTCCAAACCTGCAGTAAAACAGATGATTTCTCTATAGAATTTAGATGGTTTCAGAGGGTTTGAAAGATATAAGTTTAAAATGTTCTTGATCACAAACAGATTTAAATTTCCTTCTTAATCTGTTAGGAGGGATGAAATTTCTCTAAAATAAAGCTTCAGACTAAATCAGAGTTTATGTTTTTATTTAAATTTAACATCTAAAAATAACATGTAGGACAAAGATGTTCTTGCTTGTTAACTGCTTTGGTGGTTTAAACTAAAGAATCAGAGAGAAAATAAATCAGATTATTTTGTCCTGCTGTTAATTGGACTGCATGCAATCACCGTAAAATGATGAGAGATGGCAGTTTATAGTTCTGATTTCGGATGTTTATGAGCAGCAGAAAAAAAAACCCAGTGAAGAATATTTGAGCAACACACCCAGACCTTCAGGATCTGTCGAGCGTTTTATTCCCTGCGGTGACTTATCTTTGTTTCAATCGTTGAGATGTTTGCTTTAGTTTTCCTGGAGCCAAAGAGATGAAAGCTGCTGCGGTTTCCTGCTTTATTCGTTTCATTTAAACACTTTATGTAGTTTTTATTGTTAGTCTTAAGTCTGGATTTCATCTCTTTTATTGTTTTTATTTGGAGACAAGGGAAGACAAACTGTTGTTTTTGTGGTTAAAGCAGACTGAAGCAGAAAAGAGATTTATTGATTATAGAATATAAAAATATATCTTTTATCTTTAAACATGAAGGTCTGTGTGAGTTATGAAACTGCTCAACTTGTTTGTAATCAGTTTTGTTCAATCAGATGAATGATTTGTAAAAAGGATTGAATGTATGAATGTGAGCAGCAGATGACTGCAAATAATGAATAAATACTCAAAGTTTCATTTAATGTGTGTAAAAGACGTTTTTTGTGGACATTTAAAATGTGAGAGAGTAAACAGACTCACTAAAACCTTCAGAGTATTACAGATATACAGACAAACTAGGACAACCTCAGGCAGGTTATCATATAAATACAGTCATAAATCAACACAACTGAGTTTTATATTTAAAGACAAAAAAAAAAACATTTAAAAAATCTGATTTTTAAAATAAATGACAATTATGAAGTAAATTGTAATGGTGATTAATTTAAAATAGAACAGGGAACTAAATGATTAAGTAATTAAATTATTAAGATTATTACAGAAATTGCAAAAAATATATAAAAAAATAAAGAAATATTTTCAAAAAAGAGACTTTAAAAAAGAGATACAAATGAAAACATTTTAAAAATAAGAACTGAAGTTAAAAAAGATATAAATCAATTTAGGAAGAAAGAATTAAATCCAACAAAACAAATGTAAAACATTAGTCAACTTTTGATTTTGTGGTGGCAGATTTCTTCTCCCGGTCCCACCATTCTTTTGTTTTCAAAAAAGGGGGAACCGTGAGAGGCCTTCAGTGACTCACACATGCAGGAAATTAGCGAACTACGAGGAAAGAAGTGAGAAAAAGAATCTGCAATGGTGAGCTGTTTTTGATTTGGGGGGAGTTTTCAAGCAGGCCACAGAGAGGGAAAACCTCAAAATACGATGCCTGTCGTGGGAAGGACTCTTCTGTCCTTGGGAAGGACTCTTTAGTCCTTGGGTTTATGGTTTTTAGCACTTTGTACCGAAGCAAAGGCTGCAAAGGGGATGCCCGCCTGCAATGGGTGCTGAGCTCAGCAAAGCGGCTACAGGAGCCGTGGGGAGGTTGTGTCCCTGGAGGTCGTCTGGGTGAAAACTCCAAATGGGTGAAGTATGTGTTGTGTAAGAGAAAGAAAGATGTCAACAAAGAAAAGAGGCTGATGTGTGTGGGATGAATGATGAGAAGAGGTGTGTTAAATGTGGAAAAGTGGTGTTTTTACTGAATTGGAGAATGAAAGTGTTAGTGAGTAGTGATGAAAATGATATTAAATAAATGTTTTAGTGTGTTAGTACAGGTGGCTACGGAACTGGATCAACGTCCTCCACAAGCACAGTGGCCGGAGCAAAATGATAGCTTAACTTAATTGGAACCACATCCAGCCCGTGTTTTGGCTGAATTTACACAGCTTCACTCCATGTACATCTTAACCTGAAGAACAAGCTTCGAGGACAATCAATCACTCCATGAAGACAAAATGCAGTTCGAGAGCAACAGCGTCCACTTCAAGAGTCGACAATGTGAACACACAGCAACACCCTAAACCTTAAACCTTAAAGGGTTGAGCAGCATGTACAAATATGGAAGCATGCGCTCCTGATCACAAGCTGAGAGGTTCACCAGCGACATCACTGTGTGTGAATGGACTTGAGAAAACTGTGAATTTCACATTTGCCATACTCAGAGTTGAAATGGCAAAGGAAGAGACTGAAAAGAGTGAAAGACAAAAGGCAAAGCTGAAGAAGAACGGCACACTGGGCCCCTGACACACCACAACTGTGAACTGTTGCAGATGTGGGAGAGAGACAGAAGCTGTGAGAAGTGGGGAGAAGAGAGCATGGAGGAAAAATGAAGGCTGTTGTTGTTAATGTGAGAACAGATGAAAATTGGGTTGGAAAACTGTGGCTGACTGTCTTGTGGAGGTTGATAAAGAGTCCGTAAAATTGCAACAAAGGTAAAAATAACACACACAAACACACATAAACAGAGAAATGTGAAGAAAAGGCAGCTTTAAGGACATGCCCTGCTGAATCTGCAGCTCCACTGCACACACATCCATTAAACCTGCCTACTAACACACACACACACACATGCAATGAAGATCAGCTTGTTATCTCTCATCAGTGTTAAAATTGTGTAAATTTAACAGACACTTGTTATCAAACGCTGACAATGAACTCTCCAGGTTGCAGGACAAGAGTTTAACTCTTGTGAAGGGGGAAAAAAAAAGAGAGATTCTGGTTTGACCAACCAGTGCTGAGACAATAAATTTAGTTGTTAATATAGTAAATTGTGAAATGCTTTCTGCTTGATTGGTGCAGCACAAGTAATTTACTGTTTGAAGGAAATTCTGTTTTGTGATAATATTTTGAACGTGCAGTTCTGTTGTCCTGTCAACTTGGTGGGTTAAGAGCTGATATGCAAATTAGTTGATTGTTACTAGAAGGGAAGGGTGACTGGATTATAAAACAAGTGAATAAGATTTAGCAGAGGGTTGAAATTAGTTTCCTGTTTCTGATGTATGGGTGAAGCTTGCATTCAGATATACACTCTGATTACATGAGAACAAACTTGTTTTGTGACATACATGACAACATGTCACATGTTTTATGTTGGAAAAAAAAAGAAAAGTTAAACAAAATGATTGGGTCTGTTGAAAACTAAGTTAAAAAAAAGCACAGAAATTCACATTCTGTGTTTAGGAAGCTTTTAATGGTGAACATTAGTGTTGTGTGAACTGTGCAGCGGCTAATAAAAAAAGGGGGCAAAATTTCTCTGTGTATTTTTCAGGTGGAACTATGTTGGTTGGCCCCAGACTTTCCAGAATTGTGTGAGCATTTGTGGGCAATGAGTAAATATTATGTGGGGGAAATGAACAAAGGTAGTGACTCTTAAGTCTGATTTCAGACCATGTAAGCATCAGTTATTAATTAAAGCCAGAATCAGTGACTGCAGCACTGCATGGCAGGTTCTAACCCCTACAGCATGTTGTTTCACCTGAAAGCAAGACATTTTTCCTGTGATTTTTCTGGCAGATTTTGGGGTTTTGTTTTAGTACCAGGCTGATTTTGCCAGTTAGGTTTGGGTTGTTTTCTTTTTCTAAGAGAAAGACTGGGGTTTTGGGGGGTTATTTTTACACTTAGAGATGTCCAGAACCGGGCCTAATATGTTTTTTTGTAACAGTGCACTTAGGAAAAAACCTGGCAGGTATCAACCCTCTGGGGGTGATATTTTGTGTGTTGATTATTTAAAAGCAGGCCTGCAAGATTGGGAGTAAAAGCGCTATAAAATACTTTAATTCTGAGCAAATATAAGGTGAGCTTCTCTAGATCACAATGGGCTTCTGAGGAAATTCACCTACCTAGGACGCTGACCATATTAGATGGTAAGTCCTGTGTTTAAAAGGATTGTAGCGATTAAATCCATTTCAAAAGCAATAAGAATTGTTCTTATTTTTGTAATATTGCTGCCAGTGGATACTTACATTCGTGCGTGGTTTTCCACTATCAGCAATGACTGGTATGAATGCATGTGACTGGACTGTGGCTGGACTGATGATGTGGACTAAGTGTGACTGACTTGAAATTGAGAAGACGGTAACTATTTTAGGATTAGTCCTTTCTAATGCCTAATCCACCCCAAACAGTGAAAAAAGGGTGGATGCATGTGTGTTTTTTTGTTGTTGTTTGTTTGGTTGTTTGCTTGTTTTTGCAGGAGCAGAAGGATGACGGAGACCAGAGGAGGGGAGACTTTAGGTTTACATGAGTGTGGGCGGGCCTTGCAGACTTAACCCTTTAGCTGCTACTTTTCTGTTTTACTGATTTTGTGTGAAAGAAACTGTTTTTACTGGCTGCTTGTTGGTTATAGTAACACACTGTATTGTTGGAAAATGTCAAATGTTAGAAGTTGGCAGAAAACTTCGCCAGAGAGTGCCCTGAAAACAAACCTGAGGAGTGTAGACGACCACACTCACAAAATCCATCACATAATGAATGACTAGCACCTGTTGACACTGCCAACACACACCCAGGTACACATGACTCTTTAGACTGCCAGAATCAACAACAGCCTGTGCTGTCTGTGAAGGTTCTCAGTCATCCAGGTCATCATAGTCTAAGGAGCTTGGAAAGAAAAGCGTCTGGACTTCTTTAAGTTGCTTGAAGACATTTCACCTCTCATCCAAGAAGCTTCTTCAGTTCTAAGGTCAAATGGTGGAGAGTCCCAGATTTAAACCCAGTGGGAGTTTCCCCCCAAAGAGGGACAAAGGACCCCCTGATGATCCTAAATGATCCTGATGTGCTCCAGACCATAGATTTAACTGAGGGGTGATAAATGCTAAAAGTAGTGAGGATGCACCTCCACATGACGACAGGGTGGATGTATCTATGTGTGTTTCTCTGCTTCTAAAGGAGTGGAAAGATGACAGATGTGGTTTGATGATGGTTGACATGTCTTCCAAATGGTTAGAAGTTTTTCCTTCTAGTAAGGAGATACAGGTGCACTGGCCAGAGTATTGCTGGAAGAAATCATCCCAAGGGTGGAATCTCCAGACTGAGATTGAGACTGGGTGCTGATCAGAAGTCTTCAGAGACCCAGCGAGAAGTAGGAAACATTCATGGCTTAGCTGACAGCCCAGGCAGTGGTTGAGGTCAACCACTTCTGTGCGGTTTGGGGCCCTACTAGTCATCATGAGAAGATTCCAGAACCACAGCAATAACCATAAAGATGCGTTGGAACAGGAGGGTGAGGGGTGAAAAGAGTGCCCTCCTCCAACAACGGTGTGCCAAGCTCCAACTCAGCGACTGCAGAGTGAGACTCTGTGTCACCCAAGAGGGATCAGCGAATGAATGCAGATGACACCTTATTAAAAAAAACATCAGGCAGTTGTGCCTGAAATAGTTCCGTGTGTTTTTGAGTTAAGGTGGTCATTGGTGTGACGTTTCTAATCATCTTATAAATGATATGCATTTACATGACTCTCTGAACATCACAAACTCTGTTAGAGTCCTGAGCCTGAGTAGAAGTGACTGGAGTAGTTATAGCATGCAAGTTTTACAGCAACCTAACTAATAATTATTTGTGTATATTTTGTAGGGTAGCTAGACTGATTTTCTAGCATGTCAGTTCCTGATGCGTAAGTGCATTAGGTCCTCATTGTCTGAGTAAACATAGTAACAACAGTTGTGAGTTCTTTGACATGTGTACTCAACTTTGACACATTGTTTGACACCCTAAAGTAGGATTTTGGGTTCATCACATTTCATTGAGGCATGATAGGCCTCAAACATGCTGGAAGCACCTAAAGAAGGAGGTTGTTCTTCTGTGGTTGTTTTGGTTTCCCCAATCACTGATGTAGGGACAGTAAAGATAACTGTAAATGCCTTTGAGAGGGTTTACACTGTTTAAATGGGTCGATTGCCCTACAATAGTAAAGAGTACAGTACACTGCATAGATAGAGAGGAAAGATCGATCTCTCTGTTGTAAATAGGGATGGGTATCGTTTAGGTTTTATCCCATACCGGTGCCAAACCGGTACTTTTGAAACGGTGCCGGTGCTTAAACGGTGCTCAAACCGGTGCTTAAAGAATGAAGAACACACACTTTGTCCAAAAACCTCTCATGTTCAGCTGGTTTTTTTTTGTAAAAAGATAACAATGTTAGCCTTTTCTGCAGCTATAGGGCATATATGGTCTCACTCTTGGCTGGAAGCAGTGCTTAAACAATGGAAAAAACATAAACTTTGTCCAAAAACCTCTCATGTTTAACTGTTTCCCACTTTTTCTTTGGTCATTTTAGCCTTTTTGGCCAGGGTGAAGGGAGTATCTGCCATCAAACAAGAAGACAGCCGCATGTAACTACAACGGTGTTTGCTAGTTCACCTTACATGCATTAATGTAATAATGTGGTTAGCCTACTCAACGTTAATTACACACGAACAACATGAAGCTACTCACGCAGAGGAGAACGGCTGCTGCTGCCATCATCATCCGTCATCATTTCTGCTACGCTGGCAGGGCTAGGGGCCAGGACTCTACTCTTCGGGTTCTTGGGGGATGTTGCTAACTCTGGGTCCGATAACAGGCACCACGCCCGCAGTAGATGTGCACGGTGTGAGGTCTCGCAGCAAGCTATCAAACACGGCGCATTTCTCGGCTTAAAAAAACCCCGCTATGCGTCGCCAGGTGTTTCATCGGATTTGAGGTGTTACTTCCTTTGACAGTATCACAGTATCAGCTTAAAGCACTTGTTGCAGGCTGCTGAGTTTGCATCTTTTGCTGTGAAGTACAGCCAGACTTTTGATCGCTTCGCCTTGGGCGTTTTTAATCTGTAGCTCTGCTCTAAAAGAACGTACGTACCTGGCCCTGCCTACTATCCTCGGAAATGTAAAATGATTGGCTAGAATTGGCTCAGGAAAAAAAAGCACCGAAATAAAGCACCGAAATGTGCGCTGCTTTTCGGTCTGGTTACTACCGTTTATGTCAGAACGCACCGGACACCGGTACCCATCTCTAGTCGTCTGTAGTTGCAATTAGGGCTGGGCTATATCATACCGTTCACGGTAATACCGGTGTAATTTTGGGCAACGATAGGAAAATGAAATATCGCGATAGAATATGGGTAAAACGCGCATGCGCAGTGCCTTTGTTTACATATGCACATGGCGGCGACGCAGAATGAGAAGAGCGAAAGTGGATCGTTAAATGAAACGGATGAACCAGAACTGGTTTGTAAAAATGCTGCAACTTCAGTGGTGTGGAACTGGTTTAGCTTTCGTCCGTCAGATACACAACAAAGCACTGTTTTTGGTAGAGCATGCTAGCAGGCCGTCGTTATTACCGTGTTGTTTGGAAAATACGGCACACTTAAAATCAATCCTTTGATTTTTCTGAAAATTGACAGTGCCCCTTATAATCCCGTGTGCCTTATGTATGAATTCTGGTTGTGTTTACTGACCTCGAAACGATTTTATGTGGTACACGGCGCTCAAAAATCTGTCCGATGGTTCAGTACGACTTTGCTAAGCTACGAAGCTGCACCGCTTGATGGATTGTCAGAGCATTACGGCTATCGTAGGCAGGAGCCTCGCGGAGTGATACGTACTGTGCTTCAACATAATATTACCGTATTGTGTGTGTATAACCTCTTTTTAAGTTTTGTGGATATTATACATGGTTATGCTGAGGATGTGTCGGCCAATTTCCACTGGAAATGCCTTTTGGTTAAACTGTCAGCAAGGAATTTGGATTTGCACTGTTAAATTTTTATATAACTTTAATGCACATAAAAAATAGCTGCTTGTTTAAGTGAAAATACATTGATGAGGTTTTTTGCACTAATAAAGTTGTGGAGTTGTAAAGTATTTTGTCTAGTATCAATTATATCGTCAGTTATATCGTTATCGCAAATTTTCAAATGTATATCGTGATAAATATTTTTGGTCATATCGCCCTGCTCTAGTTGCAATATATATCTCTCTATATATACATATATATGTATATATATAACTATAGTGTAAATAAATACATAACTGAAGTATAATCTTCTGAACTTGTAATAAAAAGACTGATTTTTTTTTCAAGCAACCTGTTTGATGACCAGTGTTTTGTGGATAAAATAGGCCGTCCTAATGAGCTCTGTGTGTGCGCCTTCCTTCAATGGCTCAGCTCGTAGAGCAGAGGACTGTAGAGTGGATGCCACTTCATACAGATGTGGATATCATCAGTCATTAAAGGGCTGTTCCTGTCTTCCTTCAATAGCTCAGTTGGTAGAGCAGAGGACCATAACATGGATACTGCGTCATAACCTTAGGTAGTGGATTAGGTTGACGACGTATCCGTGGCTATCCTTAGTCGCTGGTTCAACTCCAGCTTGAAGGAAGATGTTAGTGAAATCCTCTCTTTCCATAGAGGACTGTCCATCTGCATTGGATTCTACTTTCTTACTCAAGTTTTTAGCTCATATCTGACTCAAACCAAAGGCTTCTAATAGTGTGTGGTGCTCAATTTATTAATTAAAGTCTCACCACTTCTAAATATAGGAAAATACCAGTAATACTATGCTGTAACTAATTGTCGTGTGTAGTTGCAATATATATCTATATATGTATATAGATAGATAGATAGATAGATATATGTATATATATAGAGATATATATATGTATGTATATATATAACTATAGTGTAAATAAATACATAACTGAAGTATAATCTTCTGAACTTGTAATAAAAAGACTGAAATTTTTTTTAAGCGACCAGTTTGATAACCAGTGTTTTGTGGATAAAATAGGTCGTCCTAATGAGCTCCGTGTGTGTGCCTTCCTTCAATAGCTCAGCTGGTAGAGCAGAGGACCATAACATGGATACCACGTCATGATGACCTTAGATAGAGGATTGGGTTGGCGTCGTATCCGTGGCTATCCTTAGTCGCTGGTTCAACTCCAGCTTGAAGGGAGGCGTTAGTGAAATCCTCTTTGTAGCAGTACTGATCAGTTCATTTTCTGCTTAATAGAGCTCTTTTAACTACTGCCCTTTTTAGAGAATTGTGCTGATCATATAATCATGTAAACATGTTGCTCTAGTGGAACTGCTCCAGGCTGTCTTCCTTCGATAGCTCACTTGGTAAAGCGCCGGACTGTAGAGGGTAACATGGGAAACCTTGTGTCACTGGTTTAAATCTGGCTGTTTATTTAACTGATGGAGATCTACATAGATGTTTATATGTATGCTAACTCCATATTTCACTCTGTGATGTTGAATATTTATTTAACAGTATGTATTTGCACCCCTTGAATCCCATTACATAAGCAAAACTCCACTGGAATAACTGTTTGGTGCTGCTTAACTAGTCAACATACTGTATGCTGCATTGAGCCCATAGTTTATACTCATTAACTACTTGTTATGTGTAGTTAAAACATATAATTAACACATATGTTGTCTTCTGACTTTGTAGTCAATTATGAATGTTGGTCATAACTTTTGATGGTTCAGCCGGTAGAATGGATCCATGAGCATTTCTCCTGTGATTGTTATGGCATACCTTGTTGTTGTAGTTGAACTGGTCCAGTTGGTCTGTTAGGTGTGGGTTCTTTCAGTAGCTCAGTTGGTAACATGGAAACGGATACTGGCATCCTTAGGTTGCTGGTCCAAATCTGGCTCTAAGAATAAGATAATTTCCTAAAGTGGTTCTGATATATATCCATCTACATTGGATTTTACTTTCTAAGTAACTTTCTTACTTGAGTTTTAAGCTTATATCTGACTCAAACCAGAGACTTTTAATAGTGTGTGGTGCTCAGTATATTAATTAGAGGCCGAAATATAGGAAAAAACCAGTAATACTACTTTTAATCTATGCTGTAACTAACTGTCGTGTGTTGTTGCAACAAATATATATATGCAACTGTAATAAATAGTGTAAATAAATAAATAACTAAAGTATAATCTTCTGAACTTGTAATAAAAAGACTAAATTATCTTTAAGCGACTTGTTTGATGACCAGTGTTTGCGGATAAAATAGGCCGTCCTAATGAGCTGTGTGTGTGCGGCTTCCTTCAATAGCTCAGCTCGTAGAGCAGAGGACTGTAGAGTGGATGCCACTTCATACAGATGTGGATATCATCAGTCATTAAAGGGCTGTTCCTGTCTTCCTTCGATAGCTCAGTTGGTAGAGCAGAGGACCATAACATGGATACTGCGTCATAACCTTAGGTAGTGGATTAGGTTGACGACGTATCCGTGGCTATCCTTAGTCGCTGGTTCAACTCCAGCTTGAAGGAAGATGTTAGTGAAATCCTCTCTTTCCATAGAGGACTGTCCATCTGCATTGGATTCTACTTTCTTACTCAAGTTTTTAGCTCACATCTGACTCAAACCAAAGGCTTCTAATAGTGTGTGGTGCTCAATTTATTAATTAAAGGCTGACCACTTCTAAATATAGGAAAATACCAGTAATACTATGCTGTAACTAATTGTCGTGTGTAGTTGCAATATATATCTATATATGTATATATATAACTATAGTGTAAATAAATACATAACTGAAGTATAATCTTCTGAACTTGTAATAAAAAGACTGATTTTTTTTTCAAGCAACCTGTTTGATGACCAGTGTTTTGTGGATAAAATAGGCCGTCCTAATGAGCTCTGTGTGTGTGTGCGCCTTCCTTCAATAGCTCAGCTCGTAGAGCAGAGGACTGTAGAGTGGATGCCACTTCATACAGATGTGGATATCATCAGTCATTAAAGGACTGTTCCTGTCTTCCTTCAATAGCTCAGTTGGTAGAGCAGAGGACCATAACATGGATACCACGTCATAACCTTAGGTAGTGGATTAGGTTGACGACGTATCCGTGGCTATCCTTAGTTGCTGGTTCAACTCCAGCTTGAAGGGAGATGTTAGTGAAATCCTCTCTTTCCATAGAGGACTGTCCATCTGCATTGGATTCTACTTTCTTACTCAAGTTTTTAGCTCATATCTGACTCAAACCAAAGGCTTCTAATAGTGTGTGGTGCTCAATTTATTAATTAAAGACTGACCACTTCTAAATATAGGAAAATACCAGTAATACTATGCTGTAACTAATTGTCGTGTGTAGTTGCAATATATATCTATATATGTATATAGATAGATATATATATATATATATGTATATATATAACTATAGTGTAAATAAATACATAACTGAAGTATAATCTTCTGAACTTGTAATAAAAAGACTGAAATTTTTTTTAAGCGACCAGTTTGATAACCAGTGTTTTGTGGATAAAATAGGTCGTCCTAATGAGCTCCGTGTGTGTGCCTTCCTTCAATAGCTCAGCTGGTAGAGCAGAGGACCATAACATGGATACCACGTCATGATGACCTTAGATAGAGGATTGGGTTGGCGTCGTATCCGTGGCTATCCTTAGTCGCTGGTTCAACTCCAGCTTGAAGGGAGGCGTTAGTGAAATCCTCTTTGTCGGAGTGCTGATCAGTTCATTTTCTGCTTAATAGAGCTCTTTTAACTACTGCCCTTTTTAGAGAATTGTGCTGATCATATAATCATGTAAAGATGTTGCTCTAGTGGAACTGCTCCAGGCTGTCTTCCTTCGATAGCTCACTTGGTAAAGCGCCGGACTGTAGAGGGTAACATGGGAAACCTTGCGTCACTGGTTTAAATCTGGCTGTTTATTTAACTGATGGAGATCTACATAGATGTTTATATGTATGCTAACTCCATATTTCACTCTGTGATGTTAAATATTTATTTAACAGTATGTATTTGCACCCCTTGAATCCCATTACATAAGCAAAACTCCACTGGAATAACTGTTTGGTGCTGCTTAACTAGTCAACATACTGTATGCTGCATTGAGCCCATAGTTTATACTCATTAACTACTTGTTATGTGTAGTTAAAACATATAATTAACACATATGTTGTCTTCTGACTTTGTAGTCAATTATGAATGTTGGTCATAACTTTTGATGGTTCAGCCGGTAGAATGGATCCATGAGCATTTCTCCTGTGATTGTTATGGCATACCTTGTTGTTGTAGTTGAACTGGTCCAGTTGGTCTGTTAGGTGTGGGTTCTTTCAGTAGCTCAGTTGGTAACGTGGAAACGGATACTGGCATCCTTAGGTTGCTGGTCCAAATCTGGCTCTAAGAATAAGATAATTTCCTAAAGTGGTTCTGATATATATCCATCTACATTGGATTTTACTTTCTAAGTAACTTTCTTACTTGAGTTTTAAGCTTATATCTGACTCAAACCAGAGACTTTTAATAGTGTGTGGTGCTCAGTATATTAATTAGAGGCTGAAATATAGGAAAAAACCAGTAATACTACTTTTAATCTATGCTGTAACTAACTGTCGTGTGTTGTTGCAACAAATATATATATGTAACTGTAATAAATAGTGTAAATAAATAAATAACTAAAGTATAATCTCCTGAACTTGTAATAAAAAGAATAAATTATCTTTAAGCGACTTGTTTGATAACCAGTGTTTGTGGATAAAATAGGCCGTCCTAATGAGCTGTGTGTGTGCGGCTTCCTTCAATAGCTCAGCTCGTAGAGCAGAGGACTGTAGAGTGGATGCCACTTCATACAGATGTGGATATCATCAGTCATTAAAGGGCTGTTCCTGTCTTCCTTCGATAGCTCAGTTGGTAGAGCAGAGGACCATAACATGGATACTGCGTCATAACCTTAGGTAGTGGGAGGTTGACGACGTATCCGTGGCTATCCTTAGTCGCTGGTTCAACTCCAGCTTGAAGGAAGATGTTAGTGAAATCCTCTCTTTCCATAGAGGACTGTCCATCTGCATTGGATTCCACTTTCTTACTCAAGTTTTTAGCTCATATCTGACTCAAACCAAAGGCTTCTAATAGTGTGTGGTGCTCAATTTATTAATTAAAGTCTCACCACTTCTAAATATAGGAAAATACCAGTAATACTATGCTGTAACTAATTGTCGTGTGTAGTTGCAATATATATCTATATATGTATATATATAACTATAGTGTAAATAAATACATAACTGAAGTATAATCTTCTGAACTTGTAATAAAAAGACTGATTTTTTTTTCAAGCAACCTGTTTGATGACCAGTGTTTTGTGGATAAAATAGGCCGTCCTAATGAGCTGTGTGTGTGCGCCTTCCTTCAATAGCTCAGCTCGTAGAGCAGAGGACTGTAGAGTGGATGCCACGTCATACAGATATGGATATCATCAGTCATTAAAGGGCTGTTCCCGTCTTCCTTCAATAGCTCAGTTGGTAGAGCAGAGGACCATAACATGGATACTGCGTCATAACCTTAGGTAGTGGATTAGGTTGACGACGTATCCGTGGCTATCCTTAGTTGCTGGTTCAACTCCAGCTTGAAGGAAGATGTTAGTGAAATCCTCTCTTTCCATAGAGGACTGTCCATCTGCATTGGATTCTACTTTCTTACTCAAGTTTTTAGCTCACATCTGACTCAAACCAAAGGCTTCTAATAGTGTGTGGTGCTCAATTTATTAATTAAAGTCTCATCACTTCTAAATATAGGAAAATACCAGTAATACTATGCTGTAACTAATTGTCGTGTGTAGGGATGATTATCGTTTAGGTTTTATCCCATACCGGTGCCAAACCGGTACTTTTGAAACGGTGCCGGTGCTTAAACGGTGCTCAAACCGGTGCTTAAAGAATGAAGAACACACACTTTGTCCAAAAACCTCTCATGTTCAGCTGTTTTTTTTTTGTAAAAAGATAACAATGTTAGCCTTTTCTGCAGCTATAGGGCATATATGGTCTCACTCTTGTCTGGAAGCAGTGCTTAAACAATGGAAAAAACACAAACTTTGTCCAAAAACCTCTCATGTTTAACTGTTTTCCAATTTTCCTTTGGTCATTTTGCTAGTTCACCTTACATGCATTAATGTAATAATGTGGTTAGCCTACTCAACGTTAATTACACACGAACAACATGAAGCTACTCACGCAGAGGAGAACGGCTGCTGCTGCCATCATCATCCGTCATCATTTCTGCTACGCTGACAGGGCTAGGGGCCAGGACTCTACTCTTCGGGTTCTTGGGGGATGTTGCTAACTCTGGGTCCGATAACAGGCACCACACCCGCAGTAGATGTGCACGGTGTGAGGTCTCGCAGCAAGCTATCAAACACGGCGCATTTCTCGGCTTAAAAAAACCCCGTTATGCGTCGCCAGGTGTTTCATCGGATTTGAGGTGTTACCTCCTTTGACAGTATCACAGTATCAGCTTAAAGCACTTGTTGCAGGCTGCTGAGTTTGCATCTTTTGCTGTGAAGTACAGCCAGACTTTGACCGCTTCGCCTTGGGCGTTTTTAATCTGTAGCTCTGCTCTAAAAGAACGTACGTACCTGGCCCCGCCTACTATCCTCGGAAACGTAAAATGATTGGCTAGAATTGGTTCAGGAAAAAAAAGCACCGAAATAAAGCACCGAAATGTGCGCTGCTTTTCGGTCTGGTTACTACCGTTTATGTCAGAACCGGTGCCATCGTGGCACCGGATACCGGTACCCATCTCTAGTTGTAAATTTAGCTCAGAAGTGTTTGATATGTTGGCTGTGTGGAAATTCATGGCTACTTCTGGGTTTTACCCCAGACTTTGGGAAGCACTAAGACTGAAGTTAGTTTATGTTTGTGGTATTCACTTAGGTACAAATATAGTCACTGTCCTTTATGGCAAACATCTGGACAGGGAAAGCAAATGGCACAAAGGAGTGTGTGTGATGTTTGGTGAGGCATGTGTGCCTCAATCCCTAATAACACGGGGGATGAGGGTCTTTTACAGAAACAGTTAATAAATTAGGAAACATGGGTTGATGGATTTAATGATAAATTGAAAAAATATATGACACAATGAAAGACTTCCTTATCTAAACAATGGGTTCTTATAAAAGAGCAGCTTGATGTAACTAAGGTTGAAGGGTTTTTTTGCGGATGAACAATGAAGGCTGTTTCATTTCTGTATATGGTCTCGTATTGTGTTTTCTTTTATGATATAACTGCCATCCTTTGAAGAAAGGGTGGAGGCTCAGATGGAGCGAAGATGACCATAAAGTGTGAATTTGTTTTTTCCGTCTGACTATAGGGAAGATGCACATTATGGAATTTCTTTGAGTATGTAATTGTGCTGATGTTATGTTCAGTAGTTAGAAAAGAAATCCCCATGTTTTTATGTGATTCTTAATTAATTATTTTTAATTCTTAATTGTGGTTATCACAAAGGATGGGAATGTGGTGGCAGATTTCTTTTCTCATATATTAATCACATGTTTAATTATATCACATTAGTTATAGTAATATCACTTTCTCACTTTACCATAGTAAGAGCACTCCTGTCACTAGTTTACATGCATGTGGAAAGTTAACACAGTGAGGCCATTGTAATGGGAGACATTAAACAGATAGTGAGACTCCTCCAGCTTATCAGGGATGTAAATCCTTAGGTGATGGCCAAGCAGAAAACAAGGTCATAATTCTCATTTGTTACATGTCCTACAGGAAACACACATGACACATGTGACTCAGTGATGTCATCAGGCACTGCAGCCAGCTGTGCGATTGGTCAGCTCCAGCTCCTATGAAGATAAAGAAGCTGCTGTTTGTTCAACAAAACGCTCTTATATAAGTGAGAGAGCCACAGTGAGACAGCAGTCAGGTCTTAAATAAATACTCATGAGAATAGAAAAAAAAACGAGGCTTCAGGATCAAACATGAAACTATTTCCTGTTTAGTGAGTCCCATGAAACCTTTTGAAAACGGGAAGAAGTCCACAGTTGGAGGTCCAGAGGCACTGGTAGTGGAGTGAATCGTTTCCCACTCACACTCAAAAGGCAACACAAACTGCTTGATTGGAGTTAAGCAATGAAGAGCACACATATGACAAACTGAGAACTTCCTCTAAGGAAGATCTGTGTGAGGCAGGCATGATAGGACCCAAAACGCTGGACTATCTCGCAGAGCTAAAGTTAAAGAGAGAGATGGGTGAGGAGAGAGAGACTCGAATGTAACGTTCATGAACAGATATGATGGGGAAACAGAGAAATGAACGTGGTGTCACAGGAAACACAGGAAACTAGACACAAAAAGACGGGGGACACAGATAGATAACAAAATAAAAGCAGAGTGAATACAAAAGATGAAACACTGAATAACTGGAATATAAATGAAATCATGAACCCAAAGTAAATCATGAACCATTCTCAAAAACTCAAAACACTAGGTCAAACCCAGGGATGATGACAGCATCTTTACCAGAAGTTATAAACTCAAGGAGAACCTCACAGGTCTTGAATATACTGTGACCAAAAGTTCACTAGCATTTGATTGACATTTCATTTCATCTTCAGCATACGTGGATGTTTGTATGCCTGCTCTTTTCGACTTTTTAATCAGTATAACAGGATTTATTGTTCTGGAAACTTTTCTCTAACGGTCCATGATCATGTCTACGATAGAGTATAATCACAGCCTTGGAAAGTGTTAGAATGTTCTTCAGACTTCATCACGACCCTTAGTACTGGGAAGGTTTGGGACTTCAGGTTTTAAAGCCACACTCTGGGTCCTCAAAGAGATTTATAAACACGTACACAGGGCCACACAGAGACATGAAAGAGTGCGAGCTGCAGGAACCTCGCTGCCCTCTACGTTCGCTTTAATTACCATCTTCCTTTTCAGGACAATAGTGCTGTGATTTCAGAAAACGTGGTCGGAGGCAGGAAGACGAGTCCTCACCCTAGCATTGTCTAATCCCGAAGAGAAACAAGGAAATGCTGCAATGCTCTGCCAACTCTGACAAACCTGCAGGTGAGCTGATAGCAGGAACACTACGCCTGCTTCACCCTCCTCTTCTTGGAAATCATGTCTTTATCTGGCACACGTTAGATATCAGTTAAAAATCAGCGTACTCTGTGAACAATGATGGGTTTGGACTGATCTCAGTCAGTGAATCTAAAAGCCATTTTAAGGAATAAACCCAACAGTAACTCCTCATTCATTACAGATTATCTCAGCATCAGCTCCTGTAGACAGATAGACAGACCTCTCACTGCCACAGCAGAATTTGATGCTGAAGAAGTTTTGAGTGGTGGGGAAACCGACTATCACCTCACTAAGTCTACACAGAGAGGCCTATGATTCTATTTGGTACAAACAAAGAGATTCAACCATCAGGTCAGTTTCTCCTAACTGTAAACACAGTAATCACTGAATACTGCTGATTTTGACACACATTAAAACTGGACAGAAAGCACCTGAATCAAATATATTTTACTGGTTATTTGTAATCTGCCTTCAATGAACCCATTTTTGTTGTTGTTTTGTTTTGTTTTTTTAAACACACTCCAGTTCCTGATCATTGAAGACCACCAGCCTGAGTCGGAAGTTTAGCTCTGCAGGTTGTGATCACAGAGTTTGATGTTGCTTTATTCTGCAGCAGAAATGAAGGAAGCAAAGAACAAGGCCTGAAAATCAAACCCTTGGTGCAGCTGAGCCTTTCCAGCTAACAAAAACAGGAGCTAAAAGCCAAAACAAAGTTGTAAATCTCAAAAAGCTCTGAAGTCCACAAACAAACCAGAAAGGACCAGCATGAACTGTTTACCATGAAAAAAAGCTTATGACCTGTGTTCCCGCCCAACCCTTTAGTATGTTTGAATGTCCCATTACAGATGTCCTACCAGGAAGGAAACGCTTTATTATGCCAAAAAGACTGAGGTGCTTTTCATGAAAACTTAAAAGTCTGTCCTTTAAATGAGTTTAGAGGTTAATAGAAATACAGCCATGATACTGACAAGGTTAGAAGCAATGATTCAGTCCTGTCTTTACTACCATAGAGTCAGTCTAGGGCTACTGTGGGGTGGGGCAGGGATCACCGGTGGTTGTTGCTGGAGAAGTAAGTAAAATTGTATTTACATAGCACCTTTCTAAATAAAAGATCACAAAGTGCTTCACACAGAGATACCAAGGTATAAAATAAAAACAGACAAAAAGTTAACCAAATGCATTTCTAAAAAGATGAGTTTTTAGTTGTTTTTTTTTTTTTTTAAAGAGACAACTGAGTTCACAGATCTTAAGCTCAGAGGGAAAGAGTTCCACAGTCTGGGGGCCACAGTGGCAAAAGCTCAGTCTCCCTTAGTTCTCAGCCTTGTATAACAAGAAGGCCCTGATCACATGACCTCAGGGTCCTGCTAGGGACATCGAGCTGTAATAATTCAATGATGTAAGCTGGTGCTTGTCCATGAAGAGCTCTAAAAGATACAACCTGAAACCTTAAAATGGACTCCAAATTCAATGGGGAGCCAATGGAGTTTGATCAGAAGCCTTGCGGTAGCGTTTTGAACAACCTGCAGACGCTCCAGGGAGTTTTTGCTTAGGCATGTAAACAGTGAATTACAGTAGTCTAAACGTGCTAAAATGAATGCATCTATAACAATCTCCACTTCAGTGCAAGATACAGTATGACTTTATTTAACAATGTTATCTACAACGTTATATAATGGATACACCATTACAGACAGATTGCAGGTTGGCTGCTCTTCAAAGAGTGAAGCTGTGTTTTGGCAGGAAACTGGCTCCAAACTGTCTCGACAGGATATTATCAGCCCATTGAATCAGCACTATTAAGTATTATCAGGCCTATGCAGGAAATAGCTTTCTCTGCCTCTTATGAGTTAATTATCATTATATGGAGGGAGTTCATAACATCAAAGCTATAGCTGCAGTTAAAAATGGCCCAGTCCAACGGGTTCATACAAACAAATAAATATTCTTAAGGTTGTTTCGATAAAGAAATAAATGTATTTTAAATTGTTTTGTTCATTTTAATTTGTTCATATTAATAAACGTATGATATAAAACAGTTCTTGCACTTTACTTCCACTTCTTACTAGTGATGTGTCGGTCGCGAACGAAACGGCTCTTAGAGCCGGCTCTTTGAAGTGAATGACGCGAGCCGGCTCCTTATTGGGAGCCGTGGGGTTTTTTTTCTTTCTCTCACACTTTTTTTATGCCTTGTGCATAACACTGGGAAGGAGGGGGGGTGTTAGTTACACTCTCAGTAGCACAGGAACAGAGCAGGAGGGAGAGAGAGAGAAAGAGAGCCAGGGACAATAATGTCACATTAGAAAGGTGTAGTAATCATCCACAACTATTTTCAGTTGCGGATGATAAAGGATTCAGAAAGTTTATTCATGCAGGCCCATATGACAGAGAATGTGCATCTTCTTTTTGTTTTCCTATTTTAATTTATATTTAATTGTGTTGTGGTTTTCAGTGTTTTGTGTTGTTTCACTTTAAATTTCTTTAAAAGCTAAAAGCTAAAAAATTTAAATAGTTAAAAGTTCAAATGTAAATAGTTGGTTTTTGTATTATACAGAGATGGGCAGCGTTACTGCCCATCTCTTTACTTTTTTCAAGTAACGAGTAAAGTAAGGGATTACTATTGCAAAAACGGTAATTAGATTACTGTTACTTTCCCGTAGGAACGCTGCGTTACTGCGTTACTAAAACAGTGATTTTTTGCGAGAATGTCTCATGACATTGACTTAAGCGAGTGCGACGTTCACAACAGCTGTGTGGAGATCAACAATGGATAATATATCGAGTGCGGGAGAGAGTATGAGCGTGCAGCGTTTAAAGCGTGGAAGTACTGACCTTACTTTGAGTTTGATTCCATAAAAAGTGACAAAGACATTAGCGTCCGTTGTGCGTGGGAAGAAAACTTCTTTTTACAGCGAAAAACCCCCCTAAACAAGCACCGAGTGCGCAACGACATAATGGGAAATTCACCGAGAAACTCGCGGATTCTTCAACTGACCGCTGCGGCACACCTGCACCAGGATACACCTCCGCCTACCCCACTCCTGCTTTACAGGTGAAAATAGAGCAACAGGACCGCTAGTCTTTGATTTTATATATTTTCTGCTGTGTTTTACTTGCATCTATTTGAAAGAGTGAGTGTAAACACAAAAAATATTTTATTTTATGTGCTGGAATGTGCAGAAAATAGGTTTAAATGTTAAACAAATTTCTTCCAGTCAGAGAATGGTGCATAGAATTTAATTTTTGCTTGATGCATAAAGTTAAAAGATTAAAACTGATAGCACAAGTTTAAAAAAAGAGGCTTTTCCATTTGATTACATTTTGTATGATGGATTAGGCAGAAAAAGTAGAATTGGGCTGAAAGATCTATCACTTTATCACCTATTCAGGTTGTAAATCGTGTTTTTAAAAAGTAACTAAGTAACTAAGTAATTAATTACTTTTGAAAATAAGTAATCAGTAAAGTAACGGGATTACTTTTTTGGGGAAGTAATCAGTAATTAGTTACTGATTACTTTTTTCAAGTAACTTGACCAACACTGGTATTATATGATTTATTTATTACATTTTGTATGGAGTGAATAAAGTATATTTATGGTGGCCGCTAGATACAAAGCACGTACAAACTCCGACGCACATACAAACCCCGATGCATGTAAAAACTCCAAAACACATAAAAACTCAGAAGCACATACAAACTCCAAAACACGTCCAAAACACAACAGAAGTGCTCCAGAATGCTAGGCACAGTGTTGAGCTTTTGTTACCTAGTGGCTACACAAGCCAGGAAGTGCCAATGACCGGATTTGGTGTGTGGTAGTAACAGGTAAATGAACATTTTTTTGAATTATTTGAATATATATGAGTGTTTGTGTATAAATACACAAACAATGCACATATGCTTTCAGTTGTGTAATTTAAGTGATCTCTGTTTTGGAAGTTCAGTTAACGCTAGAAATGTGTTTTGGAATTTGTACGTGCTTTTTGAAGTTTGTACGTGTTTTGTCTCTAGGGGCCACCATATATATTTATATATAAACATATATAAATAAAACCACTTTTTTTTTATACAATAGTAATTCCTTTTGTGCATAATTTTATATAGTTGTTAATAATTAATTAATTAAAGCAACAAAACAACCTGAAGAGCCGGTTGGGAGCCGAAAGAGCCGGCTCTTTTTAGTGAGCCGAGCTGAAAGAGCCGGTTCTCTCTCACTAATTCTTACAAAAAAATCTTCTTTTTGACTCAAACACCTCAAGCTAAGTTGGGTCTGTTCATAACACTGTTCTCTAATCGAACTCTGTCCACTGTCTATATTCTCAGATATGGGTTTTGTCCTGCATACTGGAGTTATCTCTTCATTGTATAGACACCTTTCACTAAAAATGTCCAGATTTTCCAAATTTTCATGGAATATTTCTTTTCTCTTCATTTGTTAGAGGAAGAAACTTCAGTTTGAATTTCACAGGTTTTTGTGGTCATTTTAAGACCAGTCCAAACTACAGATTCTGATCCTTCAAAGCTACATTTGTTTTTGGCTTGCTAAGCAAATTTAAGGTCTTTCTTATGTGTTCATGGACAAGCAGTGTTTTTTAGCCATTAGTCGGAAAGCAAACGACCCTAAGTGTGTGGTGTGTTTGTGTGCTTTTGTTTGCTGGGAGCCGGTGTGATGACCAGAGCTCCCACTATTGTGACAGTCAGAAACAAAAGAGCCTGTTTTCATCCGAGTCCAGCGGCAGCAGAGGACAGGAAGTCACTGTGCTGATCAGATGGCTTGGAGCATGCATGTGTTTGTTTTTCTGTCTTTATGAGGCCCGATATGAACTTCAGCTTTGTTTGGAAGACGTTTTAAAGATTTGCTTGAGTGTTTGAACCTCACTTTAGGTTTGAGGTTGGATTCTGGTTGAGGTTAAAGGATAATTGGAAATGAACTTAGATTTTAACCACCAAATTGCTGGACCTTTTTTCTCCTGCAGACATTTTCCTGTATCCCCAGAGCTTCACAGTTCTAAATGAAGCTCCGGGTGACGTAAATTGAAGAAGGTTCTTAGAATGATGACGTTGATTAGCACCAAATCCTGGCAAGGATGAAAGGTATTCACAAAGCATCTCATAAAAGAGCTCCCGACATAAAAAACAAAAAGAAAGACAAAATGTAGTGCCATGGGAGCTCACTGGAACGAAGCTCTGACACGTCTTTCCTTCCTCGTGTGGAAACAGGATATTCACAGTTTGTAAAATACAGTTAGGTGTAAGCTTCAAAGATTCTGTTAGTGTAAATGTAATGATTAAGATAAACTGAACATGTACCATGCTCACATTTATGGTTAATTCATGTTAACTCATGCAACAAAACATTTTACCTGAAATGCTGCTGTTGAACAATCATCTCCTCCACTTGGACTCTATACAGCAGGTGAAGGAAACACGGAGCAGCAGACAACTTTCGGAGCTTTTCGTACATTCAAAATTTCATGGATGACGAATGCATGTAAACCATATTAACAGCTGTGACATAACAGTAAAAATGAGCCGCAGCTCAATTATTAACGTGTCGATGTTAATAATTGCTGTATGACTGCTACATGTGATAGGATTAGGACAGTAAGAGATGTGATTTAGACTTCACACACGTATCCACATTTATGCAAAACTACTCAGTGCTGTTGTTAGTAACTGAGAAATTCTGAACAATATTCAGAGTTAATAATTCAGATTAAGCACTAAATAAAAGGCTTAGTACTTATATGCAAGCAGAAACAAGCAAAAATTGGGTTTTCTGTAGTTTTGTTAGGTTTGGGCCAAGAGTCAAAGATTTTTATTGTCAGTTTTCTGCATGTACAGGACATACAGGAGAACTGAAATACTGTTTCTCTCTCATCTTACTGTAAAGAAGAACTAAGAATTAAGAAAGATAAAGGACATTATATAAAAGTCAAACCTATGTCCAATAGTGAAGTAATGCAAAAAATGAATTCAATAAATAAACAGATCAGCTTGGGAGCTGTACAGAGTGACCAACAGCAGCTTTTTCTTTGTCTTGTTTTCCTATTTAGTGTCATCTGTTTCCTCTGCTCTCATTAACTGGCATGTGTGTATATTGTCTGAGCGTCCCCTCACAGTTGTGTGTTTCCTTCTCTTTATGTTGCCCTAGAGAGTCCTACTTTTTAATTGTTTGCTCCTGCTCAGTTAGTGAAGAGTTCAGCATTAAGGCTGCTTTTTGAGTCGATGTTCTGCCTCCTGTCCTGCATTTATGTCCACATCCTGCCTGCCACACTGGCAGATATTGTATAATAGATATTATATAAAGTTCCCAGTTAAGTCAAATATGCCACAGGACTAATATTTACTTCACGAACGCCAATTGTCCTCATTATTTTCTTGGCATCATGTTTATTCTTTCCATTTATAAACAGATATGTGATACCTGTACCCATTATACCTTTACCATTACCTGATATAGACGTCTTGATGCATTCTCAATCATCCAGGAAAGTAAATCTCCAAAAGTTGAATCTGTTCATCTGGACGTAGCGTTTTGAACGCTACGTCCAGATGAACAGATTCAACTTTTGGAGATTTACCTGATATAGACCAATCAGAACCCTTTGTACCTACAGAAGCAGCCCCAAAATACTTAAAATAGTAGGAAAAATACATAACGAACATGTTACCCATGCACTTGGAAAATGACTCCAACTTATTTAACATGCTTTTATCCATCTCAGATCTCCACCTGTTGGCAATGCAAGTTCACCAAGGTCCTAGATTTGGATAGTGTTAAACAGTGTCCATAGTACTGCGTTACACGCCACATAGCCTTAGGGGGTGGCTGTTGTAGATTACACCTACAAAGGCAACTTTCCCTTTTTTTGCAGGTGGGCTGTCTTATTTTTTCACACATCTCCTGTAATGTCTCACAGAGCCACACCAGCAGACACAGCAGCCACGGATCTTTGTCCCAGAGCTGAACTGTTCTTTGAAACGGATGCACGGAGAAGCTGTCGAGGTTTCACCTGAACAGTACCAATGAGGGACACAGTCAAGAAATGTAACAGGTTTAATGAGGTTTAGTGTAGTTTTCATGTGGAAAAGCTACACAGGTAAGTTTGCTTTAAAAGGTAAGTGAGCAAGTGGGAATCAAAAGATAAATTTTAGCAGGCAGGGTAAGTGGGGTCAGGCAGGTATGTAGTTAAGTAGGAGGCAGGACGATTCCTACAAGGAGACATGAGTAAACAAAAAGCTAAAAACAAACAAACAGAAGTTTTTATCTGAGAAGAAAGAGGACAGAGTTTTTCTGTAACATGACGAAATCAACAATCAGGTTACAAGCGGTGACAAAAGCCAATTTCAAATACTGTATTGATAGCAGATGATGAGCAGGTGTGTCTGCCAAGGACTTTCTGAGACCACTCCCACCACTCAAAGACCTACAGAAGTTTTCACGCACACCCACAGCTACCAAAGCAACCTCACAGCCACATCACCAAAGCTAGGTCTGGGGACCATGACATGTTGTAAGTGTGATTTTCATCTGCTTCTAAAGTCTCCCTCTGCAGTCTTAACCACTCCAGCTAAAGGCAAATATTACTCTTATTTATCTTCTTTTATTAAACTGATTCATATGGGTGTTGGTAATTTTAGAAAAAATGTAAACTGCATGATGTAGCAGACCTTAGTCATCTAATTTTAAAACACTAAAAATCATCATTTTAGATTCTTTTTAGAAAATGGAACACTGTTAAAGATCTTTCAAGACATTACTTAGATTAGTAGCAGTACTGGGCTGTAACACTGAGGAATGTTTCCCTGTGATCTGTCGCCCACTGGTGGTGGAAAGATGAACTGTACTGGTGACGCAGGAACGGAGGTGATATAAAGTATTTCAAACAGAGGAGAGTAAGCAAGTGCCTACCAAGAGTCTCATCATGGATGTGCAGCAGACAAACCTGCAGTAACTGTGCGCAGCAAAAGGTCATTCAGAGTAGTAGCAAGGTGTTTTGGCTTTGGTATACTGGTGTTGGCTTCATTTATTCTACCTTTTGTTGTTTACATTTTGGGGGCTGTGTTGAATCAACCCCCAAAATGATTCAACATTTTGTAAAGCAAGAGATGTAAGAAAAAGCTTTCAGTGTCCATCCATGTCTGTCAGACTCATGTTGCTCACGCACTGAAAACTCCGGATGACTTTAAGATCAGAATCTCCAGCTCAGCATCAGATTCAATATGCTCCGAAATTTGCCTGATTCAGGAGACATTTTTCATAATTACATGTATTCATGTAATTATGAATAATTCAGTAATGGCCTAAAAAAAACTACATTTTATTTGAAAAACAGCTCAGATATTTTACACTCAGCTTTGTCTGCTCTCATCCAAAAGCCTAACCCTAAGAAGGAACTCTAATCCCAACCTACTGGTCACAGGTTTCTCTGCTCTGACCTTCACCCTAACCCTAAGCTGTCTTATATGAGTTATTAATACATCATTAAACATGCTGCACTGAATATGTACTCCATGTTTTGACCAGTGCTTCATTTTTCCAATGACCTTTATGCTACAAAGAAGCTTTCAGCAGATGTGATCAGGCATGCTGAGGGTTATACATCCATAAGCTCCCAGCGCCATTATAACCTGGACATTTATAAATTCAGACATTAAACACTGAATCTTTGTTTTTATCTGCTGTTTGTACTTCTGTGGTCATTTTCTACAGTTTATGTTGTATCAAAGTCCTTCTGTGCCACCAGTCACAGCAATCTTAACAGCCCTCAGTTTATTATTGTCATTCTTTTTATTATTATTTTTTTTTGTTATTAGAAGTAGAAGTAGTATTGAGTGACTTATTTATTATATTAATGATTTATTAATGATTTTCAGAGTGTATTTTTTGTCATGACAGTCAAATCTACAAATAAATAGATAAACATAAAAAATGATCTTTGGTTTGCTGCCTTTGCTTCAAAATAAGGTTAAAAAAAATCCCCCCAATGTTAATGCTCTCTCATCATTTCTCTGTCATCTTCCTTTGTTTGACTCTGTTAGGCAAATAGTGCCCTGATGTCAGTGTGAGTGCTGCTGAATTCAGAGAGTTGTATTTTCTACCTTTGGGTGAAAATTAATTTCATGTTTTTACCACTAGATGGAAACAAGTTACCTTCAAGGGAGAGTCAGATTCCTTCCCAGTGAAAGAGTTTAGTTCCTTCTGTGCTTTTAGTGCTTTTATGTATGAAGTGACAAGTACTTTGATGTCTGATAGTGTAACTTAATGGTTCATTGCTGTGTTCAGCATAATGTTCATCTCTTCTTTCTCTCATGGAAGAAAAAGACTGAACTCTGCTGTCTGGTTTCAGATAAATTTTTAAATTTTAACAAGAGCAAATCGAACATGACACATTTCATGAAAGGAGCCAGTTGAGATGGATCAGGCATCTAACACCGGGAGGAGGCCCCGGGGCAGACTCAGGATGCACTGAAGAGATTATCCTGGCTGGTCTGGTAACGCCCGGACATGCTTGAGGAGGTGGTCGGAGAGAGGGAAGTCTGAGCTTCTCTGCTTAGGCTGCTACCCCCGCAACCCGGGGAAGAGCAGAAGAAAATGGATGGATTCGTGGCTGGATGGATGGAATTTCATGTATCAGTGACTTCTGTTCAAAAGTTACAAACTTGAGCATTTTATTCTGAAAAACTGTACGAGCTGAAGACAGATACCATCACAGAAAAACAAACATGATGCTCGTTAAACATAAATACATTTATAAACATGACACTGGTATAAACACTTTCCTCAACCACCACATAGAAAAAACATTTAACTTTAAAAGTCAGACATAAGCTCCTAAAAATAATCAACAAAACCTCCTGAAGGGAAAAATGTTTGAGATTGTTTGACTGATTTTATCACCCTAACAACATGTACTGCACATGATCATGTCTTCTTATGTTACTACGTGATTTTTATGTTTGTTGTTTGTTTTATGTATGCTTTATAAATAAAGTTTCTTATTAATTAATGAAAACTCCACATTTTTACAAATATAAACAGAATAGTAACATAAATTCTTTGTACAGGGCATAGACTAATACAATTCAGATTTTCTAAGTGTAAATAAATAGTACACAATTTACTGTTGGAACTACATTTCCCATAATGCCGGAAACCCTTGAGTAACAACTAAGTGTGAGCTCAGTCATTAAACTGTTCTCATAAAACATTGGTGGACTTGAATCTGTTGATTGATTTCAGAAATCTTGCGGCTGTTTACACCAGTGAAGAAGAAATTAGTTGAAAATAACTTGCTTCCTCCAGCTTAATCATTAATAAAGTTTTGTTTTAACAAACCCTTTTTTTCCTGGTAAGTAACTAATGGGCAGAAAACATCGTGTAGAAAAAACATTTTGTTCACAAATAATATCCAGTGTTTGATGTCAAAGATCAATAAATAAACCAATCAGCTCATTTATAAATTTGACATATCAGCTGACATGATGGAACCTGAAGTTATTTTAATCTCTGACTTGAGCTTCAAACCTCACACTGATATCATTACTAAGACAGCCCTCTTCCAGCTCTAAGAAAATCATTAAAGTGTGACCTCTCCTGACTCAGTCACCTCTGCTGATGTCATCAACTAACATGTAACTGGATTACAACAGCATCCAGCCTCTTATAACGCTGATTTTAAAATACCTTGACTTTTATTTTAAGCCTTAAATAATACTGAACTCCGTTACATTCATGATATTCTCTCACTTTTGGTCCTGGACATCAAAATTCCTCAGAGAGAAAAATTGTGGATGTAGCTTTTTGCTGTTGATGTCTCAAAACGGTGAAACAGTCAACCTGTAAAAATAAATACTTTAAAGCCATTGGTTCTGGTATGTTTTCTGGTGGGCTGAAGGTCAAATAAAAGAGCAGCGACTTGATGAATGAATTACAAATCAGACAGGACAGAGTTTCTATGAGAGTTACAGCGAACTGCAGAAACATAGTTGCAGGTGATGATTATTGTGCTCTGAAGCTCCTGTTTTTAAATTTCATGTGAACTAAGTGCTGTGGAGACATTTTTAATGGTAAAAATGTTTTCTGCTGTGAATTTGGTGAGGTGACTGGAAAGCTCTGTGAACTATAGGTCTGTTTTATTAACACTTTATTAAAGGCTTTCCTTTGACTGTAACTCTTACACATCTAATTACTATAATGTGACGTTTCACAGTGAACCATGGGTCACTAATCGTGATTTACTGCAGCTGAAGCCATGATGTCCTAACCTAATGTCCAAATTAAGAGAGATTAGTTTTAGCATAAAATTATTCAAATCATGATTAACGACACAAAAATCTTTTAAAATGCCTGCTATAGATAAAGAAAACAGTATAAGTCTTTGAATAGTGTCATTAAAAATTATGCCTGTATATTATATTATATATTATATATTATAACAGACTTTGAAAATGCAGTATTGAGACAGACTGATGAGTCCAAAATGTCTGCATTAATAATATGGATCACAGTTGAACTTCACAGTCTTGGCTGTTGCTATATACTGAATATGATGGCAGAAAATACAACACTAATATCATGCCAGGAACTTACATTGAATCCTAAATAATTGCTCTTTAAGTTTAATTTAGTTGCCAAAAACATGGAATAAATGATGTAGTGATATTCTGATACTGTGGCAGCCACAATCAACACATACCTTCTATTAGTTTCCATGAACAGTGGCCTAGAATTTAGCCACATTCCCTGAATTTTTATATTATTATTCTGTTTTTGCTTTAGTCTGCCCCTCCACACAGTTTTATTGTGTTATAAACATAATAAGTATAAAACATTTATTTAATTATCAAACCCCATATCCCAACATCAAGCATCTATAACTTTCAATTAAAACTTTTTTTGGCAAGACTGTTTCCAAAGATTCAGTTTTAGTGATTTTGTTGTTAAAACTTGGTCTTCCTGTCATCTTGCTGAACTAACCCTGCCACAGCCTGACGGGGAGAGAGTTTGTGTTTTAGAGAAGGCGACATCACATGACACCACTGTTACAGAAAGAAAAAGAAAAATGACAACAAAAAAAATTATTTTATGTTTATTCTGCTGTTCTTATAACTGCTGAGTTTATAATTGGATTGAGTTTAAATTTCTATGAATTTTACCGCTCTCATCTGTAATTTTGTTGTTATTCCGACAACTTATTTCATATTTCTACAATGTTAATATAGTGAAGCTTTCTTTGAACAAATTAGGGAAATAAATAGCATATTAAAGAAAACAACAATAACAAAAAATAACCAACCACATCATCATTGATGTAGAACAGTTGGAGTCCATCCTTGACTTTTATCTAAGGAGGCTTTTGAATGCAGCACTTTTACTTGTAACGACATATGCAGTGAAATGAAGGTCCAGATCAACCACAGGCAAACCAAACAAGACAAAGCGATTGTTTATAGACTAACCAATCCATAACTAATTAATGAATCTATTAATCATGAAGTCAGTTACAGGGAAATTTGGAGGAAATTTCCCCAGTATTTTTGAACAAAAATGAAATATTTAATATGAATTTAAGGCTTTTGGATCTTTTGGAAGGACAAAACACATCTTAAGATTTGGACAAATAAATCAGATTTATCCACAGATCAAAGTGGTGGTTTTTTTTTTTGTTTGTTTGTTTGGTTTGTTTACTTCTTCTATTAAAAACAAAAAACAAAAACAGAACAGGAAACTTCCAGATCCATGGCAGACCCATGAAATAAAAAGTTCACTGAGTTCTTCGGAGGCTGATAATCCAGTTTGAGTCTGATTCTTAAAATCTGACGTCCACTTACACCTTTTTAACTTTTCAAAGTTTTTTTTTTTTATGATACAGTTTCTTACATGTATGTACACTGAGATCCAAAAGACTCGAAGATCCACTGAGCCCTAAAATAGTGTCTCCTTTAACTCAAGTAGTCCATCAACCTCAGGCTGTTAGAGGTTTTTAATTTCTTCGGTACTACACGGTGGTTTCACCCTGGCTGCTATTGATCAGTCTTTGATAAAAACGACGCCACGACTGTAGAGTTTTCCCTGACCAGATCCAGAACCCTGATGTTATGCCCACAATAAGGGTCATCAAGTACTTGATCATAAAGACGGTGAAGTCTGGCGTGTTTGATGCAAAGTTTGATGCTGGGCATGGCACAGCAAAGTGCTTGCAGGTCTGCATGTGCCAGGTTACCTCCCACTGCGACCTGAAGGCCTGCTCATAGAAATGGCAGGCGATCACGATGGTGGCAGGCACTGTGTACAGCACGCTAAACACACCAATTCGCACCATCAACTTTTCGAGCTTCTCGGTCTTTGTGCCGTCGTGCTTCATGATGGTGCGGATACGGAAGAGTGATACAAAGCCAGCTAGCAGGAAAGAAGTTCCGATGAAGAGGTAGACAAACAGAGGTGCCAGCACGAAACCACGCAGTGCATCCACGTTGTAGATCCCCACGTAGCAGACACCAGTGAGCAGGTCACCGTCCACCTGTCCCATAGCCAGGATGGTGATGGTCTTCACCGCTGGCACCGCCCAGGCTGCCAGGTGGAAGTACTGCGAGTTCGCTTCTATAGCCTCGTGACCCCATTTCATCCCAGCAGACAGGAACCAAGTGAGAGAAAGGACCACCCACCACACAGAGCTCGCCATGCCGAAGAAGTAGAGGATCATGAACAGGATGGTGCAACCCTCCTTCTTGGTGCCTTGAGCCACCAGCTTGTAGCCATCCTCTTTAAACCTATCCACACACACTACTCGGTCCTCCAGCAGGAAGCCAGCGCTGTACGCCACCGCCACCATGAAATAGCAGCCTGACAGGAAGATGATTGGTCTCTCTGGGTATCGGAACCGCTTCATGTCCACCAGATAGGTGAGGACAGTGAAAAGGGTGCTGACACAACATAGAATAGACCAGGTTCCAACCCAGAGCCGCCCAAACTTTAGCTCATCCTCTTGGAAATACATCAGCCCATTGGGTTTGGAGGGCTCACAGGGGGAGCCACAGTCCTTCACTCCAAGGAAGTGATAATTCAGGTAGGAGGGCACCTGGAGCTGCAGGGGGCAGAAGAAAGGCTGGTTGCCCCAAATGTATGGAGGAAAGGTCACAAGCTCAGAAAGACTTGGGGTGGGGTCGGAGGTGGGGCCCTCGGTTTCGGTGGTGTTTTGACCGACACAGATCTCTCCTGCCCCATGAATGGGAAAGTTCTCACAGCGCAGCCTCTCGGGCCACTGGAATCCAAATTTGTTCATGAGTGCCTCACAGCCCTGCCGAGCCCGCTCACACAGAGACCTGCAGGGAGGGATTGCCTGGTCTAGAACGGTGCAGACCGGCGCGTACATGGAGCACAAGAAGAACTTAAGGTCCAAGGAGCATTGGACTTTGACCAGAGGATAAAATTGGTGCACCTCGAGCCCGGCGTCCTCCTGGGTGGTGTGCCCCAGCAGGTTGGGCATGATGGTCTGGTTGTAGGCAATGTCAGTGCACAGGGGGATGGAGATGGGCTGGCAGAAGCCATGCTCGGGGATGGAAATTCCTCGATCATGCTGACTGCTGCAAGGCTGGAAGAGATATACCAGAGTGAATCCCCAAACCCACCAGCAAAAGGAGCAGTGTCCCCCCAAAGCCATGATAGCAGATCCAACTCCAAAAAAGTTTGATCAACTTTTAAAAGGTTTTAATGAGGGGTGAAAACGCAGTGTAAAGACCCCTTTAACATCCAACTAATGTTAGCAAAAGTATTCATTCAAAGTATAGTCCTCTCTCAGGAAAAGGTGATGGTCTGCTTATGAATCCTTTCAGAGTCATATCTCAGAGAAAAGTCCTTTCTCTCACACAATGAAGCAGTAAAACTCTCCCTGAGAGTCACCCACAGTCCACCGTGGATCAAGGAGCCTGGACTGAAGTTAAGTTTATCAGTAAATCCACAGCTTGTCCGTCTGTCTGTCTGTGAAGTTGCCAGACCTCTATTCTTTCTCCTCAGTCTGCAGGACCCTTCACACTCTGTCTGTTTCTGATGGTTTTCAGGCACCCCTCCCTCTCCCCGCTTCCCCAGGAAAAGAGCAGAGTGAGGGGGGTTCCTTGAAACCAGCCTCCTCTGCTCCAATCACACACTTTGTTTTCTCAGGAGTCTCCTGACTGATTGGTCACTGCTGCTGAAAGGGGGCGGGGCGTTGCTGAAGGAAAGTGAGTGTAGGAATCCTGCAGAGTTTCACTGCTTCTGTTTACTTCAATGAAATAAAGAAGAAATCCTCCTGTGCATTCAAAGTCAGGTGGAAATAGTGTAAATGCTTAGTACTGCTTGCTTCTGTTTATGTGCAGATTACTGATGGCGAATTGTTTCTAACCAAATAAAACCTTTCTATTAACTCAGTTTAAATATTCATGTCTAAAGAAACGTATTTGGATACTGAAAATACTAACAAAAAATACTCATTTATACAGCACACATAAAAACTGGAGTGGTTTTCAGTCAAAGCAAACTGAAAACAAAAATATAACATAATCCTGATAGAGGAAATGTAACAAATACAAAGTATTTACAAAATATATTTTATTTGTTTATTTTATAGCCTTAAAATGAAAGCAGTGAAGCAAAAAATTGCAACAAAAACTTTAAAATATAACATGAGAATAAATAACTGAATGAATGAATATCTACAAATAGAACAAGAGTGGAAGTCTGGCTTCAGTCATTAAAAGAAATCACAAAAATATCTTTGGAAATGATCATTCTGCACATTCATTATGTTCTTATTGAATCTTATCTATCATGTGTCTATCAGCTGCTTCCCCTCAGAGACGAATAAAGTTTCCTTTGAACCTGATTGAACCTCAGCTGTGAAACAAACAGTTACACTAAAGTTAGACTCTTTATTCCCTACTTTCATTTTTTCTTTTCAGTTTAACAGATGCATGAACTCTCAGACATCCTTCAACAACAAACTTATCAGTTTTCATCTTCTGTTCCATTTGTCTGGTTTTTAAACAGGTGACTCAATTCTGTCTTATTTTCTGCTTCTTGAGAAAAAACACTTTTTAAATACGCTTGTGCCACCTGGTCATAATCTCATGTGTTTTCCTTTATAACCACCTGGACAGATCAGATATCTCAGCAGATGTCTGCATAAGATTTCACCAAAACTTCCTGCATGTTCAAACATCTCACACATTTCTGCTGCATCTGGGTGGAAACACAAAGGACACGACCTTAAAAGTAGCTCAAACCCTTACCACACTAATAAACTGATTTAAGTTTCCAACATGTTGAGAAAAACAAACATCTTGAAATCAGACTTCCTCCTTCTTTGACTCTGCATGACTGAGACTCTGTGTGTGTGTTGCATGCTTATGTCAAGAGAATGATTATCCTACCATCAGATATTTAGTGTGTGTATGGACTCTTGAACCTTTTGGAACTCAAGAAACACCACCACTGAAACATTTGTTACTCACTGATTTGTCAGTGATTAACAAAAAAGAAATACAACAAAAGTATTTCTTTTTTATTGGGGTGATAAGTGTTTCCTGTCAGGTGCCCTGAAATTCACCATGAAGACTGTTAAAGACAGGAAAAAAGAAAAAGGCAGGAACTGACAAAATGTGTTGTGGAGCTAAAAAGCAGACGTGTGACATAAGAATATGGCAGACAATTACAACAGAAGACATTGTACTATATCTTTTTAAATTTTATTTAAAATGAAATACTAAAATTTAATTTCCTATTAGAATAAAGAATTAGTGAAAAGCAACTTTCTGTCAAAAACTGTAAATACTGTGATTATTTAGTGAAAGATTTATTAGTACTGTATTTTTTCTTGACATTACAGATTATTTAATGCTCCTTTACTCTTATTTTGATCGTTTTCTTCGTGTCATTGTCATCGTTCAAATTAAACCACACCTGTTACAGGAAACACAAAAACATAAAGATGGAAGAAAAGCTGTAAAATGGCGTTTTTATCTCCTCTGCGTCTGTTTGACCTTCATCACACTGAACTTTACTCGTCTGCTTCTCGTCTCTCTGTCAACACGCAACACGTTGATCGTGTAAACCAGCTCGTGCAACAGTTGCATCAGACACAAATGCAGCTGCAGCGGCTCAGCGGGAGGAAAGACGGACGCATTAAGAGCTCAGGGCATCACACTTGACTCCTCCTCCCGTCAAACATCACACAAGGTGGTGGTGGTGTTAGGGGGGTACTGCTGCTGCTGGGCTTCATCCATAGTTGACTCTATAGAGTTTCTCCAGCTGTGGGCAGTTGCTGTTTTGATTCTTACATAGGATCATTGGATTTAAACGTTAGAAAACCAAAAGTGTTTTAAAGTGAGCACCAAAGACTCACTTTAAAAAGCAACGGTGCACTGGTCGTAGCATTGTGGACCTTGATCTCAGAAATAGCATAGTTGGTGTGGTGATTAAAGCCCTCACTAAAATTTAAAAATGTATTTTTCAAGTCTTATTGCGGTTTGGGATTTTTCTTATTTAGATTTTAAGTAATTTCTGTTCTTATTTTTTTTTTAAATTTTGTAATCTTTGGGCTCTCTGACGCTGCTGTCAGCTTTACTTCCTGTCTTTCTTTTTCCTCCTTTGCTGACAGTCTGTCCAGCTCCCATCGCTTCCACCCTTGTTCGTTGAAAGACAGCTGAGCCCTGCACAATGAAGCGAGTTCAGCTACCCAGAGTATCTTTCTGTTGTCTGGATTCACTGACACTAACATCACAAATCATTATAAGCGGTCACATGAAGCTGGTTATCAACTCACTAATGCTTCTTTTGACCAGTTCCAACTTGACTCAACTCCTTGCCTTACAATTGAGTACCACCTAATATGTGTGGGGTGATTATAGCAACAAGTCCTGTGACGCCATCTGTATGATGTCAAACACAACACAACAATAGATGACTTTGAGGCAAGGCCAAGCAGGTATTAAAAAGTACCTGGTACCAGGTACGAACACCTAATAAAAAATCCTAAAAACCAAGTCGAACCAAGTGGGGCTGAGTAGGTACTAGTAGGCTGTAGGTTAACCCAAGGTTTTCTCTGTATGTTCACGTGGTGTCATCCGACGAATCAGTATGAACTGTGTGGATAAGTCTTTTTACAAATGAAGATAAATCTGGAATATCAGAGAAAAATGAAGAGGTTAAACACACAATACAGACTTAAAGTAACACATGTGAGTGTGTGTGAGAGGAAAGCTTTGTACAGTAGTTTAAAAGCATGTATGAATGTGTGCAAGCACAGTAAGGCTGGAAATGATTGACTATATTAGTCAAGTTTAGCCTGTTTGAGGCCAGGACAGATTAGTTTGTTAACCTCTGGTGGGGAAAGAGCAGCCTCAAGGACTAAGAGCAGGAATTTCTCAGTCCTCCGGCAGAGCAGCTAGAAATAGTCAGAAAAACAGTCAGAAATGAATTCCTCAGTGTGTGCCAGGTCTTTTTTTACACCCAAAATATGAATCACAAGTTCACAGAATCTGTATATCTTTTGTGCTTAAAGCAATCCCCCCCAACACACACACACACACACACACACACACACACACACACACACACACACACACACACACACACACACACACACACACACACGCACGCACACATGCAGCATTGTGAACTCTTAATGCAGGCCATGTAGCTGCCAGGAAAAAAGGAGGAGGCCTTTTCCCTAATTCTTAATCACCATATTAACAGATGCTGCACTCTGGCGCAGGTTATCTTTGAGACTAGAGATCAACAGGTTAAAAACAAATAATAACAGAATACTGACCAATCAGATCGCTGGAAAAGAGCATCACCACTCCTGGAAGATGGCTGCAGGGGTCTAAAGCAGCTTTTCCCAGACCTCAGACTGCTGTGACCTCTGATCATCTTTGTGTTTCCATGGTGATTTCCTTGTTGAGGTTGACTCCCCATTAACAGTTTTACTCTCCCACCTGACTGAGGAATGAAACATTCAGTGGTCCTGATTTTTAGTAGTGATTTTGTATTAATGACTCTGTCATTAATGAGTCTTCTTGTCTCATTGTTTAGTATGTCTTGTTATTTTTTACATATTTATTTCTTTGATAGTCAGTTTCCTCTCGTGTCTTCGTGTCTTTCTTGGTCAGATCATTGTTGATGTTCCCTGTTTGGCTCTTCTTTGTTCTTCTGTCATTCTCCATGTGTTCTGTTTTGGACCTTGGTGTTCCACTCTGCTAACCTCACCAACCTTTGAGTCCTCTCCACACTGTTACCTGACGACAACAACAGGACAGAAAATGAAGATCAACTTTTAATTTTTAAACCGAACGACTTTGTTTGATTGGTATAGATATTTCATATGTATTTTTAAACTGAATTTCTAAGTGAAAAAGGATGTTAAAAATATTTGTTCATTGTAAATTGCTTCCTTCAGCCAATCCTTTAGAAATGATGCGTGATTTATACATCTGTGTTAAAGCCATGTAGTGCCTACACAACTGTTTGTGTGGAGTGTGTGGTGTTCCTTCACTGCTCAGCAAATATTTTTTGTCAAAACGCTGTCTGGTGGTGGAGTTTCTCTCCCCTTGAGTTTATCCACTTGCTTAAAACATGGCAGCGTAAAAAGTAGCAGGAAGCTAAGGTACTGAACAAGCCAATCAGAGTTACTGTGGGCTGTGCAGTGAGATTTCTACATGCATGAGGTACAGAGTGGGCTTAAGACGGGTCTACATGATGATGTACCCACATCACGGGTTTAACACAGTTAAAAATCACTCACTGCTCAGTGCTGTTGTGCTGTTTGACTATAAAGACAGTATTATTATAATCTCTGTAGTCACTGGTACAGTGCACTCACAGTATTTTAAATTGCCTCATGAAAAGTAATGCACAATTTGTGACCGCCACCCAGACTCTGCATCCCATGCTTTGCGCTGAAGAGAGGACGGAGAGCAGTGCATCACAACACAAGCAGCAGCAAAGTGAATATTGTTACAAAATTCAAATATTATTTGGCATTATATTATAAAGTAGTTCTGTAGTCCTGATCAGTACGTACAGGGAGCTGTGAGAATGAATGACTTCGGATGAAACCTTTGTCTTTAACTGATAAAAATCAGCAAGATCCAGATTCTTACAGCAGCTGTTTTCCCCACCTTTTGTTTTTTGTACATCGTGGCTCAGAGAAATGTATTGTTCTATCTGTTTATGTAGGAAAACAGATGTCATCTTAAAACAGAGCCTAAACACTGTAATTAACATTGTGAAAGCATCTGACTGAGCTTACTGCTACAGCTGAATAATTAAGGCTAATTAACTAAGCATTTTCTCACTTGGATCCTTGTGTGAGTTTAACTCAATACACATTTATAAAGCTTTATTAACACAGAGCGCTGACACAGCTCAGCTCTCCTGTGAGGAAGCTGGAATCTTTATTTTCAAACTGTCAGATTTGTTTGGTTCCTGAGACATTTTCAGGCTTTATCGTCTGCACGTCTTTTTTTTTGTTTGTGTGTCTGAGTCTGAGCTGAAGGACTGCAGTGTGTTCACCCCCCTCTCCCCCTCCTTCTCCTCCTCCTGCTCTGTTTTTACTGATGCAACAAAGTGAAAACTGTCCGACGTTCACGGCGTTGCACTCCGCTCTCACATTCACCTGATCCACTCTCAAGCTCGCCTTCTTTATTTCTGCCCCCATCCTTCAGTGAGACCAGGGAGCCTTTACTGATGAAAAGCCACCATGTGAAGGGGGTCCCCAGGGTCCAGGGGGGGATTTCTTCACAGTGGAAGCTATGTTAAAGAGCAGAAGATATTAACATCCTATTACCATCCCATTCATACACATTAACATGACAAGCTGCCTAAAGGGGAGCCCAGAAGCACTCTGGGATGGTGGGGACAAAAGAGCTCCGCCCACAGGTCAGAGTAGCAAAGATGAAGAAGAAGAGGAGGAGGAGAGGATGGGAAGAGGACAAGGAGGGGAAAGTTTGATTCAGAGGATTTAACCCTTGAAACTCAGTTTAGACTCTGAATGAGAAAGATCAGATCTCAAAGGCAGAGACGTAGGCTGAGGGTTCAGGTTTTATCTTAAAATAAAGACAAAACAGAGTCTGGTCATCAATGGGCTCAAATTAATACTATAGTGCATCACAGTGTGGGATATACAAATTCAGATACAGCCACTTAAATACAGGTAACACTCTGTGGCAGCAGAACTACAAACAAGCCAACACTGAACCTCCAAAAGCTGCTGTTCCTCTTAAATCCACCACAGGCTCCAGCAGTGAGTCTGTCCCCAGAGACTCACAAAAAAATCTTGCTTATGGTCTGCTACATAGCAATTGTACACGGGGAAGTTTTTTTAATGACCCCTGTTTTTAAAAGTTTGCATTATGACTGACAGGTGGATGGTGACACAGGCGGCTGGAGCTGCTAGCTGTCTTCTAGCCTTCGCCTGGGCTTATTGGAGTCCCTGAGCTGGACTCTGGACTGTGTTTGTGTTTTTGGAGCCTTTTTAATGCAATAATCTGACCAATAATGTTGTTGTTATGAGATTAACTGTAGTCCTCGATGTCTGAGCTCCAGTTTTGGTGAGTGAAATTCTGGGATCTTATTTGGAGGTTAGCACTAATTTGCAGGTATCTGTGTTTGTTTGATGCTTCTATACAGTCTATGACTGTGCTTTCTTTGAATTTAATCAGGATACTTTATTAATCCCTAAGGAAAGTATGTAAAATCTGGGGACACGGTGGTGAGAGCACCAAATCCTAACCACCAGATCACCAGGGACCTCTGATGGGCTTGACTTCTTAACTTAGGATGTTTTTCACTGATGTGCAGCTGGTAACCTGACATATGTTAAAATGTTTGACAATAAACTAGTAGTCTTAAAAAGCACCTGCTTTTTCTAACAGTTTCAGAGTGTAGCTTGCTTTAGTGTTTTTACATAGAATTCAAAACCCAGAACGTGAGTTCAAAGGTTTATTGAAACAAAATAAGTAATAATGTAATGTGTATGTGTTAGTCCCCGTAGGGAAATGACTCCTCTGCATTTAACCCATTCACCCAGTGAAGCAGTGGGCAGCCACCAATGCAGCGCCCAGGGAGCAGTGTGTAGGGACGGCACCTTGCTCAGGGGTACCTCAGGGTGGCTGTTCAGTGGAGTTGAACCCCCAACCTTCCGATCATGGGGCAACAACTCTACCTACTGAGCTATCCCTTAAAGTTTACTTTGAGCTTGATAAACTGCAGGAACCATGGAGAGAGAAAGACAAAGGGAGAGAAAGTGTGAAGAAAAGTGGAAACCTTATTTCCTTTGTTTCATTGAAGGTACCAGAGCAAGAATCATGCAGGATAAAAACCTAGCTTCACGCTCACTGCAGTGTTTGCACTAACACACCACGGAGTTTTAATTTTTATTTACTACTTTTATTTGCTTTTATATATTGAAATCCTAAATCATGCAGTGATCTTAAATAAATCCTTAAGATTTGACTCTTCATGAATATTAATGAGTCCATAGTTGCTGCTAATCCAGCAGCATTTTCTTCTTTTTCTTTGACTTGTCTATAAATGGACTATTGTTGACACCTCAGTCCATTAAGAGACAACGCAGCTGACCCGTGGGGGTCAGTGCAGGTTAAAGGTCACGGCGTGTGTGTGTTTGTATGCTATAAATCAAACTGCAGACACACAATCACACTGAAACTGATCAGTTTTAATGTTCCTCGTGGACAAGAGTCAGTTTTAAAACATGAAAATCACCAATCAAGTTTGGATTATTTACTGAGTCTATTCATTTTCATGGACCTTCAGTCCTTAAACCTATATCAGTAACTTCATTAACCACAACCTGTACATGCAGAAAATCGACTGGTAAATGACACAAAAAACAGACAGGACTGAAAAATGAAAATCTTTTCTTTAATTATTCAGTCAACAAACAGGCTTGTCAGAAACTATTTGGACTGACTTGTTACAAGGTCACTAATGTGTGTCCACTTAACAGCCAACCTGAACAGTAAGAAAATATATGGATCTGTTTATACGCAGGCATGTAGTGACATTTTTTTAATAGAAATTAGTGAAAAATTTTAATAAGAAAAACTCAAATAAATAATATATATATATATATATATATGTATATATATATAAAATAAAAATTAGAACAACAATGGAAAATAATGAAATACAGCAAAGAAACATTTCAACAGTAATTCATTAAAGTATGAAATAAAAAGAACAAAATTAAATTCAGATAAAGATATGAGCTCTCTGTGATTATTTTCATCTGTGATTCCTTCAAAATAAATGCAGCACACTTTAATATTATTCATACACGGTATGTGTAAAATGTTTTGACTGGAAACATGTCCTTATCTTGTTGGTCATGTTTCTAAAAACCTTCATGTGATCTGATTTAAACGGACACTTCAGCTAACTGCTTACAGTGACAACACATGGCTGCTGCCCCTGTGAATAAGACCCAGTCTGATCTAATCTAATCTAACGATGATTAAATAAAGTCTGATGAGACACACATGATGTTTGCTGCCATCACAACTAGCTTAGAGTCCAGATTGTTACTAAACTATAATTATAAATTGTCAGGAGAATGACAAAGAAAAGGAAAGGTCACAAAGCTAAAATAAATGTACCATCCAAAAAATGTAAAATGAGTTGCATGTGTAAAACAAAAAAGACACATGAGAGTACGTAAGAGTCAATAAAACACATATAGCTGGTAAACTGCAGTGTTCAGGTGATTTTCATCATGTTTGAGTGAAACAGTGAAGATACAATTAAAGAATTAATCTACATCTGCTTGAAATCTGGGTATCGTTGTCATCAATGTAAAATGATAACAACTTCAATGTGCACAAAATCTAAAGAAATTAATACAGGGTATTTCAAAAGTTAAGGCACCAGAATAGTAGTCACATCAGAATATAAAAATGTTTCATAATTGAAAAAAACAAGCAGAGCTGATTATGTGATTTAAATGCAGCTCGGATTTTTTTAAGATAACTACTCTGCCAAGCAGCTGTTTCATTTCATAAAATCAGCTAACTAGCAATATTGTTTTATTGAACAGTATATTTGACTTCGAAAAACAAGGAGTAAATGTAGCAAAAGCTAACTTTAGCTATTATTTCTTTTACTTTTAGCTTCTTAGTTTCTATTAATTCAACATGGACATTAACTATCTGTTCATGCGGTGATGCAAATGTTAACAATTATAAATTTTGGTATTATCTAATGATAAAAAAAAATACAAAAAAAGAGAAAAGAAACCAATAGTGTCACTTTAGCAAGGGTGAGCTCAATGCTTTTTGCTTTTAAATATAACTTAAACATACCATTATTGTCTAGTTTAAATATTTTTATAAGTCCATGTTTGTTCAATGAAGCAGCTCACCATATTTAAAAAACAACAACAAAACAAAACAAAACAAAAAAGCAAATCTGTCTTTATGATGCTTCATGTATGGCACAAAAATCCAGTCATGCTTCATATTAGCAGTGAGCGAAAATTGGAGAACACAACAAACTGAAACAGAAAGTTTATCAGGAGAAAACAAAGAAAAACAACACAAGTGAAACTCGTCTTCAGAGGCTTGATATCAAAGGCTGCTTAGCATTTTGATTTATTAATGATGGGATTAGTCAAATGAATTTTCTCTCATCAAATGTCCAAAAACACAAACAGAGTTAAATATGCACAAACACCTTCTTCTTTCTCTTTTATCTTGCCAATCAATCAGTAGGAAATGTACATCTGACATCCTGTCAGTCAGAACAGTTAGTGTTTTTCTGTTGACTACTAATCCTACATTTACATATGAACTCGATCAAAACAGGTCAACAGAAAAAGTTTCATAAAACTTTTTCTTTGTTGCTGTGAACAAAAATGTTAATTTAAATTCTTTGATATATAAATGTTAAACAAAGACAGCAAACAAAAAAAGAAAAAAAAGGAAAACACAAATTCTGCAAAATCTGTCAAATACCCAAAAAGTTGAAAACAAAGTTTTTCTTTTTGAGAAAAAAAAGGCACCATTGACTAACAAAGCTAAACTGTAAACCAGGCCTTATCTTAGAAGGCAGTGATAAGGCTTTCTAATAAATGAAAAGGCTGTGCTTCTGTCGTGGCCTCTAAACATCAAAAAGTATAAATTTAGGTATTCTGTAATGTTATAAAAGCTAACTAATAACCTAGCTTTTTTTTAAAAAATTCCAAAATAAAGTATACGCAGATTTTTTGCAAATTAGACCACTACACTTTGTTGTTAAGTCACCAAAGTTATCTTTTAATCTTGTTTTTAAAGATTTTTTCTACATTTGAATATTTCCTATCGAACCTTAGAAACAAATTATGGTACAGTAGACCATAAAATCTCGATGAAGATGCTGCAGTACTGGGTTTCTATATCTGGGATGGCTTACCAGTTAGAATGTTTTGTTTCTATTAGTGATCTCTTTTTTAAATATATGTGGCCGCATTTTATAGAAAAATAACATTTCATACCATTGCTATGCTGATGACACATGGCTCTATTTCACAGTAAAATCCACACATTCAACAAACCTCTCCAACCTTGCAAACTGTCTACTGATATTAATGAGTGGATGTTATTTCTTTAAAATTAAACTCATATAAAACAGAAGTTCTGTACAGTGGTTCAGAAATGCATCAAGTCTCTGTTGGACCTGTTTGCTCATGTAAAATCAGCTTGTAAAATCTTGAGGGCACAATCAACATGAGTGAGGGTACATGTTTTCATTCATTCATTTACAGCAGGGGTGGGCAACTCCAGGCCTCGAGGGCTGGTGTCCTGCAGGTTTTAGATCTCACCCTGGGTCAACACAGCTGAATCAAATGATTAGTTCATTACCAGGCCTCTGGAGAACTAATCCAGACATGTTGAGGAGACATGTTGAGGAGGTAATTTAGCCACTTGAATCAGCTGTGTTGGATCAAGGACACATCTAAAACCTGCAGGACACCGGCCCTTGCAGCCTAGAACTGCTGTTCCCATAACAAGCAGTGAACAGCCTCAGACTCTCGGGCAGATCCTCAGCCACCTGTTAACTGTCCCATGTTCAGGCTCAAAGATAAAAGGTGATTAGTGTTTACTATCAGTGCTCCTGGGTTGTGAAATTAAACTGCCTGAGGATATCAAGCTCACCTCATTAGTGCCTTCCTTTAATGATTGGTAAAGAGTCATTTGTATCAGGGCTTTTTCATAAATATCATTATAAATGCATGTATTTGCATTTTTTAACATCACTGTTTCATTTGAGTCTTGCATGGCCTATTTCAAGATGTGCAAACTGTTTATCATTTATTCCTGGAGTTTTTGGTTGTTGGTTTTTTTTTGTTCTTATTTCTAATGTCTGTAATGTATTTATTCGTTTTCTGAGCAGCATTTTGTAACACTAGATTTTAATGCTATACACAGAAAAGAATGGTTGTTTTGACAGGTGAACTATACCAAGTGACTTAACTAGACTCCACTAATAGAAATAATGAAAATGAGAACAACATATATCCTTTTTAACATTACTCACTGTTTTAACTTTTCTTCTCAAAGACTTTACTCATGGTTTGGGGTGAAACACTTTAATATAAGCTGCAAATAACTGAAGGATAAGCTTGTGTTTCTTCCAAGAGCGTGTGTTAACTTATCACTGGCTAACTTCATTATGTTGTATGAAAATAGTCCCACTAAAGGATGATACTGTTAGTGTTTATTGGATTTGTTGAGCCTGAAGAGTCATCAGACCATTTCTTTATTTATCATAGTACTTAGTGAAAAATCAAGTCTGTCATTTTTTTTTTTATCATAATCTTTATATATATATATATATATATATATATATATATATATAATTATTATTATATTTATTTTGGTTTAAAGTAACATTCTTGTATGTTCGAACAATCCATAAAATAATTTAACAGAGGACAGTTGTGTTTCTGGATTTTTGCAGACTGGTGAGTCTTTGTCCAACTTTACAGACTTATTACCTAATTAGCTGCAAAATGCTCCATCTTTTTTTCAACCACTTAGTTTTCCAAACAGCAACACAAGTTTTTTGAGACATGCTGATGCCATCAAATTCAAAATTAGCTAAATGTTTTCATGAAATAGTAAAATGTCTTATTTTAAACATTTTATATGTTTTCTGTGTTGTGTGGATAAAATATTGGTTTAAGAAATTTGGAGATCATTGTTATTATTTACATTTTATCCATCATGCCAGCAGCTTCTGAATAGGGTTTGTTTGTAGATGTAAGTTGTTGCTTACCTCCTCCTGTGAGCTCAGTGTTTAATAACGGAAGGAAATGAATGAATGCATCAGTAAATATATTTTTTTAATCTCTCTGGATGTAAATGCATTTAGTCAAATTAAAGCACAGGAAAACTGGGGCGAAGAGTAACAAGAAAGATGAATTATTAATGATGGATACAAGTTGTTAGTATTAATTCCTTTCTACTTTTTTTTTTACTGTTCAATGATAAAAGGGATCTCAGGACATTCAGTGATGAACTGATAATTTGTTTTATTCACAAACTAAATCCAAAATTTATTTGAGTTAACATGTAGTCAGTGTGTGTTTCACAGTGTTTAATCTGAAAGTTGCTTCGCAGGAAATCATCTGTAATTTAATTATTTATGCATTTGAATGTTCTGAATTATGACACTGTAATCCTCGTTCATCTTTATTTCTTAATGTTAGTTATTTTAAATTTTTTAAAAATCAAAGTATTTTTTTTAAAAATTTATTATTATTTTAAACCCATTTTTATACACTTGAGTTTGTTTTTTCCTCTAAATTTTCTTCTTGTTTTTTCTTGTTTATTTTTTTTATGATTTTTAACTTTTGTTTTTTAATCACATGTTCAGCTTTTTCAAACATCTGCAAAAATCCGAGTAACAAGTAATATGTTCAAGCCCACAGAGATGCAATCATCAAACATCAAGTCAGTGGTAGGAAATAAAAATCAGGTGGTCATGAGGCAGGAGGAGGTGATGGATTGGAAAGTGTGGGAGATTAATGATCATGCAACCTAAAAAAAGGTGGAGAAGGGAAATTTCTTTGGACTCAACCACAACCTTTGCCTCCACAATTCAGCTTCTTGCAACAAACGACAAAAACTACACTGTAAAAATAACTTGAAATATTTTATATCAGCACAATGTTTAAAAAAAACTGTGAAAATCAAACTGGATTGTAACACCTCAAAAAGCACAAATTTTGTCCCGAAACTGTAGGATATGCAGCACAAAAAACACCAAAAGTTCAAGTCCATTCTCTTGCTCTTATACGATTCAGGGTGGGTCACGGGGGATACCCACTTGACTCCACTCAGTTTTTAGAATTTTCGGTTTGGTGGTTGTACCTGCTCAGTCGGGGTTCCAAGTGTACTGAGTCGGTGTGATGTCAACAGACTGCATGTCTGTTGACATCACACTGAGTCAACAGTGTGAGTCCAGAAGGCAAAAGAGCAAGGAAAAGCTGAAGTGGAGGAGCTTCTCTCCAATCTTGAAAAGACTGTTGACATCGCACTAAGTCGGTGTGATGTCAACAGACTGCATGTAACCAATTAGCCAGCGAGTGACGTCTCCATGCTCCATCTATGAGGTGCGGATGATTACCATCAGTTTAGCAGCAGGTATACCATCACTGAGTTATCTTCTTGTTCTTGAGTTGCGTCGCATAAAAATGATGTCACAGGACTTCTGGCCTGCGTTGCTTCAATGATCCAACCCACACTGATGTGGCACTCAAACGAAACTGAAAATGACTGAAACTGAGTCGAGTTGAGTCGAGTAGTTGGCAACGGAAAAGCAGCAATAGCGTGAGAGCCAGGGTACACACTGGACAGGCCTCCAATCTGTTGGAGTGCTCAAACAAAAATTAATTTTAAATTATTTTCTAAAAATATAAAAAAGAAAAACAACCAAAATCTGTCCACAATAAAAACATAAAAACTCACATGTTCTAGTATTTGTTTTTAATTAATTATGCTTTTAATTTTTAGTATCGTTACAGTGCTGTGGAAAGTCGTAAGGTGTCAGTGAGGTAGGGGACGAGTCAGTCAGAGGTAAACACAGTTAAACCAGGTCCACCTGGTACCTCCCCCCCACCCCCTCAGCTGTTGGCTTGTTTGTGTATCAGAGGACTAACAAAGTTTCAGAGGTCGAGTTTTCTCCAGTTAGAGTCAGAATACAGAAACACGCTGTGTCCCTCAGTGCAGGTTGGCCTGGAGCTTTATTAATAAAGCTTCATTCAAAATTCATGAGGAGTTTCATGGGACTCGTTAGTCTGCTGCTAACGCATGCTAATGAATGCTAACAGAAGACTGCAGGGACGGTTTATATTTACATTGGCAAGAAATCAGATTTACATAAGATCCTAACAGCCGATCTGAGTGAAAGTTTGACATACAAATCTTTATTTAAACCAGAAAGACTCTCCAAACTGAACTGCAAACGTTCAATGGCACTGTATGTGTGTATATTACATCTATTTTATAAGCTTCATTAATTGATTAATATCACTTCAAAGTCCAGTTTGTGTCTTCAGAGAGACATCTGTGTTTGTTCTCCCCTCCTCATCTTGACACGCTGCTTAGGAGCTTTCAGTCACCAGAATTTAGCAGAGGGCAGCAGGGAGGGTTTGACCTTGCGCCCAGGGTTATAGATGTCTCTCACCTCCGTCTCCAGACGAATGCCAGGAACCTTAAAGATGGACACAGCTGACAAAGAAAGAAAGAGAAAAAAAATATGAATTTAAGCTTTAAACAGCTTTTTGTTAAAAAGGATTTATAATCATACATCTATAATGTGTCTATGTTGGATGTTCAAATAAGTAAGCTCTGGCCAATCAAAACAGTCACAAAATAGCCAAACTGCTAAGTGAGTGCTGAATTAACAGAAAATATGTTCTTTAAAGTTTAGCTGCAGTATGGTAACATGTAAGTGAGTTCTTACTGTCTCTGATGTGCATGATGGGAGGAGGCAGTGTGCTGAAGTATAGGTGCTGCATGGCGTCCGGAGCCGAGATCCTGTCTGTAGGGACCACCTTTAGCATCTCCTGGGCCAGGTCCTCGGTCTTATATGGCAGCTGCTCCAACCTGATCCAGATCAACACAGGCTGATGGAGGACTACAGAGTCAAGTGATCTAACCTGGTCTATATGCGGACTGTTGGACTGTCTACAGTTAACACCGATGAAGGACTGTCATGTGACTAATGTTTGCATTTCAAAGTGTGTTAGCAGGTTAGCATGTGTGTGCCCATATATAATTTACCTTTTCCAAACGGTCCTAAGCTGCTTTGGTTCTGAGTAAAGAAACCGCTCTATGGAAAAGAAACACACAATTAGCAAATGTTAACATGGATCTAAAAATCTTCCCATGATTTGCACTTCAGCTGGTTTTTAGCCTACATTTATTATTTTGGGGGGGATGAAACAGCTGCAGTCTGTCATTGATGCCCTAATATATGTCAACAGATCACTGAAACCTCTCAGGCAGCTTTTTAAACTGTCTTCTTTTCAGGTTTCTGAAGGATTTGTGGAGGTTTGTTCTGGGATGACATGAGAGCTAAATGGTGTCAGACTGAATCTAAAAGTGTGTGTTATCACTGTGAACAGCTCAGGTCTCATCACTCTAAAGGTGGTGTGTGAATTCTTGGGGGAACCTGATCTTTAATGTTACAGCTCTGTGTGGGTTGGCCTGAAGTTACAGTTTACTGTAAAAGATGACTTTATCCAATGATTCATGAGCAGCTCAACCACTGATCTCACTCTGTGGTTAATTTCTTCTCGTCTTTGTTCTCTCTTCTCACACCCACATGATGTATCAGAGACCCTGTCAGACCTGCAGAGCAGAGTCTGCCTCAAAGTCTGAGAAATCATCTCATTTTAAACTGAGGAAAACTATTAAAACAGGATCGTAGAGACACGTTGCCTCCCGGTGGAAACTCTGAGTCACTGCACACAAGTAATGACCCTTCATGAAGATGGCATCAAGAGAACAACTGTGAATGTTAACAAGACAAATTCATGTCACCTCCACAAAAACATCATTGATTTAATCACCCTGTTTATATAAGCCTAAAAAAAATGTATTTAAATATAAAAACTTTGAAATAACAGCAAAAACAAAAACACTAAATACAGAGTTACATGTGTCAGAGGTGTTATCTAGATAAATGTACCTGGTCTGTAATTGGGTAGCAGGCTGACACCAGGCCAGCTGTCTTCAGATGGGAGGCCCAGGACCTGCAGGGTGACATCATCTTAATAGTATTAACGTGAGTATTATTACAGTATAATATCACACAGTAGTACTATTTCGTGGACCAGTGATATAAACGGTGTTACTGACCTCCCAGATCTTCTGCAGCTGCTCAAACTCATCAGAGACTCCTGGGAATGCCGGCGCCCCCTGCAGCATCTCTATGAAGATGCACCCAGCCCCCCTAATTCAAAAACAGCAAACTTTATTCACACAGTCACAACCGGCAGCTGAATTTGAATAATCAGCACTGACCACATGTCCAGAGCTGTGGAGTAGTCTGTGGATCCCAGCAGGACGTCAGGGGGGCGGTACCACAGCGTCACCACCTCCGAGGAGAAGGTCTGACTGGGAATGGATTTGGACCGAGCCAGACCTGCACCAGAACCAGAAAACATAAAAAAAAAAAACATTTTAACTTTGTATTTTTTTAAACTTTAAACTATTTAAGTTGTCTGCTTTAAAAAAAAATCACTTGTCTTTAAGTATTTTAGATATTTCCAGGAAGGATTTTTAGATTTGTACACACACATTTATTATTTTTGTTTCCAACTAGTGTATTTTACAAATCTGTTGTTCCTACAGGTCCTTGCTGATTAAATCTTTGCATATTTCCACTTCTGCCCTGCAGCGTTGAGCCTGTCCTCACCGAAGTCGGCCAGTTTGAGTTCTCCGAGGTAGCTGATGAGCAGGTTCTGGGGCTTCAGGTCTCGGTGGAGGATCCTGCGGCTGTGGATGTAGCAGAGACCTCGCAGCAGCTGGAACATGAAGATCTGAAACACACAGTGCTGAGCCATGTTCAACATTTCATATCTTGCTGCTCACAGCTGGAATGACACCGTAGCGCCCCCGGCTGTCTGCTGCTGGAGCACAGCAACGTACCCGCACATTGTTATAGCGTAGACCTCCAGGGTGCTGGATCAGGTACTGGGCCAGATCTGTCTGCTGCAGAGACAATCACTGGTGTTAAACTTTAAAACTTCAGAGTAAGTTTTGGTTCATTATTACAGAACAGCTGATGTTTAAGACAAATATAGCTGAATTTGCTTCTGCCTGTTTTAAGAAAAAACTGAGATAATTATTAATAAAAATAATTCTAAATAAATAATTGAAAACATACTAAAAATAAGAAGAAGAAACAAAAACATTGAAATAAAAAACTAAGCATTAAAGAGAAGCATAAACTATAAGGGGGGATGAATTTTTCTGTGGCCTTTTTTAAAACTGCATCTGTGGCAAATGACAGATCTCAGTTCATTTTGATGGTAAGAAAGACCAAAGAAAATTCCAGGGTTTTATTTTATTCAGATATTCATGTTCAACGTGTTAATATCATGGAAAGTTTGTTGTAAGACAAAAACTTTACAGAAAACATCATTTATGTTCAATCCTTGTACCATAAATTTTCTACAGCAATCAGAGATGGTGATCTGAGATGGAATGACCCACATATTAGCAAATAAATAAAAACAAATGAAAACAAAAAATAAAACAATATATAAATTAAAATAAATCTGTAAAACTTTATAAACATTTAAAAGAAAAAATATATAAAATGTGTGCGTGCTAATAATTGTAGCCATAAAAAAGAGATTTTTTTTAATTTTAATTTAATAATAGAAAATAAAATAAAAGTAACATTTTGTGCTGACTTTAGTTGAAGTATGTGTGTGTGTGTGTGTAGGTGAGTGCTCTGTAGCACCTCCTTCAGGTCACACTGAGCACTGAACAGCAGATTTCTCACCAGGTACTCAAAGACGAAGGTGAGCGTCTCTCTGGTGTGGATGATGTCGTGCAGGAGGACAATGTTGGCATGTTTCAGGCGTTTGAGCAAAGAGGCTGTAGACACACACACACACACGTTTATGCACATGTTGCTGAAACTATTAAAAACTAAACCAGTGATCTGATTGGTCACCTTCTCTGATGGCGTTGAATGGGACGCCTTCCTCCGTCTTCATACGAATCACCTTCAGAGCCACCAGCTGCCCATTTATCCTCCACAGAATAAGAAATGTTTACAGTAAACACCTTATCACTGATTGATCAACGTCTAAAACACAAAGATGTTTTTATAATGTCCAGTATGTCTGAAAATACTAAGCTAATAACATGTCAGATAAACTAATGAAGTTAAAAATGAAACTTTCTGTTTAAAATGTGCAAGAAACATAACAGAAATGGCCAGTTTATACATACATACACACACACACACATATATGTGTATATATATGTATATGTGTATGTGTATATGTGTATATATGTGTGTGTATATATATGCTGCCCTCCCCTCTATATATATATATATCTGTATATCTGTATATATATATACACAAATTAATATATGAATTTTATATACAGTATATATATATTAATTATTTATATACATATATCAATATATAATATATATATAATAAAAGATATGTATATACAGCCAAAATATAAATTGTAATTAATAAAACATTTGCAAATTTTTCCAAAATGTTAAGTATCTGTTAAAAAATAAACATCAACAATCACTTTAGTAATCTTAGCGAAACATCTGTTTAATATCTAGCAATAAAAAAGTCCCAAAAAACAAAGTGAGATGTTTTGTTGTTTTTTCCTTAAGTTTTGATCAATGTGATCAAAACTTAAGCCACGCAATCTGATTGGCTGTTTGTGTTCAACTTGTGTCGTGGTGAGCTCTGACCTGCTGATGCCTTTGTAGACCGAGGCAAAGGTTCCTTCACCCAGTTTCTCCAGACTCAGGTATGAGTGTGCTGCCCCAAACTCCAGACCTGCTTTCTGATCACAGCACACACACTAAATGTCACACAAGCATCACACCGCCTCTCACATGTTACCTCAAACATCATGTGATACATGGCCTGACCCAGGTGAGAGGCTCCTGGCTGCCCTCCCCTCTCAGCGGGTCGCTGTTGCTGCGTCCACGCTGGACTTTTAGCCGACGGGCCTGCAGAGTGTGGAACCAATGAGGCTGAGAGCCAGAGGAGGATGAGTCTGAATCCAGCTGAGACAAACAGACAGAGATCAGGCACACAGAAGGGATTGTTAAAATCAACTTAAAAGCTCAAAAGATTATCTGAAACCTCAATACCAGCTTAAGAAAAACCTCAATCAATCAATATTACCTAAAATTGTCTTCTGACCACCCATGACGACTCATATATACCACTAAGCACTTTTACTGTGTCCTGGATTGCTGACTGTGTGTCAGAGTGGCCTCAGTTTGTCTGAGGTGGTGGCTGGTAAAACTGGAGCTCCGTTCCTGTTTACACTGTTCACCTCAGATTTCCTGTACAACAGTGAAACCAGCAGAAGTTCTCTGACGTTGCAGTGGTTGGGTGTTTTAAGGGTGGGAAGAGGTCGGAGTATAGGTGAGGAACTTTGTGATATGGTCTGGAAGAAATCACCTCCTTCTGAATGTCAGCAAGACAAACAAAATAGTTGTTGACTTCCAGATGAGAAAAATTGCAACCAATATCAACATCATCAGTGAGGAGGTGGAAACAGTGGACAGCTGCAGGTACTTAGATGTTCACCTGAATGACAGATTGGACTGGAGGACCAACAGTGATGCTGTGTACAAGAAGGGGCTGAGCAGACTCTACTTTCTAAGGAAGCTCAGATCTCATAATGTGAACAGGAAGATGTTGGAGATCTTCTACCTGCCTGTGGGAGTGAGTGTCATCAGTGCCAGAGAAACCTGTAGGATCAACAAACTGATCCTTAAGGCTGGAAGCATTATTGGTGACAATGTGGAGGCGTTTGAGTCAGTGAAGGGCAGAGGTCACTGAACAAGCTGCTCTCCATCATGGACAACATCACAGCCACTCTACTCCACACTTCTGAGCTCATTCTCCTTCAGACTGATTCAATCTTGCTTCAGGAAATCGTTCCTGCTGTTTTCTATAAAGCTGCACAATGACTCTTCATTCTGTCACAGGTGAACAAACCTGTCAGCCATTAGATCCCAAACACACTTTGCGTTAAACCTTCATGCAGCTGTTTTTAAATATATTTACTAATGCAATTTGTACTTCTCTCTTGACCAACGTCAGTCTAACTTTTACTGTTTTAACTAACCTCATTTTTACTTTACTTTGTTTTTTGTCACTATTGTAAGTTTATAAATTCCTGCACTCTCTCACAGCATAAGGTCGTCACCGGTGACCCTTTTATTTAGCTGTGTTATTTGTTGTGTACTGTAGACTGTACTATTGTTACTCTTTATCATTTTGGTGTAAAACAAAAAAGTTCTCCTGTGGGATTAATAAAGTTAAGAAAAAATATAAAGGATTGTAAATTAAAAATGCAATAAGATATTAAAATAGTTTTTTTTTTTATGTGTTGAATGGACATAACGTCATACTTTAAATCAAGATAGTATACCCACTGTAAAAAGTTACAACATGCTATAACAGATGTTACATGTCAAATAGATCACATCAAAAGGATTACTCTGTAAAAATAAATAAATAAAAATGATAAAAAGAGTGAAAACATTACACTTTTTTTTACAGCGGCTGATGTTTTACCTCAGCAGGCGGAAGTGAAGCTGAACTTTTCCTGAAGTTCACCTCCTCTAGCTTCACCTCTTCCTCCTCTTCTTCATCTCCATCATAACCTTTCTCCTCACCATCCTCCTCTTCCTCAGCACAGCAGCAGCGCCTCCTCACCCACTGCCCGGCCTCCCTCGCCCGCCGGGACAGCTCCTCCATCTTTTCTCCTTCTTCTTCCTCTTTTCCGTCTCATATGACTCACATGGTTCAGGACGAGCAAACAAGGTCCCATGACCCTCACCCACTGGTTCCCCCTCCTCTTCCTCCCCCTCACTGTGAGAGTAAAACAACAGGTCCATTGATGTGTGTTTGCTGCCCTCTGGTGGACACAGACCATCACTGAAGCTTTTTATATTAAAAAAAACAAAAACAAAAAATCCCAATTAAGAACAAATAGACAAATTAAGACAAATAAAGAATAGATTTGAAGCGTGTAACCATCAACAGAGATCCTCATGTGTGCTCTAAATGTATCATAGAGCTGGTGTGTACATCCAGCTGCTAATAAGGAATACAATAAAAACAGAGAAAAATACAAAAACATCAGTTTCTGTTATATCCTGATAGAAGTGATTGATTGCAGTGGCCAGACAGATCCAACTACTGAAGCCAACTTCTGTGTCATGAATGGGTTGTTGGTCACAGTAAGTAAAACTGTATGAGAACTCTTATCAAAATTACGCTGTCATGTACTTAACCACTTTATTGATTGATTTATTGATTTATTGATTAGCATTCAAATATCTCAGTGAATACAGAATAAAGATTACCACAAAGCAAGAAAGCACGAGACAAGGCTAATCAAAAGGTATTGGCTGAAGCATTTGCTTATTACGCCAACCCTTTTAACAAAAGATCTTTTCGCATGCAGCTCCTGTACACAGGGCTCGAAGCAACGAATAAAACAAAGCAAGGCAAAAACAAACAAACAAACAAACAAAACAAAACAAAACAAAAAAAACTTTCCACCTTAGATAAGTAACTACATCAAAGCAAAACAATCAAGAGTTTCAGTATTATTATTTTTGCTCTTTTCATTCTTGATTTATATATTTTTCTAATACTCTATTTTTAAACAAGGAAAATGATCTACACCTTTTTAAATCACTGTCATAACTATTCCACAGGTTAACTCCTCTAACAGAAACACATCTCTGCTTTATGTTTGTCCTTATCTTGTTTTTTTTTTAAAGAAATCTGTTCCCCTTAAGTCATATTGACTCTCTCTGACTTTAAACAGCTTCTGAGTACTGCGGCAAAGCAAGTTATTTTGTGCTTTATACATTATCTGTGCCATTTTATATTCAACTAAATCATAAAATTTCAGGGTATTCAGATTAATAAACAAAATGTTAGTTGGTTCTATATAGTTTGATTGATGTATAATTCTTATAGCTCTTTTTGTAACTTGAAAATAGGAAGAGTATTTGTTTTATATGCATTACCCCATATCTCCAGACAATAAGTCATATATGGAAGCAACAGAACAATAAAGTGTGTATAATGATTTTTTTGTTCAGGACATGCTTTGTTTTGTAGAGAATAGCAATGGTTTTTGAAATTTTTGTTTTCACATGGTTTATATGAGACTTCCAGCTAAGCTTATCATCAATTATCACTCCAAGAAATTTATTTTCGAACACTCTTTCAATTTCAATTCCAGTAACCCTGATTTTAGATACATTTTTCATTTGTCTGGTGCCAAAAATAATCAATTTTGTTTTCTTTATATTTAACGATAACTTATTTATATCAAACCAGTTTTTTAATATATTTAACTCCTTTTCCACTGTAGTCAGAAGCTGTTCTAGGTTTTTACCTGAGCAACATGGAGCAGTATCATCAGCGAACAATACACATTTTAACAGTTTGGAAACACTACATATGTCATTTATATATAATATGAATAATTTAGGGCCCAGCACAGAGCCCTGAGGAACACCACAAGTTACCTTCAACTGCTTAGATTTTACATTATTGATTTCGACATATTGACATCTGTCATCCAGGTAACTTTTCATCCACTTGTATGCTATGCCTCTTATACCATATCTCTCTAGTTTATTCATTAATATAGAATGATCAATTGTATCAAACGCCTTTTTTAAGTCTATAAAAACACCAACAGTATATTCCTTATTATCTATAGCATTAGATATCCCTTCTACAAGTTCCATCACTGCCATCCAAGTGGACCTTTTCGCTCTAAAGCCATATTGGTTATCACTTAGGAGATTATACTTCTCAATATATTTATCAAGTCTATTAACAAATAACTTTTCTAAAATTTTTGAGAACTGTGGGAGTAGTGATATTGGCCTGTAATTGGTAAACTGACATCTCTCTCCGTTTTTATGGATTGGAATAACTTTTGCTATTTTCATTTGTGAGGGAAACACACCAGTTCGAAAGGACAGATTACAAATGTATGCGAAGGGTTTCACTATATATTCTATAATACTTTTAATTAATATCATGTCAATACCAAAACAGTCTTTATCTTTTTTAAAATAGACTGGATAATTCTTATTTTTTGAGCCCTTTTTGATTATACTATTTAATAACCTCCATGGAAACATGGAGGTGTTACTGTGTGTTACTTCTACTTTGCTCCAATAATTTGTGGTAATATTCTTTCTTACTTGTTCTTATAATATTTACTAATCTATTTTTATATAACTTGTACTTTATTTCAGCATCTTTCGTCCTCTGTTTTATAAATCTCTTATATAGATAATTTTTCTTTTTACATGCATCTTCTACCCCCTTTGTGATCCATGGCTTATTTGATCTGTGATGCTTTCTAGCGATTTTCATTAAAGGACAATGTTTTTCATATAGTGAAAATACAGTTGATAGAAATGCATCATATGCACTATTTGAATCTTCATTTGCAAAAACCTCATTCCAATTGTGTTCCTTTAAGTCCACCTGGAGGGCAGCAATGGCTCTTGTTGTTCTATGTCGTATCATATCAAATGTTTGATTCTTTTTTTTAGTTTTAATCCCAAAATAATTTTGAAAAAATGCAAAAACAGGAAGATGATCGCTTATATCAGTTATAAGAAGTCCACCTACTATTTCATAGTCAATTTTATTTGTGAATATATTATCTATCAATGTAGCTGTATCAATTGTTATTCTACTTGGTTTTATAATTACAGGGAAAAGGGAGTTACTATACATTGTATTGATGAAATCTGTTGTTTTCTGATGTCCATTTGGGTTTAGCAAATCTATATTAAAATCACCACAAATTATTTGCACTTTTTTATCATTTAGGTTGCTAAACATAGCAGCAAGTTTTTCATTGAATGTCTCAAGGCATGATCCTGGTGTCCTATAGATGCAACTTATAATTATATTGCTAGCTTTTTCAACATGGATTTCAATAGTAACACATTCCATTACGTCATCTATGATGCTTGACATACATTCAATCAGACTACATTTCAAAACTTTATCTACATATAAAGCAACACCGCCTCCTTTTTTATTCACCCTGTTCATTGTAAATAATTCGTATCCTTCCAGTCCCATTTCACTAACTTTCTCATTATCAAGCCATGTTTCTGATATTGCAATTATATTAAACTTTTTTAAATTTTCTAAAATTACAGAATGTTTAAACATTCTGTAATTTTAGAAAATTTTTTATACAGGCTTCTACTATTAAAATGTATGACCGAAAATGCATTTGCCATTTTAATATTCATATTGAATTGGTCGTCTGTATAGTACTCACAAGTATTATTGTTGTTATTGTAGAAGTGGTTATCTGGGTCAATGTTACTTTCAGGGTCATGCATGTTGTGCTCTGCATAGTTAAACGTTTTGAAGTTCATTTTCTCAGCGTGTGTGGCAAAATAACCTCCTTGACAGTCCTTTTCATAATCAGAGTCTTCCTCTTCAATATCTCTGAATGGAAACCTATAATCTGTGTCCAAACTTGTCATTTATGTGTTTTTGTTTTTGTTGTTGTTTCTTCCATTGTTTTTGAGCCGTAAGGCCAGAAACACTTTCCATACCCATTGTTCATTATCCAATCGTCACTTTTCCAATAGATTCCATAGCAGATTCCTGATTATTTATATTGCTCTAAGTCTTTGAGTTCTCTTATCATCACAACTTTCGCTTCTTCGGGAGTGCCATTTAGTCTTATCATTACTTTGCAGTTCCTCGTCCATGTCGCTTGTATCTTATTTTGTTTTTTCAGGCTGCGTGCCTGTCTTGCAATTTCAGCAGTCTTTTTCGTTAAATGTTCATTTAAATACACACCGGTCTCTTTTAGCTTCTTTCCCTGTTTCAGTAACTCAATCTTTGTTTTGCGACTCACAAACCGAAGAATAATTGCTGGCTTTGTTTTACTGTCTTTTCTGGGGAGCGTGTGGCATGCTGCGATATGATGGCTCTGAATACTTACATTCTTCGTTTGAAGGAATTTTATCACTTGCTGTTCAAGCGTTTGCAGCTCCTGTACCGGGGCATCTTCACCATCTTTACCTCCGCCAGCTGTTACTCTGGCGTAGGTTCGGTGCTGCGTCTCCAGTCCACTTATGACTAAATCATCCATTCTTGTGTACTGTTCAAGGTCCTCGAGTCGCCGTTCCAAGTCGTCTATTTTCTTGTCCTTCTCCTTTATCAAGTTTTTTAGTTGTTTTATTTCATCCATTAGGTCATGTAGCATACCTTGTTGTTTAGCCACTTTGCTCAGTTCATCAGACATGAAATTAAGTGATTTCCTAATCTCCTCCAACTTCTCTTCAACTCCTGGGTTTGCTTTTTTAGGCTGCATTTTGGAAAATGGTGAGATTGGTATTACCTTGTGATGAACCACTTACAACAGAATCCAGTCAAACAAATTAATTATAGTTATTAATTAGTAAGTATAACTGATTATGCAGTTAACTCAGTGACAGTCTCAGGCGATGATTTTAACACTCTTTAATAAACCATAATACCTTAAGAAATGTGATTGAAGTTTAAGCAGTACACCTCTGTCTCTCCTTGAACTCATCATTGAATGTGATTTGTGGACCTCTGGTGGTGAGAATGTGGATTACAGTAGGTCAGGTGGAACTGGGCTATTTATTTTAATTTTTATTTTACTTTCAGTTTATATTTTTACATCTCGCAGCACTGCATAGACACTTATAGACACTTATAGAACTTCTATTAAGTTTTAAAACCTGATATTTAAAAACTGTTATGTAGGTTTACAGTAGCTTGTTCAGGTATATTTAGAATAGAGAAACATTTAAATAACATCATAGGTAATAAAGCGTGAATGAAACAACTTTTGAAAACCTTTGAGGTTTTTGACAAGAGATCTGGGAATATCCGAGGTGCACGTAAATGCAGATCATAGTCCATTTAATGTGGGTACTTTTCTCTCTGAGGTTACACAGTGTGGTCAGTCTCTGGGATCAGTTATATGGGCAGAACTTTGTGCCATCAGAAACTGAATTTGAATAAGTTGAATTCGAATTTGAATTGCTCAGATTGAATCTGAATTGTAACGTTTATGCATAATTTTATATTGTTGTTGATAATAAATTAATTAAAGCAACAAAACAACCTGAAGAGTCGGTTGGGGTCCGAAAAAGCCTGCTCTTTTTAGTGAGTCGAGCCGAAAGAGCCAGTTCTCTAAAAAGAGTCGGAATTCCCATCACTACTCCGTTTGTGAGGTGCGCCTGGTGCGTGCGGCAGAGGGAGGAGAGGACGGGGCGGCGGGGGATTCGCTGGCTGGCTGGAGCAGCATCTAATAACCACCTTGCAAAATAAAACAAAATAAAAACAAACCAACAAACATGAAAACACCAGACATTATTAAACAGACTTATAATTTGCACCGATGTTTTTTCGAAATTCTATATGCGAAAAGTGAGCACGAGAGCCCTCGGTGCGCCTCTCGCTGCTGAAGTCAAAGTAAACTTTATTGTAATCTCTACTGTCATCTCCGCTATATACAGTCCAGTATATAGAGAGACGAGACGACGAGGCTCGAGCTACAGCAGTGCAAGTAAACAAACAATATATATAAGAAGAGTAGGAAAATAAATATACACTTTAGGACGAGGGGTAAAGGGATCAATAACAATTTAAAATTTATAATTTACAATTTGATGATTTAAAGTCTCACACACAACCCGTCGAAAGGGGAGGGGGCCGACTGCTTCCAAATAGAGCACATTTCATTCATAATGTTGTAAATCCAAAACCATTATGTATTCATGATCTGAATCCTGGGTTGTGCGAAATCCCAGAAATAAACCCTAGACAAAGCGAATCTGTAAACTAAGGTGTAGGTCTATTAGGTTTTGTTGTGGTGATCCTCGAGTTGGGGGATTTGTGTTCATACTGGAGTGCAAATTAAAACCAATGGAAGATGGACAAGAAAAGGTCAAAGCCATCAGGTGCTCAAATAAGAAAGAAGAGGAGAAACGAGTAAAAGATACAGGTAAGCAGATGGGTCATTGGATAATGGCAGGTCATGTATCCTGAAATAATCATAATCATAATCAGAATACTTTATTAATCCCTAAGGAAATAATGTGGGTTACAGTTGCTCCAAGAAGAAATTGTAAACACAGTAACAGTAACAGACTGAACTATTTAACAATACTGTGGCATGTTGGGGGAGCAGCTACTTCTCTCCCATCATGCCTTGGGACATGTGCTGCTGTTTAGATGGTCTTGTTTTATTGTTTATGGTTACAAAACTTTTAACTGTTATCTTTAATGTTGTGTTTATACTACGGTACAAAGTCAGTGACAGTTATTGTTTTATAGAAAGAATGCAGTACCATAAGTGAGTTCTATTATGCTGTTATTGACCATTGAAGCACATTGTAGCACCAGTAAGTGTTTAATAAAGACCTCCTCCTGCCAGCTTGGGGTTGAACAGAAAGTTCAATCTCTCTGTGGAGCTTTCTTGTTAAGATTTCTCTGTATGTCACAATATAATATGTTACAGATTTTACACATTTAAGAAATAGCACTAATATATACAAATCACTCAATTATAAATATCAAGAATTAACTGAGGTGATTATAAATAAATATCAAGAAAATTGACAAGAATATTACAGAGTAGAAAACAGCATGTGCAACAAGGCTGTAACTATTACAGTGTTTACAGTGTTTTGGATGGAGGAGTTGTACAGGGAGATAGTCATGGGCAGGAACGATTTCCTGTGTTGTCAGTGGTGCTTTTTGGTAATCTCAGTGTCTCACTGAAAATGCTCCTGTGACTAGCCAGCACGTCATGGAGTGAGTGGGAGCTATTATCCAGTATTGTCTCTATCTTGGACAACATTCACCTCTCAGACAAAACCCTAAGGGGGTCCAGCTGTATCCCCACAACAGGCCACAACAGAGATACAACAAGATAGCATTAATTAGTAGGAATAGTGAAAACTCCTGTTTATGTTTGTTAGCCACCAGAGGGAGTGTTTGCCCAGGGCACCAAACAGAATAGAATAGAATAGAATAGAATAGAATTCAACTTTATTGTCATTGCACATGTCACAGGTACAGGGCAACGAAATGCAGTTTGCATCCATCCAGAAAGTGCTTTAGTCGTGATATAGATATATTACAATATAAATTAGCAATAATAGAGATGTGTAAGTATATTACAGAAATGGGTCTATTATGGTATGTTATAATGTACACAGTGTGAAGTATGTTATGAATATTCTATAACTATAAGTATGTACAGGCTAGGACCGCCCCTGTGTGTGTCCCTCTAACAGCAGTAAGCTGAGTGGTTCCTCTGGGAACCATTTGCCATAAAAAAACAGACATATATGCACAACTGTGCATTATCAGTTCTGTCTGTGACTCATCCACTACTATAGACATTATATCAGTTTTCTTCAGGTCATCGAACAGCATTTCAAACTCATCTGACGCCAGAATTTCAATTCTACAAATATTTGAACTGTCTGACAGGGGTACGGTTTTACTAAAAACAGGGAAGGTATGATTAGTCCCAGCTGTCCTGCCAGCCTCCCTGGCACTGACCCAAACCCACTGCACCACCCCTCCTCTGCATTAGAGTTGTGGACCACAATCTGGCACAGTTGTCTTAAGCAAAGGTGCTCCAGTTTTCTGAAAGTCTTTGAAAATTCTTCTGTGGAAATTGGCTGCTTTTTTACTCGTTTTCAGCCCAGTTCTAACTGACCACTTTCATAGGAAAGTTTTGTTTGTTTTTAAAACCACTTACCACTGACCTGTATATAATAAAGCAGACAATTTTGCAAAGAAGTAATTTATTTGTTTCCGGAAGCTGTAACTCTCTATTCTGGAGGAGTGGAGGAGGCAGGACTGAGTTTATGAAAAGTTCTTACTTACTAAAGCTGCTTGAAGCTCTGCTCTGATTCCAGAGAGAAAAATAGAGATGATCCTTCTAAAATGTATTCAGGCGGTCACATGGTGACTCCAGAAACAAAGACACCAGTATCTTCTAGAGCTTCAAACCTAAACCAAATCAAATTGGATTAAACTAAGCAGCAGAAATGATTGGTTACAAAAAGCTGAAGTTTCAGGCGAACAGAGGCTCTTTTAAAAAACTTAGACATTTTTGTAAAAACGGATAACTGTAAGTCCTTTTTACAGCAACTTCTAGTACCATGTTTGTGCACTGCAACATAATCTGTTCCCACAGAAAATTATCTTACAATAAAATTGTATTGTGATTCTGCTCTGTGAATATGAATTGAAAGAAATGACCAAAAACTAAAAACTTTTACCGCTTCAAGTAACCTTTTTATTCTGAACATTTTCTTCTAATACATTCATTGTATCCAGCCCTTCAATATTTAAAGTCACATTATTGTCAGATTATCTTCCATGTGCAGCTTTTTTAAACTGTAATTATTTCTTCAGTATTTTCAGTTTCTTTTCTCCGCAGCATGGAGGATGTCGGCGCTGCTGTCTTTGGCTTCCTGCAGCAGCTCTGATGCTCTCTTCTGAGTCTGCAGCACAAGGAAAGATGAGTTATTCACGAGTAGATCAGATCAACAGCAGCCATGAAGAAGCTCGTGGACACACTTACAGCTGCTCTGAAGGCTTCGTCTCTGACGTCTTTGAGGTTGATTGTGACGTTGTAGTACGCTCCAAAAACAGCTGTTTCTAAAGCTTTAGCTGCTACCTGGGACCAGAAATACAGCATTACAGAAAAGCTTATTTACAGCTTTGCTGCTGCAGTCGATGTTTGACAGAAAAATGGGACTAAAGGCTAAAAGATTTAGCATGTATTCATGTTTTAACACATCACTAGTAAAAGACAATAAACCTCTCATTTTACTTTTTTAGATAAAATAAAGTTCCTCTAAGTTTGTATTGCCATCATGTTGCAGGTGCACTTCATAACCTTCAGAGAATCTGAGCAAAACAGGTAGAAATAAGTGTTTTTATCACACCTGAGCGTCAGACTTGCAGCTGAAATTTCCGTAGACAACCATTTCTTTAAGAGACGGCCAAAGGACGCTGATCCTCTCAGCCAGAGCCAACGGGACGCCAACAGCTTGTTTCAGTCCCTCCTGCATTGCAGCTTCTCTCCTGATGAGAACAACAAACAAACAGGAAGTGTTTCTGCAGCTGAAACATATGAAATCAGTTTTGACCTTTTCAGCTGTAAAAATAATAAAGTGAATATTTGACCTGAATATAAAAAATGATCACAGGTGGAAACATGTGGCTCTGAAAGGCACCAGGACATTTTAAAGATGTAATTTAACCTGACACCATTCAGTCTTTAGCAATAATTGGCGCCCCCTGGTGGTCTTAAAGTCCAGAGTATTCACCTTTTCATTTCCTCTGCAGTTTTCTTTGGCATTTTCAGCGCTGCCTGCAACATGAGATGAATATGATCAACACAAATCTGACATGAAGACACAACATAATTACACTCTGGTTACAGTGACTGAAGTAAAGAGTGGAAATGGTTCCAGCTGCCTGCAGATGTTTTTGAGGCTCTGCAGCTATTGGAGCTTCCTCCTCACCATGTAGCTGTTGAAGGCAGAGGAGTCGGCATCCACCATGTCCAGCAATTCATTCATGGCCTGATGAAATGGAGGAATCAGCCTCCTCATCACACTGTCCAGATTCTCAAACTGCCTCTTCCCATACGTCATCTGACCAACCATTGCACCCAGTGCTGCCCCCTACAGGAGGGATACAAAATAAACGAAGTAACTAAAAGTAGAATTGTGTCATTTTGTTATGAACCTAAAAGCTCGTACCATCGCACCGACTGCTGCAGAAACTGATCCTCCTCCGGGAGCTGCTGTCCGAGCACCAACGCTCTGAACAAACTGCCGCAGAGACAAAGACACCAGCTGTCCATCCTCCTGTGACTTCACCATGTACCTGCACAGGTGAGACACACCACATCTACCTTTAACAAGATAGCATCGTCATTTATCATCTGCTATATAGTACTGACAAGTAATGTTATATATAGGTTTTGTCACTCTAAAATCTTCTGGGTTTGTCACAGGACTGATCCTAGATGTTCTCAGAAACCCTGAAATGGAACTGATGCTTCTGGATGGTTTGCAGGTTTTAATGGTTATCAAACTGGTAAATCAAATACTTTACCTTTAGGCTTAGCTCTCTCTGCACCACAAGTCTGGATGCAGTTCTTAACCTCACTCTGAGGCCAGTAACTGACTCATTGAGGCAAAGCAAACTACTGTTTTTGGAAGCTTGGCCTCAGATTAGGTGAACCACAGCCTCACAGACCTGGGATTATGGACCATAAGGATCGGGCTCTCATTGGCATGTTTCAATTTTTTTTTTTTTTTTTGCCTCAGATGAAGACAGATGAACTGCTTCATCTACAAAGAGGAATTTCTGAGCACCTGAATAGAGAAACTCTGATGCCCCCAACAGGGCCTTCATGAAAATCATAACACACAGTGTGTTTGACCTCTTTTCTAGTGATGCAATGCTAGTGAGAGACGTACACGTAACAAACAGTTTTTGGTATTGTCATGGCAGAACAAACTGACATTGATATCACTAATACAAATATCACTGATATGGAACCACTGATATCAGTAACTACTGGAGGGACTACTAAAAAATCATTTATTCAGCCCACAGATTCTGCCTGCCATGATTTTCTTTGAGACCTGTCCCACCTTAACACTGTATAAGAAATGGTTCTCACATTTGTTGAAATAAGGTTCTTAAAAGACACCAAAATACAACAGATGCTGGCACCATCTCAGTGGAAAAGAAGCATCCGACTGATGTGCTAGGGTTCAGAAGTTGAGAAACATGATGTAAAATCTGATCCCTCAAGGATTATTAGGTGGGTTTGGCAGTTTTCTCAATCCACTCCACAAATGTTCTAGAGACTTTAAAAGGATTCACAGTGTCCCTCTGCTTTCTGTTTATTTATTACTCACAGAATAAAAATGTCTTTATAATAGGCTGAATGTTCTTCAAAGTTCTTATATTTTTTTTCTGGATACAAAATATTTAATGAATCAGCTGACCACATCACAGTCTGTAAATACTCACTCTATGATTCTCTCCTTCGGGTTAAATGGAGCAAGGGAGTCGAGGCCAAGTTTACTGATCACCTGACAACAAACAAACAAACAAACAAACAATCAGAGCCTGTAATTTATTCAAAGATCTTCTTTTTTTTTTTAACAAAAATAAGAGTCATCTGCTGACCAGTCGAACTTTGTGCTCCTCTTCAATGATGAAGAGTCGGTCTCTCTGGATATAAAAGTCAGCAGAGTCCAGCAGAGCCTTGAGAGGGATCAGACCGACAATCTGAGAGCCGACCACGGGCAGGTTCAGGTCCTAAAAGACAATTTCAATAAAAGAAAAAAAAATTAAGTCAGCAACAGTCTAAAGATTTGTTGGTCTTTACTTAAACATTGAGAGCTGATCAGATCAGAATTGCATCTTCCGTCTTAATACCGGTGATTTTAATTTTTCTCATATCATGGTAGTAGGTGAAGACATTTCTATCATAGCGGTGCATTTCCTTTACCCAGCTCTAACCTCCGCATCTCTGCAGATCTCCTCATACACAGCGTGGAGGGGCGTCACCTCGTAGTCCAGGATGTTGGTGGAAACCTGAGCAAGGTCAGCCTCATCCAGGTACCAGCCAATCCCCTGCACCTTCTTCAGCAGCCCAGGCTTATCAACACAGAGAAGAAAAAAAATCACAGATTTTAATACTTAATTAAATAGGACTTGATACATAACTAAGTAAACCTTTCAAACAAACATAAGAAATTCAAAAATAATGGGAAATTTCAACAAATTCTCAAAAAGGTGAAAATTATTAGAAACAAAATTGATTAAAAAAAGAAAAATCTGAAAAATTCAAAAAAGAAAGAAAAAAACAGACAAAAATGATTGAATAATCCAGTGGATCCTGAAAAAAGAAAAAAGACATGAACAAAATAGAAAGAAATAAATCCTTTTAATCATGTCCTGACAGCGAGCAACACCCACAGCATGACCAGCTAAATAAATAACCCAGACTCGCAGGACGCACCTGGTCCTTCCCCCGGCCCTGCTCCCGGATGTCCAGTGCGATGCGATGAGCCTGTTCTTTGGTGCTGATCAGGTTCACATTATAGGCAATGAGGAACTTACGAGCACCAGTTACCGTGGCGCCCCAAGATGGTACAAAGAGGGCGGGGCCAAAGTCGGGGGCCCATTCATCACGTTTCAACTGGAGGGGGAAAAACATTGTAACTGGAAATAGAGACAATTTTCTTGTGGTTAACCTAATTTGAAGTTTTAAAAAATCCATCACTGACCCCGCTGTTACAAAGAAAGTTTGCTTTTTTGTTTTGTTCTGGGTTTTTGTTTTTTTTAAAGAAATGATCCTCAGGAGTTAGAACCACACAAAACTAAATGAAGAAAGAAGAAGAAGAAAGGAGATATTGATTTGATGAGTCCTCACCTTTTCAGGTAAAGCTTCGTACTCTCCTGTTCGCACAGATGGAAGGCTTCTCCTGGTCTCTGTTCGAGCTGCTTCTCCATAAAGATACACTGTGGAAAAAGAACCTTATTTACTTCTTAATTTGAATTTAAACCAAAAACAGTATATAGTAAGCTGAGACTTGAATCTCATCTTTATTGCTGTGAGGGTGAAGCCTCCCTTTCAAACTTTGGTTCTAATGTAAAAACACTTTGTGGTTTTTAAAAATCTGAGCAGTCAGGAAAAAAAGACCCAAATCATTTTAACTCATTAAAAGAATGACCAGGAATACAGTGCCACCCACTCATTTGCACTTCTAGAGTTTTGTTCTGGGATCAGCATGCAGCCCTGGAGCTGACGTCCTAATGTTTGCATTTGTAGTGACAAAATTGCTCTCTAACTTTGGTAGCAATTTATCGACAACTCAGTAAGAACATGGTAATAGTGTGGAGTGTAGCATAAAGGGGTAATAGTTCCATAATACCGCATAACACTATGTAATTACAATATAATAGTAATAGTAATAGCTTGTTTCATTGGCTTTTAGCTTAGCAGTGTAAAACATTCACATTTGGCACATGCAGACATGTTCTCTGGTCCTAAGTCCATAATTGTAGCAAGTATTAGTATGCAGCATATATGGTAGTCTTGTATTTTGTTGCACTGATTTATAGTTATTACATAAAAACTACCACACAAGTACACCATAGCATCAAATATAAAATAATTATATTATTACATTCAAACAAAGAACCCTTTTAAGGTATATGGAAAGATTCATTTCACATATAAAATATTGTAATAGTATCGTAATATGTGAAAACACCAACGTGTATTATCTTATTATCATGACATTGCTACCACATCACTGTTATTAAAAATGTATTCTCAAAATTCTGCACAGAAATGACTATTTTATTGCTCACAGGTTCTCTTATTCTTAGCAAAATATTACTGTACTATTACTAACAGCTTTACCCTCACGGGCATCATTACATTAGTGTCCACATCATTATTCTACGCTATACATTTCAGCCAATTGTGCTTAACTAAAAAACTATTACTCTGTCTATTATCTTGCATGTACATTAAAATTACATAGTAATACGTAGCTCCTACTGCTTTATTGACACATCATTGCTTCACTATTATGTTATTATTGGGCTCTAACATAAAGTGTTTTACTTTCATCTCAGAAGTCAAGATAAGATAAGACTTTGGACTCAGTCAAGAAACAATAAATAAATCAACTTCTGACTCTTCGGTTTTATTTGAATGCGACAGGTGAAGCTGCTATGATTTTTTGTTTTTATGTACTTGCTCTGTCACCACTGATACAACACTAGCATCTGTGCAATCGGTCTCCCCACAGCTCTCATAGTCCTGAATAACAAACCAAAACCTTCCATTTCTGTCTGATTTCCTCAGCTACAAAAAACTTATTAAACTCCATAATATTTGTTTATTTATAATATGAAATTCTGAATTGAGTGGCACCTCCTTCATTTACCTAACTCATACAAAAAATTCTGGGCACTGATCAGCACCTTCAACAAAACAAGGAGACACTGTTGTCATTATGAGAAAAATACTGTGTGGAGAAAAAGCCTTCACAACGTCACAAATGTGAAACATTGCAGGTTGTCATAGATCTGTCTGTGTTACCTGCTTTTTATGTTTAATGTGTCTGTCTTATCAAGGTATCGCTGATTTTTTTTTTTTTTTTGTAGTTTTCCTGATAAATAAAGAATAAAAATGGACTATTTTTACCTTTTACAGTAAGATTTAGTTTTAGTCTCAAGTTATTTGGTTTCTCATCCTTGTTTTCTTGCATGTTTGACTGCAGTAAAGCTGAAGCTGTTTTTTTAATGAGCCTCACCGGGCACATGCAGCATCTCTGCCAGTTTCTGTCCGAACATGTTGGCACAGTGCACGCAGTCATCCATGCTGACGTTCTGGACGGGGATGAAGGGACAAACGTCCATGGCTCCAGTCCGAGGATGTTCACCTGGACAGGAAACATGTTAATGTCTTGATGTTAGGCAGCAGCTCCCTGAGATGAGTTGCAGGGCTCAGGCTCACCTGAATGTTTCCTCATGTCAATAAGGCTGAAGGCCTGGCGGGCGGCGTTCAGCGCCCCCTCCACCACCGCCTCAGGAGAACCCACAAAGGTGTAGACGGTGCGGTTGGTGGAGGCTCCGGGGTCGACGTCCAGCAGGCTGCAGCCGTGTGTGCTGGAGATGGCTGCTGAGATGGCATCGATCACCTAAACAGTTCATAGAAAAGTTCTAATGATGTGGCTAACCTGCTTCAGTTAGTCATGCTCACAGGAAATATTGTGTTGATAAAGAGCTAGAACACTTTGTTTGTGAGTAAGAATACTGGGGTGACCAGAGTTTAGACTGTAATAATAGCTCTAATGAGCATCACAACGAAGTGAATGACCAGAATCTTATGCAAAATTGATCCTAAAACTCCAGAAATTTACACTCAGCTGTCATTGAAATAAAATGGAAACACTTTGACAAAGATAACATCAAAAAGCAGAGAATTTGTTGTTAGCAACAAGTATCAAAAACTTAGATTAGGAACATGTTTCTCAATGTACTGCATTGGCTCTACTTTTTTTTTTTTTTACACTGTTATGAGGACACCAGCTGCTGCAGTTTGAAAACCACATACGTCCTCTCTCTTTCATAATGTTGGATTTCAGTTTCATCTTTTTCGTATTTTTGGTACCATAAAGCATCAGATGCTTTCAATGGGTGTCAGATTTGGACTGTACTCTGGTTTGTTTGGCAGCTGATTTTTTACAAACCAGTGCTGCTGGAATATGAGAACAGTGTAGTTTGTCAAAACACAAGCATGTTCTGTGGTTAAACAGAAAATCAGCTGATTATTTAATGTTCTCACTCATGTGGGACAGTTTTCCTCTTGTGGGAGAAGAGGCCAATGGTCAGCTCACACAGCTTTACTCTAGAGTAAATCTTTAATGTCTGTTTAATGAATGTTTCAACAGATAATCTGAACTCAAGAGCCTCTCACTCACACGTTAAACACATCACTCTTCTGCAGATTTCATGTTGAAACATTTAAACTGTTTTCAGAGCAGTTTATAGACATTTTGTTTGTTTAGAGATAAAAAGATTAGCCGTTTATTGACTTTTATCATATCTCATTACTTTAAACTATATCTTGGTCACTTTTTACTGAACTGCAGTTTTTGACAGATTAAGTTACTTTCCAGCCTTTCATGAACTTCCTGTCCAGTAAAAATCCAGAAATCTAACAATGTTTTTATTTTAAATTCAAAGGCAAATGAAGCATGAAGTATAGGATCTTGCTATGCTCTTCTTTTCTCTCTTTCCCCTCAGATGGCTGTTCCGCTGAGGGAGGCTTCTTCCTGTGAAATTAAGTTCTTCCTCCCCACCGTCCCCAAGTGTTGTTCACAGAGAATCATCCGATTCTCTCTCTCTCTCTAATGATCTCAAGCTCCCAAAGGACCCTGAAGTGTTTTTTTTTTTATTATTTTAAATTCAGCTCAATTTCAAAGATATATAAACTATTAAATCAAACACACAGATCAAAGCAGCAAATGGAAACACTTGCTGTTGTAACTTTAAAGCTGTGTCAAAGAGCATTTCAATTCACAATGAGCACATTTATACTTGAATCACATTTTGCTGATAATACTCACACACCTTTACTTATTTACTTTAAACTGTTTAAATGTTAATTAGGCAGAAAAGCCCTCCTCTCACCTCTTTGTTTCGACCCTCAGAGAAGTTGGGGACACACTCCACCAGCCGAGCCATGTTGTCTGCAAACTGAGTAAAAAACCCAAAGAGTTCAGTTTCACCCAAGTCCAACCTCACATACCCCCCTCCAAAAACCTCTGAACCCCTCAGACACACACTGAGCAGCAATCATTAACTGTGTGCAGCAGATCAGTATGTAGGTCACCTGACAATGATTACCACCTCTGCACACAGACACTCTTTCAAATGCCGGCAGATTCTTTCTACATAGCAGAACTCTGTCCCACTTTCTGATCATGGACTGCGCTCTTGAGATAGTCCAGTCCAGAAGGGCAGGAAAAGCATGTTTCCTTCTATTCCTAAATCCTTGACCAACCAATCAGCATACCTCAAGACACATTACTGATGCTGGATTTGTGAAAACTAAAATAAAAAATAGACTTTTCATTCTAATAATTGTATCTTTTAGCTCTATGGTCACTGAGAGCTGTCTCGCTAGCGTCCTGTAGCTGAATTTTAGCCAATTTCAGTACAGTGTGAGACAATTGAGGACAGCCATAAACATCTGGGCTCTGTGCTGTGAAACAAATTCAACATACTCAGAATAACTTTCAGTTACCTGGATTTATGGCTTTACCCTACCCTAACATCATCAGTCAGACAAAGAGGCCATAAGAAAGTAGGTATCAACATTAAGTTAAACCAGGTTGGTCTAGGTACAAGTGCTGTAAAATGACAAGGGTGGCTTTGGCAGCATGTGACCAATTTGTGTAGAAGTAGCAGAGAGACTGATTTTGCAAAGAGAGAAAAAACAATATGAAAGAAAGAGAGACATCTAACAACTATGCTGACTACAAGTAAAAAGATCTCTAAAGAACTCTATCATTAATGCACAGGAGAATCTGATGAATTCTAATCAACAGTGTTAGTTGTTTCAGCTGCAGCCCTGATAGTGTTTAAAAGTCTGAGAGTAAAGGTTAGAAAGAATTCAAAACTGAAAACTGAGAATTACCCTGAAGTTAAGTTGCTTTTGGAACTGTGTCTTCATTCCACCTATTTCACATACCAGGGTCAGTTCTACAGGCAGAAACATGGGTGTGCCATGGGTTCACCAGTTCCACCCATCGTGGCAAATTTGTACATGGAAGAAGTGGAAAAGAGGGCTTTGCTATCCTACCATGGAACTCCACAAAGTCATTGGTTCAGGTATGTGGATGACACCTGGGTGAAAATCAAATCTCAGTACGTACCATAATTCACGGATCACATTAACTCGGTGGACCGACACGTCAAATTCACCAAGGAGAATATGAAAAGTGGCAGGTTAGCCTTCTTAGACTGTGAGATTTCCATCAGTAATGGGGGACATTTAAAAGCTGATGTGTACCGGAAACCTACGCATACGGATCAGTATTTGAGGTTTGACTCTCATTATCCACTGGAGCACAAACTGGGTGTCATCAGGACGTTACAACACAGAGCGAACACCATCCCCACTGACACAGTGGCCAGGAAAGCAGAAGGACATCACATCAAGAAGGCCCTGAGTAAATGTGGTTATCCCAGCTGGACTTTTGTCAAAGCTGGGAAGGTGCCAAAAGAAAGCTCCAGCCAACTGAGGAGAGAAGGACAACTGCCACCTAGGCGAAAACCTGTAGTGATCACGTATGTGTCAGGAGTATGGAAACAGTTGAGACGCATTTTTTTCTAAACACCGGGTCTCTGTGGCTTTTAAACCCCAAAACACACTGCACCAAAAACTGGTCCACCCCAAGGATCGGGTCCCCCGACACAAGCAGAGTAACATAGTGTACGCTGTTAAGTGCCAGGAGGATTGCCAGGATTTATACATCGAGGAAACCAAACAACCTCTAGCGAAGCGGATGGCACAACACAGAAGAGCTACCTCATCAGGCCAGGACTCTGCAGTCCAGGGGCGATTCTAGGATCAGAGCTTTGGGGGTGCTGAGCACCCAGAGAGCTGTCCAGCCAGGCAAAATAAACTTTACACGTCACGATGAGACTTCTTCTCTGTCTCTGTTAGTCCCTGCATCCTTAAATGTCTCCAGTTGTCCCGAGTTCTCTCTGACTGTCTCCTTGGTGCATTTAAACCCCTGTTCCTCCCTGTCCTCATCGTCTGTTGTCTTCATCTCCATTATCAGTCATCATAATTTTACCATCTCTGTGCAAGTCTGCAAATTTCTTTATTAAATCATAAGATTCTTAAATTCATCAAGTCTCTCTGTGCCTGGGTCCTCGTCACAAAACATGACATCACTGTTTTGTGCATTTTAACACAATTTAATCCTCACATTTGTGAAAGAAAAGCAAAACACTTTTGAAAAGTCTGTAACAAAATCATCAATCTGATGAAGTTTATTTAAATGCTGCAAAAGAAGAATGGATTGGAATTTAAAAAAATACATATCCTAACCTTAATTACTGGGGGAGAATAATGAATGATGCTCATAGTGAGTAAAAAGTAAACTGAGTGCATTTTTTGGACAGAGATTCACTTTTAATGTGTATGTATAATATAATACAGATACATAAAAAATACTCCCAAAACAGAATTAATTATTACAAAATATTAATAAAAAAATATAAAAATGGAGGCAACTTTGCCTGTGGTACAGTGTATACAATGTATGTAAAAATCTTTACTGCAGATACTAATTTGACTAATTTAATAATACTAATTTTGTGTTGTAAGATTTATGAGTTTCATGCTTTCATAGTGGTACTTGGGAGAGCTTGACATTTTCCCAATGGTACACACTGTAAAAAGTTTGAGAAACACTGATAAGTGTACAGTATGTGTGCTTTTGGAAAACATTTAAAGCTGCTGTACAGAATCTTTGAAACAAGCTTAAAACAGTTTTAGAATATAAACAGAGCACTCTGCTTCTCTTTACAGCTCCTCACTCCACCAGGGCTGTTTGGCACTTTCTGATTCAGTGCGCAAATGTGGTGCACGTACTGCAGTCATACAGACAACTGGACGGTCCAAAAGTTGGCCTACCTCTCCCCAATCAATGATAATGTTGGAATGTTGTTAAAGAGGGTCAAAAATGTTTCAACCCAGTTTGTTTTGCAGATTCTGTATAGCAGCTTTAATATAGGGAGAACACAACTTCCTGATTGTGTGAGTGAAATCAGGTTTTTCCTCTTTGTCAGTTTAACAGTTTCTGTTTTGCCTGTCACTGTTCCCTGTCTGTTTTCTTACCTGGTTCTTCCTGACCTTGTACTTTCTCCTCACGTTCCCTCTTTCCTCTCTCCCTCTTTGGACTGACAATCATACACAAATAGATTGTATTCAATTAGATGAAAAATTACATTAATATGGAAAAAAATACTATTAAGATCACTAATGAAAAGTCCTCTCTCAGTGTACTTTCAACCAAAAGGCAAATAACCAAACCACATGAACATCTAATAAAAGATATAAATATTGAAACACTGATCCAACATTATCCTTTATTGATGGATCATTTGATCTTACACTTTTACCTGAATGTTGCACCTTTTTTTGAAAAAAACTTCCTAATATCCATTATGAACCTGGCTGTCTCTCTGTACACACACACACACACACACACCACACAACAGGAGTTATAAGGTTAATGGGCATTCAGTCAGTTAGCTAGTTAGTATCCATTTACAAAAACAGGACAGTGGTAACAACAGAAGCTACGGACAATTTTAAGTTTTCGATTTTAAATAGGCTGTATACATTTCAAAGGGAACAACAGGACGGTCAAATGTCGCTGATTTTACTACAGAGCAGGACGGATTGTAGGGTAGCAAACATCGTCGGAAAACAAGTTTTCAACACTGCAGGTTACCTGGGTGTAATGTTTTTCAGCTAAAAAGAAACATGGTCTGACTCCTACCTAAGTATATAAAGAATAACTGCAGGTTAAATGTAGCTAATATGTCCTGTTTTCAGCCAGTCACTTACACCTCCGCTCCGCTGCATCTCAGAGTAGGGGAGAGGCGAGCTGGAACAAACAATTTTGGGAGGGGGGGGTTATCTATACTCTTGTTGTTAAAATGTTCCGTCTCAATTAAGTACTGGATGCTTTTTATATTTTTAGTAGTGTGTCACAAAAACAGCAAATATTGTCATAAAAAGTAAGAAATCTTTGGGGGTGCTTTGATTCATTTTGGGTTATGTTGCTGAAGCACCCCCAAAATGGGCTAAAATCGCCCCTGCTGCAGTCTATTTACATCTACAGGCCAGTGGACACTCTTTCAATGATGAGGATGTACACATCCTGGACAGGGAGGAACGCTGGTTTGAGCGCGGAGTCAAGGAGGCCATTTACGTGAAAAGGGAAAGACCATCTCTGAATTGAGGCGGGGGCCTAATGGTGCATCTTTCACCATCTTACAATGCTGTGATTGCAGCCATTCCCCAGCTCTCTGTGAAAGGTACTCATGGCCATTGATCAGTGTTCTTTGATCAATGAGCTTTGATCACTGGTCATGAGAATTTGCATAATTATGTTGAAGGAACTGACCTCCCAGCCCATTGTTCCTTCAGTGGTGCTAGTTTCAGTTATTATGCAAATGTACTGTTTATAAGATTGGGGAAACCTGCAGTCAGCTGAGACTGAAGAAGTCACTTGGATGAGTGACGAAACGTTTCTCCCACTGAAAACGCTACGTCCAGATGAACAGAATCAACTTTTTGGGACTTGGAGTTGATGTTCTTCGCTTTTGCCTAATAATGATTTAAATTTCAGGTGTAAGAGAGGTTGATCCGAACATGGAAGCTTTTTTGTTCCATTTAACTCGGAGCAGTGGGCAGCCACCAGCATGGCCAGTATTAGCGGTCATTACTTTATTGAATGTTTTTTCTGTACATTTGAATCCTGGGTTAAATTGTCCTAAAACAAAATTCCCCTACTGAATAAACTTGTAAACTGGCTCTAAATTATTAGGTGGGTGTCAAACGTAAAGCTCGAGGCTCACAGTCGGCTCATAAATGTTAGATTTTAACTGTATTTTCATAAGTTTTACCACTTGTCCCGCTGATAAAGACCTCCCCCATGTGCATTCATACCACACTAAAGTAATTAAGTAATAGATAAAAAGTTCAATGACAGAAAAGTTGCATTTTCTCTGTGTACTATAGAAATCTCTCTGTTATTTATTTATTTATTTAACAATGGGCTCACAATAAAAAAAAAAGGTAGAGGACAGTGAGCTACCAGGACGTTTTACAAAATGATTGTTTAAAGGTTAAACCCAAAGAGTCGCGCTGACAGATTTCTTTCATAACTACATCAGCATTTCTCTGTCATGTAGAAAAAAAAGACATACGATTGTAGCAACACTTCTTTTTCACCTATTAAGATATCTCATGGATTGCAGTTAAACTTCTGTACAGTGACAAAAAGGGGGGTTTCACCGGTCAGGCCCACTTAAAGGCAAAGTGGGCGGTGCATGGTCCATGATGTAAAATGAGTTTGACATCACTGCTGTACAGTATTATGATGTTTCTATTATTTTGACCTGTTTTTGATGAACACATGTTACCTTTACCTTCACCGCTGATGACTGTAATTCCTTGGTCGCAGTTTTACAATAAAAACAAAAACGACATTAAAAGTTTGCAGATACTGAGATTTACCAGTGACACTTCAGGTTTCACACTGTGCACCTTCCCTACAGTAAATCACACCATATTTATTAATTTAGCACCTTTTACGAAGGTGGACTGCAGTTCAAAGTCCTTTATAGGTAACTTATGAGCAAAGACAGTCGATACAGGAACTTTTTCCTGAAAAAAACGTGCAGTAAAGCAATCATGTGTTATATGATCTGGTGGCTCATTGTGAAGCAGAAAAATTCAGCTGAATGCTTTCATGCAGACTCACAGAGTGGCGTCTTTAGAATATGTAAACTTTTATCTGATCTGCAGCAGCTCATCATCATGAACGGCTGGGTTTGGCTCGTTTTCGCTCTGGGTAAGAAAAACTGAATTTCTGTGATTGTTGCTGGCATTTCTGGAGCTGTTAGTGACACACAGTGTGACCTAAGTCACATCATATGACATCATAAAACACAATTACTACTATATTTTTTCTTGACAACAATAACTATTATTTTAGTCATCACTGAAATCTCATCTAAGTCAAACTTGATTTTTCTTAATTTTAGATAAATAAGGTTAAACTAATGTTTACAGTATGAACAGATAAGTTATGCATGCAATATATACAATTATTTATATAATTTGTCTATGTTTTTTTTTTGTTTGCTTTTCTCAGACTTAACCTAACAGTTAAAAAAATCTCAGCAACAGAATGGAAAAGAAAATGTCATTTAATTGTTTTGGTTAATTTCCTTTGTCATTCCCCAAAAGTTGATTCTGTTCATCTGGACGTAGCGTTTTCAGTGGGCAAAACATTTCACCACTCATCCAAGTGACTTATTTAGTCTCAGGTGACTGCTGGATTACCCAGCCTTATAAACAGTACATTTGCACAATGACTGAAACCAGCCCACTGAATGAACAATGGGCTGAGAGGTCAGGTCCTTGATCATTAATATAAAAATTGTGAGACGGAAGAAGTCACTTTGATGAGTGTCGTTTCTTCCACTAAAAATGCTACATCCAGATGAACAGAATCAACTTTTTGGGATTTCCTTACCTGAGCATGTATCAAGACTTTTCTTTGTCATTATCTTTATAACTAGCAAACTCGGTGATACACGCAGGAGACGGGAAATATACATATGCAATGCTATTATACATTATGTTGTGACCAACAATATAACTATATAACTAAATATAACAATATAACTATCATATATATATATATATATATATATATATATATATATATATATATATATACATAAGTGCAGAATTTGTATTAATTATTTTTCTACATCATATAGATGTTGATGCTCACAGTGATCTATGCAGTGTCTGTTAAACACGTTTTTTCCCTATTTTTTATGTCACTGCTCCAGATTAATTGTTTGCAAAACTATGACTGTTATGTGTGTCTTCCTGTCTGCAGAGGTCTTTAATGTGTTAATCATATCCAGGTATCACCCTTTTCTGGTACAGGAATGAGAGATAATATTGACTTATTTCAGTCATCACAACTGAGGTAGTATCAAGCCCTTCCCATAGCCATAATCAGCAGTGCCCAGCTATAAAACATAACAGTTCATCATAAAACAGCCCAGATTTACTCTGGGGATCAAGCCTAGGCATCATTATCAAGTAAAGAGTTATTAATTGGTTGGAATACTAGATTTTAGACTTGTACCTAATTGACACAGTGGAGGATCACTGGTGTTTTTCTTAAACAAGTAGAAAGTGGAAGTGTTACACAATAAATCGTTCACTATTACCTTTCAGGAGCTCCATACTAATACACTTCAGTACTGAATACATTTTAGTCATTCAGAGTTTTATTTCAGACTGAAAAAAACATTACTGGATATCAGGGTTCAGATGTTCATGTCCCCTCAGGGTGAAATTGAATGACCTGAGTAGTCCTGATTCTACCTGCACTGCTATCATCAGATCAACATTTTAATGTGCAGTACCTGTAAAACTATCTGAATCAGCTTAAGCTGTGCATTGTGTTTAATAGACACACTAGGGTCATGGTAAGCACAGGAAATACTCTACATTTAATTTGTAGTGCTTTTATAGTATTTTTTATATATATCACTACTGCTGACTATCACTAATTACAAAGCATGTTAACATTGCTAATGTCAAACTGATCATTGTAATGCTGATGTGTTTTCCACAGCTGTTCCTTTAGCCTCCTCCACAGCTGGAGCAGAGTTCATTGCAATAACAGACATCCCTGATACTGCAACTACTGCACTCCTGCCTACTGCTCTTCCTGATCATTCTACTACCTCACAAAATATTACTACTACACCAAGCTTCACCGCTTCACAAAGCATTACTACTGTATCAAGCATTACTACTACACAAAACATTACTACAACTACACAAAACATTGCTACTGCACCACACATTACTACCACTACGCAAAACATTACTACTACACCACACATTACTACTGCTACACAAAACATTACTACTACACCACACATTACTACCACTACGCAAAACATTACTACTACACCAAGTATTACTACCACTACGCAAAACATTACTACTACACCAAGCATTACTACCACTACGCAAAACATTACTACTGCACCACATATACTGCATCACTCATGAAAAACATTACTACTACACCAAGCATTACTACCACTACGCAAAACATTACTACTACACCAAGCATTACTACCACTACGCAAAACATTACTACTACACCAAGCATTACTACCACTACGCAAAACATTACTACTGCACCACACATTACTACCACTACGCAAAACATTACTACTACACCAAGCATTACTACCACTACGCAAAACATTACTACTACACCAATTATTACTACCACTACGCAAAACATTACTACTACACCAAGCATTACTGCCACTACGCAAAACATTACTACTGCACCACACATTACTACCACTACGTAAAAAACATTACTACTACACCAAGCATTACTACCACTACGCGCAAAACATTGCTACTACACCAAGTATTACTACCACTACATAAAAAACATTACTACTACACCAAGCATTACTACCGCTATTGCTGCTACACCACACATTGCTACCACTACTATGAAAACATTGCTACTACACTAAGTATTACTGCAGGCTTATGAAACATTGCTGCTACACCAGGCATTACTGCCACTCGTGAAAACATTGCTGCTACACCAAGCATTACTACCACTCATAAAACATTACTACTACACCAAGTATTACTACCACTGCACAAAACATTGCTACTACACCAAGTATTATTACTGCGGCTAATGCTGCTGCCCACACATTACTACCACTCATGAAAACATTACTGCTACACTAAGTATTATTGCTGCCATTTCAAAACATTGCTGCTACACCAGCATTATTACTACCACTCGTGAAAACATTGCTGCTGCACAAAACATTACTACCACTACGTGAAAACATTGCTGCTGCACCACACATTACTACCACTACGTGAAACATTGCTACTACGCAGGTATTACTACCACTATGCAAAACATTGCTACTACACTAAGTATTACTATCGGCTCGTAAAACATTACTACTACACACACATTGCTACCACTCATGAAAACATTACTGCTACACCAAGTATTACTACCACTACGCAAAACATTACTACTACACCAAGCATTACTACCACTACGCAAAACATTACTACTACACCAAGCATTACTACCACTACGCAAAACATTACTACTACACCAAGCATTACTACCGCTACACAAAACATTACTACTACACCACACATTACTACCACTACGCAAAACATTACTACTACACCAAGCATTACTACCACTACGCAAAACATTACTACCACTACGCAAAACATTACTACTGCACCAAGTATTACTACAGCTACGCAAAACATTACTACTACATCAAGCATCACTACTGCTACACAAAACATTACTACTACACCAAACATTACTAGTACTCCAAGCACTACTGCTAATACTACACAAAAAATTACTGCAACTACACAAAACATTACTACTGCACCCAATATTACTACTACTACACAAAAAATTACTACTGCAGTGAACATTACAACTGCTACACCAAACATTACAGCTAGTGCACAAAACATTACTACTTCCCCAACAATTCCTATTACTACATCTAAAACTTACACTACACCTTCTACTTCTACTAGTACTACATCTCCAACTTCAGTTACCCCGCCTACCACCACTGCCCTGAAATGTGATAATGGAGGGGAAAACGTGAACGGTGTCTGCCTCTGTCCTGATGAATGGACTGGAGAGACATGTTCAGAAGGTAAGAACAAACAAACAAACAAAGAAGATTGAATTTTTTGTTCACTTTTTAGATTAGCAGAAAACAGCAACTATGTGATGCTATTAGCCGCAAGCTGGCGTTTTGTGTCAGTAATTTACTTTTATATTTGTTGTTTCATTAAAGTTTACAGGAATTACTTTTTTCTGTGATATAAAGATGTAGGAAACCACAGCCAGACCGTTAACTGGAATAGATAACTAACCAACACTGTGAGCAGTCATTACATGTCCAAACTTAAGATCTTCAGGTCTTTACTTTATTGTGTGATCCAACTTTTAAACTACAAAAATCCTGTTTCAGTTATAAAAAAAACAATAAGTGATGGTTATGCAAATGCCATTTTAAAAGAAAATGCCACTGGAGTCCGCTCAAATGTGATTGGTCAACAGTCAACAGCATTCAGATTGTAAATAATCACTGAAACTCAATTTCTTTCTCTGAGCATGGATCATCGATTTGTTTTTCACTTTTGTATTTTTATATGAATAACTAATTATATATTTTTTCTGCCTATATTTTAATACCTTTGTCTTCTTAGTAAATTTCTGCGCAGCCCAACGATTTGAAGGATTCAGGTTCCCCCGTACACCCATTGGCTGGTTTGCATATTCTGTTGAAATATGTGAAGTGGGGACAAGTGGCGGTAAGTCATCCCTTCAGTCCAACATCACTTTGTCAGGTACACCCCAATGTAGTGATGTTTCTCTTTCTATCAACATCCCCACTCAGCTGGTAAACCTCAGGCTTCAACCAGATGCTTGTTCATGAGCGAATCACCAGGTTTCAACACTCTACAGATCTTCCAGTGTAACCTGACACTCAGTGACATACAACAAAATGTAAGAACTGTTTTTATTCTTCTGAAGACTGATGACTTGATGGTCTTATACAGTTGCAGCTTGAAATGAGTATTTTATGTAATCCGGTAAAAAGGCAGCAAGACATGCACAGGATTACACATTCATTAAAGGACCACAAAAAAAAAGAAAAAATGTATTTCTTCCACTCAGCTGACAAGTCCAGCTGATTTAGAGATGCTGGCAACCAGCACTCAGATTCTGACATCCAACCCAGAAGAGCTGACGGCCGAAAATGTTACAGCAGCAGCTGAGATCGCCAACACACTGCTGCTGTCTGCAAACGCCACAGAGGTACAAACATTCAACAAAACTTAATAAAAAAAAGAAATGAAGATTTAAATCAGTGTTAACAAGGGTTTGGTCATCATTTAACAGATCATTTAATGAATGCAAACATTAATACATTAATTATTCACTCTTTATTTTATACCCTGCTGTAGCATCAGTAGTTACTGACTGTAGCATCCTGGTTCATGTTTGTGTGGCAGAGTGTCAGAGTGGCAGCAGTAGCAACGGTCAGTCAGCTGCTGAACACCACTGTATCAGATGACACAGAGGAAAACAACACAACTCTGGGGTGAAGTACTAAGAATAAAATATGAATCTATTAACTCATATGAAGTCTTCGATTGTGTTTAGCTTAAATTAGCCACTTTTCCTGGTTCAAAGCAACTATACTCACTAGGTACTTCATTAAATACACATTGATTGCTGCAGGTTGGACTGATGCTCTTTTAACTTCAGAACTGCATAGATTCAACAACGTGCTGGAAATATTCCTCAAATTTTGGTCCATATTGTCATGATAGCATCGCACAATTGCTACAGATTTTTTGGTTGCACACCCATGAACCCTTTTTCAGGCTGTTTTCTGTAAACTCTACATTTACAAAGAACACCTGTTTTGAGCAAAAATCCCAGCAGATCATCAGTTTCCAAAATACTCAGACCAGCCCATCTGACACCAAAAAACTACATTCAAAGTCCCAACCTGTCCCCATTCTAATGATCAGTTTGAAATTCAAGATGGTCATCTTGACTATGTCTATACCAGGGGTCGGCAACCCGCGGCTCCGAAGCCGCAGGCGGCTCTTTAGTCCTTATAGTTCGGCTCCGCGTGGTTTGGGAAAATAAATTAGAAGTATTTAGCTGAAGTGTATTTTATTTATGTTAATTTTTTTTTAACTTGTAGTTCTAAATTGGAAGATTATTGTGATATTGAAATATAAAAATAAAATTATATTCTATTATTTTTTCATCGCTCAAAATAAGCGTCACACTCGCGGAAGCCGGTGTACCCGCCGAAACGCCGTGCATTTATCGCGACTTTCAACCCCAGGTTGGCCAATTATGGATCTTCGGATCCACATTATGTCAGCAGCTATTCTCCAATGTGAACTATGTTAAAAACAAACACCGCTCATGCCTCACAGATGACAGCTTACAGTCCTGGGTAAAGATAAAAGTGACTTCGTATAGCCCCGATTTGCAGACGCTGTGCGCAGAGTATCAGGAGCAGAAGTCTCATTGTAAACATATCACGGCAGACCCGACGATGTTTCCATGAACACACTTTTCAGCATCTCTTTATTGAGCACTTTTCACACACGGTTGCTGTACGCATACAGCCGGCTGTAGCTTTTCAGCTCACAGCCCAACGTATACCAACAACAACACAACAGCATAGATGGCACAGACGTTAAGACGGCGAGGCGTGATTGCGGGTGTCGCTCAGGTGCGTCCGCCTCCCCTGCAGCGGCGCTGCAGACCACGCCCCGGCACACACATTAACCAGGTAAAATACATATTTAGGCAGAATTTTGCAAATATCTATTTTTCATTTTTCAGCAGCATAGAGCTTTTTTTCCAATTATTTTTTAAAAGTCAGGTCAAGGCTCCAACAGCGCAAAAGCGATATAAGGGTGGCGGCTCACAACAGTTTTTGTTTGCTACATGGATCATTTTAGTTCAGTGTCTTTCCTTTTGTTATATTTCTTTAAGAGTTCAAAATGTGTTAATTACATAAATAAAATGTAATTTTCTCTGTAGCACTTCATGTATTTCATAAGCAACACACCTTAGTTGTTCACACAAAGCATAAAGGTAAAGAACAATATATACAGTATTATCTTCATTTTAGATGTCAAAAAATATTTGCGGCTCCCAGTGTTTTCTTTTGCGTGGAAACCAGGTCCAAATGGCTCTTTGGGTCTACAAGGTTGCTGACCCCTGGTCTATACGCATGCATGTACTGAGTCACTGCCATGTGATTCGCTAATTAGATAATTTCATTAATGAGCAATTTTGTAAATGTATCTAACAGACCAGTGAGTGTAAGACAGCCTGTTTTGTGGTTGCTTTTTGTTTATGTCCAGGCTGACGGTGACTCTGGACCAGCTCTCTGTGAACCTCAGCCTCAGTCTCAATGCATCTCAATCCCAGGTGGTTCAGCCAAACCTGGTGGTCCAGTCGGCACAGATTTCTGCTGCACAGACTCAGGGAGTCCAGTTCACTTCTCTTAGAGGTCAGTGAGAAACTGTGTTATAGAACAGTAATCCTCCATTTTATTGCTTTTTCATCCCTTACATACAGTTTGGGTCAAATTTGACTAAATTTGACAATAATAAAAATACGCTAATAAATCTTTTTACATTCAAGGCGTATCTGTTCAGATAGATATTAGATCCACCGGTGTGCATCAAATCAAGAAATATTGTGGTTTTAGGGAATCTTTAAACTGTAAAACTGTGTTGAAGTGGGGACAGTTAACAGAACTGTTTGTGTTCCCACCACAGTTGCCCAGGTTCTTGCATAGACAGGCACCTGCAGGTCTCCTCTCAGAATATCATGATGTAGTGGAACAATTTCAATATTTGTAGCTTTAAGATTAAAGATCCAGTGGTAAGGTTCTGCATTTTTTATTATGTGATCACAAACAGCTCACTTCTTTTGCTGCTACAGGGACGTCTGGCAGTTTTGTAGCTGACAGAATTCAGCTGAACACAAACGCAACACAGGTTGTGGTGGAAAGCGGTTTCATAGCTGATGCCCTCATTTACGTACGATTCCCTCAAGGTGAGTTTTCTGGACTTACTCAAACTGACATTCCTGGGAGGGAACAACAGAACTTGTTAAGATGCTTAAGGTGTCACTAAGAGGTATTTAAGAGAGCTGTTTTAGTTTGTTATTAATAAAAATGGAGCACTTGTGTTTCAGACATTGTCAGTTCTTGTTACTCCCACACAAAAGTTTACCAACTGCAGTGGATTTCTTTCTCTCATGTCAGCTGAAGGTACCAAAGGTCGTCAGACAGACTCAAACATCTCCCTGGGTTTCGTTCTCTATCAGAACGATCGTTTCTTCCGTTCAAAACTCTACACGAGGCGACGGGCCACCATCAGGGTCCTGTCAGCAAGCGTCAGAGGGCGGGAACCCAACGTGGTGCCACAACATGTGGAGATGATATTCAGGCCAAGAGTAAGAAATCCAGCATTTCTATGATAATTAAAGTCAATTTTGATATTTGTTGACCTCTTTTAAGTCAGTTTTATCTTCAAGATTTCAGATAATGGTGACCACTGGACAGCTTTTCCTTCAATAACTTGTGATCTCACCTCACAATGTATCTATAATTATATTTGACCTTTATCTGTAGGTTTAGGGCACACAGATACTGATGTTTATGTTGTTTATGACACAGATAAATGAATAAACTTGCAGTAGCTGTAGCAGCTGTGATAACGGTGTAAAAATAGAACAATACCAATATACACATCACAAAGTAAAATATTCATACCTTACTTTTAACCAGTTTTGTTTTTATTGTTAAAATGGTTCCGTGTTATTTTCAAAGAACTGCATATGTACTATAAACTCTAAAAATATGAAACATACCATCTGCTTTTGAAAGCAATATTTTATGTTTAAATGTAAATCAAAGTTGTGGATTTCTGAGTAAGGCTGTGTGTTTCTGTTTCAGAACATCAGTGGGACGTCTCTGTACGACTTCTCCTGTGTTTTCTGGAACTACAGTCAGAAGGACTGGAGCACCAGTGGCTGCTCTAAAGGAAACACTTCAGATGGACTCATGAGATGTTTCTGTAACCACACCACCAACTTTGCTGCTCTCTGGGTGAGTGTCACAACTTTGCACGGCAATAGATGAGGCTACAGTGTTGGGTCGCAAATTTTGAAGCCTATATGATAACCTTCAGATCCAATTAAAACCAAAACACTCAGAAAGATCTTCTGGAAAAGAGTAGAATTCTTGGAACAGAGTTTATTAAACAGTGTCATATGAAGAGCAGAACAGTACATTTACAGCCAAATTACACATGGAAAGCGAGCAAAGCGAACCCTGGGGTGTAGAGCCTTAAAGCACAAACAGCAACAACACACAAAATGACAGAAAGGAAAAAAGCAGCAGTCCGGGGCATATTGACCTTCCTCTTACATAGGATCAGTGACCCCTCCTCCTGCTGTTGAGTAAATTTCCACCCTTTGTTCTTTCTTGGTCTATTCTTCTCAACTCTACAAATGTCAATATTATCTCAATTATCGATACTTTTCCCCAATCCATTGTTAATCATACTTGCACCTCGCTCCTTTCTTTTAATCTTACACGTATGTTACATACCTTTCTGACCCTACCCCATAGCTTACCAAGCACCAGTCTTACATCCATCATTTTGAAATGTGTCCCTTTGTCAGTTTTATGGCCAAAGTGATGCCAAAAGTTTGCAAAACGGCAGTTAACAGTTAATCAATTTGACAATTTTGTTGGGTGCACTTGTCAGAGGTAAACTGGTATCTATGCTAAAAAAGGGTTTTTCTCACCTTCTGGCAGCTGATGCGAGAAACAGAATCCAATAGGCAATGAAAGGGCTGGACACAACGGGCAAAAAAAGATGAGTGCAGAGAAAAGGGGTCCCAGGTGCATGCTTTAGCAGTGCCAAGTTTAATTAAACCTATGTGTGGCCATAACACAATCAATCGTAATTAGGATCACAATCATGATCCTAATTACTACATTTTCAAACAGTATTGATCAACATCAATACTGTACAACAAGTGGCACAAACTTCATTAATATAATTGGAGATAATATTTTACCTAAATATGTGGGTCTTGTGATTTTGAACATGTAGGTTAGATGCACAGTGATTTCATTATATAAAATACTCCAGTGTAGGTATATATATATATAGTGTATAAGAGTATATATGATTACATAGTATATATGTGAGTATATGTCCAGTGTATACAGGTATATATGTCATATATATCATAAAAAAATCCTCAACAACAGCTTGTTAAAACTTGGTCATGACATAGCTCCAAATGTAAATCTAACTCATCACAGATATTTTATGAGTTTAAATTTGAATCCTGTTTGTTTTTCAGTCATACAGAGAGAACTACGAGTATGCAGAAGCTCTGGGTGTGATCTCCATTGTGGGACTTTCTCTTTCTATTCTGGGTTTGGTTGTGACGATCATTTATCACATTAAAGAAAAGTAAGTGTGGGTTACTTCAGATTAGAAGTGATGCTTAATTATGTTGCATTAAGATTCTCTCATCACATTTACCAAACACTTCTAGTTGTTATTTCACAAACTGAAACTTGCTTGGATGCAACAAATAGTTATTTTCATTTTACATTAATGTTTTGATTATTTTATTTGACCTATAAAGTCTAAAAGTAGTAAAATTGCTGTCTGTCTGTTTTTAGATATATATTTTTGTGGTGTTTTTCTTTAAGAAATACAAAAACTTAAAAGATATTAAAGCTTCTTTGTTATTTTTCTCTCTGTAGCTTCTTCGGGAAGTCTCATGGTCAGCCAAGTAACCTGAATTCAAAGCTGGCTCTGCTGTGCATCTACCTCAGCCTGCTGGCCTTCATCATCACCTTCCTCTCTGGAGTCCAAAACTCCAGCAGACAGATCGACACTGAGGTGCAGATTCACAATCGGACCAATGACATCCTGAACTCTGATGAACGCATAGAACCGGACCGCGGCTCGTGTACGGCTGTAGCAGCTCTGCTGCACTTCCTCCTGATGGCCACCTTCATGTGGAACAGTGTATACAGCACTCAACTGGTGCTGCTGGTCCGGTCAATGCGCCGCAGCCTGCCAACACACTGGACTCCACTGAGTGTGACTCTGGGATGGGGTAGGACATTCTGAGAGAAAACAAAAATGCCAAATTTGAAATATTTTAGAAGAACTTTAAAGTAGTACAATTAGAAGGAAAAAAGTCATTACATTAAGTAATGCAGATACACAGCACTATGCAAAAGTCTTGAGCTTTTTATCATTTCTTTTAGTTTAAAACAAAATTAAAATAAAAAACTGAAGTGAAACTAAACATTTTCCAGTGATACACAAATGCAACAGATAACAGTGAACCTGCTCTTGAAATTAACAGAAACTAAACTGATTTTAAAAGCAAACACCCAAAATAAAAGTTCTTCTTTTAATATTTACTGAGAAAAAAATCAAGAAAAAGTTGCAATACTTTTATAAAAACCGTATATGAGTAAAAAATGTTGACTTTAATATCTGGCACACTTAAAATGTTGACTTTAAATCTATTTCAACTGCTGTTTCGATTTATTGTGTCCTGTTAGGAGTGCCAGCGTGTTTCATGGTCATCACACTGGGGGTGAGCTACAGGGTGGACAATCCACTGGGATACAGACAAGAGGAATTGTGGGTAATCTTTGAAATTCTCTGCCCTACAATGACCTAAATTCCCAGTTTGGATAATAAAATAGTTTATTTGTGAAATTTATGGAGGAGCACAAGAGCCACGCGCATCAAAATAAAGAATTCTGTGCTTAAATAATGAATTGTAGAATAAATTCTTCATTTGTAAATTCATTTTTGAATTCCACATTAAAAAACTGATTTTCAAAATGTTTTTTAAAAAACTTCATTTCAAAAACCTTTTTTGAATTCCAATTTAAAAAACTTAATTTCAAATTTTCAAATTATTTTTAAAATGGCGATTCCACTCCTCATTTAAAAATCCATTTCCCTTTCCTGTTCACTCACGGATTATCTGAGGGATTAACATTTGGATTAGCAACTTCATTTTAAAAATCCTGCTGCAATGCAAATTAGCCTGGATGCTCCCTGATGCAGTAGTAGATTTCACATTGTTAAACAAAAAGAACAAGGAGAGGGGTTTTATCTTAAATTCACATACAGCACAGGAATATATTAATCAGTATTATAGTTATGTCAAAATGTACACAGATGCATCAAAGAATACAGCCAACCAAAGTGGGATAGCATTTATAGTTCCTGAGTTTGGTATCAAGGTAGGGAAAAGGATCAGTGATGATTTATCAGTGTACACAGGTGAAATGGTTTCAATATTGTTAGCAGTCCAGTGGATTGAAGAAACGAAACCACTAAGATCTCTGATATGTTCAGACTCGAGCTCATCACTGGCCAGTCTGCAAGACAGTCACTCAGACTGCAGACCTGACATTCTGATAGAGATCCAGCAAACATTGTTCAGAATTATTATGATGGGGCTTGTGGTCACATTCTTATGGGTACCAGCGCATCATAGTTAAAGGAAATGAAATGGCAGATAGGACAGCAAAAGTCGCAACAAGGAGATTGATGGTAGACATGGTTATTAGTGTGAGTAGGATGGAGCTCAAGAGCAGAATACGACACAAAATGAAGGAAAGGTGGCAAAAGCAATGGGAGGAAGAGAGGACAGGGCGATGGTTTTACAAAATCCAAAGGAAAGTGGGGGAAATGAGAAGTACAGGACGAAACAGGAGAGAGGAGACGATTATATCTCGACTGAGATTCGGACACACTGGTTTAAATAGCACATTATTTTTAATAGGTAAACACTGTTCGAGTGTGACTGCAGTAGGGAACAGGAAACAATAGAACATGTTTTGTTGCATTGTCAGAAGTATGATATTGAAAGGAGACAACTGATCAAAAAGCTGAATGATATGAAAGTGAAGTTGGACTTGATTGATTTATTTTGCATGAGCTCTATAAGTAAAAGTTATCAGGCTGTATTTTGGTTTTTAAGGCAGACCCATTTGTTCGGGAGGATTTGAATATTTTATTTTATGCATTTGTTTATTTATTTTTTTTGTCATTTTGGTCCACACTCCACACCAGTTGGTGGCGGTAATGCACCATTTTGCTGAAGAAGAAGAAGAAGAATGCCAATTAGTATAATATTTATAATTTCCACAATACAGGGGCCAATGGAATTAAACACGCTAATGAAAAGTGAGGCAGGTAGGACATCACGGGGGCTTGAAGTCTGTTTTATATGACAAAGTAGGACTCTGATGTCCTGTAATGTAACAGGAGTAAAAGAGGACCAAGTATCAGAGGTGAGCAAATTGTAAGTCTGACACTGAGAAGATGAAGGAGAGATATTTGACCTCATGGCAGTGACCTTATTTGTGAAATAGTTCATAAACTCATTGCAGTCAGACGTTGAGTAAACTGGTGCACAAGGAGCATCAGGAGAAACAATAATCTTAATTGTATTAAATTGGAATTTGAAAATGGATTTTGAAATGAAGTTTCTAAAAAGCATTTTAAAAATCAGTTTTTTAATGTGGAGTTCAAAAATGAATTTACAAATGCAGAATTTATTCTACAATTCATTATTTAAGCACAGAATTTTTTATTTTGATGCGGGTGGCTCTTGTGCTCCTCCACAGAAATTACATCCACTGCATAAAAAAATTGTAATCTTCAGTATATAAAGTATTTACAAAATTTTGATCAACACATAGACAAAAGTGTTTTTTTATGTTCTTTTTATGGTCTTTTATGTTCTTTTCCCCTAATTTCCTTTGGGATTAATAAAGTATTCTGATTCCGATTCTGATTCTGATTTTCCTCTCGCTGCAGTTGTTGGCTGGCAGCGTTGGATAAGAACAAACAGTTCAACTTTGGAAAACCGATGTTTTGGGCTTTCCTTCTTCCTATCGGCCTGATCCTGATTTACAACATCGTCCTGTTGGTTCTCACCTCCATGACTACATGCAAAGTTGAACCCAGACTGACCAGGTAACATCTAAAGCTGCTGTTTTTTCAAAAATATTTAAAAATAAATTACCCAAATTTAAGGGGGTGTAAAAAGGTGCAATTCTCAGATGTAAATATATTAAGAAAAACAAATGTTAAAAATGAGAAATAAAAAAGAAAAACTTTGACCACAATTTAACTGTGAGCAAAACAAAATGACTTTATTTCTTTTTGTTAATAATAACAGTAATAACTAATAACACAATAATGCTCCATCCTTGTCTTCAGGAAATGTGTATCAATGCATACACTCCATTTTCACTATATGATGTAAAAATTACACAGAATCATTTCTGACTAGCTTCCATGTGGATTTTAACTCTGTTTTTACTGCAGCAACAAGAAGTCGTCTTTAAGCAAGAAGTTCCTCATTAGTTTATCTCTGGCGGTGTTACTCGGTCTGTCCTGGACTCTGGGATATTTCGTGCTGCTCAGTTCAGAAAAAACACACCAGATCTTCAGCATTTTGTTCTATATCTGTACAACCACACAGGTACGACTCCTTCCACTTCATTCTAAATGTGAGATTAAAGGTTTCATGAGCTTCTCCAACTTCAGGTAAACACATAAAATGCAAAAAATCAAAAACAAACGGGAGGTGATTGTTGAAAGTTTTATATTTCATTTATGGTATATCGAAGGGAATATATCTAGCTCCTACTTTTGGTCACTGTGTCTTCCCTGTTCTCCATGTTGCATATCCAGTCATTCATGTCTCAGTGTCAAGTCCTTGGCTGTATCCAAATTCAGGGTCTGCATCCTCGGAGGACCCCGCCTTCGCGGTCTACGTGGGCTGGGTCTTCCGAAGACCGAGAAGGCCCGAAGTGCCAGTCTTGTAAAATGGGACCGTCTGGCCTCCATCGCGCTGCTCAGGTTGCCTAGGAATCATGATACTAACCGCTGGAAACGTTTCATACAACTTTGTTTGACAGAAATGAAGGAGAAATTTCTTTTGTTCCTCTGTTTGTTTTTACATGAGCTTTGTGTGATTTGGTAAGTATCTGAGGCTGAGACCACAGGACTGTAAAACATGATTGCTGGGCTTCATTTCTGTACTGAACAGTCATTTAAAGATTAGCTGGTAAATAACAATTAGCTAATGTTGTTCATGAGACTAAAGTCATCTCACTGTGGTAATGTAAATATAATATGGCCAATATTAAAGTTATTATTATATTAATCATTATTATTTATTACAGCAGTGAACTTGAACTCTGTGTCAAATACTGAGCTTCAGTTTGCAGTTATTTATATTTCCTGTCACCTTAAATCTTCACTCAAAGACAAGTATCTTTGACAGTGTATATATAGGTGTGACACAAATATTGTTCTTTTTATATGTTGGCATTAGTAAATCTGTCTGAATCCTTACATATATGTGCAAAAAGAAAATGTACGAGCTGTGATAACTGTTTCTGATAGAATGAAGATCAGACTGATATATTAAATATTCCTTCATTGGATGAGAAAATCAGACCATGTCATAACTGCTTTAAGTCAGACAGAATAGATATCAGAGCCTTAAACAGGCCGACTTCTGCTAAATGGGTCAAACTGGGCAGAAAGTACACAAACACATAACATCCTTATAGAATATGATGTAACACTATAGATCAACTTACCTCAGAATATATAAAGCATATAAACAATTACAGCAATATGATACAACAAACACAGCAGTGCTACTAATCCAAAATACTCAAAGCTTCATAGAACTGAAACAAACATTTATTTTTAGCTCCATTCTGCTGCTGATACATACTTTAGGTTTCTGAATATTAAACTTGTTTCTGCCTTTCATAGTGTGTAACTTGAAGGCCCTGAGTACTTTCTCCCACACTGAAAACACTGGAATGATCAAATTATTTGAACATTTCCTAATAAGACTGATTCAGGACAGACAATTAATTATTTTAAACTTTCCTAGCAGTCCTTCACAAACAGGGAACAGTCTGTCTATTCTCTCCATCTGTCAGCTGCTGCTGGCTCTTCCTCCTCCTCTTCCTCACACACTGCTGAGTTTGTCCTGGTGGATCATCAGGGGTGCAAAGCCTCACAGATGATGTGCAGCAGTGGGTCCCTCAGTCTGTCCTCACTCTGGACACTTGCAGTTGTCACACATGGAAATCAAATGTGTGATAAGCTGCAGGATTCAAACACAACTAACTTATAAATACATGCCTTCGAATTTGGGCAGCCTTCGTTGTGTTGCTGTGACATAATCTGTCTTCAAATGCGGCCTCTGAAGGATGAATTGGGATACAGCTCTTGTCTCTGAGTCTGTGTCTTTGCGAATGTCTTGTGCTTCTTGTTTTAATTTGAAAGTTCTTGTCTTATGTCAGTATATTCTGCTTTGCTACCTTTGTCTCGTTATGTCTGATTTGTCCCAGCTGTGTTTCCACTTGTTCCCGATCCTCTTGTTGTCCTGCCTGTGCATTTAAGCCTTGTGTTTTCCTTTGCCCTTTGTTGTGTCTTACCCTCATCGTGCTGTGTTTCTCATTGTGTGTTCCTGGCTAAGTTGTAGTTCTCAGTTCCTAGTTTCCAGTTTAGTTTGTAGTTTTCATTTTCGGGGTTTAGGTTTGTTTCTTTGTGAATTTATTTTATGGAAAATCTTCCCAGGAATAAAGTTGCCACTTTAAGTTTTCATTCTGTGTACAAGCCCTGCATTTGGGTCCTTCCTCCTGCCTTCCACAGCACACACCTTGACAATTTCAGCGTTTCAAGTAAATGACGTTCAGGCTAATATGTGAGTTTTTTACTTAATATGAATTTCTGGGTATGTAGAGAGCAACAGATTTGCGATTTCTGATGACTTGCCACAGTTAATCATCATATTGCACCAAAGTGATTGCATGTAATTGTTAACTCTTAATAACTAAATGGCAATAAGTCAGTGATTGGTCTTGAAACACCAAAAGTCTCTTTGAAGAAAGCACCTAACTGTGTTTGCAGACCTCTTCCCCATCTTCAAAGCAGCATTTTCCATGGCAACACAATTGCAAGTTTCTTGCACACAGCGGCAACAATTCTGGTTGTCCTGTGGTCCTGTTTTCTTTAGTTTGATTCTAACATTAGGCAACCAGAAGTTGTAAAGAAAAAAAAGAAAAAGCTGTTTTTTTTAATCAAATGTAATATTCTGAGAAAATATAAATGTACATTGTAGATAACAACTTTAGTTATTTTTAAAAGTCAAACTACTACAAAAAATAAAATGGATAATGTTTCAAAAATATTTTTAAAATAAACCATGTGTCAAAGTGGTGAAAATTGTTCTACAAATAATGTGGAATTTTTTTTAATTTCATTTTTATTCTTTTTAAGTAATTGATGGAGTATTAGGACCATGGTCTGAAAAGTGTCAGAAATCTGACATACATAATCATACACAATATTAAGGGGAACAGTTGACTTTCAGAAAAACTGTTTTCACATGATTTCACAGTGACAGTTCTAAAAAAATAGGAGTGTCATCTATAGAAGGAATATTTTAAAGAGCTAAAAGAATTTAAGAATTTTATCATATTTCCTCTTTTCTTTTTTTTATTTTCAAAGTAATAGGAAAAATCTAGCAAAATAATTTCAGGTACTTTACTAATAACTATAAAGAATAATTCAAACATGACATTACTAAGAAAAATAAAGAGAGTAACCATCATCTTCCCATTCTGTTTTTAGGGTTTACAGATTTTCCTCCTCTTCACAGCCCGAACGCGGGCCTTCAGAGCCTCCATCTCACGGTCCATGCGGTACATTTCCTCAGTCAACATCCCTTTGACCAACACAAAGTACAATCTGTGGAAGAAGTGGAATACCTGGAATATGAGCCAGTCGGAGACCTACAGGGATCTGAGCGACATCGAAATGACCACCAGCAAAACCCTGTAGTACCTGAGGAGGACATACAAAAAAGCCTCTTGCAGTAAAAACTTGTCATGTTGACAAGGATTACATGCATACATCACAATGAAAATTCATATTTTTCAGTGTAAGCTAATGGCTGGGAATATTGCTGAAGTGTCCTGGATGAGCTTCTGATTTTTTAAGTGTATTTTTGACTGACTGAACTGCATTTCCAAGAATTTACAACATGCTGTTCTGCACTCAGAGGAAGAAGCGGTTGGATTTCCTGACTGCTTTGACAGTCTCTCGCTCTCTACATGATAGCCGACAGAGATGACATAGATTATAAAGACTGCTCTTCTACGCACTTTTTATCCAAAATTATGATCCCAAGTTGGCATTTTTCCTTCACTGCTATCTGTAAGTTCACTGTATCTTATGTAGAAGACAATGTTTTGTTCATCGCATCAATAGGCAACATAAATAAATATTTGTTGTCAGGTGGTAAAGTTCATATTTTGTCCAATTCTTTACTTTCCACCTCTAAATTAGACATAGAAAAAATTGAAGGCTCTGAAAAAGCGCTGAGGTTTGTTCATGCTTTTTGTACAATACTGCTTGTCATGGTCCTGGGTCGGTGACCCAGCGCTTTAAGTTTATTATTATCCTTTCTGGTTTATTCTGATTTTGTATTTGTTCTTAGGATTTGAGTTGTGTGTTTCTTTCATCCCTACCTGTATCTCTCCTCTGTGTTCTGTTCGTGTCCCCAGTTGGTTGTGTAAAACAGTCTGTGAGTTTCCTGTTTTACTTTGTAGGTTTGTGTCTCGTTATGTCCATCAGTTCCAGCTGTGTCCCCTCCTGTCTGCCATTTCCTAATTACCTGGTGTGTGTATTTATACTGTGTGTCTGCCTGCACTCCTCGTCGCGTCATCTGTGTTCATTCCCTATGTTTCTCTACGTCTCCCTGTTCTGCCGTCCTCATCTGCCATCTCTGAGTTTCTCCCGCTGACCTTATGTTCCAGGTTTGTTTGTTAGTTTCATCCAGTTTAGGTTTATGTTCAGTCCTGCCCTCACTTCTGTTATTTTCACTGTAAATAAACCTCCACTCGCATCTCCATCACTGTCTGCATCTTGGGTCCTCATTTATTCATCACACGACTGCTGCCCCAGTCGTGACAGTACGACGCGACCACAAGATGGACCCAGCAACACTTAACCCTTCTAAGGAGCTACGGGAGAATCTCATCAATGCCACACAAGAACTCATCGACCTGTGGCTGGAAAACCCGGATGACAAGTCCCAACGCGCTATAGAGAGACGGCTACAGCGTCTGGTGACCGGTCTCCCATGGCTTCTGGGCTCGCTATATCCGTGGGAGCAGGAATTTCTTCTTTTGGATTTAGGACTTCCCCCATCTGCATTCACTTTCGAGCAGCCAGATACGGTGAGTGAGCGGGATACCTTGGCTTCCCCAGATTCCGGGACTTTGTTTTCTGGGGCTATTCAGAGTGGGATGAGAGACAGTCTGTGTAGATTACCTACCTTTGTGGTAACGGACCCGTCCCAAGTGGGTGTCTATAAACCCTCGGTTAAACCTAAAGACCGTGTCTCTGCTGCTCCATCCGAGCCTGGACTTTATTGCCACTCTCCAGCTCAGTTTTGTGTTCAGCCGTTAGCTCCCCAGTCAGTAGCACAGCCATTTGCTTCCCATTCTGTAGCTCAATCGTTAGCCTCCCTAGGAGCACAATTACCTGTTCTGCCAGCCACTCAGCTACCATCACCACTAGCATGGCTAGGACCCACATTTCAGTCCATGGCTCAGTCACAATCTTCACTCGCCCCTCTAAAGGAAGCTATGCCCATGCACCCCTTAAAGGACTGTGTTTCCACCGCTGTTTCTGTGCAGGGAGACAAACTGTTTCAAAATGGACCTGTTCCTCTAAAGCTGACAACATTAGAGACTGTTACTCACTCCAGGGCTTCCCCAGAGGCTGGGTTACAACCCTCAGCTAACTCTGGACCCCTGGAGGCCGAGATGCCAGCTAGGGACTGCACCCGGCTGTCGCTGCCTGAGCAGGGTCAGTGCTCTGCGCAGCTGCAGCCCTCTTTATGTGTACCAGAGGCCCACTAGCCTGCTGGTTTTGTTTTGTGTATGCCAGGGGCTCCCATGCCTGTTTTCGCTGGGGGGACCGAGGAGCCCGTCCAGCCTTCACTGTCATCAGCAGCTTCAACTGAGGGGTCTCAGGAACTGCTTCAGCCTGCTGCTTTCGCTGGGGGGACCGAGGAGCCCATCCAGCTACCATCACCGCCTGCAGCAGCGGCTCCATCACCGTCGCCTGCAGCGCCGCCGCCTGTGGCTCCTACGCCGTCGCCTGCAGCGCCACCAGCTGCAGCCTCTTCATCTTCGCCAGCTGCAGCCTCATCATCCTTGCCAGCTGCAGCTTTTGCTTCTGCCTCCGTGCCTTCGCCTGGGCCAGCTTCAGAGCCTTCAGCATCACCTGCTTCAGCTTCAGCCTCCATGTCTGCATCCTCGTCTGGTCCAGCCTCCGTGTCTGCATCCTCGTCTGGTCCAGCCTCCGTGTCTGCATCCTCGTCTGGTCCAGCCTCCGTGTCTGCATCCTCGTCTGGTCCAGCCTCCGTGTCTGCATCCCCGTCGCCTGGCCCAGCCAGCTCATCGGCTTCAGCATCCTCGCCCGCAGCAGCCGCCGCTTCAGCATCCTCATCCTCGCCCGCAGCAGCCGCCGCTTCAGCATCCTCATCCTCGCCCGCAGCAGCCGCCGCCTCAGCATCCTCATCCTCGCCCGCAGCAGCCGCCGCCTCAGCATCCTCATCCTCGCCCGAAGCAGCCGCCGCCTCAGCATCCTCATCCTCGCCCGCAGCAGCCGCCGCCTCAGCATCCTCATCCTCGCCCGCAGCAGCCGCCGCCTCAGCATCCTCATCCTCGCCCGCCGCAGCAGCCGCTTCAGCCTCATCCACGCCCGCCGCGTCAGCTTCAGCGTCGCCTCGCCCGGCCTCTGCTTCAGCTCCAGTCCTGCCTGGTTTGGCTTCAGCAGCAGTTTCTGCCTCATCCTTCTCCTCATCCTTGCCTAGTTCCGCTGCTGGCATGCCGCCATCGGGTCCACGTCTAACACCTCATTTTCGCCAGCCATTTTCTAGGCCGCTGGCTGGTCGTCACTGCCATTGTGGATGCCCTCCCGAACGGGGTTGTCGCCACCACGGCCTTCCGCGTGGCCGGCCTCCGGACTTCTGTCGCCACCACGGCCTTCCGCGTGGCCGGCCTCCGGACTTCTGTGGCCGCCTCCGCCGCCTTCATGGCCGGCCTCCTGAACTGTTTGCGCGCCGACATGGCCTTCTTCATGGCCGGCCTCCTGAACTGTCCCGTCCTGGCCTTCTGTGCTATTGGGCCCCAGGCCGGCCACCTGAACTATGCTTCGGACTCTGCTCCCCTGTGTGTTTGTGAACCTTTTGTTTGGGACTCTGGGGCCTCCGTTTTGGTCCTGGTCCGGACCCTCCGTCCTGGGCCTCCCACCGCCCGCCTGGGCTTGGTGGTTCATTTGTGTTTTGGGGCTGTCGGGAGCCAGCCCTTGAGGGGGGGTTACTGTCATGGTCCTGGGTCGGTGACCCAGCGCTTTAAGTTTATTATTATCCTTTTTCTGGTTTATTCTGATTTTGTATTTGTTCTTAGGTCTCCAAAAGTTGATTCTGTTCATCTGGACGTAGCGTTTTGTGGGAGAAACGTTTCGTCACTCATCCAAGTGACTTCTTCAGTCTCAGCTGACTGCAGGTTTCCCCAAACCTTATAAACAGTACATTTGCATAATGACTGAAACCAGCCCACTGAAGGAACAATGGGCTGTGAGGTCAGTTCCTTAATCATAATTATGCAAATTCCCATGACCATTGATCAACAATCACTGACCAAAACCCACTGCTCAAAGAACACTGATCAATGGCCATGAGTACCATTCACAGAGAGTTGGGGAATGGCTGCAATCACAGCATTGTAAGATGGACGTACTACATTTCACGGATCACATTAACTCGGTGGACCAACACATCAAATTCACCAGGGAGGATATGAAAAGTGACAGGTTAGCCTTCTTAGACTGTGAGATTTCCATCAGTAATGGGGGACATCTAAAAGCTGACGTGTACCGTAAACCTACGCATACGGATCAGTATCTAAGGTTTGACTCTCATCATCCACTGGAGCACAAACTGGGTGTCATCAGGATGCTACAACACAGAGCGAACACCATCCCCACTGACACAGCGGCCAGGGAGGCAGAAGAACAGCACATCAAGAAGGCCCTGAGTAAATGTGGTTATCCCAGCTGGACTTTTGTCAAAGCTGGGAAGACACCTAAAGAAAGCTCCAGCCGATCCAGGAGAGAAGGACAACCGCTGCCCAGGCGAAAACCTGTAGTGATCCCATATGTGTCAGGAGTATCGGAACAGTTGAGACGCATTTTTTCTAAACACCGGGTCTCTGTGGCTTTTAAACCCCAAAATACGCTGTGCCAAAAACTGGTCCACCCCAAGGATCGGGTCCCCCGACACAAACAGAGTAACATAGTGTACGCTGTTAAGTGCCAGGAGGATTGCCAGGATTTATACATCGGGGAAACCAAACAACCTCTGGCGAAGCGGATGGCACAACACAGAAGAGCAACCTCATCAGGCTAGGACTCTGCAGTCTATTTACACCTACAGGCCAGTGGACACTCTTTCAATAATGAGGATGTACACATCCTGGACAGGGAAGAACGCTGGTTTGAGCGCGGAGTCAAGGAGGCCATTTACGTGAAAAGGGAAAGACCATCTCTGAATCAAGGAGGGGGCCTAAGGGTACATCTTTCGCCATCTTACAATGCTGTGATTGCAGCCATTCCCCAACTCTCTGTGAATGGTACTCATGGCCATTGATCAGTGTTCTTTGAGCAGTGGGTTTTGGTCAGTGATTGTTGATCAATGGTCATGGGAATTTGCATAATTATGATTAAGGAACTGACCTCACAGCCCATTGTTCCTTCAGTGGGCTGGTTTCAGTCATTATGCAAATGTACTGTTTATAAGGTTTGGGGAAACCTGCAGTCAGCTGAGACTGAAGAAGTCACTTGGATGAGTGACGAAACGTTTCTCCCACAAAATGCTACTTCCAGATGAACAGATTCAACTTTTGGAGATTTACTTTCCTGGATGATTGAGAATGCATCAAGATATTTGTTCTTAGGGTTTGAGTTGTGTGTTTCTTTCATCCCTACCTGTATCTCTCCTCTGTGTTCTGTTCGTGTCCCCAGTTGGTTGTGTAAAACAGTCTGTGAGTTTCCTGTTTTACTTTGTAGGTTTGTGTCCATCACCGTCTGCATCTTGGGTCCTCATTTATTCATCACACGACTGCTGCCCCAGTCGTGACACTGCTGCACTTTTATTTTTAGTGTTTGTTTTTGTGCTGTTATTTATGTCCACAGAAACTCTTGTTTCTGGATTCATTATGAATTCACGGTGCTGTGCGTGTGTCCAAGCAGCTCTTCATACTGATCTGAAGTGATTAATGATGGTGAATGTGTCTTTTTAAAAACTGGTGACCCAGCTGGACAAAGCAGTGATCATTGCTGCCTCCAGGTGGCGACAGTTAGTTTGTTTTGACTTCAAAGTTCACAGCAGAGCTGAATGATAAACGTTTTATTTTACCAGAGAATAATGTTTATCATCATTTAAATTGTACTGGAAGCTTTTGAAATGTTGGAAATGTCAACCCTTTCAATTTTTAAATTGCACTTTTTTTCTTTAATGAATTGCAGTTATTTGTATTTTAAACTTTGGCTTGGCTTGTGTCTGAAAACATTTAGCTGTCCACTAATTTCAGAATTGTAGCCTAAAAAGGTATTATCAACACTTTGAAAGGAGCCACTCTGCACTTCTACTCAAACTTTTGAGCCTTTAATTTGTCATTTTAATTTAAAAAGATTTGGCTTCAGTGGCTTATTGTTATTTTGTTCTGTTGGCTACTAATCCAACAGCTTGTGGTTTAATATGAAATGTGAAGTTTTTGATATGGTTTTTGTTTTGAACAACTTTGTGACAGAAAAATGACACTTAATTGGTGAACATAGTTCTCTTTAAAAACTGATTTCCACTTTAAATAAATTTTTGTGTTACTTTGTTTGCTTTCTGTATTATTTTCTTTTTTAAACTCTAATCTGGTCTTCATGATTTAACAGTTTACTGGCATAAACAGGTTTTTCAGTGTTCTTTAATGAAAATGGCAGAAATATTCTTTTTTGCATTATATGTTCTTATTTTAAAAGGTCTAAATTATTTCTAAATCTTCTAAAGTTATTAGTAAAAACATTATTTATTTAAATAATTCCTCCACGGTGCTGTAAGACACATTGCCAGTTATTGCAAATGCTTGATTGCAGTCCTTGGTACTAAAACCAGTTATTAGGTGCAACCAGTTATTAGGTTTAGGGGACAATCACTTTTTCACACAGGGCCCTTAATAAATGCCTTCATTTAGAAACTGGATTTTTTTTTTTTTTTTTTTTTTACTTGTGTTATTTTTGTCTAATATTTAATTTTTTGATGATCTGAAACATTTAATTGTGACAATATATATACAGAATTATGGTATAATTCTGAAAAATAATTCTGATTGCAAAATACCCATATTATATGGGTATTTTGCAATCAATACATTTTTACGTTTACATATTCACTGGTATGTAGTAATATAAGAGCAGTACTGCTGTATATCAAATGATCAGCAGATTTCAGTACATCGTGCATTGTATGAGTTACCTTTCGATGGGAAAAAAATTCACAGGCATTCATCACACTATCACTAGTTGTGAGAGTCCCAGTCTCCAGGGGCAAGGATTTCCTCAATCCACAGTTTCCAGTAGATGTCTGTAGACGATGCATGTCAGACATGATCACTTTTGTAACACTTTTATTCTCGGTTGCTGTTCTCTGTAATATTCCTCGGCTGCAGCGTTCCAGCTGCCAGCCACACATACACCAACAACAACTTCAGTCAGGACCCAGTACAGACTTAAATGCAGGGGAAGCGTGATGAGCTGATGCAGCTCCGCTGTGTCTGCCTCCCCACAGCTGCGCCACAGATCCTGCCCCACCAAAATGTCTTAAATAGAGAAGGTGCTGAAGCTTTGCTCTGATTTCAATGAAAGTGTTATGACCCAGGTCATGATTTTGTGTTGTTTTTGCTCGCCACACCTGAGGGTGGCATTGTTTGTTCTCTGTCTTGTTTGTGCTTGTGTAAGTTCCAGGTGGAGACTGACCATTGGTGGAAGACTGAATAAGGCCTGTCCAGACCGGCAGCCCCGCCTACATCCTGCTTCAAACGAGCTGTGCATTTAGCCCTTTGCCCTGTGGTGTGCTGTGTGAACGTGTTTCTGGGATGAGAAGAGCTTGGCTGCATTGTATATACTGTAAATAGTATGAATAGACCTCTTTTGTTGAACTAGTAGCTGTAGGGGTGGGAAGCCATTTTCTTTTAGAACGTTTTTCTCCTGTTTAGGTTAGAGAGACAGGTAAGAGGCCCGTATTTTCTTTTGGGTTTCTCATTATAGGTAAGTCAGTTCTGTTTCATGGCTAGAGTGTTTTGTTTGTTGTTTTGGCCATGCCCACCCCCGACGTGCGCTACCTTTTGAGTTTAATAAAATATCTGGTTGTTCTAAATGTAGGGGGGACCTCTCCCTCTGAGCTCTGTAAAAGTTTCCAGGCAACAGCAGGAACACAACCAAACAGTTCACTATATAACAGGTTATCACACCACAAACATAACAGTTTCTTACAGAAGATGATTGGAAATCATAACATCCATCAGTATGTCCGCAGCTAAAAAAAATCTCGATGTGACACTGTCCTTCACTTATATTTGGGCTTCACTTTTTGTCACTTCTGATATGAAGTAATCCAGTCAATGAGATGATGTAAATAAAAAAAAGATGCAAACTTAATTTGTTGTTTTATGGCAATCCTTTCAAAATCTGAAATTTGAAACTCTTTTAACTGTCCAGTTCTTGGTGTGTGTGCCTGTTTTCATAGTTGAAGTAATGGATTTTAATGTCCACATGTTGCATTCAGCTAGAATGCAAAGAGAACAACCTTTTAATAATAAATTAACAACAGCAGCTGACATCTAATTTCACGTTTGCTGTTTATAAGTTCCTGATAATTCCCTGTGAGCTTCAGCTGTGGGAAACAGACTCTGTTTGGGTCATGACCAACAAACTGTGGACACCAGGGGGCGCTGTGGAGACAGCAGTAAACTCCAAACACAAACTGAGAATGAAAGGTTAATCAGTGATCAGCTGATTTGCTCAGGGGGAAATCAATCACTATGTCTCAGGGTGAGATTGGGAGATAAAAACACTCGCAGCATGTATTTAAAATAATTTACATTTTTCCTTCTCCTGCTGTAGGGTGAAGAGATCTATAAGTTAGGGTTGATGGCTGATGAAACAGTGGGAAACCACTAACATGGTCAGCGTGTTTTTGCTGCTAACTAACATTACAAACACTGAGTACTAGTTTATTGAATGTTATCTCTCTATGATAATAAGATAAGATAAGAAAACCTTTATTTTTCCCACAGGTGGGAAATTTGTTTTGTTACAGCAGAAAGTGGACAGTGCAAATTTAGATAGCAAAAATTAGAAAAACACTGGAATAGGATAAGAATAAGAATAAGATACTGTACACAATAGAATAAAATAAAATACTATATACAATAGAATAAAATAGAATACAAATGCTATATACAACTAAGTAAAGTACAACGTTGTCAGAAAAAGAGTATTGCACTTAGTGTTATTGCACATGTGTGGATGTGTGTGTTTGATCAGTTGAAGTCTTTGTTGTAGAGTCTGACAGCAGTGAGGAGGAAAGACCTGCGAAATCTCTCCGTCCCACATCGTGGGTGCCACAGCCTGCCACTGAAGGAGCTGCTCAGTGCTGTCAGAATCTCTTGCATGGGGTGGGAGATGTTGTCCAACAGGGATGACAGCTTAGCCGCCATTCTCCTGTCACTCACCACCTCCACTGGGTCCAGAGGGCATCCTAGAACAGAGCTGGCCCTGCGGATCAGCCTGTTTAGTCTCTTCCTGTCCCCAGCAGAGATGCTGCCACTCCAGCAGACCACACCGTGAAACATGGCTGAGGCCACTAGAGTCATAGAAGGTCTTCAGGAGTGGGCCCTCCACTCCAAAAGACCTGAGTCTCCACAGCAGGTACAGCCTGCTCTGCCCTTTTCTGTAGAGGGCGTCTGAGTTATGAGTCCAGTCCGTTTATTGTTCAAATGAACACCAAGGTACCTGTAGCTGTCACAGCCTCAATGTCCATGCCTTGAATGTTTAGTGGTTGCAGTGGAGGATGTTTGTGAGATAAGAAAGAAGCTCAGAATGAGCAGAGCTGCTGCAACAGGCTGCCACACATGGGGGGCGCGGGAAGTGGTTACATATGAATACTGGCTCAAACTGTCCTTCATAAGCTAAAACAAAACATCCCCTAATGAATAATTTAGAGTGAGAATCAATTAATTAACAACAACCTTTCAGTTTGATCATTAAGAGACAGTTTTGGCAGTGAGCTGCCACATTTCTGTAATTTTAAACGTTGATTTCTTAAAGTTTAACCCCAAAGTGTTGTGCTTACAGACCTCTTTCATTACAGGAGCATCAATGGCATATTATTGTAATTATGCTTCTTTGTTTCATATTAAGATATCTCATGGAGTGCAGTTAAACTTGTGTACAGTGAGAAAAAGGGGAGTTTCACTGATGTGGCCCACTTAAAGTCAAAGTGGGCAGTGCGTGGTACACAATGTGAAACGACTTTGATATTTCTGCTGCAGACTTTAATTTTTTTGCGAGACATGTGTTACTTTTACCTTTATGGCTCTGATTGCTTCTTTTTTGGTGATTGATGGCAGTTTTAAAATAAAAATAAAAACAATATTAAAAGTTTGGAGAAGCTTAGATTTACCAGTGACAGTTCAGGTTTCACTCAATGCACATTCTGTACAGTAAATCACACCATATTTATTAATTGAGCACCTTTTACAAAGCTGGACTGCAGTTTGAATTCCTTTATAGGTAACTTATGAACAAAGACAAGGAACCTTTTCTTGAAGAAAACATGCAGTAAAACAATCAGGCGCTGTATAATTTGATGGCTTATTGTAAAGCAGAGTAACTCAGCTGAATGTTTTCACGCAGACTCACACAGTGGCGTCTTTAAAATATTATAAACCAGACAAATAGGAAACCTGATGTGCAGCTGCTCATCATCATGGATGGCTGGCTTGTTTTCGCTCTGGGTAAGAAAAACTGAGCTTTTCTGATTGTTGCTGGCAGTTCCTTAATTCATCACTTAAAACTAAACTAACTTAAATGCGACTCTCCTTAATTTTTCATAGATAAGTTTGAATTAATGCGCATAAACAACTGAAATATACACACAACGTATCAAATAACTTATGAAATGCATTGCCTTTCTTTGTCATCGTTTTTTCAGACTTAATAATACAGTTTTTAATGATAATTATCTCAGTAAGAGAATGTTAATAGTGGTAATTTCATTGTTTTAGTTATTTTACTGTGTCATTGTTTTTATAATTAGTAGTAGTATTAGTATGCTATGATACATTGTGCTACAACACATCACTCTAATCTGACATACCTTTTCATAGATAAACAGTTACTTTTTGTTCCCACAATGGACATATATTAAAGTCAACAAAACACAACAAATGATAACTATACAATGAGAGAGTGCTGCAATTTACAGTATATATTTACAACAGTGATAAAACCCTCCCAAAGAAAAACAGTAAAAAAACAGTCAGTAATCAAGTAAGACTGACATCGTTTCAAGAGGAAAGTGCAAATTACATTAATGAATAATATGTACAGTATAAATGTAAGAAAAACAGCTCAAGGTATAATACAAATATATGTTTAGGACCTTATGCCTGACAGGTGTGCTCACCTGTAACAGAATGAAAAGTTATTATACAGATTTGTAGAAAATAGTAGGAATGATTTCCTGAAGTGTTCTTTTTGGCAGTGAGGTTGTGTCCGTCAGAGGGAGAGTGTGGAGTGCAATGGGTGTGATGGTTTATCCATGATGGAGAGCAGTTTGTTCAGTGACCTCTCTCTCAAATGCCTCCAAATTCTAATTAATGATGTTTCCAAACTTGTGGATTTGTTTGTTGATCCTGCTGGTATCTTTGGCACTGATGCTGTCCCACCCAGCAGACAACAGCAAAGTGGTGCTTGTTTGAACTGTCAAATGTGCAAATTTATAAGATCGTGACATTTGTATATATTATATTATATTATTTTATACGGCATATAGATGTTGGCGCTCATAGTGCCCTAGGCAATGTTTATATAAAGTATCATCAAGATTTTCCACTCAACTAGGAGGACAACCTACAAACATGCACTATGTCTATAACATTCATAGTTTTGCATACAATTAATTTGGAGCAGTGACATCATACTGTAATGATCAAAGTATCTAGAACAGTGAGTATTTTTTATGGACTTCTTTTCCATGACCACTGACTGCACATAAAGTAATGCACCCATCACCCATCGGTTTACAGCTGCCTGCTATCACTGGAGAACATTCCAGGATCTGGTTATGAAGGTTGACTTAAATGTTTTCCCTCTTTATCACATAAAAGTCAACACAAGTCTGTGAGCTTCACTGATGTTTGATGTTCTCCATTTATCACATTGGTGCTATGTTTCCTTGTTTATAGAGGCCATTACTGTGTTAATCATTTTACTCTATAACATCCTGAAGGCACAGAAAGGACAGATAATATTGACCTCTGACAATATCCAGCTGCTACTTGTGAGCACAACTCCAGGTACTGTTGACATTTAGGTTATTGCATAGACTACTCTGGTGTGGTTCAGAATGTGCACCTGTGCTTAGAATAGAATAGAATAGAATAGCTTTTTATTGTCACTGTTACAAGAACAGTGAAAGGCAGTTTGGCATCTCTCCATGTGTGTGAAGTACACAATAGCGTAAGTATTTACACAATGACAAATTTACATTTACACAAGAAAGATATGTACAAGTTATACATACACCTGCAAACATACACGCACATACATACATATATGTATATATACATATTTGCATCCGTACATGCATACACACACATATTTCCACATACACGCTTACATCTATATACATACACATACATGCCATCTAACTAGCAGGTGCATTGAGAGGTGCAGTGTGATCAGTGATATTGCACATTGAGTGTGTGCGGGGGATGATATTGCACACTGAGTGAGGGTGGGGTGGGGGTGCTGTTGGAACTATACTAAATAATGTTATAATAAATACAGTTTAAAGAGGTAGGGGTGTTGTTTGCATTGAAGTATAAACAGAAATACGATTTATAAATAAGGTGTAATGTCCATGAGTGTTGGCAGTGCAGTTATCCTCCAATCAGGGTGGAGGTAGGGCATGTTTCTGCTTATGCTTTCATGCTTATTTCCAGCTGTAGCAAGCCTGCTGTTTTAACCTGTGTTGCTGATATGATTCCACTACAGAACCTTTAAAGTCAAAGTCAACTTAATTGTCAAAGACCATATATACAGTCTGCAACAACCCTTATTGTGTTATAGCACCACTGGGGGGGCTACTATTGTAGTAGTTGGGGGAGTCTCCTAGTGTGTGTGTGTGTAAGTATAGCATGGCAGCCTTTTCATGCAGCTCGTGTTCTGTTCTCAGGAAAGACCTTACCATTGTAACGGCCTGGCGCCGGCGACTACCGACATGTATGTACGGACGGAGTAGAGCCGTGGAGACCTGGCTTGTATGGTCTTATGTTTCTGACAACGAATAAAGGTCTGTTGCTTGATTTAACTGACTGGCTTCGAGTTTTCGGCTAACCTCCACACCACACGCTCGCTGGACCTGCTAGCCGCTCCTTCTTCGCCAGACTGCTGTTACAAGTCATACAGAGGAATTTGAAATTGTAATGCTACCATGGCTCTCTCCCTCCTCTCTCACACATAAACTCGAGACCTGCATTCACCTCTTCCCTCTGAACCCCCATACAAAACTGAACCACCACTATTGGCTTTTCACTGACTGCCCCCCCCACCCCCACCCACTTGCACATGAACTTGCTCTTTATATAATTGTATAGTATTGTATTGTGTTGTACATAAGACTCCTATTTTATTTTTATCTTTTATCTTTACATTATTTTAGTGTACACTGAGGGCTATGGCAATTTCAAATTCCTGTGTATGACTGTACATATGGTCTTTGACAATACAGCTGAATTTGACTCTAGCTTGAACAACTATCACTGCTCACATGAAAGCCACCTGTAGTCAGAGTCCCACCCCTTCATCAAATACAGTCTGTTTCAGAAGAAGTCAATGAGAAAACTTTATTGAGACTGCAGGGGAGGAGAGTTGTGCCTAACCCATTCCCATAGTCATAACCAGCAATGCGATGCTATAAAACATGAAAGGTTCATTTAATATAGTTCAGACTTTCTCCATTGGTCCGGCCCAGGCATCATCATTAAGTAAAATTTTATTAGTTGGTTGCAATTCCACTTAGAAAATCTGAGGATCATTAGTCTCATTCTCCACAAGTTACAGTGACATTTCAGGAGCTCCACATTGACATACTGTGAAATGTAATGACTTGAGTAGTCCTGATTTTACCTGCACTGCCACCATCAGATCATTATTTTAATGTCCAGTACCTGTAAACTATCTGAATCAGCCTCAGCTGGGTATTGTGTTTAATACTACAGATGAGATAGTATAAGTTCATGCCAAGTACAGTAAATATTCTACATGCTAAACCAAAGCATGTTAATATTGTTAGGTTCAAACTGATCATTGTAATTCTGATATTTTTCCCACAGCTGTTCCTTTAGCCTCCTTCACAGCAGGAGAAGAGTTCACTGCAACAGCAGCCATCCCTGATACTGCGCCTACTGCAATCCTTCCTACTGATGTTTCTGATCATTCTACTACTACACAAAATATTACCACAGTACAAACGGTTAGAACAGAGGGTACAACTATAACAGTTCCTAACAATACCACCTTATGTAATACTTTTAATGTATGTACCAGTCCACCAGGCACTGATCCAACAGCTGACTCAGAGCATACTTTAATAACAGAATTTGTCACATCAGAACATCCACAAACTACTCCTGCTACCATTACCAGTCCTGCTCTTACAACCACAGATTTTACCAGCCCTGATACTACCTCTAACCCCATGACTGAGCAAATGCCTACTACTTACTATGCTCCCACTAATACTACTTCTAGCACAGGTCCATACACTAACACGACTTTAACTCCTACAGCTAATACTACTGTAACTCATGAAAATACTACTACATACACCTCTCCTGATACTGCTTCCCCAACAATTCTCACTAGTGCAGCTAAACCTCACACTATACCTTCTACTACTACTACATCTCCAACTACGGTTACCCCTCTTAGCACCACTTTCCTGAATTGTTCTAATGGGAAAAACCTGGATGGTGTCTGCATCTGTCCTGATGAATGGACTGGAGAGACATGCTCAAAAAGTAAGAACAAAATAACAAAGAATGAATTTTGTTACAAGGTGACAATAGACAATAACTTTGGTGTCATTATTAAAAATATTTGGAAACTGGTTGTTGGCACTAAATTACGTCTTTTATTGCAAGGTGTTGTGATTTGTAAATTAAAAGTCCGTGTAGTGTAACAAATTATATTGTGTTTGTATTTCAATCTCATTTATCCAAAGCGTATGCTACAAAAATGACTCAAAATCCCTTCAGTCTGATTACATTACTGTCATCTTGGATTAATCTGCAGCCAAATTTATTGAAAGGTTTTTCTGTTGACCAATACATGGTTTTATAACAGATCTGATATTTGAGAGAACAGTACCAATGAAGCAGTTTTAATATGTTGTTTCCTTAAACTTTACATGAATTATTTATTTCAGTGATGTGAGGATGCAGGAAACCACCATCAGCTTGTCAACTGCACTGTCTTGACTTTATTGTGAGACACAGCTTTTAAACTAGCACAGACCCATCTCAGTTGTAAACAAACAATGACAGATGGTTATCTGAATGCCAATATTCTTTTGCTCTTGAGCATGCATCATCCATTTGTTGTGATTTTTTTTTTTTTTATAAATCACTACGTATTGTTTTCTTTTCAGAATCAGACATAATTCTCTAAAACACAGTTTGTATTTTTATTGATTTGTATTAGACAATTCCTGCAAAAAACAGATGTTAGGACAATTCACGTTCGACTCTACACTCAGTGGCCGGTTCGCATATTCTAATGAAAAGTGTGACGTAGGAACAAGTGGCGGTAAGTCATGCCTTCAGTCCAACATCACTCTATCAGGTACAGCACGGTGTAGTGATGCTTCTCTTTCTGTTACTATTCCCACTCAGCTGGTAAACCTCAGGCTTTAACCAGATGCCTGTTCATGAATGGATCAGCAAATTTCAGCCATCCACAGATCTTCCAGTGTAACCTGACACTCAGTGACATACAACAAAATGTAAGAAGTGCAGCTTTTTTTCATGTGAAGGTAGATTGAAAGTCTTAACTGAGGTTTAAGAATATTGCTTTGAGGCAATCCTGTGGAAATGCAGCTTTGAGATCCCATGCAGAGGAATCCAGATTCAGAACAACAAGAATAAAATCATGTCTTTCTTCTTTCAGCTCACAAGTCCAGCTGATTTAGAGATGCTGGCAACCAGCACTCAGATTCTGACATCCAGCCCAGAAGAGTTGACGGCTGAAAATGTTACAGCAGCAGCTGAGATCGCCAACACACTGCTGCTGTCTGCAAACGCCACAGAGGTACAAACATTCAACAAATCTTAATAAAAAAAAGAAATGAAGATTTAAATCAGTGTTAACAAGGGTTTGGTCATGCTTTATAATCATGTAATATGTTAATCTTAGTTCATATTTGTGTTTGTGCAGAACGTCAGGGTGGCAGCAGTAGCAACAGTAAGTCAGCTGCTGAACGCCACTGTGCCAGATGATACCAAGGCAAAAAACGCAACTCTGGGGTAAACCAAACAAATAATAAAATCTATATCGATGGGTACAAGGTTCCTAAGTTCTCATGTCTCATCGTATCTGTGTCATCTTATCTTACTTATATGAAGCTTCCTATTGTGTTTGGTTTAAATTAGACCCTTTTCTCTTTTTGTGGAACAATTGTTTAAACAACTACAGTCACTGGACATTTCATTGAGTACAGCTTGAGTGTACCAGGTTGGACGGTCTTAAGAACTTCATAGATTCAACAAGGTGCGGGAGATTTTGGCCCATGATGTCATGACAGGATCACAAAGTTGGTGAAGAGTTTTTGGTTTCACACCTTTAATGCAAATTCCAAAGGTGCAATATTGGTTTGATGTATGGTGACTGTGGAGGCCATTTGAGTACAGAGAACTGAATGAATTGAGCTTTGCACATTATCTTACTATAGGCAGCAATCAGAAGACGGGTACATCAGAATCACAACACTTTATTAGACCCAGAGGAAACTATGTACTTAGGGTAAATATGCATATTATGGTCATAAAGGGATGGTCATGACTAGTAGCAATACCAAACTCTGACCCTGCCATCTAAATGTCATCAAGACTGATCAAAACAAATGAGATCTTTCCAGCATTCTGTCGTCCAATTTTGGTGAGTTTTTGAATTGTAGCCTCAGTTTCCTGTTCTTAGCTGATTGGAGTGGCATCCAACGTGTTCTTCTGCATACCCTGGTTGTAATGACTGGTTATTTGACTTCCAATCAACAAAACCCATAATATATCAACCGAAAACAAAGTTACACAATTTTGGGGGCGATCCGTTTTAAAAGAAGTGATTTTTTTGTATCGTAATTTGCTGATAGGATTCAAAGTGTATAGATATCTAATTGTAAACAACTGTTCTTTTTGTTTGTTTTGGTTTTTTTGTTTGTGTATTTGTTGTTTTGTTTTTTGTTTTTTTTGAATAGCTAAAAATAAACCTGGTACTTTAAAATGATTAGGTATTACATTTCAGAGGGACTGGCAGCTGAACATTAGAAATGACAATGCTTTTTGTATGTTATCTCCAGGCTGACGGTGACTCTGGACCAGCTCTCTGTGAACCTCAGCCTCAATCTCAATGCATCTCAATCTCAGATAGTTCAGCCAAACCTGGTGGTCCAGTCAGCACAGATTTCTGCTGCAGGCACTCAGGGAGTCCAGTTCACTTCTCTTAAAGGTCAGTGAGAAACTGTGTGTCAAAAAACCCAGCAAAGTGTGCTGCTTTTTTATCACAGCATATTCCACTAGGTAACCCTAACATACAGTTTCAGTCAAATTTGACACATTCTGACAGCAGTAAGAATACTTTAATAAATTTAACATTGAGGGCATATCTGTTCAGATAGATTAAAGATCCACAGGTGTGTGTCAAATTAAGGAACAATTGTGGTTTTAGGGAGTCTTGAAACTGTAAAACTTTGAATGCCGTGTCTGTGTGTATTTTTTTATGGGACAGTGGTGACAGAGTTACAAATGGGGACCTTGATTTTGTCAAGTGTCACTGTGACCGCCAGGCAGGATATAAATCAGACTCAACAGGCAGAACTTTACTCAAAACCACACCTTTATTGGTGGACAGAATAAATAATAGAAACTAAAGTGGGAAAACCTAAGAATTTCACTGACAAATAGAACAGACAGCCAGAGATGAGGGAGAATGTGATACCGAACAGAGGGAAATACAGACACTAAATACAAGAAGGAAACAGGGCAAGAGGAAACACCTGGGAAACACGGTTCGCAACTAATAAATCATTTTGAGGTCAAATCGAAGTTTTTCTCTCCAACAGAATGCAGTTTATTTCAACTATTATATGTTAGTTTTTTTAGTTTTAAGAGTATGATCATGATAAAAAAAAATATCCAATGCTGGTTTATTTCTCACAACAGTAAAGAAAGGGGATGGTTGATGTTGGATGACCTGTATAAACTTTAATTAATGTCTTTAAAATGATGGCAGCACAAACAAAAATTTTAGCAGCACAAACCAGCACAAACATAGCACAGTTGACTGACACCAATTTTGTTTGATTTTGTGGATATGGAGGTGCTAGTTGACCTTGTATGACCAGCAGCAAGCTTTTCTACAACTGAGTTTCCAGTTTCTCTGGATCTATTTTTGTAAAAGCAGCAGTGAACCCCTCTGCCTCCAGGATGTCAGTCCCATCTATCTATTGTTTGCAAAAACAAAAAAAATTATGGACAGTAGGTTGCCAGTTGGTGTATCCCTCCTTACCTAAATGCAGCAGCATGCTTTTCTGTCCCCTGAATGCCAGGTTGTCTGCCATCTATCATTTGCCAAAAAAACTGCTCTACTATCTCTCATTTGCAATACGCAGCAACAAATGGATGCCAGGTTCTCTTTCTCTTTCCCTCATTCGCAAAATGCAAAAGCATGTTTTTCGATCACTGGGATGTTAATTTTCTCTCCATCTCTGCATCAAACTTTCTTTTTTTCTTCCCCTGTGCCATTCATTTGCAAACACAACAGCAAGCATTCCTTACACTGGGATGCCACTTTCTACGATATTGTTTCCTTCTTTGCAGAGTGCAGCAGCAAACCTTTCTTGCACTGGCTTTCTGGTTTATCTGCCATTTGTCTATCATTTACAAAATGGAGCAACTATGAACATTACTGCCACTGGGCTGCCAGTTAATCGCTCCACTAGCCCTTCTTTCCAATAAACAGCAGCAAATGTTTCTTGTCACTGGGTTGCCAGTTTCTCTTCCATCATTCCCTCCTTTGAAAATGCAGCAGCAGACCTCTTGGGACCGGGGTACCAGGGCAACTTCCAGTAACACATGGCTAAGTTTTACAGCTCACGATCCTTCTTTACAACCATATGGTCTTCATTCCTCCAAAGCTTCAGTTCAGAGTCAAGCCATGTCGCTATGTGATTAGGGTTCTCTCACTCCTTTGTCAAGGTCTCTCATCATCTGGAATTTCCTTTGATCTCTTCTCACACCATTCATTCCTAATTTTCCCAGCTCATCTGGTCCACTTAGTGGAATCCTTGTCCACCCTATTTAGGCATGGGTCACTTATCATTGCAAGCCTGCCTACCAGTTATATTTTTGCAACCATCTTTGACCTTAGTAATTCTAGGGGATGTCTTATTTGGAGATGTGCCCAGCCTGGGAGCTGCTGCCAGTCCCCTCTTAAGCCTTCCCTAAACTGCAGCCTTAATTCATGTTCAAGCCATCTGCCTTCATCCATTGAAAATGCTGTCAACCCTAAAATGAGGATGTTGGCCAAGCTAGTGGAGATACTTCATTGGTAGTATTAAACATAGCCACTAGCTGAGGCTGATTCAGAGATTTTTGCAGTAACTGTATATTATAATGATGATCTGATGGTGACAGTACAGGTGAAATCAGAACCACTCAAGTCATTACAGTTCATTTCACCAGTAACGGTCAACGTTTTTCAGTCTGAAACAAAGCTCTGCATAAAATGACTAAAATGTACCCAATACTGAAATGTATTTGTGTGGAGCTGATGAAATGTCACACCAAGAGATTTTTTGAGTAACACTAAGTTTTTTCGGTAAGTTGTGGAGAACAAGACCAATGATTCTGAGGTCTACTATGTAGTGTTGCAACCAACTAAAAATATTTAACTTAACAATGATGCCTAGGCCTGACCCACGGAGAAAGTCTGAGCTGTATTATGATAAACTTTTATGTTTTATTGGATTGCACTCTTAGTTATTATGACTACGGGAAGGGGTTAGGCACAAGTTTCCTCCCTTGCAGCCTCAATAAAGGGCGTTTCTCAATATGCGTACTTGTGCGTACTTGCGTTCTCGTGTACTCGTGATACGTCATCAGTCGGAGACCAAGTACTGTTCCAATTCGAAGTACGCATCAAGCCGAGAACGCGAAAAAGTCCCGGATGTGTTCTCGCTCCGCCCGTTTTATCGAGCATGCATCGGTGTAGACTTGGTACAGCTAAATATCCCAGAATGCATTTCGTCCAAAACTCAACAGTGGACTCCCGGCACATCGTTTTCAACCCCCCCCAACCCCCGCTCGCGGTCTTCTCACTACTCAGGTTAAAGAAACCCCAGCAGCTGTCTATAGTATTGAGTGTCCACTAAAATAGAAATAAAAGCGTTCTAACATCTCACCTGCTTGTTTTTATTAAGGTATGTACACGTATGTACATGTACACTATTTTTATTAATAGAGGTTTCACTACTGAGGTTAAAAATGATATATAAGTCACTTAGATCACTTCTAAATGTTAATGTTTGGTTTATTTCAGTGTTTTATTTGTTCCTGAGTAAACCGGTTTGGCTGTGATTAAAGTTAAGCTTCATAACATGTTACTCACAGTTAAATTAAGAGGGGACGGCAGTAAAAACTTCGGACCTGTGACATCATCACGTACGCAGGTGTTCCAATTGTACATATCGCGAGTCCGTGCTCGCGTTCTCGGCGGGTACGTACTCACCGAGAACGCAAGTACGTACTCGCGTACTTGAGAATTGAGAAACGGCCAAAGTTTTCTCACTGACTTCTTCTGAGACAGGCTGTATTTGATTAAGAGGTGTGACTCTGACTGAATGCACATAGTTGTTCTAGCTGAAGGTTCTATTCAAGCTTCTGTTGTGGTATCTGATAAGAAACACAGATTAAAACAGCAGGCTCTTCTACAGCTGGAAATAAGCACAGCTGCACAGTCCGAACCACACCAGAGTAATCTATGCAATGACCAAATATCAACAGTAACTGCAGTCGTGCTCACAACCAGTCACTGGATATCGTCAGATGTCAGTATTATCTGTCCTTTCTGTACCTGTTGGGTGTTATACAGTTAAACGATTAACACAGTAATGGCTTCTACAAACAAGAAGACACTAGCAGCAACGTGATAAATGGAGAAGCTCATAGACTTGCATGTATGATAGCAGTTAGTAAAATGTTCAATTCTAACGAGATGACTGTGAAAGCAAAAGCATAGTGTTGACTTTTATGTGAGAAACAGACAAAACATTAAAGCGTGACCTTCATAACCAGATCCTGGAGTGTCCTCCAGTGATTTTTTAAGATTTTATGGGACTTTTTTTTTACAGCAATAATGATTTGAGAATATTTTATTGACATGAATGATTACGTAAGAATTGTTCTGAATTCCTATATAAGGACGTATATGTCTTGATGCATGCTCAATCATCCACGTAAGTCAATCCCAAAAGATTGATTCTCTTCATGTGGACGTAGCGTTTTCAGTGGGATAAATGTTTCATCACTCATCCATGTGACTTCTTCAGTCTCAGCTGACTGCAGGTTATGAGGTGCCGTAAGGGACATTATTACTGAAACGATCTCACACACACTACTGTAATTTTATCTCTCACATACACTCAGAGATGGGCAGTAACACGTTACAAGTAACAAATAACGCGTTACTGTAATCCTTTTTTCAAGTAACGAGTAAAGTAATAATAATAATAATAATAATAATAATAATAATAATAATAATACATTTTATTTATAGGCGCCTTTCAGACCCTCAAGGTCACCTTACAGTAGCAGGTAAACAATACCGTAAGTAAGGGATTACTATTGCAAAAAAGGTAATTAGATTACCATTACTTTCACGTAGGAACGCTGCGTTACTGCGTTACTAAAACCGTGATTTTTTTGCGAGAGTGTCTCATGACAATGACGTAAGCGAGTGCGACGTTCGTGGCAACAGCTGTGTGCAGATCAACAATGGATAATATATCGAGTGCGGAGAGAGTATGAGCGTGAAGCGTTTAAAGCGTGGAAGTACTGACCTTACTTTGAGTTTGATTCCATAAAAAGAGACAAAAACATTAGTGTCCACTGTTCACTGTGTGGGAAGAAAACTTTTTTTTACAGTGAAAAAACCCCTTAACTTCCAAGCAAGCACCGAGTACGCTGCCACGGAATGGGAAATTCACAGACAAACTCGCGGATTCTTCCACTGACCGCTGCGGCACACCTGCACCAGGGTAAACCTCCGCCTGCCCCACTTCTGCTTTACAGGTGAAAATAGAGCAACAGGACCGCTAGTCTTTGATTTTATTTATTTTCTGCTGTGTTTTACTTGCATCTATTTGAAAGACTGAGTGTAAACACAAAAACCTATTTTATTTTATGCGCAGGAATGTGCAGAAAATAGGTTTAAATGTTAAACAAATTTCTTCCAGTCAGAGAATGTTGCATATAATTTAGTTTTTGCTTGATGCATAAAGTTAAAAGATTAAAACTAATAAAACAAATTTTAAAAAGAGACTTTTCTATTTGATTACATTTTATATGATGGATTAGGCAGAAAGTAGAACTGGGCTGAAAGATCTATCGCTTTATCACCTATTCAGTTTGTAAATCATGTTTTTAAAAACTAAGTAACAAATTACTTTTGAAAATAAGTAATCAGTAAAGTAACGGGATTACTTTTGGGGGGAAGTAATCAGTAATTAGTTACTGATTACTTTTTTCAAGTAACTTGACCAACACTGCATACACTACTGAAACGCACTCACACACTCCACTGAAAACCAAGGCGTTTCAGCTGAACAGGAAGGTGTTTCAGTTGAACAGGAAGTTGTTTCCTGACAAGGAAACTGAAGAAAAAAGTGGTAGATTTCAAACAAACCACTACACAGATGTCCACTCAGCAACCTGCTAGTAGCCTAAGTGAAACAGCTGCATTACTTAACAATATATTAGCTTCAGCATAAGTCAAAATTTAGAATAGCAGGAGACGGGCAATATCAGTATCAGTAGTTTTGTATCAGTACAAAAAGAACACTGATCCACCTCAAAGCCAAATCTCTTTTTTAGAAATTCTGCCACAGAATTAATTTTGCTTATGACTTTAAAGTGTTTTTCTTTAACTTTAGGTAGAATAGGCCATTTCATAAATTTCAAGTATGATTTATCCAGTGTATCTGAAATAACTAAATTAGAACCATGCCATGTAACCATTCTGTCATAACTATGACATATTTTGTCTTTGAAGAGACTACTAATAAATTTATTACTGCATTTTTATCAAAAGGCTGACATTGTCCTAGCAATAAATTAGAAAACACTGATGAGAAATTATTGTATATCATAAAGTTTTTAATCAAATGAAGCAGAGGCAGTGGGATCAGTTTACAAATTTGTTATATTCTCTTTGAGAACAGTTTAGACAATATTTTTCTGAAAAGTCAGTGTAACTTAGAATGACACCGTTATCATCCAACAAATCTGTTATAAATATAATCTTCTTGTTAAACCAGTCGCTCTCGAAAATTGATTTTTTTGATTAAGTTTTATTACCCTATTATTCCATAAGGTTGAATTATGAGGAGAGAAGTTGTGGGTAAATAACATTTTACTTGTGCAATATCATTGCAAAGGCTGTTTGGGAAAGTTCGATATCTTGATCAGGATTTTATTTACCTCAAAATCACATTTCAAAATAAAGTCTAATCCTCCTGTTTATTAAACAGGGATCGTGGGATGTGGAACCACATAGAGTCTGGCTGTGACAGACAGGATTTTACCCATTTAATTCTAAGAGTGCCAACCATAGATTCAAATTGTGGAGCTTTGATACCACCTTTATTGTATTCCTTCACAAGCTGAGATCTTTCAATGTAATGGGTTTTATTCCTCCACAAAAATTGGAAAATAATTGTGTTAGCCTTATTAATGTTTTTAGAGGAGATATATAGAGAGTGACAAGGATAAATCAATTTGGAGATGCCTTTAGCTTTAGATAGGATGTTTCTGCCAAAAATAGTGAGGTCTCTGGTTAACCAGTGGCTAAGTGATTTTTTCATCTGCATGATATGGTTAGAAATATTGGTGTCTTCTCTTCTAATTAGGTTTTTAGATATTATCAGCCCTAAATATTTAACTTTAGATTCAACTCTAACCGAAGCTATTGAGGAGTCAGAGCTTGTATAAATCGGGGAGTAGTTCACATTTTTTGATATTAAGAGATAAACCAGAAGCTTTAGAGAAAATTGAGTTTTCTCTACCACTGATTTATCTTTCAAAAAAATCGATGCATCATCTGCGAATTGACTTATTTTGAAGTCTTTATTAAAAATTGATATTCCTTGTATGTCATTAGAATTCTTGATCAACATCCTTGCGAATTCCGCGTTGCACCTTGAAGCTAATATATTGTTAAGTAATGCGGCTTCTTCACTTAGGCTACTAGCACAGCGGTCCCCAATCCCCGGGCCCTGGACTGGTACCGGTCTGTGAGTCGCTTGGTACCGGGCCGCAAGAGTTGAGGCTCCGGTTTGACATTTATGGTTTTCAGGGTTTTTATCATTTTTTTTATCGTTATTTTTATATCGTTTATATTGTTAACTAAGTTTCCCTGGGTCTTTTCCCGTGCGTGAGTGCATTTCAGTAGTGTGTGTGAGAGCATTTCAGTAGTGTGTGTGAGAGATAAAATTTCAGTAGTGTGCGTGAGTGCATTTCAGTAGTGTGGGCTTATAACACTGTCAAAAGTGTTAATTTCACACTCAAAAGAGTGGACACATACAGACATTTTCTAGTGTCAATTTAACACTGGAGATTTTGCAGTGTAGCTGGGCCAACGTCTTCATTTTAGAGTTGAAAGCATATTTTAAGTACATAAAGGCAAATAGCTTAAACATGAATGAGCTGCAGCTTGGAGAAAGCCTCAAAGGGAACTGGTGCCAGCTTTTGGCCTGGCAGATCCCCAAAGAAGGCATGCCTTAGAAGTAGTAGTAACTGTGTTATGTAGGTCAAAGACCTCTGCAGTAATATAACCGGTAGGCAGGCTAGCGAAGATAAGTAGCCATGGCCTCAATAAGGTGACTGAGAATTCCATGGAGTAGAGTAGATAAGCTTGGAAAATTAGAAATAAATGGCAAGAGAAGAGATCAAAGGATATTCCGGACAACAAAAGACCTTGATAGATGAACGAGGGTAAGCCTCGATCAGGTAGCCACGTGACTTGACTCTGAACTGAAGCTCTGACAGTGACGCATGCAGGGATTTTAAGACTTGAGGTAATGGCTTGACAGCTCGTAAATGCTTACATGAAGTTGTGTTTGAATAGAAGATGGAGAGGGGGTGCCTAGCTGGTTAATTAACTTTGGGTACGGTAGCCATAATGTGCCGATTTCTGAAGCGAACAGATGAGATGGTAAGCAGTTTTGGAAGCATTGGTTAAACTGAAAGACTGATTAGAGGAGAACCGCTTTCCATAATTATAACCCACAAAACTGGCAGAGAGCCAAGTATAATGTCACAGTATGCAGAAGCAGGCTGTATGTATTGTGAATAGTGGACCCAAATGCAGAAACAAAGGAACGTGGAACAAAACTTGAATTAACAAAAAGCGAGACACTTAATATGGCTGATGGAGAAATACAAAGCATTGCACAAGGCAAACAAAGACGAGAATAAACAATAACTGGGAAAACTAAAAAACATAAAACCCTAAACATGAAACTTGATGTGGATACAAAGATATATGTAACATGGTGTTACGTTCCCCTGAGGGGTCTAGGCGGTGAGGGGACGTAACAAAAAGTGTTCGGGTCAGAAAAAGGAGTCAAGGAGGCAAAAGGGTTAAATTAAAGAGTTTTATTAAAGTAGCTCAACTAAAAGAGACGGACAAGCCGCTATCACCATTTAAGGAAAACAAAACTCAAGCGTTGGTCAATACAGTAAAAAGTAAGTCAAAAAGAAAGAGCAGCTCACTAGCCGCAAACACGGACATGCAGCTCACTAGCTGGAAACCACCAAAAACACAGCTCACTAGCTGTAAACACACTAATGGCACTCTGGCCCAGAGCTCACCTATCCCTGGGCATACATACTTTTAATTACTGACGAGAGTCAGCTGCACAAAAGAAAAAAGGTGGCAGCTAAGGCAAGAGAGATGGTCGGACACGCCCACACAGACAACTTCAGGAGGCGGCCCTGCTAGGGCTGTAACACCCCCTCCCTTAAATACAAACCCGTGGTTTGTCACATGATTATGATAACCAAAACAACTAATCAAGTCCGTAACCGTTGCATCACCAAATTGCAGGCTTTCCACCTACCAAACCCCATAGCAACGGTTAGGCATCGCCTGCGGAAGCTGCCAATCCCATCTCAGTGGGTTCACAACATTGCCAGACAGTGGCCCCAGACCCTCGAAACAGTGTTCCATGTGATAGCCAGGGCTTCCCAGCAGGGAGCTAGGGGGCCTTACTGAAGCACAGACATGTTTGTTAGCAAGGGGTGCAGGTCTGAGTGGTGGTTTTATACATGATCTGTTCCACTGCAGGTCATTTGGCGTGCCTGGGAAATTGTCAACCAGCAACAGCTCAGAGCTAGTTGACCCCTTACACTAACCACAGGAGCCCCTTAAGCAACTATGCCCCAAGTGTGGTCCTTTGCTGGGCCTGACAACCTTGTCAGTTTGAGAACCACGACTGACTGTTTTCAAATCAGGTCTTCTTCCCTTCGGATGTGCTTTGCGTTTAAGTGCCAGTCTCACACAATTAGCAACCACATGGCCAGGCTTGTGGCAGAAGAAACACAGTTTTGCTTTGGATCTTGAAACCACAACTGCATTAGCCTTGTTAGCTGGCCCACTCTTACCTCTCCCAGAGGTACTATGGCGCAAAGGGATATCGTGTCCTGCAGGATTTGCTTTATGAGTCAGCTTAAACTCATCTGCCAAGGTGGCTCAACTAAAAGAGATGGACAAGCCGCTATCACCATTTAAAGAAAACAAACAAAACTCAAGAGTTGGTCAATACAGTAAAAAGTAAGTCAAAAAGAAAGAGCAGCTCACTAGCCGCAAACACGGACATGCAGCTCACTAGCTGGAAACCACCAAAAACACAGCTCACTAGCTGCAAACACAACAAACACTCAGCTCACAAGCTGTAACCACACTAATGGCACTCTGGCCCAGAGCTCACCTTTCCCTGGGCTTACATAGTTTTAATTACTGACGAGAGTTAGCTGCACAAAAGAAAAAAGGTGGCAGCTAAGGCAAGAGAGATGGTCGGACACGCCCACACAGACAACTTCAGGAGGCGGCCCTGCTAGGGCCGTAACACATGGAGACATGGCGCAAAACACAACAGATGACCTGACACTGAACAAAGGAGGACAGAGGGCTAAATACACAGAAGGGTAATGAGGGAAGTGGAAACACCTGGGGAAACACCTGATTAGAGTGAACATAATGATTCCACAGGGGAAGCGAAACTAAACGCAATGAACACGAGACCTTATAAAAATAAAACAAGAAACGATGAGAGACTTAGATATGGCACACAAACTTGACAACATGAAGTATGCAGACAAGAAACACACGACATATTGACACTGAAGACAAGAAAAGATTTATAAATCAGGAGTTATAGAAGAAGTAAAACTAGAAAAAATCTCAACTAAATCCTAACTAATAGTGGCAACACAAGAACATAAGATATAGAAATAGAAAACAAGTTCAAAACTGCTGGGTCACAGACCCAGCCCCTGACATAGAATTCCACCAAGCGGCTGAACCTCATAGAAGATGATACTACCATTTTTGGTGTTGTCAGAACCACAAGTCACCTTTGAGAGTTGTCTTGCATAACTGTGTCAAGGAGGGAGGGTTTAGATCAGTGGTTTCAATCGAACCCTAGGGCTTCGGTGAGTCGGTCTCAGGGGTTCGGCAGAGCCTCTGCGGTGACATGCATGGCTCATTTTATGCACCGGTAAAAAACATATGTATGTCTTGAATTTGAAAAAAATCACATTTTATTTTTCACTAAAGAGGGGTTCAGTGAATGCGCATATGAAACTGATGTGGTTCAGTACCTCCAACAAGCACATGAGAAATGAAGGGACACCTTGAGGAATTATGTGCATGGCGGTGTCAGGGGTCTGGGTCTGTGACCCAGCATTTTGAAATTATAGTCCTTTTGTGAACTCATTGTGTTTGGAATGTTTTAGTTTTATTATTTATTAGTTAGTATTTAGGTATTCTTTGCTGTGGCTGAATACTATTACATACCAGTTCCTAGTACACCTAAACCTTACACTACGCCTTTTACTACTACTACAATAGTATTTTGTTGGTTTAAAGCTTACATTTGGAATTTTAAAATTATTGATCCAGTGGTAAGGTTGTGCCTGATTTTATGTGATCACTAACAGCTCAGTTTTTTTTTGTTGTTGTTGTTTTTTTGTTTTTTTGCAACAGGGGACTCTGACAGCTTTACAGCCAACAGAATTCAGCTGAACACAAATGCAACACAGGTTGTCGTGGGAAACGGTTTCGAAGCTGATGCCCTTATTTACATACAATTCCCAAAAGGTGAGTTTTCTGCATTTCCACCTACTGCATTCCTGGGAGAGAACAACAGAACTTTTGAAGAAGCTCATTGTATTAGTAAGGGGTATTTAAGAGAGCTGTTTTAGTTTGTTATTAGTAAAAATGAATCACCTGTATTTCAGACGTTGTTAGATCTTCTTACACCTACACAAAAGCTTCAAATTTCAACTAGTTTTTACTAACTACAGTGGATTTCTTTCTCTTATGTTAGGCGAAGGTGTCAGAGGCCGTCAGACAGATTCAAACCTCTCTCTGGGTTTCGTTCTCTATCAGAACGATCGTTTCTTCCATTCAAAACTCTACACGAGGCGACGGGCCACCATCAGGGTCCTGTCAGCCAGAGTCAGAGGGCCCAAGCTGGTGCCACAACATGTGGAGATGCTATTCAGGCAAATAGTAAGAAATTCAGCATTTCTATGATAATTAAAGTGTGATAACATTTATTGACTACTGTTTTTTTTTTCCTCTGGCTATCAGTTTGATATTTCCTGGGTATCTCAGGAGGATTGCTTTAAATCCAAATGTGTGTTTCTAAACCACATAACTTCCTTATACATGAAATAAGTTTTTTTTTTTTTTTTTTTTCACTTTAAGCAATGTCATTGTCTCACATTAAAAACAAAACATTTTTCATGGTCCTTGGACCAACTGGTCTTTGATCCAGTAGTCTGAGTTTGTTCTTAACTCAGGATTTACAAAGGGGTTTTATATACAATTACCTGTTTTTCAAGTATCTTTATAACTCTGTGTTACCTACATTATAACCAATCTGGTCCTTTTTGGCCACTTAAAATATGTTTACAAAACTATTGTTTTATTTGTTGCATTTTTTTCTGCTCTTAAAGAAGACATTTTTTTAACTGTATAAATAAAGGATATAAAAAAGTCACTGCCAAAACTGACTGCAGCTTCTGACTTGTGACAGGAATGTTGTTGGTGGCTCAATAATACTTGATATAATTCATGAGGGATGGATTTGACATATGTTTCAGATATTATAGACCAACAACTTATTTATAGTAGTTTAAATACAAGCAATCAGTTTATTGGCACAACCAGCTGGGTAGACACAGGGACCGTGACAACCTGATTCAATTTAAGGAACTGAATCATTGGTGCGATTTGTGCTGTATTTTGGTGATTTGTGCGAGAGAGCAAACGTGTGTGATATAATTAGAGACATGGAGCTGGGAAGAGAGGACACTCTGCTTATTCCTAAACAAAAAGTAGTTCATCAGCAATTCTGCTCCCAGGTCAAAAATGTATAAAAGAAATACACTATACATATAGTTAGAACTATAGAAGTTATAGTATATTATATATAAACATGCCTGTCCGCTGGTTTATTACATAATCACGTGGAGGCAGGGGCACAGCACAGCACAAGCATAATCCCAATCCATTATAAGATTGTGTTGTACATTGTTATCTCTCTCTCTCTCTCGCTCGCTCGCTCGCTCGCTCTTGATAGATAGATAGATAGATAGATAGATAGATAGATAGATAGATAGATATTATTAGTAAAAAAAACATCAAGAGATCTAAAAAGAAAAAAGGAACACACCATGGCACATGTTTAAAAAAACATTAGGACCATTCATCAAAGTGATTTATTATTAACACAGACATAACATTATTTTTTACTAAAAATACGTTCAAAGCACCACATCAACCTGATATCTGACAGAACTGTCACATGATTTTAAACAGAAGCTGTTGGCTCAGTTCTGTAGAGTGGGAAATCATAATGAAGAAGTTCATTATAAGTTGTAGATTTAATCTACTCTTCATATTTTTGGCCACCTGATGTCACCAAAGAGAATTTTTGGCCATCACTAGTGTTAAGTGAGTCTCATCTCAGTGTCATCGCTTTATGCGTTTGCATCCTTCCCTGCATCAAGCTGTATGTCTGGAGTCTGGGTCTCTGTTTCCTGTCTTATTTTCATAGTCTCTTGTCCAGTGTGCATTGGGTTGAGCTTTGCTTCCCCTGGCGTTAGTCAGATTTAGCTCACTTTTGAATTGAATTTGAAAAATATGATGGATGATTGTTACAACCAAACCCAGAATAGACACTTTGTAACTCAAAGTTGTGGATTTCTAAACCTGTGTGCTTCTGTTTCAGAACATCAGTGGGATGTCTCTGTACGACTTCTCCTGTGTTTTCTGGAACTACAGTCAGAAGGACTGGAGCACCAGCGGCTGCTCTAAAGGAAACACTTCAGATGGACTCATGAGATGTTTCTGTAACCACACCACCAACTTTGCTGCTCTCTGGGTGAGTGTCACAAGTTTACAGGTTCACAGCTATAAGGCTACAGCTTGCTTAACCTTGTCATGAACTAGCTCCAAATGTAAACTATTTATATTTTATGGCATGATTAAATCCTGTTTGTTTTTCAGTCATACAGAGAGAACTACGAGTATGCAAAAGCTCTGGATGTGATCTCCATTGTGGGACTTTCTCTTTCTATTCTGGGTCTGGTTGTGACGATCATTTATCACATTAAAGAAAAGTAAGTTTGGGTTACTTCACAGATTAGAAATGACGTTTAATTATGTTGCATTTAAATTCTCTAATCACATTTACCACTCATCACTTGTTATTTCACAAACTGAAACTTGCTTGGATCCAACAAACAGTATAATTATAATAACAATAAGGGTCGATTATTTTCTTATTTTATCTGACTAACTAAAGTCCTAAACTGGTAAAACCGGTGTCTGTAGAGTCTGTAGTAAAAGCAGTATTTTAAATTCAGGAGAATTTTAGGAGGGATAATTGGGGTATGTTTTCCCACTTGTAAGACCTGAAAACCAGTAGTAACCAATAAATTTTTATTGTTTAAGGTTAGTTTGTTTAAGTAAGAAAATGATTATATTTTCAGCTAAAAAGAAAAAAATGTTTGTGTGATTTTAAGCCTTAATATCAAAGAAAGAAGTTGCAATGTCAATTCAAAATATGAAAATATATTATACTGACCAAAAAATCAAAATATATAGAGAAAAATATCTATAATAACAAATATTTTTCATTACATTTAAAGCAAAAAGATGTGCTTAAAACCAAATATGATTTCGTTGATTGTACGGGCTTTACAAATGGGCTTACATTTTTCTTTTTGATTTTCGTGTTTTTCTTTTAGAAATACAAAAGTTTAAAAATATTAAAACTTTGTTGTTTTTTCTCTCTGTAGCTTCTTCAGGAAGTCTCATGGGCAGCAAAGTAACCTGAATTCAAAGCTGGCTCTGCTGTGCATCTACCTCAGCCTGCTGGCCTTCATCATCACCTTCCTCTCTGGAGTCCAAAACTCCAGCAGACAGAATGACACTAAGGTGCAAAGTGATGATCGGACCAACAAAATCCCGAAATCTGATGAACACATAGAACCGGACCGTGTCTCGTGTACGGCTGTAGCAGCTCTGCTGCACTTCCTCCTGATGGCCACCTTCATGTGGAACAGTGTATACAGCACTCAACTGGTGCTGCTGGTCCGGTCAATGCGCCGCAGCCTGCCAACACACTGGACTCCACTGAGTGTGACTCTGGGATGGGGTAGGACATTCAGAAAGAAAACAAAAATGCCAAATTTGAAATATTTTTAAAAATACATTAAAACAACAAGGGTATAATTGGCTGTTTTTGACTACTTTAAATTTTCCCTCTACATTTCACCTTTAAAAACGATTTACTTTGCCTTGTTTGGTATCATTCTTTTCAGCACAACCTCACGTGTCTGAATTTACAGTTATGTTTCATTTTAACATATTGTATTAACAGAATTGATCTAAAATCAGACAAAAAACATAAAATCCGAGAAGAAAAAGTTATATTTTTTACTGTAACAACCACAAACACATTTATTGAAACATAACTTTAAATGCAAATATACATTTTTAATTTTAAAATCATATGAGTACGTTTTGCAAGCAAAGCTATGTGCAGCCATTTACCTTTAAAAAAAAATTTCAAACTATTTACATAACAATCAGGTGTTCTGCATTCAGTAAGATGCCACACAAATTATTTGTACCACTCCAAAAAAATAATTTCTGTCCACTATAAAGGAAAACATCACAGCCTGATACCTGCAGGTCTGACTGCAGCAGGTGTATGACTTCCCCCTCTTCCTAAACAACCAAATGTCATGTTGACATATCATTTTTTGATTGGTCGACATGGTACATTTTGCCACCAACACGAAAGGGGTGTTTTTTGTTTAGTTTTTTCTTTTTTGGTCATAAGCAGAGAGTGCTTGCTAGCGCTGTCCTTGGACAGTAAACGTGATGAAACTATTGAGGAAAAAACAGTGTCCAGTGCCCTGTAGGTGTAAATAGACCTGATGAGGTAGCTCTTCTGTGTTGTGCCATCCGCTTCACCAGAGGTTGTTTGGTTTCCCCGATGTATAAATCCTGGCAATCCTCCTGGCACTTAACTGCGTACACTATGTTACTATGTTTGTGTTGGGGGGGGGACCCGATTCTTGGTGTGGACCAATTTTTGGCGCAGCGTGTTTTGGGGTTTAAAAGCCACAGAGACGCGGTGTTTGGAAAAAATGCGTCTCAACTGCTCCAATACTCCTGACACATATGGGATCACTACAGGTTTTTTTGCTTACGAAATGGTTGTTCTTCTCTCCTGGATCGGCTGGAGCTTTCTTTAGGCACCTTTCCAGCTTTGACAAATGTCCAGCTGGGATAACCACATTTACTCAGGGCCTTCTTGATGTGGTGTTCTTCTGCTTCCCTGGCTGCTGTGTTAGTGGGGATGGTGCTCACTCTGTGTTGTAGCGTCCTAATGACGCCCAGTTTATGCTCCAGTGGATGATGACAGTCAAATCTTAGATACTGATCCGCATACGTAGGTTTACGGTACACGTCAGCTTTTAAATGTCCCCCATTACTGATGGAAATCTCACAGTCTAAGAAGGCTAACCTGTCACTTTTCATATCCTCCCTGGTAAATTTGATGTGTCGGTCCACTAAGTTAATGTGATTTGTGAAATGTGGTACGTCCTGAGATTTGTTTTTTTGACCCAGGTGTCATTCACTTACCTGAACCAGTGACTTTGTGGTGTTCCAGCGTAGAATAACAAAGCCCTCCTTTCCACTTCTTTCATGTACAAATTTGCCACGACGGATGAAACTGGGGAACCCATGGCCCACACATGTTTCTGCCTGTAGAACTGACCGTTGTATGTGAAATAGGTGGAATGAAGACACAGTTCCAAAAGCAAACACACTTAGTCGATGCTGAGAGTGGTCCTGTTGCTGAGGTTGGGGTCATCCTGTAGTCTCTTACGGACTACCTCCAACGCTTCCGTGACTGGGATGCAAGTGAAGAGAGATTTAACATCGTACGAGACCATGGTTTCATCTGTCTCCATAATGACATCTCTCACCTTCTCAACAAAATCCAAGGTTTTCTGGATGTGGTGTTCAGAGCTGCCCACCAGCGGGTTGAGGATCGAAGCCAGAAACTTAGAGATGTTATAGGTGACCGGGTTGATCATACAATCGGTCTTAAAGGTGCACCCTATTTATGTATCTTCGGTAAACCATACAGACTTGGTGTAGATTCCCCTGGGTATAGCCTGTATTATGAGGTTCGTTCAATAGCATTGTCTTGTTCTAACTGCTTCAGACAATCTGTCACCATCTTCCTGTACCTGAATCCTTATTTGACTTATCTAAGAGTCTTAAATCTGGCACTGACAAATAACATCTATGTTTAATAATTCAAAATAAAAACTGAAGTGAGATGAAACATTTTCCAGTGAAAAATCCTAAACCAAAACATAGTAAACCTACTCTTGAAGCTAACCGAAACAAAACTGATTTTAAAAGCAAACATTCTGCTGCAGGACAGATGGTGGTCTGCCTGTCTTCACCCCAGGGAAAAGGGTAAAATCTCATGGGTCTAGGGGTGGATTGCCCTTTTGATGGCAATGGTACCTGGACCTGAGGTATAGAGTGTGTTTGGGGAGTGTGAGTGTGTGTACAAATCAAATCAAATCAAATCACTTTTATTGTCACATCACTGGTACAACACATGCGAGTGAAATTCTTGTGTGCAAGCTTCACAAGCAACAGAGGTGTGCAAAATGCCATACAATAACATCAGAACGAGCAGAATATAAGAATGGGTAATCTGAGGATTATAACAATAAATATATGTACAAATTTAAGAGTGTATGCGCATTACTGAATATGTATGCTAAATATCTATATCTATATCTATCTATATCTATATAGATAGATATAGATATATAAAATTAAATAGAAATAAACATAAACAGAGGTCAGTTGTTGGAAATGTGCAAAACAAGTGGCATTTGTGTACAGTATAATGTGCATAATGTTGGAGTTCCAGTAAGGTGTCTATGAAGTGTTCAACAGTCTGATGGCCTGATGGAAAAAGCTGTCTGTCAGTCTGCTGGTTCAGGACCAGATACTGCAGAACCTCCTGCCTGATGGAACTAGTTTGAGCAGCTTATGGCTGGGGTGACTGGAGTCTTTGATGATCCTCCCCACTTTCCTCAGGCACCGCTTCCTGTAGATGTCCTGGAGGGAGGGAAGCTCACCTCCAATTATCCTTTCTGCACACCGCACCACTCTCTGGAGAGCTTTGCGGTTGTAAGTGGTGCTGTTGCCGTACCAGGTGGTGATGCATCCAGTGAGGATGCTGTCAATGGCACAGTGATAGTAGGTCCTGAGGATGCGGGGGCTCATGCCGAATCTTTTTAGTCTCCTGAGAAAGAAGAGGCGCTGCTGCGCCTTCTTCAATGTTTTGTTTATGTGTACTGACCACGTAAGATCCTCAGCCAGATGTACACCAAGGAAACAGAAGCTGCTCACTCTCTCCACAGCAGCTCCGTTGATGGTGATGGGGGTGTGTGCTTGTCTGCACCTCCAGAAGTCCATGATCAACTCCTTTATCTTTGCAACGTTGAGGGTAAGATGGTTGTCTTGGCACCAGTGGGTCAGGGCGCTGACCTCCTCACTGTAAGCCGTCTCATCACCTGTGGTGATAAGACCCACCACTGAAGTGTCGTCCGCATACTTCACAATGATCTTAGAGTTGCTAGTGGCTGTGCAGTCATAGGTGTAGAGTGAGTACAGGAGAGAGCTCAGTACGCACCCCTGTGGAGCACCCGTGTCCATTTCTGTTTGGCTCCAGGTTGGGCAAATGTCAAGTATTTGTATATGTGTGCATGAGGGTGGGAATGTATGTTTGTATCTGTGTGCCTGTTTGTCTATGTCTATGTGTTAGGTCGGGTCCTAGACTCCACCTCTCTGGGAGCATCTCAGGCCCCCTCAGGTGTGGGGGCCTATCTCCCCCCACCACACTCCCTACCGGTTGTTGATGCCCTCAGGCATCAGTGAATTGGCTGCTTGGCAGGACCTGGTGCCTGTGGCTCAGTCGGGCCCCTTCCTGGGGGCCCTCAGGCCTCTGGGCCTGGGGCTCGGTCCGCTCAGGCATGGCTGGCTGCCGGCAGAGCTCGTGGGCATATCACTGCTGTGGCTTCTGCACAGTGTCTGCTGGGTGACCCCATGTCCAGGGTTCTCCTCAGCTCTTTCCAGGAAGGTGGCGCGACTGCCCCCGCGATGGTCCTCCTTGGGCTCTCGCTGGGGGCCTCTGGATCTCCTCCATGCCTGCTTCATGCCCTGGGGAATGGGGCTATGGCTCCCTACACCCTCTGGCAGATTGTTACATGGAGAAACCTTTTGAATACAAGCGCGCTCACGCACACAGGTGTGCACACGGGTGCTCACAGACACAAACTATTTCTTCCTTGGCTGCTACCTCAAAGCACAGCGTGTGCTGTCATGCACTTGGTGCTGCTCAATAACATTCAATATTTAGTATTTACTTTTAGTTACACTTATCTAGGTTATTGCTGTAGTCTCCCTATTGTGTTGCTCTGTTTTTGCTTGTTGTCTTCTCTCACTGTCCCTCTTCCCCTCTGTTTTTCTTTCCCTCCCTTTCTTTCTTTCTCCCTTTCCTATCCCCCAGTCATGTCTGTCCCATCTGTAATAACTTAAAGTAAAATGAAATAATAATTAAAAAAAAAACAATAACAAAGGTAAATCAAGTGGACCAATACGGCAAAGCTAGAATGATCCACTTTGTACAATAAATCCGTGGGCATCTTTCTTAGCCTTTAGACAATAATTCTGATTGCTAAAATACCAAACAAGACATGCAAAAAAATAAAATAAATAAAATAAAATAAAATAAATAAATAAAATAAAATCAAAACACCCCAAATAAAAGTTAAAGTTCTTTTTTCAATATTTACATAAAAAATAAAGAAAAAGTAATACATTTATAAAAAAAAAAAAACATGAGTAACAATGTTGACTTTAATATCTGGCACACTTAAAATGTTGAATTTAAATCTATTTCAACTGCTGTTTTGATTTATTGTGTCCTGTTAGGAGTGCCAGCCTGTTTCATGGTCATCACACTGGGGGTGAGCTACAGGATGCACAATCCTCTGGGATACAGACAAGAGGAATTGTGGGTAATCATTTCTGTGATCATTTCTATTTATTATTTATCTATTTAATATCTGCTTTGATTACCACTTCAGTCATCGCCTTGTCCAAATGTTTCTGACATTTCTATGAAATTTGCCACCTCACAGTTTAATTTATAGAACAGTTTATTGTTGAGGTGTGATGTGGCATTAGCATACCAGAGCACCAAAATTCAACATCTTCAGTTATAAAGTATTTATAAAGTTTTGATCAACATAGACAAGAAGTATTTTTCTTAATGCTTCTTTTATCCTCTCATTGCAGTTGTTGGCTGGCAGCGTTGGATAAGAAGCAACAGTTCAACTTTGGGAAGCCAATGTTTTGGGCTTTCCTTCTTCCTATCGGCCTGATTCTGATTTACAACATTGTCCTGTTGGTTCTCACCTCCATGGCCACATGCAAAGTTGATACCAGACTGACCAGGTAACATCTAAATCTGCTGTCGTCCTCTCACTGCTGACTTCCAGCTAATTAAAAATGATTCCATGAAGAAAGAAAAAGTCAGAATATTACTAGGCTTTTGAGTATAAACTCATGAAATACAAAATTTGTAAATAATTAGTTTTTTAAATTGTTAAAAAAAAAACATGAAAGTTTTTTTACTTTCATATTAAGTTGATATTTTCAATATTTTGTCAAAATAGTAACATTGAAGAAATACATGAATACACAATTTTAAGTAAAATAAATGTTTTTAAATGTTTGTAAACAATGCCACTATAATGCTCCATTTTTGCATCTTAATAGGCATGATGTAAAAAATTCCACAAGTGAATCATTTCTGCCATGCTTCAGTTTGGGTTTTAACTCTTTCTGTTTTTACTGCAGCAACAAGAAGTCGTCTTTAAGGAGGAGGTTCCTCATCAGTTTGTCTCTGGCGGTGTTACTCGGTCTGTCCTGGACTCTGGGATATTTCGTGCTGCTCAGTTCAGAAAAAACACACCAGATCTTCAGCATTTTGTTCTGCATCTGTACGACCACACAGGTACGACTCCTTCCACCATATTTTAGAACTGAGATTAAAGGTTTCATGAGCTTCTCAGACTTCAGATAAACACATAAATTACAAAAAAACAAAACAAACGAGAGGTAATTGTTGAAAGTTTCTTTAAACCTGTTTCTTCCACAGGAAAATATATTATATATAGTGCCAACTTGATCCCCTAAATAGCAATAGGTTGATGAACGGTCCTGACACATCAGAGTTTCTTTGAAGTTAGCAACTGACTTTGAGTGGCTGCAAATCTGGTCCCCATCTTCAAAGCAGCAATTTCAAGGGCAACGCAACTGCACAGGGATTTACTGCACATGGAGGCAACCATTTTTGTTGCACTGGGGTGTCCAACTGTTTTCTTTAGTGCTATGTAACATTAGGCAATCTGAAGTTGATAAAATGTATTATAAGAAAAAGCTGATTTTATTAAATGTAATTTTCTGAAAACATCTTAATGTATTTTGTAAAAAATAACAGTAGTGATTTTTTAAAAGTCAAAATACTCCAAAAAATAAAACAGACATATTTCAAAAATAAACTATGACAGAAGCAAAGTGGTTCAAGTTCTACAAGAAGTGTGGAACTTTTGTTTATTTTTATATTTATTCTTATCAAGTGAAAAATGAAAATGCTAAAAGAATTTAAGAATTTCATCATCCTCATCATCTTCCCATTCTGTCTTTTAGGGTTTACAGATTTTCATTCTCTTCACAGCCCGAAGACGGGCTTTCAGAGCCACAATTTCACGGTCCATTTCCTCAGTCAACATCCCGCTCAACAGCACACAGTACAATCTGCAGAGAAAGTGGAAGAACTGCAATATGAACCAATCAGAGACCTACAAGGATCTGTGTGACATCGAAGTGACCACCAGCAAAACCCTGTAGGACCTGAGGAGGAATTTTTTTTCATGCAACAGGACAAAGATCCTAAGCCCAGTAGAAAATCTACAACAGTAAATCAAGATGTTGCAATGGTTCAAAGTCCAGACTTTAAGTCGGCCAAAATTGCTCAACGGTGATGTGAAGGATAGACAGTTGTTACTAAAAAATAGTGATTTCATTTTGTTTTTTTATTGCAATTATCAATGTTTTATGATTTCATGATTTGTAAAGTGACGTGGAAGATTCCCATAATCTTTCGTCTTTTAAAACAAAAACAAATAAAATAAAATAACTTTTACTGACTTTTACTTTCACTTGTGGCAACAAAGTGAAACCACTAACCTAATTTTTCAATTTTCAAAGCTTAAAGCAGTAAATGCAATTGAATCATTATTTTTGCTTTATTTTTTAAACATTGTTCATCTGTGTACATCTGCAACAGTTTGACAGCTTGATGTTTGCTATCAGTAGCTGATACTGTAACACATTCAGTGGATATTTAAACCTGTGTATGTGTCTGCCGTCACTGATCCACTAGAGGGCACCCAACCTCCACACAGTTTGCTCTCAAACAGACAGCAGTAGGGAACCATTTCACATTCCTCATTACTCTTAATTTCCCCCCTTTTTTTGTATATGCCTGATCTTTGCTTTGGTTGCGTCATCTCTTACTGTTTGTTTCAGTGTGTTCTGCATTATTTTAATTTGTGTGAAGTTTTATGTCTAAATCAGCATCAGCAATTCAAACATTTCTATTCAGCTAAATAAAAACGGAAGATTAAGAACAAAAATATATGCAGAGTCCATGTCCAGTCTGTGTTTCTGAAACAAGAGCCTTTCTGTTAGAAAAGGCTGATGAGGGTCTTTAAAGGCTTTAACAACCACATGTCCACGTTTTATTATCTGTCATTAGTGTTCTCCTGCCTACACTTACAGTGTGGACCCTCAGTCTGAGGAAAGCTGCAACTCAGTGCTGAGAGTTCAGGAGGCTGAATCCTGATGCAAACCTTATGTTAAGATACAGCTTTAATAATTACAATGATAGAAGAAATGTGTGGAGATGAGCACAAAAATGGTGGAATAGTACTTTAATGATCAATAATACTCCATAAATTCAGATGCAGTTATGAAAACTGTTTCCAGGGCTGAAGATTATAAAACATCCAACATGTGGGAAAACAACAGGTTTCCACGGAAGAAGCAGCAGCTGTTCATCCATCAGAGTGGCTGCAGCTGATCCAGAGTCACCGCTGATAAATCATTTTGGAAGGAATTAAAGAGTCCTTCAAATTGAATTAAAAAGACTCTGTGGTGTCATAATGCAGGTAAAAAGAGTAAAGGTTCCTATTATTTCTTCTTGAAAAGTCACCAATTGATGCCTCATAATTCAACTTCTGCAAAATTCACATTCCTTAGCTTTCCACAAAACGCATTAAAAACCACTTAACAGTTCCCAGATTCATGAAGAAGTAGAGGAAACTTAAAACAAGCCAAAGAGATTTAACAAAATAAGAAAAGTGTCTTTGCAAAGTTGTCAACAGACATTTGATAAAAGAATTAGTACCATCTGAAGAACCGAAACAAAGTTTTCCAACTAAACAATCATAGTTTCTTTCCTACCATGTGAAAAGAGTCATGAGTCTACAAGTCCAGTTGTAATCTGGAGCATTTTAATTTTAATTTCATTCACTGTTTTGGTTGAGTTAAGGAAAATATCTTCACCCGTTTAAAAACTGACCTCTTCACAAGATTAAATATCTCAGACAGCTCAGTTTTTAACTCTTTGCCGTACAAAAATGAAATTTGATGACCTCCCCTTAATGACTCCTCAGTATATATCAGTAAAGATTTAGTTTGATTACCGTTACAATTGGTTCTGGGCTTTTCCAAGGGTAGTCCTAGAAAGCTGCATAAGCAAAGATCACCCTCACCAACTTCTCATTTTGTTCTGGAAGAAGGGCTGAAATAAGGTAGAAATGACTCGGTTAAGAAAAGCTAAACAAGCAGAGAAAGCTTTATAGTTATCAGAGTTATACATCACAGAGGTCATGATAAAAACATTACATTACTTCCTGATCTCCAGGCAACCAAAGTAGCTTATCTACTAATTGTAGGCAACCTCAAGTTGCTCTCTGATGTATCCACTGGAGTGTGAATATTAGATAGAAAGCATTAAGTAGAAAAAGAACAGGTAAAGTTCTTGTATCAATAGATGAATGTAGCATGGTACATAAAGCACAGCATAAACAATCCCAAGTACTGAGTGCTTAAGCAGAAAAACAGTATATAAGAACTAGTCCATTCATCACACAATTTCTCAGACAACCACTAGGGGTCACACTCAAAATGTGACTATAGATTGCAATATTAGCTTGCACAAAGAACTTGTTTATCTTTGTTTGTTTTTGTTTTTGTTTTTTTAAAGACGACATTGTTGAAGAGCAGGACTACAAGGAGAAGGGAGTGTTAGTCAGTTTTAGAAGAATCATATGTCAAGTATCTGGCTGGTCCTTCTCATTGTTGATGGGTAACTGGTTGTTTGCAGTGTGGTTGCTTTCACCATGATGGTTTTTGTCGTGCATATGTCCAGAAAAAATAGAGAACATGTTAGGCTGTGGATCTGCTGCGTTAAAAGCAGCATTTGCTGCTAATATAATCCTGCCTGATACCACAAAAACAAGAATGTAGCCCAGATCTCAAAGAGTTGGACAGGACCTACTGCCTGTTAGGTAGATAGGTAGAAATATAGAAACCCATCAATCTGCTGACCTAACCAGCAGTGACAAAGTTTTTGGGAGCCAATATCTAAATCAAGATGTCATATTAAAGTTACTGATTATTATTTGTCTTTTTTAATGTTGCCAAAATCTAGCAAACATGTTGCCGTTTTCCGTCTCTGCATAATTTTTTTTCTCCCCCAATCTTGGACGAACCTGATTGGTTAATGAATTTCTGACCATAACAAAACAGCCTACAGAGTCATATGAAGGTGGCCTTTTACAGAGGACACACTGTTCTAGCTTTTGGTTTAATGACCACATGTATTTCCTTCTATTTACCTGCTGTGTAATGACTTGTGTTTGCATTCCTTAATCAGTGCTGAGATGCAGTACCCAAACAGGTTTGAGAGAACAACAAGAACCCTAACATGCTGCTGCAAGTCAATCAGCATTAGACCTTACACATGTGACAAGGGTCTTTGAAGGACATCACTTTTCTATCGAATGGATATTCATCACAATGTGATGTAAAAAAGATGGACTAATGGTCCATTTGGAACCGCATGAGTACAAATGTTTCCTGTTTAACCAGGACAGCAGAAACAATAGTGTTTTATCATACTTTCTCCCTTATTGTAGAGTCTGAGTCATCCTCGGGTCTCTGAAGGGTTCTGCACTAAAAACTGTCCAACAAGTTAAGATAAACAACAAGACCTCTTTACCTCATTCTCTTTGCCCAACTTTGAAAAGAATAAAACTTAAACAAATGGATCTGAATCAGATAAATGATCATTGGTCCCGGTGGTGTCATCTGACTAAAAAGTTTCATTACTTAAGCTCTTATTCATCTCTGATTAGGTAAAACTCCTATGTTGCAACCCAAGTAAGATTCACCCACATGCGTCATCCAACAGGATGACCATGGAAACAGCCTGGCAGCATCCATCGACAGCTGATGACAAAGACAAATAAGCTGGAAACACATTTGGGTGTGTCTTGTGTGCTGGTTCTTTGACGATGTTTGGTGAAGGAGATTCCCTAATTCTGGACCAGCTGAGTCCTATCATGACTCATCGGTGTGGGAAAGTCTCAAGACTCAGAGGGGTTCCCGCTGACTCACTGTTTGGCTCTCACTTTCTGTTTGTTGTGGATTCTCAGAGTTGGAAACACCAAACCAGCTGCAGCCAATCCACCATCAAAATACATGAGAAACCCAACAGCTGACAGGACAGTTTGTACGAATGGCGCTGTGAATAAATAATGTGTGTAGAAATCCACCAGGAACTCTGACTAACACTCATGCTCTGGAGGAAAATTCAAAGGCGCTGTATGAAATATCGAGTGTTTCTCTTTGTCAGGGCCTCATTTCACATCAGGGCCTTCAAAATCAAATTATATAACAAGATCATTTCTTACCAACCTAACATAATGCCAAGACACTGTGCAGGAATGTTTACCTGTTATATTTCTTTTAATTTATTATGAGATCACCATTGCAGATACATACTTTCCATATTAGCAGCTAATTTTTATGAGCTGTCTTTCATGTTCTGCAGAATTGAATGGTACTGGTCTGAGAGATACAGTTCAACCGCTGCAGAGTGACAGTCAGCAGTAGTTTGAATCAGTACAACAATGGAGGAAGAGTCATCCAACTGAGAAATGGTCCACAATTAGTCTGCTTTCATTTTCTCTTCTGTGTAGTCAGCAAAGTCACTGACAATGTAAAGAGGTGGCTTACAACACAGAAATACAAATAACCATTCAAACTCACATTCACACCTATGGAAAATTTAGAACCACAAATTAATCTTACCCTGCTAACTGCATGTCTTTGGACTGTGGGAGGAAGCCAGAGTACCGGAAGAGAACCCATGAAGACACAGGTGAGTTTCTGTTTATGTTGTGAAAAAAATTAACATTTTCTCTTTTCAGAAATGATGCAGCCCTAATAATCTGCCCTCTAGTAGATTAAATCATGTTGAGGAACGATGTCTTTGCCTTTATATTAGCAGCCAAAGAGTGTTTTGCTCCACGCACATTCCCTGCTGATGTTAATTTATAATAAGGCATTACATTATACGAGCAGTTTATATGTTTTGTAATGAATAAATCTTGGCATGAAATGAAAATACCTTAAGCAGCTGCTGAGTATTTTATGACACACATTTCATTTGCCTCTTCAGTGTGGATCCCCTTTGCCTTCTGCCTGTGTCTGATTTGGGTTGAATTTAGCATTGGGATAATGGTGAGGTAGATGTCTGGTTAACAGTAAAACATTTTTAAAAATCTGAAATATCTGAATATTATGAAATTAGTGTTAGATATTTATAGTAAGGAGGAGAAACAGATGATTTAAAAAGCTTTTCGCTTCCTGTTTGAATCTCCGATTGGTAACTGATTTCTCCAGAGTCTGCCGTGTTCCGTGAAGGCAGCAGCAGCTCTGACATTACACAGATGTCTCCTTCGAGGTGAGAAATGTTTGAAGTTATTTTGTTTTCTCACCACACATGCCTCCAACCCACTTCCCCACGTGACTGCACACAGAGGCCACGTGCCGACATTTTTACCACCAAACTGTGAAAGCTGAAGGAGGTCTGAGGCTGAAATTTCACAGCAGCCTTAGCCGACATTTCTCACTACGGGCTCATCAGCCAAAAGACAAATCTGTGGCTGATTTCACCCCAAAGTATTTGCAGGTTTGGAGCACATTTTATCTGAGTTTGTTTTTGTCATCAGCAGCTTCAATCTTGAGATGTCTAAAGTACTCAAAAATGATGTTTTTATTTCTTATTATTCAGTGAAAAACAGATACAAAGAATTTAATTTCTCTTCCAATCATCTGCTAGTCTTTAAACATTATAGAGGTCCATCAACATCTGTTGAGTAGCTCAAAAGTATTTAAAAGCATCAAATGTCAAAGGGAAGCTGAGAAGCATCTACCTGGATGCAAAGCTAATACTTATAAACAGCTCACAATTAAAAGAAAATGTTTTGAGAATTTCAATCTGCCTTATTAGATGCTTGTAAGGTAAGGACACTGGGATCTGAGAGAACTCAGCTTAAAAAAAAACCAAAAAACAGAAAAAAAACAGAAAAAAGCGCAGAGATACAAAGTAACTGCAACTAAAAAGAAGAGGCATGCAAAATCACAAAAAGTCACCAGGCCGTCACAAAGGAACATGATCCAATTAAAGAGGTACCGGAAGACCTCAAGGAGGCATGACCCGACCACAAAGAGGCATCAATCTACCACAAAGAAGGTGCACAAAACAACCGCAGACACGCCAGAATCACAGTACAAACACAAAAAGGCAAAAAGGGACCAACTACAGAGAAGCGAGGCACCAAACATCAAAATCATCCCGCTTGATGTTTTGTGTTTCCTTTAACAGAAATAAAAAGATGGTCTATTCACTAAAAAATAAAGTGTTATTGGCTAAATTTGACTAAAATATGACTAAAGTTGTCTTCTTTATATTCAGTTTAGTTCAAATCAACACTTCCAACCTCATGTACGCGCAAAGAAAGAAATTCTGGTTCTGTTTCTGACCTCTGACTTCTGTAAACACTGAGCCCCACAGACTGAGAGTGCACAGAGTGTACATTACAAAGGAAAATACAACAGGTCTTTATGGTGGTTATGTAACTTCATCGGGTCTGTAAAGTGCGTCATTGCTCTTTATACGAGCCATATGAAGCTCCACATGGCCCAATAAAATCAGCAGAGGTGACGTTTAATGTAAACAACAAACAAGAGGGAACATTTAGTCCCAGATTTCATCCCTAAAATCCCATTCTTTACGTCGTGTACCTGTAGATTCACACAAGCACACCTCTTCAGATCTGTGACATCTCTGCTTCATAATCCATCCTGATGTGACCCCTCTGTTGCAGGGTGGTTTGTTTCCTTTTGTGGGGGTGAGCAGGCAGGGCGGGTGGGGCAATCTGGAGCAGATTAAAACCTCCTCCATAGAAACAGTCTGGGGGATCAGATCGGACCTCCTCTGACTGGAAGCAGATGTGCGGTTGGGTGACTTCATGAGTCCTGTTCGCGGGGTTTTCCTCCAGTGCTGGACGTGAACTTGTTTGTGTGTGGAGTCGGATCACACTGAGCACTGAGGCCGTTTTCTCGAAGCAGAATTTAACCGCATAGAAAGCAAGCACACACACACACACACACTCTGAGCTCAGAGTCAGATCTTCTCATCTGTCTGGTGGTTTTACTCAAGTTTCCACTAATGTGTGGCTCTGTTGAAGCTCAGAGACGTCTGATACAAACTGGGATGTAAATCCAGCGGGACAAACGATGCTCTTCAATTTTATATGAGAACATGTTGTTTACTGTCAAACAGCACATTTAGCACCTTGTGTTCTTCTTCTGCGTCTCATTAAACTCCTTTCATCTGCAATGGAGTCTAGCCTATCAAGCTTTTGGAGGAACACAGGTCACCAGTCCAATAAGGAGTTTAATAATAACTAGGGGCTCATTAGTTCTTTTATTTAAAAGTCTCCAGACAATATTCTTGATTTATTGTTTGTAAAATCGCTAACAGTTCAGTTCCAGTCTTCAAGCGAGTGCCATAAATCTTTTTACGAGGTTCATCGCTGCTTTTGGAAACTGAACATGTAGGATTTACACCAGGGAAAAGCTGGGATCAACGGGCCTGACTTTTTAGGCTTTAACGCGCCCCAGAGAAGGCGTTTGCTAACAGATGGCTAAACTAGAGTACGACAGTGTTCACTCCAAATATATATTCATAGCTTAATGTTAGCTTTGACTTCCTACAGTGCTTCCAAAAAGGTAAGATGGCATCAATTTGCAACAGTTATCTTGCTGTTAGCATCTCCTCTCTGTACTGTTTCATGGATGTACAGCTTAAGTATCCCTAGATCACTGATACTGAAAGAAAAAGACAGATTCTTAGGAAAGTTACTCCATATTCTACAGTAGGTGTATTTCTTAAGGTTTATTTTGGATGTACATGAGAGATGGTTATCTCTTCAAAAGTGAAAGTGACACAGAAGCTAAACATGACATGACACAAATTTAGCCAAGAGGTCACCAAAGTAGTGTATTTTAGCTCTATTTGCACTCCTGAGCTGCTGACTGCTCTACACTCAGATAAAATGCGTTTCAGCAGATCAATGCTGATGGGTTTTCAAGAGGGTGATGTGCTTCAGCGTTCTCCTCCTCCAGCCTGCTGCTGGTCGCCGTTTCCACTGATTAACGATGTGTGCCTTGCTTGGTATGTGGGAATCTTCATACGCGTTCCTGTGTGTCCTATACCCCCAACTCCAGACTCTCAGCCAATCAATTCTGTGGCTAATATATGTGAGGGCCAATCGGCGGTGGCATTTTCCAGGCTGATCCCAGCGGTTTGGACCAGGACCGAGCTCGGCGGTGGCCTCCCAGTCTGCACAGAGCTCGGAGCTGTAATCTAATTTTCTCTCTAATGACAGTGATGAGAGCAGCAGATTGGAAACATGTGCAGGGAAGAGTGATGAGAGGGGGAACTGTCCATGAAAATAAAGACTGACAACAAAAACACACTGCTCTCTGAGCAAAGAGTCATAGTAAGGTACGTCATTATGCTCAACATCTTTGTTAAGTCACTTTCTTCTTTCACAGTGACAAATTGTTTTTTTATCTCATCAGTGTCAAATGTTTCTATCTGAGAACACTGAGGAGTCTGGAAACAAAACACATCTCAACCATCTACAACTGCAGCACCATGACTGAGTGAAGTCTTATACATTTTCAAAGTTTTATGATTTGTTCTATTCTTAGAATGTTTTCTAAGCAAAGTTCTTACATCGTGGTGGGTACTTCATATGGACATAACTAAACTGCTGGACAGGACTAATTGCTGATTGGCTGAAACTGAAGCAAACATTTGCATTGCTGCAGCTTTGTCATTCATCATATTCCATTTGCACATCTGTTTTGTTTGCACAAGCACTCACTCTGTAATTTCACCAACTCTAGAGCAGCGTTATAGGTTCAGATTCTGCGACAAAACTTTAGGTTTGCTGCGTTCACACCAAAAGTTAAGCAAGACATGCACACATTTCACAGCTACATAGAAAGTTTATGAAATGTTGTGATTTTAAACAAATTTTATTTGGTGAAAAAATAATTTCACAATATGTGTCAGGGTTTCTGGGTCGTTGACCCAGTATTTTCAGTTCGTCCTCATTGTTTATCTTCTGCCTGTTTCACTTCCTGTTTTATTGTGTTAACCTTGGTCCATGTGCATTATGTTCAGTCCTCTTCCCATTTATGATTAGTTCATTATGTTCAGCTGTGTACTCACCAGTTTCTAATCACTCCTCACTCAGCCTGTGTATTTATGTTCCTCAGTTCAACCAGTCCAGTGTCGTGTTATTGATGTTCCTGTGATGTTGTTCCTGTCGCGTGTCCAGTTCAGTAAGCCAGCTAGTCTACCAGTCCATTAAGTTCAGCCAGCCATCCTGTCATCTTTTGTCTCCGTTTCCAATAAACCTCCTCATTCTGCACCAAGAGTCCTGCGTGTGGGTCATCTCTTCCTCGCCTCCGCACACGACCCCTGACAATATGTTGCAAAAACCCAACAATCAAAAATGGAGAAGGAACTTTATTGAGGCTGTTTAAAGGCAGCTGCAGTTTAATGGTTCAATACCAACCCCAGTGTTGGAGACGCCATCAGTATTAAATGAATGACACTCACATGTCACCGTGTAACAGGGTTACACTGTAAAAGAAAATCCTAATATAAAAGTATTTTACTGTGTATTTTACAGTTTTGTTCTGTTCTTCTAGAATATCATTAAATTTACATAAATTTAGGGCGATCGTGGCTCAAGAGTTGGCAGTTCGCCTTGTAATCAGAAGGTTGCCGGTTCGAGTCCCGGCTCGGACACTCTCGGTCGTTGTGTCCTTGGTGAAAACACTTCACCTACCGCCTACTGGTGATGGCCAGAGGGGCTGATGGTGCGATATGGCAGCCTCGCCTCTGTCAGTCTGTCCCAGGGCATGCAATCCATTATTATTTAAACCAACTGTTAACTGTATATTTCTGTACATTTAAGTATTATTATTCATATTGCCACATTCATTGACCTTGTTTATAGGTAATTTCATTGTTTAATCACATTAACATGTTCCTAATTTAATGTCTAAAAGCACTTGAAAAAGGCAAAATCCCATGTAAAATTAGGGCAACAAACTGTATTGTCATTACTGAAAATAACCGTATTTTTATGAGAAAGTTATTTTCTGTTATTTTATGGTATTATTTTGGCGCCCCAGCTGCCGGAATATTACTGTTTTTCTAGGATTTTTTTTTTAACAGTGTAGAGTGTAACAATAACCATCAATAAGGTCCAAAAGCTTCTAATACGGACTAATATCACCAGGCCTTACAAATAATCAATCTGTCTGTAAAGTGTAATCTGACTGGGTCATCCATCCAGGCAGATTGTACACTAACAGGAGTCTGTGGTGGGATGAGAATGATCCAGCTTCCCAGACTGAAGCTGTGGGTCCCCACAAAAATTGATAATAGTAATATTAAAAATAATAATAATAATGAATATTGTTTTTCCTTGGAATACAGACTTATTTTTAGATGCTGAAATAAGAACTGAAAAACTTCTTAACCAGTGATTAAATGCTTATGGCCTTAAAGTTCAATTTAAATGATTCTAGAAAAGATGCATGTATTAAATCTTTTGTAGAATTTCTTGCATATGAATATGTAGAATCTGGGAGGAGGAAACTGTTGATATACAACACTTTCAGGTGTCCATTTGTTGTTCTTTTAACCAATCAGATGCATGCAGGTAAACAGACTGTATGCAGTCTGAAATGGATCAGATCACATCAGCTGTCATGTGATGACTATTTCTCAATGCACATAAAACCTAAAAACCTTAAATTACATTTCAATTCAATTCTTTATATGGTGGAAAAACACAACAAAATCTCAACAACAGTCACCTCCAGGCACTTTATGTTGTAAGGTAAAGATTCAAACTTAAAACCCACATAAAGAGTAGTGAAGAGAATGGCTTCCCAACTCAGTAACTCTTGACTGAAGAACGCAGGGATGTAGGTCAGGTTAGAGGTTAAAAGCTGGCACTTCGCTGTGATATTTCTCAAGAAGACGGAGGAAGAAGACCCACAGGCAGGGTATCTGAGCAAGAATCTGAACAATCAGAACCTGAAGTGTCTCTATCAGCTGTACAAACATATATTCACACAGCTGTGTGTGGTCTGAGGCCTCACATGCTAAAGGTATTTTAACTTGCGCAATGTGCAAACACGTAGAGCATGCAGTGGGCAGAAATGTTATGCGTCTCCAGGTGAAATATCTGACAAACTTGAAGGCACTGAGCTGCTGGCTCTTTACCTCCTACCTTCAACTCTACATGACAAAACGAAGCCTGAGGCGTTGGATCACAGCTTTTCTACAAATCTCTCCTTTGGCCATAGAGTCCAAACCTCCCATCAGCCTTGCCAGCGATCTCAGAGCATCCCCACATCGATAAATCCTAGGAATCAGCCTCACGGCGGCATTACATAACCTGCAAACTGAGGTTAAAGAAACTGGTCCTGAGCTCCGAGCTTCACATCCAGACTCAGCGGGAGGGTTTCAGCACATTTTTCCACATAAAGCAGGTGAAAAGGATCCGATGTGATTCACTGATTTCCTCTGAGGCCTCGCTGGAAAAACTGAAGCCGTTTGCTCACATTTTACACAGCTTTCAAACACACAAACTTATTTTTCTGGGTTTCATCTTTCCTGACACAACAAGGCCTCACTAAGCTGTGAAACCAGCACACTGACAAATAAATGAACTTTGATTTATACTTAAGAGGCGCTGTAGTGAGGACAAAGGATTTTTTTTCTTAAAAATTAGCATTCTCACCTTCTAAAATCAAACATTTTTGTAGAAAAACGTAACAAGTCATGTTTTTCTACATGAGTAAACACTAAAATTTATGTCGTTGTCCTGTCTTCCTTTCCTAACCCCAACCAGTCTCGGCAGATGGCCGACCCTCCTTGAGGCTGGTTCAGCTGGAGGTTTCTTCCTGTTAAAATGGAGGTTTTCCTTCCCATTGTCGCAAAAACACTTGCTCAAAGGAGGTCGTCTGAATGTTGGTGTTTTCTCTGTTTTCTCTGTATTTTTGTAATATAAGGTGCTTTGAGGCAGCTGCTGTGATTGGTACTATAAAAATAAAACTGAATTGAATTATATTTGGTGTGCTTTTATAGGTCAAATGCTTTGTTTGGCAGGTGCATATGCATGTGTGGGTTAAATGTACTTTTAGAGATGGAGATCACTTTAATGGAAAGAGTGATCGTAATGCTGGATTGTGAAAATGTGTTTTTAGTGGCAGAGTTTTATCGGATTGATAGGGAACATTTTTGTAGGGTCAACATCTTTTAAGCATCAGAGCAAATCTTAATGGGGGAAGTATTTTAGTGTGTTTTCATTGGTGGCCTTCGTGTTGCTTAAGTGTTTTACATGGGTGAAGGGTTTTTTTTGTATTTCTTTTGCAAGGCTATAAATTAATCAGAAAAGAAAAGTGCAGGAGCACTTCATGGTCCTGATGGGACTGACAGCAGTGGGGTTTTTTTTATACATATCTTTGATTCACTGATTGTTGGGGTTTAGGGTTTCCACCTTTTAATATCCAGCATCTTGAGGCAACTGTTGGCACAACATAAATAAAACTGAAATTAAAATGAATTATTTTATTGTGTGTGCAAGCAGCCGACCACCATGATGGATGCATTTTCTTCTGGATTATTACAATTTTATGCAATTGAATGAAACAAAATCAGGTTGGTAAGTATTTGCACAAGTAATCAATTTGTGAAGTTCGACCTTGTCCTCTCTTGTTCCCTGATTATCAGAAACTGATGTTTTGTCAAAACCGGTAACATCTAAAGGTTACACAAAACAAGACCTTTGGTTTTTGGTGTTCCATCTATAAAATAATAGTGAGATGGATCTCGTTGCCATCTGATGCCACATGGAAGCTTGTAAAGGAATTTTTTGGATTCATCTTTAAACATGATAGACAAGCGTTTTCCAAACTCTAACCAAACTGTTTTAGTGCCTAAATGTCATCAAGCTAAGCAAAAGTAAAACGTGAGTGAAAGCAAAGCTGTCATGGTCCTTTCTGGGCAACTTTTCACTCTTTCTCTCTGCCCCTCTGTCAGTCAAATCAAATCAAAATCAAAATTTATTTATATAGCACATTTAAAAACAACAATGTCAAAGTGCTTCACAAATTAGGAGCGAGTAAAATCATTTACCAACATCAAGACAACAGTAACACAAGGGGCGAGGGTATCAATTAGTCAGTTCAGAGGGATATGGCTATCAAAGACAATAACTTCGGTTTTAATCTCATTCAAAGTAAGAGAATTTTGGGATAACCAGACTTTGACATCATGAAGACAATTAAACAATTGATTTTCAAGGGCAAGATGTACAGAGAGAATAACAGGGGGCCCAAAACAGACCCCTGAGGCACCCCACAGTGAAAGGGGGCAGAAGAGGAGGAATATTGCCCCACAGCGACAGAGAATGACCTCTCTGAGAGATAAGACAAACCAAGACAAAGCTCTGCCCTTAAGACCAACTACTTGATCTAATCTTGATAAAAGGATGTTATGATTTACCGTGTCAAAAGCAGAAGTCAGATCCAGTAATACTAACACCACAGAGCTACCTGAAACAGCAGTTAAAAGGAGATCGTTAAAAACTCTTAGCAAAGCAGTCTCAGTACTATGTCGAGGCTTAAAGCCAGACTGGAACTTTTCACTAATACCATTGGTATCTAAGAAGGTCTGAAGTTGTTTACAGACTACTTTTTCCAGGATTTTTGACTTAAAGGGAAATTTAGAAATCGGCCTATAATTGGAGAGAACACTGGAGTCAAGATTAGTCTTCTTAATAGCAGGTTGTACAACACATGCTTGAAGGCAGACGGTACACAGCCTGAAGACAGTGATGCATTCAATATGAATAAAATACAAGGTCCAATAGTGTTTGGCGCTTCCTTGAAAATGTGGGCTGGAAGAATATTATGTGGGGAGTTGGAGATTGTTAAGTGATCAATTATTTCCTTTACATCCAAAAGAGACACAGGCTCAATCTGCTGAAAAACAGCAGAGCATTTAAAAGCTGGAGCTGGATGTCAGCCGATGAAAACGGGGCCCTTAAAGTTGTAATTTTATCAATAAAATACCTTACGAAATTTTCACAAAGGGCCGGAGAGGCCTCCTTAATCAGGATTAATCACAGTTAAAAATGTTTAAAAGGGCACGAGGCTTGTGACAATTGGTCAAAATAAGACCTGACAGGAAGGCAGCTTTAGCAGCTTTCAGTCTTCTGATATTTTGCTAAACAATTACGAAGAATTTCCAGTGACACATGAAGTTTGTCCTTTTTCTGTTTCCTTTCACCGCGACGGCATTCGCGCCTGAGAGCACGGGTAGTTTCATTCAGCCAAGGTTGACATAACAACTTAGTACGTTTAGTCTTTATAGGAGCCACAGTGTCCAAAATATAAGAGCATGTGGAATTAAAAAGATTGGTAAGCCCATCAACCCATAAATCCACAGGACGGTTGGAGTCATAAAGGGCACAGTTGGTAAAAAGAGCGGAGAAATTAGCAGTGGTAACAGAATTAATCGAGCGCATCTGACGCAAGGAGCCCTCACCGTTCAGCTCCCTATGTCGTAGCGTAACATCAAACATAACCGAAAAATGATCTGAAATCCCAGATTCCTTGATATCCATAATACGAATATCCAGACCATAAGACAAAACTAAATCAAGCGAGTGACCTTTTGAGTGTGTTGGTTCACTTACCCACTGAGTGAGATTGAACGTATCAATAAGAGCAAGCAAATCCTTTGTTAGTGCATTTGCCTCACAACAGGCATGTATATTAAAATCACCAACAATTAAAACACGGTCATAGCGTAGAATCAGGCTCCCAAGTAAGTCAGTAAATTGGAGAATAAAATCCTTAACAAATTTCGGGAGTCGATACACCACGGCACAAAGAATCGAGGGGGCACGGTTCAGTTCCAGTAGCTGCACCTCGAAGCTGGTGTAAAAGACGGGTGGTAGTTCCCGGCACCGAAATTTATGTTTAAAAATCAAAGCTAATCCTCCACCTCTGCCAGAGGTCCTAGGGGAGCTGGCGAAGGCACAATCCGGGGGGAGAAGTTCTGAAAAAGAAGAAGACTCCCCGTCAGAAATAGGAAATCCAGTCCATATGAGAGGAAAAAGTTGTTTAAAATAAAAGTCTTGTTAGCCAGCGAGCTAATATTTAGCAAGGCCATCCGGAGTATAATCAGATTGTTGCTGATTGGAGCAGATCTCAGCAGGCGAAGATTGCTGTAGTTCGTGCCACCTCCGGAAGGCCACACCCAGCTCCAAACATGTGGAAACTCAGCCGGGGAATCCAGGTGAGCATAATGTCCAACAGGCCATATCCAGCGATGGCGAGGCAATATATAGCAGAAGCAGCCCCAGAGAGCATGGGAAGGAGGTAGGGTATTTAAAAATACATGATAGCTGGTCACATCCAGTCAGTTTAAGTAAGCCTTTAGGAGAACACGAATACCACCCGCCCCGTCTCCTTTGGCGTTTCCTAGGTGGAAGGGTAACTGGGAGGCGACGTATGTAATCAGGGATGTCCGTTGGAATCGAAAAAAAACCTTTCTGATTGCCACTTTAAATCAGGCGTTTTATGACTCAATGGCCGGAGATTCAGAAGAGTATGACGATCATAGGTAAGAAGTGCAAAGGCGTCAGGATAACACTGAGAAAATAGGATAGCAAACAGTAGACAAAGCTCAAAGAGATGGCTTGCCAAGCACACTGGCGTCATCTTGCTTCCAGGAAGTAAAAAACACAGTGTATTGTTTTGTCGGACATGTCTGTGTCCTCTGTTTCATCGGTCCGCGCTGTTACTCACCCACTTGCACACTGTTGAGTTGATTTGGTCCTGACAACAAAAGGCTGGAGTTTCTCCTCAGCCAATACCAGATTGTTGAAATGCATTTGGTAAAACAAATTTGACATTCTAATTTGTGACTGCAAGAATTGTTGGTTATGCATACTTACTTACATTAGTCTTCTTTGTCCAGAATGACAGTAGCTGTAGAGTGAAAGTGTAGAGGTTGGTCCTCCTCTGGAAGGATAGTGAAACAGTTGTGGAGCTTGCTGCCAGCCATACAAAGAAACCGTGCCATGAAATATTTTTACAATAAACACCTTCATACCTTACCACTTTGCTCTACCCTTGAGTCCAGGTATCCCAAAAGCTTAACAAAGCTAAAAAAAAAAAAAAAAAAGCAAAACAAATTGCCTCCAAAGAGGAGATAAACACAAACTTGTGACTTACTCCACCTGCTAACTCTTTGACATCCAACTGCAGAAAACTACACAGGAAAAAAGAAAATAAGACTGATCTAAAAACCACACAGAAAACAGCTCAGACTGAGTCTGATTTCACAGAATTAACAAAATTTTAGAGCCATTTAAATTAATCATATTATATATAAGTATTCCCAACTCAACCCGGTGTAGAGAAAGAAAGGAATACCTAAGAAGTACAAAAAGCTGTCCACACTTGTGACCTTGGAAACTGCCACGCAAAGACTCACAGACTTGGCTAACTGGTTGAAGAAGTACACCAGAGAGATACAAGCCAGGAGAATAAACCAGATGTTCTCCACTCAACCATCCAAGGTGTACTTTCAGTGGCAGGAGAACAATACCAGAACAATTCCACCAAGGCTGGCAATGGAGCAACACTAGAAGAGCATATGGAAGAAGAATGCAGTCAAGTGATTGTATATTAGTGGATCTAAGAGCAGACCACGGCAAAACTCCCTGACCAGGCTCTAGTAACCATCACAGTAGCCGACATCTAGGAAAGAGTCTCAAATATGAAGAGTTGAACAGCACCAGGCCCTGATATGATTTACACCTACTGGCTAAAGAAGCTAATTGCACTGCATGAACACCTTGAGTATATGGCAGTCATATTTCTTGTGGTCATATTCCAGTGCCACAGGAAAATTGGTGGGCTGGATTATTTTAATCAGTGATTCTAAATTAGCTGTGGGTGTGAATGATTGTATGTCTCTTTGAACTCCACTGATCAGCCCATAACAGCTGGGATAGGCTCCGGCCTACCATGATTAAGAACTGGATAAGTGGAAGAAAACAGATGGTTGGTTTTCATTAATTAGCTGAATGCAACTAAAATGTGCAGCATTTTGGTGCCGTGCATAACATCATGCACACACAACAGATCAGCTTGATGAGATTTAGGAGTATTAGCAGTGGTGGAGGATCAGGTTACACACGTGCCACAGCAGTGCAGAAAGTGGTTACACATTGCTTCAGTCAAGTGATTGTATATTAGTTTACTTTTACACATGAACTAATTCAGCTTGTCAAACTTAATTTTGTGGAGTGTAAGTTCGGGGTGGAGTGCTTTTATTTTACCTTCAGAGCATATTTGAAGTGTAATCATAGGGATGATGAGTATGTTAGTATTTTCCATATTTTCCTTGGACCAAATTTTTTAGGGGGGGTTGCTGTGGCTCAGGTGATAGAGTGGGTCTTCTACCAGTCAGAACGTCCAACAATGCGTGTGTTGAAGCATACTTGGACAACATGCTAAACTCCAAGTTTCCCCAGATGCATCCATCAAAGTGTCAGTGTGAATAATTCAATTCAATTTCAATTCAATTTTATTTATATAGCGCCAAATCACAACAACAGTCGCCTCAAGGCGCTTTATATTGCACAGTAGATCGTACAATAATAGATACAGAGAAAAACCCAACAATCATATGACCCCCTATGAGCACTTTGGCAACAGTGGGAAGGAAAAACTCCCTTTTAACAGGAAGAAACCTCCAGCAGAACCAGGCTCAGGGAGGGGCGGCCATCTGCTGCGACCGGTTGGGGTGAGAGAGGGAAAACAGTATAAAGACATGCTGTGGAAGAGAGACAGAGATTAATAACAGGTATGATTCAATGCAGAGAGGTCAAAAGTGCTTAAACACTGATAAAGGAACCATATAAATATGTGTGTGTATGTGCTTGGATGTATGAAGTGTTTAGTAGAAACTGCTTCGATGGTTCAAATTGAGTAAAAAGTTCTATGCATTCAACAGTTATTCTATTGCTGGAGCTTTTTTTCTACTTGCAAATAGAATTTAAGAGAAATTAAATATTAAAAAATTTGAAGGCCAAAACTTTGTGAAATCATCCTTTAAGGAAGAGCCTGAAGCAAACAGCGTTGCACGTGCGCTGAGCCACGGTGGAAGAAATGTGTTACATGTGTTCGGCTGAAGCCGGAGCGGGTTTAATATGTTAAATAAAAATGAAAATAAGTTTGTGAAATGTTTCAAAGCTGATGGTGATGATGGGGCAAGCTGCAGAGATAATCATTTTCCTTCGACTTTCTGCTTTATTAAACTCGGTGGTGACTCGGAGCCAGTCGTTCAGACGGAGAAAGAACATCCATCAGAGCGATGAAGCTGGCGGAGAAATAAATACATCCATCTCGGGCTGAACGCGAGTTTTAATAAAGTAGAAACTAGGCAGTAAATCAGGTTTACGGAGCCGCAAGCTGGAGGCTGCCATTAATCTTCATTTAAACTAAAGGAGCAGTTTACCTCAAAATAAAGTGTCACTCATCCAGAGGAAAACCCTCGAGTTACACATTACTCGACACACAGACACTGATTGGCTTCAGCAACGTACTGATTAAAAAAATAAATAAATCAGAATAAATCTCCAAAATCCAACAAAAAAGGAATACATTTATAGAAGAAATGTTTAAGAAATTTTCTAAACCTGGTTCAAGAAACCAGCAGCTCTTTTTCTTCATTTATCCTGCAGGTCAAATCAGTCACAGAGTTTACTCCAGTTTTATGCTTAAGTCATGGGTCATGTTTCTGCACTGGATCAGCCCTTTTAGGTACTTTCAGGGCTAGCATATCACCAATATGAGCCTACCATCACTTCAGTTTAAGCCCCCTCTTCTGGACTTAATTTTCCTTCCGATGTTAAACATCCATTGTCCAGTTTAACCACTCTCCATCTTCTGCACATGTCCAAACCATCTCAGCCTTGTCTCTCTGACTTTTTTTTTCTCTCAGTGTGAGCTGTCCCGCAGATGTACTAATTTCTAATCCATTCTGGTCATTCCCAGTGAAAATCTGAGCATCTTCAGCTCAACCTCCTGTCTTTTTGTCAGTGCCACTATCTGCTAGCCACAGATCATAATAGGGCTTACTACCATGTTGTAAAACATGTAAAGTACTGTGCAAAAGTCTTGAGTCCACCTTCATTTCAATATATTTTTCTAGGAAAATGCAGCAATTTATTTAAAGACTTGCAAACCCTAACCCTAACCAGCCGAATAAACAACATAATCAGAAACTCATAAGCACAAGAAAACTAAATTTTAAAAAACAGCATCAAGTGCTCCTGTGTTATCACAAAAATAAACAGAAAAGACCTCCCCTTTCTCCTGAATAATACAGGAAAACCTAAAAATCTAGCAGCTCTAAGCTGAACTCAGGGGAACTCCATAACTAATTTTAGAGTGTCTTGAAAAAAATAACGAAAGCAAAAACACAATTAAGACCACTTTTAGATTGTCCAGCAAGAGTTCAGGTAGACCACATTGTTACATCTTTAATAATCTCAGTGATATTAGTAGAAATAGTGTACGAGCCAGAACTCAATCAGAAGAACAAAAACACCAGTAACATCACAAGAAGAAAAATTCCATCAAAACAGGAACCAGACCTCAAACACTTTAAAACAAAAGGTCAATAAGATCCCAAGACATGGACCAGCTGTTACAGCTACTGTCACACACCAGGCAACTCACAAGATCACGAATGCCTGAAGCTGACATGCACCAGAAACACAATAATAAGGCAAGTTTGTCACAGCAGGAAGGATATGATGTCCTGCTGACTCCATTTTAAAAGATTATCACGCTCCAAACATGCTGAGAGGAAACTGCAAACAGGTGGAGATCCTCCAACATGTTTGGTATTACTAGGTCATTTTTTCCACTTACCAGCTGACCCAGAAATCAGGACTGTTATATATCAACCTTGTATCAGATATCATGTGATGTAAGATTTAATTGTGTGGATGCTTTATGCATCCACACTATTGAGTTCCTGTTTCTCTTTATTCTTTATTATCCTACTTTATTATTGTGTGGATGCTTTATGCATCCACACTATTGAGTTCCTGTTTCTCTTTATTCTTTATACTTTATTGTGTGGATGCTTTATGCATCCACACTATTGAGTTCCTGTTTCTCTTTATTCTTTATACTTTATTGTGTGGATGCTTTAAGCATCCACACTATTGAGTTCCTGTTTCTCTTTATTCTTTATACTTTATTATTCTAGTTGCCACTTTTGTACGTTTTTGGCACTTAACTACTTTAACAATTTTCAGCCGATTTTCACCGTTCAAATTTTAAACTATTCTGCTATTTCTGCTAATGATGGCTATGACTTTTGGTATTTTATGCTATTATACTTTTTAAAATATTAAGCTTTTTTCCTTTAATTTGTCCCATTGAAATGAATGGGAAACTTCCACAATTCTGCTAAAACTTGCTTATTTTTGAAACTTAACTACATTCTCATACTTTCGCCTAGAACAACCATTCAAATTTTAAAATGTTCACAAATTATTGGGCTATTCATGAATGATTCAGCTTTTTCATATCTGTTACCGTTTTCATCTTATCCCTCTTTAAGTTTTGAGTTTCATTTTTGTGATTTTTCACAAAATACATGCGTTGTTATGGTTGCTATGCACTTGGCTTCCAGTGTGCCACTGTAGGTTTCATGAGTCTTCTCTTCATGTCCGAACAACTTCTTGCTACTTGCTCAATTTTCACTCAACTTCCACAAATTATACATCAAAACGTAGGTATTTTTGCTGGCTTTCAGAAAATGTCACCATCATTGTTGTGAGATTTATAGAATTTTGGCGAATCTCCTCAGACCAACACAAAGTCGGAAAACTCTCCATAGAAAGTCAATGGAGAGTTTGTTCAAAATCATCGCTTGATTTCTGTAATGACAGGCATATTCGAATCGTCATATCTCCTTAACGAAGCGAAGTTAAAACATGAGGCTTGTCCCCGTATATCTTCAGACACTCCTGACGCTCACAATTCAAGAATTTTTTCTCACCTATTACCGTTCTGAAATGAGTTAGACTTGTTTGAGGGTAGGAAATTGTCCTTCGCTCAGATTTCTTCAGATTTCAAACTCTGAAATGAACAACTTTTTTCTCTCATCATATCTTTTTTTTGGATTTCCACAGAGACCTGAAAATTTCCATGACTGTTCACCAAAGCCTGCTGTCTCTTCACGGTGAAAGAATGATATCGATACTCCAAATAGATTTAGAGTTAGAAAGCGTTGTTTGAGGGCAAGTCAAGGCAGTTTTCGCTTGCCTCTACTCAGTTATGGTGCATTACAAGTCAAATATCTTCAATAATTCATATTTTAATGATAAATTGTCAACACTTGAAGATTCCCCCATCTCTTCTGAACAAAACGGTGTAAGAATGACCGTTCTAGCCCCTACGGTTAGGAAATTATGGCCATTTGTTTGAGAGGAATCCTCACTATGAGAAATAGACTGCAAAAATCCTGCCTCTCTCTGTTCTGAGTGTGTGTAAAAACGGCTGCACCTGTTTTGGCGGGAAAAAGTACACAGCCTCTCTGATTGGTGGATTCAAATTTAGCAGCTCCCAGGCTGCTTGAATGACCTAGAAACTTGCTCCTCTCTCCCTGTGTGTGTGTGTGTGTGTGTGTGTGTGTGTGTGTGTGTGTGTGTGTGTGTGTGTGTGTGACAGAGAGAGAGAAAGAGAGGGCGAGACAGAGTTTTTATGGGAGCATCTTATTGTATGATTTAAATTCAATATATTTAGACTGGTTGACTGAATTTGATCCTGTGTGTGTCTCTCTGTGCATGTGTGTTTCCATATGTGTCCATATTTGTGATTGTGTGACTGTTACACTTTTTTTCTGAGTTTTTTTTTCATTTAACAAGTACATTTGAAGGACCCTTAGCATGTTCAGCATTTTTTCAGCTGTCCATTTTGCTTTTCCAATTTTTCTGTTTAAGTTATTACTATTGTGCTGAATCATACTATTTCTGCTATTTTATAAGATTTGTGCTAAATATAGTATTTCTGCCCAATATAGTATTTCTGATTAATTATAGTTTTCTACCAAATCATATTACAGTATTTTTGCTTTTTATAGGATTTTTATAGGATATTTATATTGCTTAATATAGTATTTCTGCTTTTTATAGGATTTGTGCTTAATATAGTATTTCTGCTTTTATAGGATTTGTGCTTAATATAGTATTTCTGCTAAATGTAGTATTTATGCTTAATCACACTATTACTATATATTTCTGCCAGCTCCCCAGCCAATCATATCTGAGGTCTGCCGTTTCTTCTCTCGTCATATCTCAGCGACGGATGTACAAAGAGCAATGAAAATCGCAGTCAAAGTACACCAAAGTCCGCTGATTCACCCAGTACAAGAATTATGCTTCTAGTCCACCTAGTTTTTGAGTTACACGACGTTTTGTAACTCCAAAAACGGCGCTCTTTGCCTCTCACTGCGATCTAATTCTGACTGCTCATCACCCTGTTTCCCAAGAGCCCACTGTCTTTCCCAGTGGCGCAGCTGGTAATGACACAGGTCTGCAACACAAAGGTCGGGGTTCAACTCCACCTTGGACAATATGTTTTTGCCCTACAAATTAATACACTATCACAGACCACTAATTCATATTCATCATTTATTACAATTCTGCAAACTTTTACCAGCTTTTCTAATATGGACCTCAGATTCTTCTTAACACTCCATGGCACAAATACTCTTCCCTTTAGGCTCTGTGAATATGTGTGTGTATCAATATTTCTCCCATTTTAAAGTATTACTCCTCCATAATTGATTTCTCTTAAATCAAAGTACTTTTACTACATCTTAGTACTTCTGCTCAATCATAGTATTTCTGCTCAATCATAGTATTTTTGCCAAATCATGGTTTTTGTGCCAAATCATCAGAATCGTGTTTATTGGCCAAGTATATGTGCAGACAAATACAAGGAATTTCGTTCTCGGTAGATGGTGGCTCTCGAGCACAGCAATGTAAATCTCACACACACACACACACACACGCACCCACACACACACGTATCTATATATACATTACACATGCATACACATACATACACAAAGCTGTGTAAACCAACTATAAATAACTAATCTAAACGTATATACATAAAATACAGAAATGAAATGAGGTGGAATGAATACTACAGAATGTACATAAGGTGCAGTTGCAGTCTGGCAGTGGGGAGCAGTGTGACAGTTCAACTGTTTAGAAGGGAGATGGCGAGGGAAAGAAACTGTTCCTGTGTCGGGTGGTCCTGGTCTGCAGGCTTCTGTACCGTCTGCCAGAGGGCAGCAGATCAAAAAGTCTGTGTCCAGGGTGTGAGGGGTCTGTGATGATTTTCCCTGCCCGTTTCCTGGTTCTTGAGAGGTACAGATCCTGGATGGAGGGCAGGGGCCGCCGATGATCCTTTCTGCTGCCCGTACAGTCCGCTGCAGTCTGCACCTGTCCTGTTTAGTGGCTGCACCATACCAGACTGTGATGGAGGAGCACAGGACAGACTCAATGACTGCAGTGTAGAACTGGATCAGCAGCTCCTGTGGAAGACTGTACTTCCCAGTTGTCTCAGGAAGTACATCCTCTGCTGGGTCTTTTGAGGATGGAGGTGATGTTGGTCTCCCACTTCAGGTCCTGGGAGATGGTGGTACCCAGCAACTTGAAGATCTCCACAGTCGACACAGGGCTGTCTGATATGATGAGGGTGGCAGAGTTGAGGGATGTCTCCTGAAGTCCACTGTCATCTCTACAGTTTTAAGAGTGTTCAGCTCCAGATTGTGCTGACTGCACCAGAGTACCAGCCGCTCAACTCATCATAACATTTGTGTTATGTTATAGTATTACTACTAAGTGGAGGAATTTCTAAAAATGTTACAGTATATGTGCTGATTACAGTATTTCTATATAATAGAATTTTGGCAAATCTCCTCACACCAACACAAAGTCTGAAAACTGCATAGAAAGTCAATGGAGAGCTTGTTCAAAATCACCGCTGGATTTCTCTAATGAGAGGCATTTTCAAATCGTCATATCTCAACGCAGCAAAGTTAAGACATGAGGCTTGTGCCAATATATCTTCAGACACTCCTGACGCTCACAATTCAAGAATTTCTTTCTCACCTATTACCATTTGGCCATGAATTGGGTTTGTTTGAGGGTAGGAAATTCATCCCTCGCTCAGATTTCTTCAGATTTCAAACTCTGGAAATGAGGCACTTTTTTTTCTCTCGTCATATCTTTTTGATGGATTTCCACACAGACCTGAAAATTTCCATGATTGTTCACCAAAGCCTGCTGTCTCTTACGGTGAAAGAATGATATCGATACTCCAAATAGATTTAGAGTTAGAAAGCATTGTTTGAGGGCATGTCAAGGCAGTTTTCGCTTTGCCTCTACTCAGTTATGGTACATTAGAAGTCAAATATCTTCAATAATTCATATTGTAATGATAAATTGTCAATACGTTAAGATCCCCCCATCTCTTCTGAACAAAACGGTGTAAGAATGACTGTTCTAGCCCCTACGGTTAGGAAATTATAGCCATTTGTTTGAGGGGAATCCTCACTATGAAAAATAGACAGCACAAATCCTGTCTCTGTGCTGCATGTGTGTAAAAACAGCTGCACCTGTTTTGGCGGGAAAAAGTATACAGCCTCTCTGATTGGTGGATTCAAATTCAGCAGCTCCCAGGCTATAGAGATTGACAGACCACGTGACTTTCGCGCATTGCATGCCGGGAGGTGAAGGCAGGACATTTAAATTACCGCATCAAATGCAAGCATTTGCAGCACCGCAAAACGTTTTTTCTCACGTTCCAATACCGTCTTGCTTTTTCTTTTCTCACCAAAAAATAATGTACAAAACGAAGGAGAACAATGCCGGTCCGTACAAAGACAGACTCGAGGAAAAGGCAAAGAAAAGGTACTTGGAAAAAATCAAAGGAGTGAAAGGGTTAGACCCTTACGAGCACACAGACTGGACAAAAGACATCAGCGTGCTGCCCAACTTTAACCACGCTCAGATTTATAATTACATGGTTCTTGGAGTGAGTGCATACACTCATGAAGTTTTTAGTAACTTCAGGTCACTGCAACAGGCCCAGGTGCAGTTCACGGACGGATGGGTACAGGACCTGAAATGCACCGTGTTGAGCACAAGACCATCGTGACGCACAACGGTAAGTTTACCTGTCTCACAAATCGTCTTCATAAATACACATTCGTGAACCGTTTATAAATAGGACCTTTTAGCTCACGGTAATTAATTAGTAGTGCAAAGAATATATGGTATGCATTACAGAAATGTAGCAGTGATAATAATATTGTATGCTGTAATCGTACTGGGCAATCACTGAGACAAAAATCTGTCATATATCCTGTGAATAAAAGTATATGTTGTTGTCTATGTACCATGGTAATAACAGAAGCGATACGCAATATTCTGCCAGGACAATTTACCATTTATGCAAAGCTACACATTTACTGTACATTCTGTCCTCACAAACATGTTTTTCTGCATTGACTGTTTCAGGTAAATCACTCCATGCGCCTCAGCCAAAAGCCTCTTCAGCCCTGGGTTATTCTGCAATCTAATGGGGACGTTGAAAGTGCACATTGCACATGCATGGCTGGTGTGGCAGAGAAGTGTGTGCATGTAGCGGCTCTCCTTTACAAAGTTGACACTACTGTGCGCTCACGAGGTAATATCACGCCGACAGATGTCAAAGCTTACTGGATTATGCCCTCCAACATCAAGAGAGTGCAAGGAGTACCAGGCCACACAATTGACTACACCACCAGTGCAGCAAGAAAAAGGGCACTCGACCAATCATGTAGTGCTGGACAAAGTGACTGTTCTCCTAAACCCAAAATCCGGACTCGCACTGGTGGCAGCTCACTACAAGTGCGCACACTGGCCGATTTAAAGTCTCTCACAGATCTCATGCATGAAAACCGGTCAGGCCTATGCGCTGTTATGGAGGACTTCTGCCACCTATATGCTGACCCTGTCCAGCCTCGTGTCCTCCCAAATCACTGCTACGCATCTTTGACCCACAGTTGAAGGGCTGTCAGCTATCTGTCCTTCTGCAGCACTGTGAACGTCTGAAGCACTGTGTCGTTGTCTCAAAGGCTGAGGCAGAGGCACTGGAGGAGAAAACCAGGGAGCAGCACAAATGTGACCTTTGGCACACAGCACGAGCAGGAAGAATCACTGCGTCAAACATACATGCGGTTGTGTCCACCTCCACTGCCAGTCCTGCGTTGTCAACTGTAAAGAAAGTGTGCTACCCACAAAACTGTCACATCAGCTCTCCAACCAAGAACCGCAACAATTCAAGTGGGAAGAGACAATGAAAACACAGCACGCGAGTGGTACACCTCACAGGAAAGGTGCAGCATAGAGAACTTAAAGTTGATAAGTGTGGTTTCATAATCAACCCCGCATTCCCAGAATTAGGTGCCACCCTGATGCGCTCGTAAAATGTGAATGTTGTGGTGAAGGATGTGGAAATTAAGTGCCCATATAAACACCGCAACAACAACCTCCTGCAGGCCTGTGAAGATGACAGGTTTTGTTTGGGGTTAAAAGATGGAAGGTTGAGTTGAAAAAGACACACATTTACTACAAGCAGGTACAAACACAGATCTATGTTACAAAGTCACACTTTTGTGACATTGTTGTGTGGACAACAAAAGCTTGTGTTGTTACACGTGTGATGCCAGATATAGACTTGTGGACTAAAATGTTGCCTGTCGCTCAGGATTTTTTCTACAAAGTTGTGATGCCTGAGCTCTTGGCCAATCACTACAGTGATCCAGAAACCAGTGTTTCACAAGGGCCACATTACATGGATGTCACCGTGACAAAAAAAAAAGAAAGACAAAAGCTTGCATAGAAAACTAATCAAAGTATTTCAGTTACACACATTCTGAGACAACTCTTATATTGAAGGACTTTCTTGTGATTTCATGTTTAGTGTCACATTAAGGTGGACACATCTTCCTGTACTCTGCACTTTATGGTTTGTTATCTGTTGTTCTGTTACGCACAGTGAATTATTATAACGTGTTAAAATTGCAATAAATGTGTCTCACACCACTGCACTCTACAGCTGTGCTGTAAATTATTATCTCTTTATGTCCATACGCAATCTTTCTTTTCAGACTGTACTAATATACAGTGTCAGAACCAATACAAATAAAGTAAGTGTTGCACAAGTCATTCATCAGGACTGTCTTTATTTATAACTGACAAGTTTTACATGTTACTATCGAAGCTTACAGGACAAAGGCAAAATAATATACCGTTGTGCATTATTATTTCATTTTGTTAAAAACATAGCTGCACAACAAAACAAGACCAAATTGGAAAACAGTTATTCATCACTTGCTTGCTTTACAACAACACTTGGGCACATGTTTGTGAGCGCACATGATACAGCAACTATCTTATCCAGCAAAGTCATGTTCTCACCTTCGCATGGCACCACAAAACCTAGACGGATGGTGTCGTTTAGGATAGTGTACTTGGACCGTAGACAGCCTATAACACGTTCAACATGGATCCTGACATGTGCCAGTTTTCGTGTGTCCTCCACATCTTTTGCTTGTAGCTGACTGCGACCCCGTGTAAATGCTGGAATTTTTAAAGTGGCACCCATTAAGGCAACACTTTCCTGATATCAAAACCCCGGTCTGCGAGCACTATGTCCCCGGGTGAAAGCTTCTGTAAAAGCCAGAAGTTTCCGCTATTCGTTTATCACTTGTACGCCTCCCCATCCTTTAGAAATGAAAGAGATGGTCCCCTGTGGTGTGATCCCAATGAGATATTTCATTGTGTGTCTACTTTTGTATGTTGAATATGTCTCCGCCATGGCACGTAAATTTTGTGCCCTCTCTATGAACAGTTCAAAACAGTCAATAATAACTGTCACCCGGTCACCAAACATCTCTACATACTGGTGTGGCATACTGGCCTGTATGCAATGTCTTCCAGGCCAGTGCACCAATGGACTCAGGTGAGCGTACAACACATTTACAGTAATGTTAAACACAGTGGAAGTGGTTGTCCGGCTAATATCAAAGAGGTGTGCAATATGTGCAATCGGAAGGTTGAGTCTTAAACGCATGAGAGTTAGCAAGAGCATCTGAAACTGGGAAATTTTTCCTGTCAGTGTCTGGCAAGCTCGGGCTGATTTGTTGTAGCACCCCATTAGTAAAGCAAAAGAAGGCAGCCCTGTGTAGAATTTAACTTTAGAGTTCTCGTCTTTCAAGAATTCCATGTCTAATTTCTTTTGGACAGTTCTTTTTTTAACACTAGGTTTTCTTCTTGAAGGTGTGCTATTTCTTGTAACCTTTGAGAACACATTTTACACTCCTGCAGATCTTCATCCTGGTGCTTTGGATTTATCTGCTGTGGTTGGCTCTCAGCTGTAGTTTCCGTAGTGACTGGTGCTGAAAGACATACATGCACACAGACAAAGACAAGATCATTGAAAGTGCAAAAATAAGACAGTGCTTAATGTGGAAAAAGTGGTATTTATTTATGTACATTGACAATTTTACCTGGATGGATTTCACCTGCATGAGCTGTCTCTGCCCCAGAGGAACGCGGGCCTTTTCGTGGCTGTTTTGATTTCGATCTCTGTTTTAACCGATCAAATCTAGCAGTGGTAGAAGCTTTAACTTCTGTGTGGCCCAGTTTGAGAGAGGGTGCCCAGTCTGGATCGCATTCCAGCATTTCGTAGGCTGGTTTGCCTACAAAATACAGCAAACATTACACAGAGCCACAATAAACAAAGGAGCATAGCGTGATGATTTCTGTTCAGCGCCATATAAGACGTATTAAATACCACAAAACACTTACCGTTGTGGAAATGCTTGGAGCAGACTAACATGTGAGGTGGAGTGTTTTCGAACGTTATATTAGGTCTTCTGATAGCGGCAATCCAGGCCATCCGTCGCCTCTTCGTGACTTCGGAGACATGGCTTGGAGAATTTCTCTTCCACGCCGGAATCCGATAAAAACCAAACGCATTTCCCGTCGACTTCACGCGGCTGTCGTTCTCCGGCTTGTGCAGTTAATAATACAACAGGTTCTTGGCATTTTTGTTTCTTTTTATCGCTGTGTAACTTATTTCAATTGAAAGCCTGCGTGCGCTAGTACCTCTTGCCTTGGGTTCCCACAATCCTTTGCGGTTTTACCCTCAATGACGTCACATTTTCAATCTCTATTTGG